>NC_079245.1:0-661757 GCF_028009165.1 Akanthomyces muscarius | reverse complement strand
GACGGCCAGTCGGCAGCACACGTGGGGAGGATCTCTGGCTCAGACAATCTAGTCTCGAGCTAGAGTTTTGCAAATATTGCTTTTTCACAGAAGCTAGTGCAAGTATTGGGCAGATGAGAAGGGTCTCGCTTCGAAAATGGGACTGTTCGTGGCGCGGAGTCCGTGAGTGTAATGACATTTCCTGGCATCTGACTGCTCGAGCGGTCGCATTACCGTGCAACAGCTCCAAGATACCAGTTTCTGGTTTACAAAGTGGAACAAGCAGAGCCTGTATCTATGCTAAGATGGCACGTCGACAGACGGAGCACTGCTCCAGAGGCAATGCCTAGACACGAGTGGCAAGGGGCGATTGGATAGTCGTTCGAGGTTCTTGAAATTGAAAACAGGGATTAAAAGCACAGCAAACCACTGTTGCTGTTAACACTTGGACTGAATTTTGCCAAAGACGTCATCGACAACAGATTCTCAGTATCCGGCCATGAGAACCGCGAATCTCAGTCTGCACTGGCTGTCTTTGCCCAAGTTGATAAAGGCTCGAGCCGCGGACACACGATTAGCCCGGAACAAAAACTAGAAGCGCGCAAGTTAAGAAGAAAAGACTATGCCTCCCAAGCGTGAACCCGTCCTGCACAAGTTGGCAACTAAGAAGTCATGCAAGAAGCACGCGATCGTTGCTATCAATGAGCTCCACCCGTCAAGGACGAGCCTCGATCCATATTAAAGACAAGCCCGCGTGCAAAACGCAAAAGGCAAAATGCTGCGCACTATCGGAAAATCCGACCACAATCAGTATGTTATTGGCGGTCGCGACCCGCTGGAGTTGACAGAGCAAAGCAGCCTTGAAACGAGGGGAGAAGGCTTGCCTAGGCAGAGCAGCATAGGTTACGGCAAAAGGACCCAAGGAAGAAATTTCAAGTGACGGCTGGCTGGACCTCGAGGGTGTGCCAAGATGCGCTGCCAAGACGTGCCAGCCGACACGAGGCGTTTTCCGGTCGCCAGCCGAGAGGAAAAGAAACGTGCGCCAATGCTCGACTGTGGGTGGTCTTGGTCATACTGAGTCTCTTTTTTTGAGGTATAGGACGTTATTTCACGATATTGGATGATGAGATTTCGCCTCGTTGCGTCGCATGTGATGTCCACCGACGGCCGAAGACGGGGTTAGCTGATGTGTGTACCTGGGACTACTTGTGACAGCGGGCGATCTCCATCGGCGCCGCACTATAAGCAAATCCAGAGAGATAGCGGAAAGAAAAGAAAAGAAAAAAGACAATTATGCAGCGTTGAGCTACTTACGTATTGAGTTGCCGTTCTGAGGTCAGAATGTGGTTTGGACAGCGTCGCTCGTAGAGGTGGTGGTGTTGTATCAGTCGACGTGGGCCGACTGCCAAACAGGGACGCACGTGTAGATGGCGCGGCGTCTGATTGGCCAAAGGAGCAGTGGGGAGATCTGGATATGCTGGGGGCCTTTCGGAGACGTTTGAGCGTTCTAGCGGTCCTTTGGGCTGGCTGGTGGCTTGACAATCAATACAATATGCGTGTTAGTGGCTTGGCATTAGCGCCATCGTAAAAAATAGAGTTATTTCGCTGGACGATGCGCCAACTCTTTTTTTTTTGCGGCCTCTTCCCCGGCGAATGACTGGCGGTTGATATTGGCTGCCCTGTGGTCGCTGGAAACTGCCTGCGACAGTACTCAGTAGAAGACCAAACTGCCGGCCCGTCAGCTCGTTGCTGTGGCTGCCAGCTGGCGGTCCGTTTGCTCTGGGCATGCCACTTCGTAGCAGAAGCATCATCAACCCCTTTCAACCTTCATCGTCGCTTGTCTCATCTACTTTATCAACTCGTCATCAAATCCGACCGCGTAGAAGCATCGCCTTGGATGAATAACTTCCAACTCTGCAACCAGGCATCCCCACGCCCCTCTCCTCCACAGCGACACCCACATCGCGCCACCGGCCGTAGCCACCCGGGTCCAACAACGCCCCAGAGCCACCTATCAAATCCTTCGTTGGATAACGTTCAATGCAGTCTCGTAGACTCACCCACGTGCTGCCCTGCCTTGGTAGCACCAGCGTTGAACCCCACGGCGCGAAATTCGGTACCAGCTCGGAGCCACCGAACGACCTCCACGGCCGTCTTGGCGCGTTTTCGCTGTGGCCGCTGGACCTAGGCAGAAGGCTGTCCGGTCGCCATTGATAGCAAAGAAGAGACTTGAGGCAAGTTTATCTACACTTTTCTTTTGAGCGTGCATCCTTCGGCAAACGCTCAGGTGACGATTTCGACGTTGCTGTACAAATGCAGCGACCATTGACCATGGTACGTAGCTCAATTGCATACTTTTATAATTCAATAATGTGGCCCGTCATTGGCAAGAAGCAGGACAATATTGAAAGTAATGACGGATCCTATGTAGGCAAGTAGCTAGCTACCGATTGACACAACCGGCGCGCCTCGCCCAAGACTGACCTCGACCAGGTTTCGACGGAACCGAGACCACATGGCACATCCACCCCTTCAGCTTCTACACTATTTCCCAACTGCTAGACCGAAGGGCACAGCTCGTCTTGGCGTTGCCGTCTCGCCTCGTTACGCCCAGCTTCATCTTTCCCACAGCGCCCCAAATATCCGCCGCCATCATCCACACACACCCCTGCCTGTGGGAAACCTCCTTCTCAGCCTGCCGCCCCTCCCCTGTTACGCTTCATGAATTGGTTGCAAGAACGCACATCAGCGTCTTGGCGCGTAGAGCTGCGCGGCGCACCCCAAAAAAATGGCCTACACATTGTTTGATGCGCGGGCTGGACCTCCCTAGCTATATAGTCTGCTCATGCTCGCCCGCCTTGTCTTGACTTGTCCTGTTCTCCTTCTCCAGGTCAACCCTCGATATTTTCTCTCTCTTCTATACTTGGCTTTGCCTGTAAGGCTTGGTGCTCGTTCTCTCTTGCTTCAACCCTCTGGAAAGACTCCCAAAGAAGACACACCACCAACACACCAACGCTCACCCGCCACCGGCGACAAACAGCCAACATGGTCCTCCATCAGTACGACTACCTCCTGGCGGTCGGCACCATCTTTGCCTTCCTCGACGCCTGGAACATTGGTGCCAACGATGTCGCCAACTCGTGGGCCAGTTCCGTCTCCTCCCGCTCCGTGACCTACCTCCAGGCCATGTGCGGCGCCTCGCTCATGGAGTTTACTGGAGCGCTCGGTGTCGGTGGCCGCGTCGCCGACACCATCAGGACCAAGGTCGTCGATGTCAAGGCTTTCAGCGACAAGCCCGCCCTTCTCATGCTCGGCATGGTCTGCGCCGTCATTGCCTCCTCCCTCTACCTCACCATGGCCACCAGGTTTGGTATGCCCGTCTCTACTACGCACTCGATTCTCGGTGGTGTTCTCGGTATGGGCATCGGTGCTCTCGGCAACAAGGGTATCACCTGGGTTGGCTACACCAAGAGCGGCAAGCTCGATCTGAAGCAGGGTGTTGTCCAGGTTTTCCTGGCCTGGATCATAGCTCCCATTCTGTCCGGTGCCTTTGGTGCCATCATCTTCCTCATCACCAAGTACGGTGTTCTGCTCCGCTCCAACCCCGCCGCCAAGGGCCTCTTTCTCGTGCCCATCTACTTTTGGCTCACTTCTTCTCTCATTGTCATGCTGCTGATCTGGAAGGGTGGCGACTACAAGATCAACCTGACCGAGGCCCAGATTCCTGGTGTCATTGTCGGCTCCGGTGCTGGCTTCGCCCTCCTCATCACCCTCTTCCTCGTCCCCTGGATGTACCGTGTCGTCATCAAGGAGGACTGGCAGCTCAAGGGCTGGCACATTATCCAGGGTCCTTTCCTGCTCCGCCGCGGCGAGGTTCCCCCTCCTCCTGAGAACTTCACCGGTGTCGTTCGCAACTACTACGAGGGCCACATGACCCGCGAGGAACTCGACGCCCGCCGCAACCGCAACGCCGCCGTTGTGACTGACGACATCGAAGGCCAACACGAGAAGAAGGCCGTCTCGGAGACGTCCGAGGAAGAGGTCCCCAAGTCCACTCACAAGTCCATGATCGGTCCCAAGCCCGAGGGTGCCTGGTACACAGCCCCTGTTGCCTTCTGGTGGCTCAAGTGGGCTGTTCTCCGCGGTGTCGATCAGGATGTTGTCAGCTCCCAAAGCGAAAAGTCTGTCATTGCCGGTGACGTTGAGGAGATTCACGCCCGCGCCCGTCACTTTGACAACAAGGCCGAGTTCCTCTACACTTTCCTTCAAGTCATGACCGCTGCCGCGGCCTCCTTCACCCACGGTGCCAACGATGTGGCCAACGCCGTCGGTCCCTATGCCTCCATCTACCAGATCTGGAAAACCGAGGTCATTCCCCTCAAGGCAGAGGTGCCTCGCTGGATTCTTGCTTTTGGCGGTGCCGGTATCTGCATTGGTCTCTGGACCTATGGCTACCACATTATGCGCAACCTGGGTAACCGCGTCACTCTCATGTCGCCCTCACGTGGTTTCTCCATGGAACTCGGCTCTGTCATCACCGTCATCATGGCCACGCGTCTCCAGCTTCCCGTTTCCACCACACAGTGCATCACGGGTGCCATTGTCGGTGTCGGCCTCTGCAACGGTGACTGGCGCGCCATTAACTGGCGCATGGTGTCCTGGATCTACCTTGGCTGGTTCATCACGGTGCCCGTTGCCGGTCTCATCTCTGGTATTCTCATGGGTTTCATCACGTTTTCTCCCCACTGGTAGTCTCGACACACTACGACTGTCTCGGTTGCTTTCTGCTCCTTTGAAGACTTCTCAAATGTCTCCCTCTTTTCTTTTCTACTAGTTTCATGTTTTAATTATTATGCATTGCATCATAGTGTCACGCGCGATGGATTCAGGACAATGATACCAAAAAGGTTGGAAATGTATATACTCGAACAATCCAGTTGCTTGTTTGACTCCATTCTGTGCATACTTTTTTTCCTCGTAGGCGACGCTGTACCCGACAAGGGGTCGTGCGTTTGTTTGCGGTGGCGAGAGGCAAACAGAGTAATGCCGAGTCCCTGGACCAGTGTTCGTTGGAGGCTCGTGTAGCGGCCGCAACATGATTTCAAGTTGACCATTAATCGCGAATTGACTAATTGAAAAAGCGCCGCGTCCGTGTCCGTGGGTCTGGGGGAGGTGCATAGATGTCTCTCGAACACGCCCGCAATGCAGCACCTCATCCTTGTCTTTTGACGAAAAGTGTCATGCATTTCGAAGCAGAGGCATACGAGGAACTTGGCATACAAAGCTGCACTAACACACACAGAGAGAAATTCGGATAATTCTGGATCAGTGGCAGGCATCACAAGGGAAACGTGCATCATCGACGTCCGACAAGCTGCCACAGCCCGCCTGTCCTGCATCCCAGCCAGATCTCGTCCCTCTTGCCATGGACTCGACTCTCGTGAGTAAAGGGTTGCATGGCTTACAATCGCAAACGTTGCCAGTTCTGGTCAGGTCGCTGTTTGCCTTTCCTTGTTCTGTCCCCCGCAATATGCCCTCTTTTCAGTCCAATGCACTGTTCCTCGATACCATGTTTCGTACTCCGATCCTTCACTGCGGCTTCTTTTACACCAAACGCCACGCGGTAGTTGGCATCTTGCAAACGGCCGTCGCTGGCGTATATATTCACGACTCCAGCAGCAGCATTCACTTTGAGCTCATTTTCCTACGTGTACCCAGTAACCCTTTGTTCCTTTCATCTTCAATTCTCTCACTTCCATCTTCTCTTTTTTCTTCTTCGTAGCAATACCTCTACTCTTCAGAAATCTCTGGGACTGGAATCGGATAGACGTCTCAACCACACAGCAACATGAAAGTCGCCGTCGTAGGAGGCGGCCCCGCGGGCCTCGCCACACTCAAGTTCCTCACCACGGCGCATCTCTTCTTTCCCATTCCGCCAATTGACGTGCGTCTCTTTGAAGCCGAGCCCGAAATTGGCGGGACCTTTACGCAGCGCGTCTACGAAGATGCCGAGGTCTGCATTCCTTCTGCTCCCACGCCCAGGCTTCCTCCTCCACTAACACCAGACCACGATAGCTCGTATCGTCCAAGTACCTAACCGCCTTTTCCGACTTTCGCCTCCCCTTGGACGCACCCGACTTTGTCACCCCGGCCGTGTATGTACAGTACCTCCGCGACTACCTGACGCATTTCAACCTGTGGACGCAGGTCCGCTGCAACACCCGCGTCACGCGCATCGTCCGTCGGCAGCCCTCCGGTCACACTATCACAACCATCACGTCCGTCAACGATGCCGTGGAGACAACAACGTGGGACTGCGACGCCGTGGCCATGTGCACAGGGATCCACGTGCTGCCGAGCATACCAGACATTCCGGGCCTGGATAGAGTGCCGACGGTGCTGCACTCGTCGCAGCTCAAGACGCGGGGGCAGTTTGGCAAGTACACGCACGTCGTCGTGCTCGGCGCGGGGGAGACGGGCATGGACATGGCGCATCTGGCCGTCACGGCGCCGACGGCCTCGGTGACGCTGTGCCATCGAGGGGGCTTCTTCTGCGCGCCCAAGGTAACTTCCAACCGCACACGCAACACCCTTCCCAAGCTTGCCCCTAGGAGACTTATTCAACGTGTGCAGATAGTGCCGCTGCCGAGCCCACGAGGACGCACGCCCGAGAGCGCCGCGCCGCGACCCAACAAACCCGTCGACACGTCCGTCGCCAGCCTCTTTGACACGGCGTACGCGCACCCCGTCCTGCAGAGGAGCCCGCTGCTGTGGGCGGCATACGACGTCTGGGTGCGCAAAATGCACTGGTGTATCGGCGGCACCGAGGAAGGCCCCGATCAGTGGGTTGGGCAGATGAGCAAGGAGCGGAAGCATCTCGATTCCTGCAAGTCCTGTTTTCTTTCCCTGTTCGCCTCCATCTCTGCTTGGCTGCAACTGACAGAAAATGTATGCAGTGTTCATGTGCAAGTCGGACCGCGCTCTGCCCTACATCTCCGCCGGCCACCGCTCCACGTCCCTCCTGCACCGCATCCGCTCCTCCATCCTCAGCGTGCCCATCCGTCCCAATCGCGGCGGGCGGACCATCGCCGTCCGGTCCTGGCCCTCTTCGATCGACAAGTCCGGCGCCATGCACTTTTCCCCCTCCTCCTCCTTCTCTCCCACAACAGACCCTCTCAAGCCCGACGTCGTCATCCTCGCCACCGGCTACGGCACCACCTTTCCCATGCTCGACCACACCCGCGGCGCGTACCCCTCTCTACAGTCCGCCTCCGTCCGCGGCATCTACAGCCCCGAGTCCGTCGACGTTGCCTACATTGGCTTCGTCCGGCCCAGCATCGGCGCCATCCCGCCGCTCGCCGAGCTCCAGGCCCAGCTGTGGACCCTCCGCCTCCTGCAGCGCTTCTTCCCCGCGCGCATGCCGTCGGCGCGCTCCGCGCACGCGGTCGCGGCGTACGAGATGGACTGGAAGCTGCACCCGCGGGCCGGGTACGACATGTACAGGGACAAGCGCGGCGTCGACCACGAGAGCTACGCGTACCAGCTCGCGCTCGACATGGGCGCGGCGCCGACGTGGCGGTTCGTGATGCGGAAGGGGTGGCGCTGTTTTTATACCTGGGCGATGGGGTCGAATTTCAATACCAAGTTTCGCATGGTAGGCCCGTGGCGAGACGAGCTTGTCGCTGAGGACATTATGCGCGGGGAGCTGTATGGCGTGGTGAAGCGCTCGGGTGGATTGGTGTGTAAGTGGAAAAACTCCTTCTGCATCTTGGGTGGTTGCGTGTGTGTGTGCGGTTGCTAACTGAGCTACTTGGATAGACTTCTTTACGTATTCGGTCATACCCTTGATTGTGTTTGGAACCATCAGCCTGAGCCTGTATGCGGCGTTTTGGGCGGCTTCGCTGCCGGGAAGGGCGTGTGCTGGCGTGACGAGTGTATTTGGTCGGAGGAACAAGGACAACGTGATGCAGAAGATTGCGGCTTAGCTGCGCTGACCTTGAGTCCATCTTTTGCGTTTCCCCTTTTGGGATTTTGCGTTGACCAGGAGAGTTGCTGTTCGTTAAAGGGCTATCGTGCTTGTGATTACATGCCGCATGGCGAAACGAGGACACAATTCTGCCATGTAATGGTGTTTCTTTCTTCCACTGAATATAAAAACAACCGTGTTCGGGATTCCCGTTGCTAGAGCAGATTGGGTAGTAAGACACGGGAGGACTCATGTATTTTATGTCTTAATTTAGCTTTGAAGAGAATTTATTGCATGCATAAAATGCACAGCTGTGTTTGAGGTCAGCAAGTTGGCTGACCGCTCCACAATGTGTTGCTTTACTAGAACCCAGAAGCCACTACGAACTCCCATCTTCCGGTCTATATTTGACTCTTTTTACGGCTACATTTCGATGCGGGTGCGTTATAAAAGTTACAGAGGAGCCCCGGGTACGAGGTGTCAGATTCGGCGCAGGGTAGCCGGTCGGGGCGGAAAGCGCTGGTACTATGTGGCTGGGCATGCAGCCACCCGCGCGAATCCGGGCAAGCTGGCTACTCACATTGGCTTTTACAAGAAAACTCACCTTTCTGTAAAACGACAGTGGTAATGGAAACGGCCATTCACTTCGGCCCCTCTCAAGCGCACACCTTGTGTGACCAGTCACCAGATCAGCGGTAAACAAGCCCCCCCTCTGAGCGTGGCCACTCAGCGTGGCTCCAGGTCACACAAGAGCCACGGTCCATACAAAAGATGCTGCAGTGAATGCCGTGCTGCCCGTGATCTGTGAATCGTGGGTCCCGGGCGGCTAAGCAGGGCTGGGCAGCGGTCGTCTGCACTCCCGCCCGAAACTCGCCCGGTTGTGCGCGTGCGTGCGTGTGTTTGCGTATCCACGGGAGTTCTGAAGTGATGTTTCGTAAACAAAAACAAAATATCCAGCGAAGCGCAAGAATCCTCCTGCGTTTTCTTTTGACCGTTTCTCTCCTTGATCATTGCAATTCCCCATCGTTGTTCCTGCAACTGCAGCTCCTTTACAACCCAAGGCCGCCACACAACGTTACACCATGGAGGTCTTCCTCCGAGGCGTCCCCAAGGACCTCTCCGACGACAGCCTCCGCCACGAGCTCACCCCGCTGATGCGCCGTCTCGGCGTCGAGGACTGGTCCTGCGACAAGCCCAAGAAGAAGACGCAGGCGTGGCTGACCTTTCTCCGCGCCGAGGACGGCGCCGCCTTTCTCGCGCGCTACGGCAAGGTCATTGCGCCCTCGCAGCCACGCTCCGTCGCCGAGGCGGCCGCGGCGGCCGATGCCGCTGCGGGCATCATTAAGCCGCCAGGCTTCCCGCGTCGCGGATCCGAGATTTCGAGGCTGTGCATCCTTCAGGCAGACGTTTATGCAGAAAAGAGCGCCAAGGAGGCGGACCATCTTATCCTGAACCATCTGAACCTCCAAAAGGACGAGCGCGAGAGCAGCGCCCCGGCCAGCAAGGCCGCCAAAACGACGACCGTGACGACCGTCTGCCGCATCAACAGCATCGCCAGCGGCAAGATGATCTTCTCCGAGGCCGCAGAGGGCGACGCGGCCAAGTCGCTCGCGTTTTCGCGCCAGACAGAGTGCACGACGGCCGCTCAGTCGCAGTTCAAGCGCAAGTCGTGCATCTTGACGACCGTCACGGGCAACCAGATGCACATCTCCTACGCCACGGTCGAGGACTGCGTGTTTGACTTTGGCGACCGCTCCTTCACCATGATTTTAAACGAAAGCCCACGCTTCTACGCCCGCAACACGGTCGACCCGGACCTGCGAACGCAGTGGTCCCGCCAGCCTGTTCTCAGTGGCTGGCCGGAGCTCAACAAGTACGTCGCGCACTGTCTCGTGTACCGCTTCCAGCTGCCCGCAGATGAAGACGTCGCGCGCCTCTTTGCGGCCATCAAGGAGCATCACGACGTCTCGGTGAGCCGGCACACGCTCCGCGTCGAGCGTGAAGAGGGCAAGGCCAGTGAGGGGTATCTGGAGTGCATGCAAGAGTTCATGCGCAAGATCAGAAACTTGGCCAATAATCCGCTGCTGCTGCCGTTTGTGCTGCTGTTTCAGGTGCACAAGATGGTGTACAATAATCACCTGCATCCGACGCTGGCGATGACGATGCTGGAAATCATGGAAACGCTGGCCATGGATGCGCAGATGAGCAAGCGTCCGCTGCCATTTTCCGTCGAGAGCTTCAAGCGCCTTTTCAAAGACATCCCGTACCCGACGCCCGGCGTGAAGCCCAACGAGCTCGACCCTTTTGAGCTGCTGAATCGCGTCATGGACATTGAGAGCGGGCTGCTGCGCGGCAGCGCCCCCGCTGCGGTGGTGCGGGCCGGAATCGAGGCCGGCGGCGGACGCCTCGGGGAGACGCTGTCCAAGCAGCAGGCGTGGGTGCTCAAAGCCATGGTGACGCCGACGCGCGTGGTGCTGGGCGGACCCGACGCCGAGTCCAAGAACCGCGTGCTGCGCATGTTCCACGAGCACACCGACTATTTCCTGCGCGTCACATTTACCGACGAGGACGGCTCGGGCCTGAGCTTCAACCCGCGCGTCAGCAACGACTACGTCTACGACCAATACCGCACGGTCATGAGGCAGGGCATCGAGGTCGCCGGCCGACGCTTCTCCTTTCTCGGCTTTTCGCACTCGAGCCTGCGCTCCCACTCGGCGTGGTTCATGGCGCCGTTTGTCGACCATAACATGGGCCGCCAGGACTACGTCACCGTGCTCAACTCGCTCGGCGATTTTCGCGAGATTCGCATCCCTGCCAAGTGTGCTGCGCGCATCGGGCAGGCGTTCTCCGAAACGCCCTACGCCGTGTCCCTCAAAAGCGGTAGCATCCGGATCAATTACATTGAAGACGTCAAAAGCTGTGTTGACGAGTCGCGCGTGTTTAGCGACGGCGTGGGCACCATATCCCAAGAAGCGCTCGAGGAGTTTTGGAACGTGCTGCCGTTGAAGCTGGGCTCGCCGACGTGCGTGCAGATTCGCGTGGCCGGCATCAAAGGCATGCTGTCGCTGGACCCACGGTTACTCGGCAAGCAGATTTGCATCCGCGCCGAGTCCATGATGAAGTTTCCCAGCCGCGACTTTGTGGAAATTGGCATATGTGAAGTGGCCCACAAACCGCTCCGATTGGTGCTGAACCGGCAAATGATTAAAATCTTGGAGGATATGGGCACGAACCCAGTTTGGTTCAAGGAGATGCAAGCCAAGGCGCTCGAGACGCTGCGCGGCGTGACGGCGACGGCGGCCAACACATGCACTTTTTTGGAGTACCAGGGTGTCGGGGCCAATATTCGCCTGCCGCGATTCATCAGGCGGCTTCACTCGCATGGTATCGACTACCGAGGGGACCCTTTTCTCAAAGCGATCGTGGAATATGTGGTGTTGAAAGAGCTTCGGCTGCTCAAGCACAAAGCCCGAATCCCCGTCGAAAAGGGCGTGACTTTGTTTGGTGTCATGGATGAGACGGGATTTCTCAAGGAAGGCGAAATTTACATTCACTATGACAAGAAAGCTCCGGAACAAAAGTCGGGCATCGAGGGTTCGCTCAAAGACGGCACCGTTATCGTCACCCGATCGCCGGCGCTGCACCCGGGCGATATCCAGCTGGCCAAGATGATTACGCCGCCGAATAAGCACCCACTACGCGCACTGCGCAACTGTGTCGTCTTTAGCCAGCGCGGCGACCGCGACCTGCCCAGCCAGCTGAGCGGCGGCGACCTGGACGGCGACAAATACAACATCATCTGGGACTCGGGTGCCATGCCCAAGGATGTTTTTCACCCGGCGAGCTACCCGCGCAACAAGCCGCAGCCGCTAGACAGGGACGTGACACGCGAGGACATTGCCAACTTTTTTATCGAATTTATGCGAACTGACGTGCTCGGGCTGATTGCCAACAAGCACCTGATGTACGCGGACATCCAGCCGGCGGGTACCAATGACCCCGTCTGCATCAAGCTGGCCGAGCTGCATTCGACCGCAGTGGACTACTCCAAGACGGGCATCCCGCCGCTCATCAACGAAATCCCGCGGCAGCCCAAAACACGGCCCGATTTCACGGCGCCGGCGCCGCCGACGACGACGTACAGCCTAGGCGAGGTGGCGTTTGTGGAAGTGGATGAGGAAGAGGACGAGGGCGACGACGGCTTCGGGCGCCCGCGGTACCGCTACCACAAGTCGGAAAAGATTCTCGGAGTTCTCTACCGCTCCATTGACGAGAAGAACCTCTGGAACAAGGCAGCAGGCAAGGTGGACCGCAAGGGCGGCTCCGTGTGGGAGCAGGTGCAGCGCATTATGCACGCGGGGCTCGCGGCGTTGGGGGTCCGCATTGAATGGTTCCAGAGCATTGAGGAGGCCATCAAGGTACGTCGCATCTACGAGACGGGGCTTTATGAGAATATGCAGCAGTTCTCGCACAACCCTCGTGCGTCGGTCAGCGAGGTGGAAGCGTTCTGCGGCGACATCGTCAACAAGACGGGGTCGCAGTCGAGGCAGCAGCGGGACTTGTCGCTGAAGCTCAAGGACGAAATGGAACGGCTGATGAACTGGGTCGTCAGACTGATCAGGAATCCAGAGGCGCTCGTCACAAGCAGACAGAAGGGGGCGGACGAGAACGAAATGGTCAAGGCTGGGGAGGCCATGATAAGCCTCGCAAGGCTGCGGTCGCTCGAGATGGCGGTGGCGTGTTTTGAGGTCGAGATGCAGAAGGATGCGGTCGCTGCGGCAGCCGCTGCCGCTGGGGCACCGAGTAAAGCAAAGCGAGGCAAGCTTGGCGATAGGATGCAGAGCTTTCGGGTAATTGCGGCGGCGTGCATGCTGAACGAGCTAGAGGCCGTGACGCGAGAGGTCAAGGGCGAGGACGCGACGACCATGGTGGTTGCGCATCGGGGTGCGAAGGATCAAGAAATGTCGGGATAAGCGACGGAAAAAAAAGACGAGAAGCGAGCTTCATGTGAGTTTTTCCCGAGTGTCATGATGTGCGATATCGACGGATGCCCCACGGTCTTGGGAAGTGGACGCTGGAGCTTGTTTGGACAGACGTCACAAGTGGCCCTGGAGATGCACGGGTGCGATTAGAGGTAGATTGTTGTAGAAGTGGTCTTTGTTGTTGTGAGAGTAGAGCTTTTGATAGGAAAAAATTTGAGCATTTGACAAGATGGCGAGTGCTGAGATGTCGCTGTGAGTGTGGGCGGAAGATGGGAGGAGGAAGAATGGTGATGGTGTTGAAGTTTGCGGGCCGCTTAGCGGGTCAATTACAGGGCAGCAGACACTACCTTGACTACCTAGCACGTATTCGTCACAAGGCAATCTTTAGCAAGGATGCGAGCGAGCTATTCTTTAAACCTAAAATAGTAAAGAATTTTCTTAGCTTTGAGCTTTGTAGATATTCACTGCAATGTCGTGGGACATGAATGATGATGTAGAATTAAGAGGCAGCCTCGTGTCAAAGGAGCGAGCAAACACCCGTGTTACACCCGTCGGGCGGGAAGCTGCAGAGCCGTCATGGCTTCAGGGTCAATGAGTTGCAGTGTCTACAGTGTCACAAGGCGGCAAAATGGAGTCTGGGATAACGTTTAAGCTTCCAGCGAGCCGTCAAAGGTACAGAGTTTGAGAGTCAAGTCGGCTGTCGCAAGTGTATAAATCAAGGCTGTGCTCGTCCTTTTCAGTGCCATCCAGCCATCCTTGTCAGCTTCAGCTCCAGCTTCAGGCTTCGCTCACACCTCCACCAGCACTAACGTTAGCACAGTGCCTTGGCTTGTTCGAACGACGCCGCATCCTGGCGCATCTTTGGAGTGCTTATCGTTTAGCTTTGCTGCCTTGGAAAGACGACGAATCGCCATGTCGATTCCCCCGCTCACATGATAAAAAAACCATCATCGTTTCCTAGCTTGTGATTTGCGTTCATCACCAAAAAAAAAGTATATTCATTGCTCTCTCTCACAGCCACTGCTAGACATCCGCTACCATCACCTCAGCTTCGACACAGCTGTGTCCCATCGCGTGGCGCCATCTCGGTGGCAAAAGACTACTCTAGTGGCTTTGAGGTTCCAGCTCGGGCGGCTGAAGGGTCACGACTCGTGGCACCACGTCGAGCTTCGACAGGGCACCTTCGCTTTCAGTCGCAACGCGCGGGCGCAGCAATCTTCATCATCTATTTTGTCCAATTTGTCCAAACAGGAGCGAATGGTTTTGTCACCAGATGGTCTGTGATTGACGCGCACGAGCTAGGCTGGCCTCCCGTCTTGATTGTCCTACCCTTTGACGAGCAAACAGCCTACATCTACCGCAGGACAAACGGCGCGCCGACTTGGTCTGGACATGAGCTGATGCGGGAAAAGTCCAAGAGAAACGAAGCTCGCCAGTCTCGCATACATCATGGAGCACTTATTTAAAATGTACACAGCGGTCGCCAGACGTCGCCGCGGCGGCAGCGCCGCCCAAGACCCCGAGGATGCGTCATCAGAGCAGCAGCAGCACAGCAGCACCGATGCAACACCGGCAGAGCTCCAGCAGCTCCCTCGCCGGCCCGAAACATCCTACTTTGCCCGCAACCAGTTCCTCGGAAACGCTAGCAGCGACACCATCACCATCAAGCCGCGCAGGCTCTCCAAGCTCGAAGCCCTCACCCACGCCATCGGCGGCGGCGGGCGCGGCCGCAGCGGCAGCCTGGCGGCCTCGTCCGGCACCGCGCCCGGCCAGCGGAGCGAGCTCCTCGACCACTTCCTCGCCCTGCCGCCCGAGCTGCAGCTCAAGGTCCTCTCGTACCTCGACTTCAGCGACATTGAGCGTCTGCGCCGGACCTGCCGCTTCTTCCGCGCCCGCGTGAGCCCGCCGCTCGTCCGCGCGCTGCTTGCGCCCGACTTTGCGCACCACATCCGGCACACCTGCCGCGTCTGCCTCGTGCAGCACGAGGACCCCAGGGCGCTCGTCTGCACGCCGGCCAACGACTGGCGGTATCCGCTCTCCAGCCGCTGCGCCGACTGCGTCTGGGACGAAAAGGGCTTCGACGTCGGCAGGAAGTACCTCATGGGCAACAACGCGAGCGTCTTCGTCTGCCGTTGGTGCGGACGCCCCGTCGCCGCGCAGCCCGCGTGGAACCAGCCCGAGTTCCACAAGGGGTGCTTCAAACGCTACACGCAGGCCGTCTTTCTGTACTATCAGATAGGGCTCGCGCAGTGGTTGGTGGTCTTCATCGCATCGGCCCTGTGCTGGCACTACTTTCGGTCGCGCCTCATGTGGGTAGTGGGTGTGGTTGTGGTGAGTGACGGATGCGAGATGCCCACCATGTTCTGATGCTGACCTGTAGCAGGCTGGGTTCGCCGTGACTCTGTGGAATTTCTGTCTCAACTCGCTCCGTGGCACCATCCTGCGAACCTATCACATTGGCCTGATCCTGGAGGCGCTCATCTTTGCCTCGTGGGTCGTGCCGCTCCTTGAGCTCTTTCGCATCAACAGCCAGCAGACGCCGCCCCGCGGCATGAACTCGTACGAAAAGGCCACGGTCGTCTTTGTCCTGTTCAACCTCGTCTCGCGCGGCATCAACATCATCGGCAATGCCATTCTCGCGTGCGAGTACAAGCTGTGGCGCCACAAGAAACCGTGCATGTCGCCGGCACGCAGCGCCTGGATCCACGCCGTAGAGGTATTCATCTTCTATGTCGAGCCGCAGTGCATCGAGCAGGAATACCCAGCGAGATGGTGGTTTAGCCGACGCCGTCACACGCTGGACCCTGCCACGAACGATGCCATCGTGGCCGCTCTGGGACATCTGCCCGCGAATAACCCGGTGCCTCCAGGAGGGGGCTAGAAGTCACGTCGGGCACATCGGTCACGACGCTCACTTCGATGCCGCGCAGGGTGGGAGTATGATTTTCCTCCGATTATAGCAATCGCAGCGTTCTGAATTTCGAGTAGGATACTTGGCGGTACCCATGTGTCTGCCATGTGTCTGGACTAGGATGGAAGTAGTGGCGCCCGGTGAAGTATTCAGGGGCCAGATGCAAGTTTCTGGTATTTGAGTCTAGCAGCAGCAGGTTTCTGCTTGGGAGTCTGGCAGCAGCAAGCGATTGGTTGATTTTACTTTTTTTTAGATTGTTTTCTATGTAGCATTAGGCTAGCGTTTTTGAAAAGTGATGTATTCTTTCTGCTCATGCAAGCCCAGAGTGATAAGCATTCTCCCCATGGCCGAGATCAGGGTGGCCCCCGCATTTACCCCAATGTTGAGGATGTGTATCGGAGTGCCAGTACGTGTACTAGCATCGCTATGAGATTTGTCCGCATTCGCCAATTGTGTCGGATGGAGACAATCTCCGCTGCCCCGAGTGCCTGTGCCCAGTAAGGTCTCCATGCGCCTTGTACGCCTGGTTTGCTCCGTAGGCCCTCCTGCTACTGAGATGTGCATGTTGTCAAAGTAACAGTAGTTCTTCTTTTTGTTTCCGATATATCATTCCCTTGTTACAATCGTCTCTTTCTCTAGGGGAATGCTTGCCATGGAAATTTATACTTCTTGCGCCATGCACCCGTGATCCAGTGCGATAGACCGGGGGGCGGCGATCCAATAGCCCCACTAGTCTAGGCCAATTCTTCCACTCTCCCGCGCCAGTTGCTGCACTCGACAACTCCCGTTGTGCCTAAAAAGTCAAGGCGCTGAGGGAAATCGAAAGGAAACTCTGAGAAGGAAAGGAAAATTCGCACAAGAGCCCCCGCTAAAACAGTGCTGGGGGACAAGTGGTACCCTTTCGGGCGAAGGGGAAATTTGTGGCGGCTGAGACAGAATCTGGGGTAATACTAGCGCCAACGCGGGGAGGGAAATTATAGTCAAAGAAGAGGGGTGATACATGGCGCTAATTGGCTCAGATGGGCAAGGGATCTTTACGTTCCGAGGGCAAGAGGTGTGTTTTCGGAATTGTAAACTTGTGGGCTTGCGCGTGTGTGTGTGTGCGTGTGTGTGTGTGTGTGTGTGTGTGTGCGTGTCGTGCATCCGCGGAATAACGCATCCTTTTTTTTAGAGAGAGAGAGAGAGAGAGAGAGAGAGAGAGAGCCGTGAAACAGCTTCTCTACAGTGTTCCCCAAAAGGGCATGAACAATATGGATGGAATGGCGTATTGCTTCCGAGTAAAATCAGATCGGACGAGGATCGGAACGAGAAATAGTACTACGAGATAAAAGTACAGTATTCCGCTTCAGAGAGAGATGTCCTCGTCACGCATGGCGATCGGCACGCTATTGAAATGCCACATCCCGCGGCACTCGACATATCCGCTCAAGCTAGCTCGTTGTGTAGAGCTCCCTGCACCTCAACCACACACCGATCCGTTTACCATCTAAGCTTCTTTTCAGTAGCTTTTCTACTTTGTTCTTGCTCTTCCCGCCATGGCAGTTCTTTCTCATCTGCAGAACGAGATGCGTCGGTTGACCTGGCTGGGCAAGTCTGCAGTGCATGGCTCCCGATCCGTGTAGAACAACAGCACTGGCTTCCGTCAGTTGCATCCCAGGGTCCATTGCGCGGAGGAAATCGACCTAAAAAGATCTACAGTTGGGCTTGTGCATGCAGCCACGACGCTGGCCCATTCCGTCTGGACTCGTCATGTTCCCCAAGAGCTAGTTAGTGTTGACGCTGTCTTTCTTGATGTGCCGCTACACCACGCTCGGATGCCCCCGGTCGTCCAAGCACAGCCCAAGCCGGTGTGTAGCGCCACCATCGCCCACACGTCCGTCCGTCTTCTCATCTTGAATTTCTATCCGGCACCTGTCAAAGCCCCGTCTGCCGTTACTTTAGCCAGCCACCCTTTTGCGTCCGGGCCAAGGGAATCTCACCCTTGCCCCCCCGTATGTTTGCCTTCCCAGTTCTGCCTCCGCAAAAGGCGGCAACAAAAGAAAAGTGTCGGGCATGGCCATGACTCCGAGTGCGCAGCCTACTAAACTAGGCAAGCACACGCTTGGCGGTTCAATTGACACGCAACCACTGACACACATTGACCCCCTTTACCAGGTCTATTTGTATACAATACAGCTTGGGCTGGCGTCTACACTTTCCCAACACCTTTCTTCCCCATTTCTGCTTCTCTGTGGCACCAGTTGTTATTCGAAAACAAAACCTTTCCTTGTCCAACCCCGTACAACACATCCCCCTTTGAAGAGATAGCACAAGGCCATGTCTGATCACAGCAACGGCAACGGCGTCGGAAAGGACAGCGACTATGCCGAGGGCCACAAGGAAACCCTGAGCCGCTTCCGCTCCGCCCAGAGCATCTCCATGACCCCGGAGCTCTTTGAGAAGCTGTACCTCTCGCCGCAGAACAAGGTCAAGGGCGACTTGCGCAAGACGTTTGCCAATCCGACTCCAATGTATGCTTTTTCAAACAACGGAGAAAGAAAAATGTTTCACAATGCTAATAATTCATTTCAAGTGCGGTGGCCGGGTTCATCCTCTGTCTGACGCCGCTGGCGTGCGACCTCATGGGCTGGCGCGGCGCGGGCGGCAACGGCGCGGCGAGCATGTAAGTGGCGCAATTCTTCTTCTCGATACTGAGCCAGAGAAAAAGCGAGATGAGCTAATTCTTGTCCTACATCAGCCCCGTCTACTACTTCCAAGGCGGTATTCTCATGACGCTCGGCGCCATCCTCGAGTGGATTCTCGGCAACACCTTTCCCGCCGTCGTCTTTGGCACCTTTGGCACCTTTTGGCTCTCCTTCGCCAGCACCCTCAACCCGTCCTTTTCTGCCTTTGCGTCGTACGCGCCCGCGGGGGAGCCCGGGGCCGCCGGTCTGGAGACGCAAGGATTCAACGCCAGCTTCGGTACGTATATGAAGATACTTTTGCACTTGCCTAGCCGGTTTTGCTAACACTTGCTGGGTTCGCAGGCTTCTGGTTGCTGTTCATGGGATTTCTCTGCTTCGTCTACCTGATTTGCTCCGTCCGAACCAACATTGTCTTCTTCCTCATCTTCCTCTGCCTGGTCTTGGCCTTCAGCCTCCTCACGGGCGCGTACTGGGCGCTGGCAAAGGACTATGCCGGCAATGCGGCCTACGCGCACAAGCTGGTTGTGGTACGTATAAACACGCTTCTTCTTCGTCTTGACTTGTGTGTTTTTTTTCGCATGGACTGACACGGATGATTGTAGGGCGGCGGCGCGGCGGCATTTGCCTGCGCAATGCTTGGGTGGTACCTCTTCTTCGCGCTGCTCTTTGCCGCCGTCGACTTTCCCTTTCAGCTTCCGGTCGGCGACTTGTCGACCACGGTCCGCGGCTACAGCGAGAAGAACAAGATTGTCTGAGCTGCGGTTAGCACGTTAATTGAAAGGTACAAGGGCGTTTCTGGCAGAAGCTATGCAGAGGAGGTAATGGTAGATAGGCTCCGTAGAAGAGAAGACTGTTGGTGCCGCAAAAACGAACGTTGGGTATTTGGGGAGGTGGGCGGCTCGCGCTTGGTTCTGTCACATCTCGATATCCTCTTTTTATTTATTTTGAATTTATGCGCTTCAGACTGCTATTTTGCCGCGTGATTAATAGCCACTCTCCATAAGTTGCAAGTTAAAGAGTGCATGGCGAATCGCAGCAATTTGGGGTCGGGGCCAACGGAGCTTCGAACATTGTTCTGCAGATTCCAGAGACGAGAGAGGATCAGGAGCAAAGCGACCCGGACCGAAAAAAAGCGCAAAGCCAATTTAAAACGGCAAGTTCTTTATCCTCGTCAACGTAGATATCCTAGAAATTTCTGGCACTGCTGGTGAGGCTAGCCATCATCGTTGGTTGTGACAAAACTGCATCGCGTATTAGCCGCATTTGGTTCGAGCACCTCTGACAGCGTGAGAAAAAGAAATATCAGATTCTTCGAGCTCTGGCAATTTTGCAATATCCAAGATTCATGATACTCGCGGAGAAGCGAAAATAGCCGCTCCCATCAAAATTCGGCTGAGAAGTACATTATTGCCCAAGGAGCCTAGGAAACGGACGAGCAGCAGTGGCCTTCATGCGTTGGACGTCGTCAAAGCAGAACATCGTTTCACATTTTTAAAAAATTATGAACGGATGCCCTGGTAGGGATAATCAGGACTGAAGAATACTGCTCACGACCATTGTGATGTCCTGACTGATTTGTGTTGTACTGGGACGCAGCCAATTTGGCCAGAGCAACTCCAGCGGACCAGTTGGCATCACATCAGCAACTTGGTCCTGCGTCGCATTCTAGATTCTCTGGCTTTGTGATACATTTCCTGTGTTTGAAGAGGATTGTTTTCTTTTTCGTACTAACTAGCTGTGCCTCTTGAGACATGGTAAATCTGATGTGAGGATTCGTGGGGGTTTTGCCCCCCGCGCTGCCCGCCCCCAACTAGCAACGTAACCTGCCGTACAGGCCAAATCAGAAAGGCTCACAGTTCTTCACAGTACAATTTCGACCAGGCTTGCAATATCAATATTCTTAGATTGGCGTTCTCATTCGGTACTTCTCCCATCATGTCTCTTATTCCGCAGCCTCAGTCCGTGGCCCTCAAAGAAGGCCTCGTGGAGCTAGCCAGCTTCGACCATGTCAACGCCGCGCTCGACACCACCCTCCATCCCGAGGGCTACACCATCGACATTTCCACCGCCAACGGAGTGCACATCAAAGGCGGCTCCTCCGCCGGCCTCTTCTACGCCCGGCAGACCCTGCGACAGCTCCTCCCGTCAGCTGCCCTCCGGCACGGCGCCCGCGGGCCCTGGCGGCTCCCCGCGCAGACCATTGCCGATGCGCCATCGTCCGGCCTGCGCTGGCGCGGCTGTATGCTCGACGTCGCGCGCCACTTTATGCCCCTCTCCGATGTCCTGCGCTTCATTGACGTGCTCGCCTTCCACAAGCTCAACACCCTGCACCTGCACCTCACCGACGACCAGGGCTGGCGCATCGACGTGCCGGCGTGGCCGCGCCTCGCCGCCGTGGCGAGCTGGCGCACACGCTCCATGCAGGGCACGCGGCACCAGCCGGGCTTTGATGCGCGTCCGCACGGTGGCTTTTACACCGCAGACGACTTGCGCGAGATTGTGGCCTTTGCGGCGCATCGGCACGTCACGGTCGTGCCCGAGGTGAATATGCCAGGCCACATGCAAGCCGCAATTGCCGCGTACCCGGAGCTAGGCAACACGGATGTCAAGGGCCGTAGCTCCGATGAAGGCGTCTGGGACTTTTGGGGCATTTCGCCGCGCGTGCTCAATGTCTCCGACACCACGCTTGACTTTTGCCGCTCCGTCCTGGACTTTGTCTGCGACATTTTCCCGTCCGAGACCATCTGCATCGGCGGCGATGAGTGCCTCTACGACGAGTGGAGAGCCAGCCCGTGCGTGCAATCACGCATGGAGGAGCTCGGCGTCACGACGGAGTCTGCGCTGCAGGGCTGGTTCACGGACCAGATGGCCGCGCATCTCGCGACCCGCGGCCGGCGCGCCTACGGCTGGGACGAGGTCATGGAGGGGTACACGGGTCCCGCCGACAAGATTCTCGTCGCAGCATGGCGAGGGCCCGGTCCGACATCCGTTGCCGCGCGGCGTGGCTTCGACGTGGTGACGTGCCCAGACGTGCACGCCTATCTCGACTACCGCCAGTCGGACGACCCCGGCGAGCCCACCCCCGTGGGCACGCTTCTCACGCTGGAGGACGTGTACTCCTTTGAGCCCATCCCGGCCGGCCTGGAGGCCGACGCGGCGCGCCACATCGTCGGCGCGCAGGTCAATGTCTGGACGGAGCACATGGAGAATGCTCGGCGCGTGCAGTACATGGTCTACCCGCGGGCGTGTGCGTTTGCAGAGGTGGCATGGGGCAAGACGCGAGAGCACGGCCGCTTTGGCGATTTCCAGACGAGGCTCGAGGACGGCCACCTCGCGAGGCTGGATGCGTTGGGCGTCAACTACAGGCCGCCGACGGGACCACGGCCGTGGGACGGGCGGCCAGATGCTCCTGGGCACCCGCTGTCGCGGGAGGAGCGCCTAGCTGAGATTGAGAAGATGACGGCCGAGCTGGGGTATTGAGTCAATGTCTGTTGGGATAAATTATGTAGATTAGCCAAGTGCTGTCTCCGAAATAGCTACTACGGGGCCTTCAACATACATCGAGTAGCAGAACAGTGGCAAGAGAAGAATTGGCCAACCATCTTGACGCGAGTAACATTCTATTTGCAACTATACATAAATACACATCTACACAGCCATTCAACAACTGTTCACTGTATCGCACCACTATAACTTGCTTACTGTGTCCAGAACGCAACATTGCTCCATGTCACATCAATCGGACCAGCGCCGCTATCCGTCGTGTACGTGCCAATCTTGTCATAAAACGACCCCCCCGGCGCACTCTGCGTAAACTTGAGCTCGCCATTCACGTACACCTGGTACTTCTTGGCGCTCGCATCGTGCACCGTATTCACCGTCACCGTCGTGCCCACCCTGGCCACGCCGCTCGCAATCGTCTTGCCGCCGCCCTCGACGCTGTACAGATCCCCATTCTTCTTGACGCCCAGGATGAAGAACGGCCCGTCGTCGCCGTTGAACGTCTGCTTGACCGACACGCGGTCGCCGCCAAACGAGTTGATCCTGAGCTCCCCGCCAAACTGGTGCTTGCCGGACGAGTAGTCGTTGGTGTAGCGCCGCTCGGCGCGCGTGTGGCCGTTGGAGCAGGCGCCGCCGGAGCTGGAGCCGCTGGGCTTGGCGGGGATGGAGAACTCGCTGCCCGAGACGTGCCCGCCCTCGCAGGTCTGCACGTTGAAGCTCGGGTTGGTGCTGCGCCAGGTGCCGCCGCCGAGGGGGGACACGGCGAGCGCAGAGGTGGCGGAGAGGGCGAGGACGACGAGCTTGCTGAGCATGGTGACGGGCTTTTCAATTGAATGCAAAGAGTAAGTAGTTATGATGGTTAAGAGTACACCGTAGGCCAGTGCTGAAAGAATTAAAAAATTAAAAAAAAAATTAAAAATTAAAAAGAGGCGATGTATGTGCTTTAATAGTTCGTGTACTTGTAGTATCTGGTTCTAGAATGTCCACGGCGGTAGGTAGTCGCATCAGCGATCGACGTGGGCCCGAGATCACTGGAGTTAATCATTCCACCTATTGGAGGGCCAAGAAGTTCGACAAGTCACAGCCTTTAACCTGGCTAAGCATCACTAGAGCCCGCCCCGGCCGTGTCTGCCGGCATAAGCACCATCGTCGCAGCTTCTCCACATTCCGCGTACCCCCCCCAGAGGGCTGAGACGTGCTGCAATACTTAGTAAGTCAGCTCGTAAAGGCCTCGTCCGGAGTTTTGCACTGCTAGCATCTGGCGACCGGCGTGGACCCCTGAAAGTCAATCAAGTACATCATCATTGGTGGAATGCTTTACGCCGGGCCGTTGGACAGGCTACTTGGCCGCGGATTGCCGACAGGGGATCGCCAGGGATGCCGGTCCGGGGTACTGGAATCGCGGCAGCTTACGCATCTTCCGCCAGTAAGTAGCATGCACCACTGCTGACCGAAGAGGCTTCTTGCGGCAGAAGTGTAGCATGTCACGTTGCCGTTCGATTAACAATGCATGGCAATGGATATACCGTAACATGTATTATCTGTACAGGGTGCTCTCCTTCATCCCGGCGCCAAGAAACTCTTCAACAAAAAATCAGGGAGCGCAGCGCGAGACTTGCAGACTGGATGGGGCAGCCCGTCTTCCGCACCAGTAAACACGAATCAAGTGCGCGTCCTGCATGGTAGTCATACATCTCATGTCCTCCGGGGCATGCGTTTAGTCGCCTCGGTACTCCTCCAGCGGAACTTCTCAAACCGCACTGTAGCCACCTCGGCTTCCCGCGCCCTGTACGGTGTTGAGCACGCGCCGCACCCAGTCCTTCAGCAGGTAGGGAATGTCCCGGATCGTGTCGCCGTGGGGCAGTAGGTCCCAGCCGCGGGCGCCGTATCGGTTGTAGTTGAGCCACGACCCAAAGATGAGGTACGCCGCCGTGCCGAGGAAGCCGCTGTAACTTTGTTAGCCGCTCATCATGGAGTCTCTCTCTGTTTGGGGTGCCATGGGACTTACACAATAAACACCCAGGTAAAAAAGCCCCAGCTACCACCGCTGGCGGGCTTCTCGGGATCCTCGACATCATTGTCATCACGCTTCTCACAAGCATACTTGGTGTGCCATGTTAAGCGCAGAATGTCTGCATCCTTCTCAGTGCCATAGCTCTCCCAGATCAGCGCGGCGTCATCCTTCTTCAGCTGGTGCTCCACCTCTTCATCGTCGCCTCCCTTTTTCTTGTCATCGCCATCCTTTTTATCGTCATCCTTCTTGTCGTCTTTCTTGTCGTCGTCCTTCTTGTCGTCGCGCTTACGCTTGGAGCTGTTCTCGTACTTGTCCTCTGCTTCCCACTCGCCTTCCAAGCCGGTTTGATTGCGGGCACACAGAAACTCAATCACTGCCCTTTGATCGCGCAACTGGTGTCGGCCGCCCTTGAGCACGAGTCGCAGGCCCTCCTTCTTCGAGTCGGCATTGGAATCGCTCGTCTTTAGTCGCGTGACTTCGTAATCGAAGGCGGTGCCTTCATGGTTCTCCAACGAGCCCGCGATGGGGATGACCTCGGTGATTGAATCCGATTCGTCGCCAATAACGCGCTTGATGGCACACACTACAGCCCGGCACAAGTCAGCCACTGTCATCTCTTGCTTTTGCCCCATCACACCTGCCCTCGTCGCTGTTGCTTACCTCGCGTGCCGTTGGGACACTCTTCCGTCGGCTTCGCATCGCCGCTCTTCTTCAAGTTGCCGCATACGTCGAGCGTGTACGTCCGGTTGTGGTGAAGCCCTGTGATGGGGTCTAGGCGCGAAGTCACGACCGAGTGAGGGCCCCCGAGCTTCGAAAGGTCAAACTCATGTTCGCTGGCAACAATCTTCTTGCAGTCCAGCATCGCCGACGCCGACGATGCTCCGAGAAGAGCTGTCACCAAAATGTCGGAACGCATCGCAAAGGTTGGTGGTTATGAAGTAACGGCTGGATCGGGCCTCTCGTGAAGGAACAGCTCTCTCGCGGACCCGTCTGCGTCAGTTCGGCTTGGATACAGCAAAGCGAGCGCAGAGGAGTGATAAAGGTAAGTATTGCAGTGTCGTAAAAGAATGGATGCAGCAGCTTGCAGCTCTTGCGAGTTTGTGCCAAGTCGGATGGCTTCAGGATGCTGAGATGATGCGACGTGACCAGCTTCCGTCTTCTGCCAATGTCGTAATTAGGTGCTACACGTGACCCACTTCAGGTCCTCGGTCTGGCGCGATCTCATGCACACTCCAAATCAACGACATGACAATCTGTCATGAATAAAAAGAATTAGAAAAGAATTGTCTCGCTGTCCTCAGATTGCAGCTTCCAAATTTCCCTTTTTTATACTTATTTTACATGCTCCCCGTATTACAAACGCGGTGGATTGTGACCGAACCAATGCCGGGCAGCAGGAGAAGAGTCAAGAAAACGCACATCACACGGAATTAAGAAAGACTCGTATCTAGCTTCATACTTATGTTGTGTGCCAATTGTAAAGTCCATGTCTTGATACACAAGCGCAGCTGTGACGCTAACTAAATACACTGCTGATTCCCGAAGAGGTATATGCATCAGGGCTTCGAAGAAAAGAACAAGTAAAGCATAAACACAATTCCTTCCGTAGGGTATTAGGAAACCATGCCCAAATACATAACCATGCTGGCGTTAATAAACAAGGAAGAGACAAACCGAGCAAAGTGACAGAGGCCGACAAAAACAAACTCCTAGCTCCGTACCACCAGATTATGACCGAATCCAATTCGTGTGTATCCCCTTTTGTTGCTCCGTATCCAATCTTCAAAATACAAAAAAACCACGGCCGCTTACATTCCCTGCGGTCCCATCATACCGCCATTCATACCTTGCATGGACTGCTGTTGCAACTGCTGCTGCATAAGCTGTTGCTGCTGCTGCTGCTGCGCTCTCCTCTGCTGGAGCTGTTGATGCAGTTGCGCGCTGGCCTGTTGGACCGACGCACTTCTCATCCTATTCATCATCTCCTGAGGGATGTTTTCAGGACCATTGTACTTCGGTCCTTGCGCCGCAACCATTCTCTGAAACAGTAGCTTAGCCTGAGCCTGAATTTGCAGCTGATAATTCTGCGTCGCCTGTTGCTGAGCGTTGGGGGTCTGAGCGAACTGCATTTGCCCTTGCTGCCCCTGCTGCTGCCCTTGCTGCTGCTGAAGTTGCTGCTGCTGCTGAAGCTGCTGCTGCATGGCGGCCATGTTTTGCATGCCGGCGTTACCGTTCATAACTTGGCCGCTCATCTGCCTCTGCATCGCGTTGCCCATCTGACCGAGCTGACCCATCCTAGCCATCTGCTGGAGCTGCTGTTGGAGCTGAGGCGTCATCTGGCGCAGTTGGCCACCCTGCAGCTGCTGCAGCTGCTGTTGATAGAGAGCTTGCTGTTGTTGCTGCTGGGGTGTCAACCCGCCTTGCTGCTGCTGCTGCTGTTGCTGTAGAAGCGCTTGGCGCTGCATTTGCTGAATGAGCTGCTGCTGCTGCTGTTGGGTCATGGGCTGGCCATTAATAGTTGGCATTCCTCCATTTTGCATCGCAAGCTGCTGCTGCTGCTGCATCATCCTTTGCTGGGCTGCGAGTTGCTGAGCAAGCATCTGTTGGTTCTGGGGGCTCATGCCGTGGGTGTTAGGCATGCCCATATTGCCGCTCATGTTGCCGCCCATGTTGCCGCCCATCTGTGAACCCTGCGCCATCATGTTAGGCGGCGGGCTGGCCTGCGTCATGCGGGGGGTTGCGCTCATAGCTTGTCTGTTAATGGGCGTAGCATGCGCCATGTTAGGGGTCGCATTGGGCATACGAGGAGTGCCTGATGCGTGACTCTGCTGGCTGCCTCTAGCAGACATGTTATGTGCCATGGGAGCAGACATGGGCTGGACAACAGAAGGGGGTCGTGGCGGGCTGCCAGCAGCGCCAGAGTTGGATTGCTGCATGGGCGCGCTTCCAACCATTGGCGATGACATGTTTTGGGGTGTGCCCTGGCGCACAACGGGGGAAGATGCTGCTTGGGCCTGAGATATTTGCGACGGAAATCTAGCCTGAGCAGAGCTATGCATGCCATTTTGCATGCCACCATTAGCCACAGCGCCATTTTGCACCATGCCGCTCTGGCTGTTACGCTGAGCCATTTGGGCCGCTTGCGCAGCCTGCGCAGCCTGCTGCGCTTGTGCTTGCGCTTGCGCCTGAGCCTGAGCTTGTGCTTGCGCCTGTGCTTGCGCCTGTGCAGCTTGTGCCTGTGCCTGTCGGACCGCCAGAGTTTGGCGCTGCGCCTCGGCTTGTCGAAGTTGGTTCTCTCTGGCGACAGCAGTTTGTCTGGCGCGCTCCGCTTCTGCCGCCCGCTGTGCTGCTGCTTGCTGCTCTCTCTGTTGCTGAAGGCGTTGTTCCTGCAGTCGGCGGTCGTTCTCTTGCTGCTTAAGCTTCTCCTGTTCCTTCTTTTCAGCATGCTCTCTCTTAATTTCTTCAATAACTTTGAATCGTTCGAAGCGCGGCTCAAATATAGCGGCCCCGGCTTGGGCATCTCCATCTGCAGCACCTGCGCCTTGGCCACCAGCAGTACCAGGCGAAAGCCGATCGTCCAGGACGAGCATATATCGCTCGTGCTCTGCGGCTGCGGCTTCGTCTGCCGCAACTTCGGCAACGGTACGCTTTCTCGTCTTCGGTTGTGGCGGTGCTTCGGCATGCTTAGGATGAGAGAAGGCCTCGAGTAGGGCGATGGTCTCTTCTGCGTTCTTGGTCGGGGCCAAGTACAACGGTGCCATGGTAGCCAATAAGATCTGTCCCTCTGCAACGTAGATGTTGGATCCGTCCAGTTCGGTCTTATCTCTTCTTTGGCGTTTTGCAGGCGGTGGCATCGTATTTACAGTCGGCGTAGGAGGGTTCCCAAGCGACAATGGTGTTGGCGGTGGTACATAGGTTTCCGGAATGCCTTTCGGGGTCGTAGTCTTGATGAGGAGATCCATCTGCAAGCTTTCCGGTGTAGGGTGTAACACGACAGTGAAAACCTTTGGTTTAGCGGCAACCTTGGGTTTTGTGTCTTCTTGGCCGTTGGGTACGGCCTTTTCGCCCTCTGTCGACTTTGCTTCTTCCTCTACTTTCTTGGACTCGTCATTTGGGCCCTGTTCATCTTTGGGATATGGTACGTAGGGGGAGGGTGTGAGCCACTGATTGTAGTTGTGAATCGATGAGGGCATTGTTTTTGACGACGCGGAAGTTGGCCGCGCAACGTCCTTGGTTTGCGCAGCTGATTTGTGGTCGTGGAGCTGGACAATGAGACAGCCATCGTAAAACTGAACTTTGGCTTGGATAAAGTACTCGAGAAGGTCGTGGGGAACGGTGCGACTTCGGACGTGCTCCAGGAAGAGCTTCATGGGCGATTTGTACGGAAACATGCCATCCTGCCCGTCAAATCGAAAGTGTGTGGGATGTAGGTGCACAACAAGAGAAGGCGGATTACCGGCATGCTTCGTAAGGATATATGAGTCGGACACGACTGCTGGTAGTTAGCGGGCGAGTGCTGGCAAGGTAGAAGAGAAAAGGGAAGAAAAAAATACCATATGGTAACGTCCCCCCACCATTGGCAGAGGCTTCATCTGAAAGGGATCCAGTGCGCTTCCCAGCGCTATTTCGTGAATGCCTGCCGAGCGCATGCGAGTTTGTGTCGCGCCGTGCGCGGTTGACAGGCCGAACTGTGGGGACCGCAACAGCACCGCCAGCGGTGCTGGCAGGCGGCTTTGCGGTCGCCGCCATCTTCTTGTTTGCAATGGATGGCGATGATGAGACCGTGGAATGTGCGACGCCGTGGATCGACGTGCCTATTGGCGATGGTTTCTTTGCCTTTGTCCCAGGGGTTGGTATAGCGACCGCGGTAGCCGGGGACATGTTTCCTCGAAGCGCGCACCGCGGCCGGCGCTGTGAGCGTGGTGATGCAGCTGCCCACCCGTCGCAGCTCTATCTAAATGGCCTCTCTATCCGATCAGTACGCGAACATTGATATTTTCGGCGCAGTGGTCGACGGATTCGATGCCTGTCGTCGTCGCGATATGTCGTCGCAAGTCGTTGGAGGGGCGGCCGGTCGTGCTCGGCGATGCCGTCGCGATATAACGAGTGGGTGCGGGACGGCGCTGGGTTCTAGAATCGATAAATTTGAGCGTGCATCTCCTGATTCGATACTCAGATTGAAGCCAAGACCCGTGGCAGAAGCAAGACTTCCGTGTGAAGTTGGCGATCCTATGGGTGGAGTGAGCCGCTTACCCCAATGTAACGAGGTCGATTTGCTGGAGGGAGATCGCACGCAGCCAGTAGCATCACGTGATTATCTTCAACTTACCCTGCAGTCACCCAACTCTCTCTTTTCATGCCCGCAGACTATGGCTTGCAAATTCTTCGAACCTAAAAAAATCGGGTTTGAAGCAGAATTTGGCCCAGACTTGCAAACTTTTATTTTTTAGGTTGCTAATTGGGCTGTGAATCAGTTTTGTGCCGACAACTAAAGTCGTTACCCTGCCGATTTCGGACCATATCGTGATCAACGCCATAGTGTATACAAAGCAAAGTACCATTATTGCCATCAGAAGACTTATCGCAACTGTAGCACTTGGCTTCTATTTCCTTATGAGTTTTGATAGTCTGTTCAATTATTCCCATGGACGGTATAGCCAGTAACGGTTTAACACATGGTACGGACCTACGAGACATAGTCTGTTCTTCCAATTATCAGACAGAACGATTGCGCGAAAGTTCTTTATCGCGATAGCTAATTTTAGCACGTGCGGAAACAAAACATAGTAAGATCTCTTGACGTGCAACGTAGAGCATATCCAAAACTGATTATATTCACATTTACACATCATACTAAGCCCGCCACAGCGTGCATGTCCACGGCCCTAAATAACTAAACCTATACAAGTCATTCATACGGTTCCCATTCCATCGAGAGAACTTATTCAACACCATTGACCCGACGAGCCCAGTCGTCATTCACGCGCATGCTATCCACGACAATGATACCCCTGCCGCGGCCAACACGGTCAGGTCGTTGCCACCATTGCTGCTTCTTTGTTGTGCGCTCGGCCTCCGACTCACTGTCAGCGAGACCGCCAGAGCCGCTCTCGGCACCAACAACAAGCATGATGTCGTGACGGAGCCAAGTCTGCATGTTGGTGATGATGCTGCCGTTGTCGCCACTAAGCGACTCTTGCAGGTAGATGACATCGGGCTGCAGGTGTCGGAGAATGTGAACATGGCCGTTGGGAGTCGTAAAAGGAAGGATCATGGTCTCCTTGTCGACAAGGGCAAGAGCCTGCGAGTAAACAGCGTTAAAGGCGGCATTTTCGGTAGAGGCACTAGTGCACAAGTTAGCTCGATAGATCTTTCGGCTCGAGGCCCTGCATAGTTTCGCTTACATAGGGCTCTTGGTCTCTTCGCCAGGCGTTTGGGCTTGATCATGGCCAATGTTAGAGAATGACGAGCTCAGGGACGGCGGCGGCAGGTTACTTGTAGCGTTCTCCAGCGCATTATCCTTAAGATCGGGAGCGTAGATGAGAACAAATAGCTTGATGCGAGAAAAGTCGTTGTGGCGAGGGATATGAGACAGGATGGACTGAGAAATATTAGTACACCGTGACGGTATCGGGGTAGTCAGTACTCACGGCATGCTCATGGGAATCATCATCCGCGAAGTGGGCTAGAGGGCTATCGGCAGACACCACAACAGCAACAGTACGGCGACGCTTATCTCCGGAGACAGGGCCACGGTCCTTCTTGGCATCGGCTTCCTCAGACCAGACTCTGCTATCGTCGGGGTACTTATCCTCCTCACGGATAGAAGCAAGAGTCTTGCCAATGACGGCACCTGCCGCGGCAACACCAGCGGTGATGGTTTTGCCGGTCGAATCTAAGAACTGCTGAGGACTGGGGGTTCGGCGCAATGCACCGGACATTCTAGCGCCCCAGTTGGAGCCGCTGGCCTCGGCTTGCGTTCCATATGTATCGTCTCCGTGTCGAGGGGGTGCATCGTAGCCTGGCCGCGACTGGGAATCCGGGCCGGGACCGGAACGAGGGCCAGGACGAGGGCCGCGGTTGGTTGCGCCGTACGGCGGGTTGTCCCCGTAGTCAGCATTCTCGTAGTCGAGATGCTCGTGCTCCTGGTCGTAGCCAGGCTGCTCTTCCTCCTTGCGCTGGGTGAGAGCCCAAGCAACCAGTCCTGCGCTGGCGATGGTGACGGTGACGACGAGCGGAACCCAGTGGCTCCAGACGCCGCGCCGGCGGTCGTTTGGGGAAGGCATGCTTTCTAGCCGAGCAGAAGTCGCATCGCCCACGAGGGCAGCCTTAGGGGTTGGGATCGGGACAAGCTTCGCGAGCTCTGAGCTTGGGCGCGAGACCGGGCAAAGCGATGGAAGTGGCAGCAGGCGCGCTCAATCTGACGAGATGTCTTGGAATGCGCAAATGCATGAGAGACGGAGCAATCTATCCTGCCGGTGGGGTTGACATCCGTTTTGGCTGTGGACAAAATGGTGGCTGGGGGTTGACTGAACAATGTCAACAATGTGGAGCAGCCGAGGACGCTTCCCAGCAACGCGCTGGCGCCCGAGGCTGTTACGGTAAATAGCGTCACTGCGCGCAGCCACACGCACCGGCAATGGGCCAATGGCTGGTGAGCTGCGCCGCGTCCAGTGCACGTGAACACAACGGGGCCTGCGCGTTGTGGCGCAAGCTTCAGCCACACCACAACGCGCCACATCTCTGGCTTGACTTGTTTGGTGGGGTGAATAATTCGGTTCTAGCTATGACTCTTCAAACGACGACGAGTGCTGTGCGTTGGAGACACGAAGCAGCGATTACGCTTTGATTCCCGAGAGATTGCGGTATTCAGAGACTGTGTATATTGAACTTTGGAAGTACGACCCCACGTTCGCGGCGAGCAACCGATTTGAGCTTGTCGCGCAGCTCATATTGCCTCTCCATCATGCCGCACTCCGTCTCCAATGCCTCGACTGGGCTGCAAGCAGTGATCCTTTGCGGCCCGGGATCCTCATTCCCGACATTCACCTCGAATCCCGATGAGAATCCCAAGGCCCTGCTTCCGATTGCCAACCGGCCGATGGTCTGGTACCCGATCGACCTTTGCTATCGCACTGGCGTTTCAAGTGAGTATAGCCATGAGACTCCCAGCTTCAAGACGTGCGTCAAAAGGGAGACAGGCTCTACTAGAGACATGTGGTTGATTCATGTTCGTCATGGATGATGCGCAGGTCTATATCGCGACTCACAGACACCAAGACGGAAAAGTCCATCAAACTAACACCAGCACAGAAATCACACTGGTTTGCCCACCTTCAGCGGCCAAAGCCATGAAGGCTGCCATGGGAACAAACCCCCATCTCACTGGCTTGCCGATGCCTAGACCAGAAATTGTTTGCCCGGCAGATCTCACGCAGACCACGGGCACTGCAGAGATCCTGCGCCTACCCGAAATTCGCAACCTCATCACAGGCGACTTTATCGTGCTTCCCTGCGATCTTGTTTGTGAATTTGGCGCCGAGCAACTCCTGCAAGCGTGGATGGTCAAAGCAGCCAGTGCCACTGATCTTCTAGGCTCCAAGGGCTTCTCCAATGGCAGCCGAAGCCGCCATAGCGGTGGTATCGGTGTCTGGTACGAGACGAAAAACAACGTCACGGTGAAGGGCGAAGAGACAGACTTTGTCGCGACCACTGCGCTGCCTCAGTCTGCTACTATGCCTCCAAAAGGCTCAATTTTGGCCAACGTGTCTCGTGTAGTATACACTATGCCCACTGATGCGCTCAACGATCGGATGGAAGATCGCAAGGCGCTTGCGCTCCGCCACGGCCTGCTGAGGGCCAACCCCCGCATCCGCATGCTCACAACACATCGCGATGCCCATATTTACATTTTCCCTCGTTGGGTACTGGACTTTATAGAAGCCAACGACAGGTTTGAAAGCATAGGTGAGGACGTTGTCGGCTGGTGGTCCAAGGCTAGCTGGCAAGAAGGACTAGCTGACAAGCTCAAGATCATGGAATCTTGCAAGGGCGACACCGCAGATGACGCAGAATCTAACCCTGACAGCGACGCAGCTGCTTCTGAGCCGAGGTCCTCGGGCATTGCCGCCGTGGCTGGTGACGCATCCTCAAAAGCACCTCGCAGCCCCTCGGAATTTGTGCCCCCGATGATTGCCTACCTTCATTCAAACAAGACCCAAGAAGCTGGCTCGATCGTTCGTCGTGTGGACACAGCACAGCTTCTCCTTGCGATTTCTCTGCAGCTTGCCAAGTTGCCATCGTTGGAAGAGGCAGCACCCGACGACGCTTCTCCGTTTGCCCATCCCCGCAAGATTGCCTACCCTGAAGGCGTGAAGCCCAGGACCACCATCACCAAGGCCGACAGCCTGATTGCTGAGAACGTCACTGTTGAGGAGAAAACTTCTATCAAAGAGTGCGTGGTTGGCGCTGGCTGTCAGATTCAAGAAGGTGCCAAGCTGTCGCAATGTCTGCTGATGGATGGCGTCGTCGTTGGCAAAGGATGCAAGCTCACCAAGTGCATCTTGGGTAAGCGAAGCGTGATTGGTGATGGTTCAGTCCTCACAGACTGTGAGGTTCAAGAGAACCTTCTCGTTGAGCCAAGAAGTAAGTTGAAACTCGAAGCCTCATCGAATAGAGTGCACTGGCGCAGGTATAGCTGACTTTTATTCACAGCCGAGGACAAGGACAATAAGCTCATGAGCTCGGAAGGTTTAGAGGCTACGGAGGCTGAGATGGAGGAAGTATTAGGGCACGCTGACGACGCCATGGATTCTGCATAATGACAATGAATCAACACATTAAAAGCAAATAGACCAGTTGACAGGAATTGAAGCTGTTCAACATGAATTCTGAGAATGGTCACCGGGTATCTCCATGCTTCAACCGTACCTATTAGTTACAGTTCGGCGCACCCTCTTTGCGCAACTTTGCAAGTGCCATCACCGACAGCGACTTTACACGGTGTTATCCCAGCCTCCGATATAGCCATTGAAATTAGTATCGCGAGGTACAATGAAACACGCAAAGACTGATCTATCGTCTGAGACCAACAGTAGCGATCAGCTGCTAATGCAGGTCCATGAGATTAGCAGGTCGAACGAGATACCCTTGGCAAGCGCTTGTATCGAGATTCGCATCTAATGTTTGAGCTCGTGGCTACACACATCGTGCTCACTCCCATCTCGGTTGGTCATCTATTACTTTTTACGGGCAACTGAAGACAATGCCGGGCGACTGCAAACCTTTGTGATACATCGTGTAGCATTTGGCGGTATCCCTTGTGAAGGTGGGGGGTCGCAACAAGGCAGCTGCAGCTTGGCAGGGCAGGCGAAAGCAAAGACAATGAATCGCATCTCGCACATTTGTAGTTGCCGAACGGACCACTGGCTGGTCCAATATAAGAGCTGTTGAGGGCTGTGCAAATTTTTGGCCTCGCTTACATCCAAGAGCCCCATTGCGCTTCGTCGTTAGCTCTCGTATCGCCATTGTTCTTAGTCTGGCTTGGGGATTAGTATACCTGAGTGCTTATAAGACGAAACGCATGATACTCTGCCCTTCTTTCTCGGAGTTGTGCTTTCTAAAAGCTTGCTAATTCGCTTGGATCCAGTGGGTGATGAGGCAGGGAGATGACGGGGGCGTGTAGTTCGGCAAGCTGCGAAATTACGGTGGTTCATCCGCCAGGGATGTGCCGTCTGTTCTGTTCTGCTCAGCAGTGCAGGCTGCCCGGAGTGCGGAACTAGCGGGCAGTCAGGCTTTCTCTTTTGTCTCTTTACTATTTTATCTGACTTTTGAATGTCTCTCCTGCGATCGATCAGGTGGACAGATGCGACCCAGCACAGAATGACGTCGCCTGGCGGGCGCGCCCCCTGGCGACGGGTATTAATTGCAAGGAGCACTAGGTTGGCGATTCGCCGCGAGCCCAACGCTTTAGTTACTTTGGCGGGCGCAAAGTGTCGGGATGTTTGGGCACCTGCACCGCCTTTTTTTCTTTTTGAGCGAAATCGAGTTTAATCAAAGGGGCTCCGTTCTAGTGCAGCATCTGAATCTCGCTTCTGCTGTCAAGCTACGTGGCTAGCAAGAAGAAAGAGGATGGTTGTGGCTTGTCGTGGCTTGGCTTGAACTTGCTTTGGCAACTGCTCACTTACACAGGCGGCGGGTCACGCGAGGCCGAATGTCGATTATCAGCAGACTTGGTTTCACCGCAATTATAACCCAAAATACGGTGTATAGTTCAAGGTGTATCCCGGCCAACACAGTTCAAAACAAATACACGCAAGAAACCTTCGAAACATGATATGATTGAAATTAATGGCCATGATCTGATGTTCTGCGTTGCATCGGCTACGCTTGTAAAACTACTGCTCGCCGGGCGTGGACTCTCAGAACACGGATAGCACCGCAGCCGAAATTTCCAGCGAAAGCAGACAACCCTCACTAATCAGAACATACAGTCCCAACGTTCGTCTTTTATGACAGATTGAAGGCGGAATCCGCTCGTTGAGCTCATGGTGATGGAAAAAATGTTCAATACAGGCACGACACCATAGGCGCCTCAAGCGAGTCGTGATGGCTGGACTTGGTTGTCAGTGCCTATGGTAGCCGAGCTTGCCATAAACGGATGCATTGCGCGCTGCGGTACCATCGATCAGCAGCCAAACCGGATTACAATGGCTTCAAGTTTTGGAAGTTTTCGAAACAAAAGTCGTGTGCTGATAAAAAGAAAAGGCAAAGTCGCATGCGAGATGGGACACCTGCCGCGTGCGTTTCTGGTGCATGCTAGTTGCGTGGGACTACTGCACACTGCCAACTCGGACATTTTTTTTATTGCCATGTTACTTTCTGTTGGGCACAAGCCGCGAGGAGATCCAACACCCGATCAATAGTGGCGATCTCGATCCAGGGGGGCGGGGAGGGAATGGTTTCGGTACATTCTGTCCATGGTAGAGTAGTATCCCATCTCTCTTTCCGCATGTCGTCACAAAAGACCATGCGGAAGACACGGTCGGACGGCCAAGGCCGGGGTCGGACGTTTGATCAGCGCTACAGGCATGGTCGCCACCAAGAGCATGCAAGAGGCACGAGGACGGTACTCGACAGCCATGTTTCATAGCAGACTGGAGAGAGATAGGCACCTGACAAAAGTGACATGAAACAAGAAAGAACACACCGGCACAGCTAGTTCAGGAACATGGTGTGTTGAGCTGGTGGGCATCGTCGCAGGGCGTGTATCCTGTTTGCCCGTTTTTGTGTCAAGCACAGGCTATCGCAGACCGCCGATGCGACCGGGGGGATATTGCGTCGATCGGAAGCCGAGTGCCTGCGCTGGGGCAGCGCCCAGGGGGGGATCGAAATCTCTCTGCCGCCATGGGAGTTAGCTTGGGCTACCATCGTGAACAAGGGTGGGATTGTGTACTTTGTCCTAAAACACTATGGAGAAGAGAAGAGTCAAAAGGAGATTGCCATGTTTCCAAAGTCGTCAAGGCCGTTTTGGTGGCCGGGGGGGTTTCATCAGATTGATCATGTATGCGCGCGAGTGCTTCAGGCATGGCTCTGTTTATTAGGGGAACAATCGACCCAGACCTGTGGGTTCCCGATCGCCCGACCAGGGGTAGTTCATTAGTTGTATGGTGCGCGTGTGTGGGTGATGTAAGTGGGCGCGCGCGCCGGACTACTTGGAAGCGAGCAAAACCCCAATTGAACATGGAGGGGGCGTGCGTGGGTGATGCATCGTACTGACAGAAGGCCAAAGGGCAACTACTAAGCCGGGGTTCCTGATGCGAGAGAGCGAGAAAGAGGCAAAAAAGCAAAACCTGACAGGGAGGTGCCCGCGTTCGCTTCGGGTAGACGTGAGTGGTGTGGCGTACGTATGTACCAACGTAGCTGAGGTAGCTATGCCTATCCACTTTATTCTCTTAGCTTGGCCCTTTGGAAGAAGGATCAAAAAGCAAAAAAAGAGTACCAAGACTCGATGAGTTTGCACAGCTGAGAGCGTCGCGACTGGCGAAGTGTGTGTCCGCCACACCTGCGAACCGGAAAGTCTTGACCGGTGTCTGATTGCGCTGATGCTAGCGCCATATGATTGATCACTTTTCAAGTCGTTCGGGCTGATTAATGGAGGATGGCCGGCGGCATACGCGAGCCTAAACTCGTTGCTTTTCGCAAGAAAAGAATAAGTAGGCTGCAGACGGCGAATCAACTCATTTGTCCATGCGTCGTGTGCATGATTGTGCTGAACGACGGAGTAGTCGGGTATTATGTTGAAACATTTCCCCGTCGTTATTGCCATGTTGGTTCCTGAGCGTTCCGTCGGGGGGTTCCGCCGGACTGGGCAGAAGCGCCACGAAAAAAGAGTTTGGTTCACGTACCAACGCGGGGTACCTTTCCCGGGCCGCGCAATAAGAGCTGTTACCGCCCATCAAGTTGATGTTGGTGGGAGTGGCTAAGCGGCTCAATAGATCACAACGGTGCGGATGAAGCCAAGCAGAAGCGATTTCTTCTCGATGCTATAGTTACCCGGTGGTCTGGTTGAGCTTGTACTGAACAGTTAGTTGATGTGCTAGTTTCCCGCTAACAATTCCTCAAGCCAATAAGCTACTGGTCCAATCGCGAAACCAGGGCTAGTCCCAAGGATGTCGATGCCTTGGGACGCAGGAGACCCTGGAAGTTGATGTCTATCACATCTGAAGTGCTCTCAGATCTTTTATCGCTTTAGCCTTTGTGATATCTTTGACGTATGAGCCACCACCACGTAATGTGATGTCTTTTGTGCTGGCGGGGTTATCAGTTTCACCCAGCGCTGTCGGTCAGGCAACTATATTGCCGTTACACTTTGGGACATTTTGTTTTGCAAGTCAATGGCCAGCGATAAAACACTTCGAGATTGAGTTACAACACGATTGTAAGGGCTTAGCTGAAAGAAAAGAATCGTATGAGTTGAGTTGCAATGTAGGCGGAACGATCGACATGTTGGGTTGCATTGGCCACTGTTCCTGGCAATTAAGCATTTAGCCACACGTCACTGGGGGAAAGAGAACTCGTGCTCTCAGTAAAACTGACTTTGAACCCTTTCAGTGTGGCAGTGACCCTCGCCTCGGCATGGCGCTTTTTCTGGCAGTGCAACGTCGCTGGTGAGAGTGAGACCAAGCCCGTTGACCCAGTCGTTCGAGGATGCGCAGCAGAGCCAAGAAACTTGCTCGCAGACGGTTCCTGCATCTCTCGATTCGGCGAACAGCTGCTCCTCAGTGGACACGGTGCAGAACATATTCTGTGTACATTGTGGTTACTGATTTGGAAATATTCTGCTCCGCCTCCCTTGCGCAGGGCGGCGATGGGAGAAAAACACCACCACCATCACCCCATTTTTTGCAACTCTGCTCTGCCCTTCGTTACTGATGTGCTGCTTTCTTGTTTAATTAAAACATCGACAAGTTCCGCTGCTCCGTATCCCTCGCAGCAATTGTGGTGTTCTTCAGTGGTCCCTGGGGGCGTCGTTCGTCGTCTTGGTCCCGTCTTGGTCTTGGGTTGGCCGCCAAGGCGCCTCCCGCCTTCGCCCTGGGAGGAACCGCCACGGGCGGTGATGGCTACGAGTTGTCCAACGGAGAGACCCCGCCTACAGGTGCTCTGGAAGGTAAAACAAAAAACAATAGCCGCTCCATCGTGCCGAGAGAATTTTCCTGGCAGAATGACCTCCGCCTACTGGGCTTTTCAGCCAGGCCAGGATCCCCTGTAACTACCACGAGGGCGCGACAGCCGACAGCCGTCACATCAGATTTGCCTACCAGGTTGAGGCAACTGACCCTGGTAGCAGCAAAAGCCACACCACGCCTGTGGTGGGATTCCTCGGTAATGGCCGTGCCCACATGGCGCGCCGGGCCCGAGAGTCCCCATCCAGGCACATTGTGAGCGAGAGAACAACACGATAGTTATCTGATAACTGACTGTTTCTCGAAAAACTTTTACCCCGCTTCAACTTTCAGCCACCTGCATTTAGGATTCTCAATCGACTGCTGTTCCTAGCTGTGGTGCTGCGCAAGACCAAGCTCTGGGTCGCCGAGTTGTTAAAGTTTCGCTAGTTGCCTCGTACGGGGATCCGCCCAGGGTCGCCGTCAATACACATATTGGACGTGGAAAAATGGGCTCTGGTGGCGGTATCCCGCCCGAGGCTTGGCTGTGGAAAAGATTGAAGTCAAAATTGATGGAATTACGGAATGCGTCATGGTATTTCGCTCATATGAGTGGCGCTCATGCTACGCGCAAATGACGTTTTGTGTGGATGGGCCCGAAAAGAATTCCAGTCGCCTCAAAAACGAGCTTCCAAGATGTGCTCGATTCATCAAAGAGCTTGCACGATTAATGATCGGAGCTTTTGCCCGCAGTATTTCCCACGTTACATGAAAAGAGCCTAAGCTGGTCTGTTCTTTGTGCAACGACTCGACGAAGCACAGGGTATAGATACAGGGGGACCCTGGCAGCATGGGTAGAAGTTGAGCCCTGTAGGATCTGACATGTCCTTGGCTGGACGTAGCGCGACTGTGGCTGAGAATACCATGTCGATAGGTATATTTTTGGGTAAGGTGAATATTGTTTCTTCGTGGCTGCCCTTGCTGTACTGCCCCAAAAATCGATCAGTCGATAGATAGAAGAAAATGTCTTCTAGACAAGCGAAATTACCAAAAGAGGGATTTCAAATCTTTGGTCCGCCCTTGCAAAGGAGCCGATAGATCAGGCACAAGAGCAGTTGGCTCGCCCTTCAGGTACAGGCACATGCAGGCACACCCACGCACAGGTACACGGATATGCGCAAGCTCGAAGAAAGTATCTGTCAATCTGTCTGGGGAAGGAGGGGCCGTTGGCGGACGGCCAGAGTTCGCCCTCGCATCTACCGTCAGAGCTGCGTCAACATGGAGGGTAGCACACCACCTGACGACCATAGCTGGACAACCACCAGTACCGTTAGTTTGGTTCCTGGGAATATGGAACGGGTTGGGCGGCACAGACCAGCTTTCCTACCGCTTATCCATCATGGTGGGACTTTTGGCTCCAAACTCTATACAAGTCGCTCACTGCGGGAAGGGAAAGGCCCGCGAACTCCTGCCGTGGCCGTGGTGGCTCAGCGTCCCTTCCAGTGGAGAGATGGCGAAAGTTAAACATGAGCGCAAAGGCAGAATCTAGCCCAAAGGAGAAATATTTACTGCAAGAAGGAGAATAAGTGCCTTGTTGCGCAGGATATCGCCGATGGCATAATGCATCTCGGTCTGGTGCGGGGCGGATTGTGAATACACGCGCGACGCTTAATTGAGAACTCGCAACAATGAGGAGAACAGAAGGCGTACAGAGTCGTTTCCTCGGCTTCGGTCTTGTGGCACCCGACCAGCTGGGCAAGCAACACGCAAGAAGAGCGAGGTCTGAAACCACTTTACGAGTGTCTCACTAGTACGCGGCGCCGTCGCGGCGTTTGACACGGAAATTTGCCATCGTCTGCATTCCAGGGCGGCACACATCTCAGCTGTCCTTCCCACAATGTCCGTAGTACAAGCCGACGGAGATTCCAATCACAGGAACATTCGACCTTCCGCCACGCACACATGTGAATCACTTCACTTTCACGGCGCTATCTGTTGCAGATACGTCACCATATCGGACCGGGCTACATTACAATGACATGTCAAGCATTCAACCATGTACTTCTTTTACAGTATTCAGACTATTCCATCCAGGGCCTTGGCAATGGGTAAAACGGTCTCTCAGTTGAAGCTACCATAAAGAGACAAGGCTGGATGAGTTGCCGCAGTATCATGCCACCACCGTTGTGCCTGTCAGACGGTGAGTCTGAGCTCCGACTTTCAGCTGGACCAAGCCAGCGGTATAGGTTTGGGTGTGCCATCTGATGATAGAGCAAGCCCACAAAGACGCACTTGGCAGCTTAGCAGGCTCGGTTAGTTGTGGCTTCCACTAGTCCTGTACTTTGTGTCTTTTGGCTTGCTCAACTGCTGATTCGTGAAGGCTCATGGCGTGCGAACGACAAGAGGATTCGCGGCAGCGCGGCATACCTTGGATAGACGGGCTGTGGCCGAGTTGATTGCCCGGAGCGTCAGTGCCGACTAGTCTACTAGCCGGTGGGCCGCAAATTGCCGGGCCCTGATCCACGTAAAAGCAAAATGGCCTGATGTTGGTGCAACGCTCACAGATCCATATAGACCGGGCAAGCTATAATGCACAGCGTTTTTTAGGATGTTGTGATAATCTTGTCTTGGCAATAATTGATAAAGCTGAAGCCTTGTATTATAATCGCTGAGACCGACATAAGGCCATACATGACCAGGAACAGGAAGATGGAAGAATGCGTCACTTGTGTGCAAGTGCGGACGAGTGGCAGCAGGGACCAGGGTCCTCGAAACTCTATTTGGGGAGCCTTGTGGTAGTTAGCTTCAACCAGACTCGGATGGGGGTCAGTTAGGCTATGGGAAAGAGAAGCAGAAGACAGGCTAAATGGAAGTAAGGGATGCAAAGGTTAATTGATGATGCAAATTTAGTTATGAAAACAGGAGCAAGGATGGTGGCTTAGAGAGCTAGCGATGGTAGATAGCTGTGAGAAGCCAAAGAGTTGTCCTTTTGTTATTGAGTGTGTGTCATGGTGTTGGGCGAACTGGGTGGCTGGCAAGGCGAGAATAGCCCGAGTCGACCTTCACGACGGCCACGTCAATTGTGGGCGTGACAGCTCTACAGGGCAACGAAGTTTTGGGCGTTTTTAAAAAATGACAAGAACTTGTAAATAGGATGGCAGAAAAGATCGCATTCACGTTAGCCACCCGGCGGCCGCGCTCTTGACGAGACCAGCTGCTGCGGGAAGACGGGCGGCGTGGCGGCGGCGGCGGAGGGGTTGCGGGAACGGTAGCGACGGTTACGGGCGGGGACAGCGCTGCCTTTCTCTCAGGAACCGATTCCAGCACACGTTGCAGTGGACTTGAAGCGGGTTCTTCGGAGGGGGGTTTTACGGTGGACTGCTGTGGCCGACTGGGGATTTTGGGGGGTCAAAGGCTCGGCGCCCAGTAAGGAGCCAACGGAGTTCCCGTCGGTCCATTGAAGCGCGCCCAGCGGTTTTATTGGAGGGAGACGGAGAGAAGACGCCACTACAGAAGCAGTGTTCTCGGAGGCCCTCTGTCTCGTGTGCGGAGGAAATTCTCAAAGTTATGGGTCAACACTGAAGGCTGCCTTGGGGGGAGGGGGGCCATACGACAGAAGAACCAAAATCCCAAGCTTTTCGGTGAAGCCCTATAGTGGGAGAAGGTTATAGACCGTTGCGAGATTAATCAATCAAGCAAGAATACCAAGATGCAACGGGGATGGGAGGGGTTGGTTCGTCCCTGGACAGCAATCTTTCGGGCCGTTGTGGCATAGCTGTCAAAGCCTATTGCCGGGGTTTTGTGAGGGAAAGACATGATCACTAAATAACGAGTTAAACTACACGAGCAAGCCACGCAACCTATGTATGCCGTCCACCATCTCACAGCCACACACCAGCCTGTTGCCCGCGCAGCCACCAGTATATCGTCTGGGTCCCCCTTGGCTGAGCTATCCGGCTGGGCAAAAATCCACACACAAACCCAACTAGTTGGCAGGCAGAAAGGATTCCCAGCTTGACACAGTTCAGCTATTTGCCCGCCTGACGCTAGCGTGCTCCCGACGTTGCGGTGCGAGTCCGATCCACCAACCACCATGAAGCGCTCGCACGATGGCAGTCTGCCGGTGGATACTTTTCTTTTTTACTGGTACGCTCGCCCGTCTAAGCCGCTCTTTTCTACTGTGCTCGTTGCTTTGCTTTGCCTGTGCGGGCCAACCCTCATTGCTTTTTGGATGGGCTTTTGCTGGCGCGCCGCGAACCCTCAAGCGGGCGCTGGTGTCGCTTTGGCCCAGTTGGAAGACCAATGGGCAGTTTTAGTCGTGCACTCGGATAAACAACTAAACGGTGGGAAAAAAAGTAGAAACAGCGGGCAAGCGAAGCGTTTCGGGGTCAGGCCTTCGCCACGCAATAGCCAAAACTAGTTGGTTCTAGTGGTATGCAACCCACATTCACTCACCCCGAAAATGGCACTGCGCCTCTTCTTACACACAATGGAATGAGAGGAAAAGAAAGCTCTTTTGCCAGTCTTTTTTGTTGGCCAGTTTCACTTTTCTGCTACTTTAAACCGCTTCGGGTATGTGAATATGCTTCTGCCAGAAGGCCGAAAAGAAAAAGAAAGTGCCGGCGAACCGCAGTGTCCCGCCTGTAATCCGACGAAACAGCGCTGTTTCTCGGACTGGAACATCTCTGGGCTTTCAACTATTAGCCCACCACTCGGCGACCTCATGAACAGGTCACAAAAGCCCGCGTAGTTTGTCCTTCCCTCTACGAGCTTCTTCTCCCACCGTCACCACGGCTACCGGGGAACAATGACCCCATCTTCTCCCTTGACCGTCCCCAAGGGCTTTTTTTTCTGATAGACCTCCTCGCCTGAGGGCACGCCAGAGACAAGAAGAGGGCAGCAGCAGCTTTGCTCGTACAAAAAAGCCAGGCTCCATCTTGCTACCGTCGATAGTCTCGGCGGATCAACCCTTGGCCGCAGCTTGCTTGCTCACTCTGCCCTCGTAGAGTTGACTACATGGTAGGATCGGCTGATCGAGTGAACCTGGCCCATCCAAACCAACCCACACCCTCTCCCCTCCCCTCCCGCGCTGCATCGCCTGGGTCCCATTCCACGCTGGCTGGGACCTGACCTGACAAGAGGAGGGCAAAGGAAAAAAAAGAGGAACCCACACAAAGTCTTGCCTCTCGGCGTCTTTCCAACACACCTTGCCCGCTCTTTTTGCCTGCCTTTTTAGCTTGCCTCGTCTCGGCCTTTGCGCCAGAGACACACGCCTGGCGATCCACTCTGGCTAGACCACACACCATCTCACACTCTCGCTCTCTCATACACACGCCCCCGAGCTCTTATACACCCCTTCACTCTCTTTCGACTCACCTCACACTCCCTCCACCCTCTCAGTCTTCCTACCAGACTTCAGCAGACACACGATTCTCGCGGGGCGATCTACACCTTTTGCTGTCTCAGTCCGGCCTGCAGCTTCCTCCACAGCTCATTCCACCTGGATAGTATATCTTCAGGGGCGTCCGTCCTCTTCGGAACAAAAGAGCATTCTTGTTCAGGCTCACTCTCTCTTCCTCACACCCACCTTTGACCTTCCTTTATATTACTACGGGCCCTCTGACCTGGATATCGAAATTACTCTCTTGAACAATCTTCTTTATCCATCACACATTCCTTTTCTCTCCCTCTCAACCTCGACAAAACATCCAACTCTTACTCTCCTTTATACAACATCAACAACAACATCCTCAATGGCTACCACAATGCAGTTCGAGTCGGATTTCCGATTCGATATGGACGACAACTTCAGCATGTACTCGCAGGCCATGACCTGCCCGTCCACAGGCACCAGCTTTTCGTCTGCTTCCTCCGCTTGCGAGCCATTCACGCCTACATCCCGACGATCTACGCCCAATGAGCTGACTCTCGACTTTGATGCTTCTTTTGCTGCTCATGCCGGCGAGCTCACTCCTCCTTCCACAGCCACCATGCCCAAGTACATGTTTGGCAACATCAAGTCTGAGCATGAAATGGCCTTCGGCGAGGTCCTGCCCTCGACTCCCATCCGCAAAGTCGAGCACATCCACACAGACTATGAATTCATGCCCGGCATGAACATGCCCGCGCATCAGTCCATGGGTTCTCTGACTCCGTCCAACTCCTTCAACATGTACACCATTTCACCCCAGGCCGCCATGGGACCTGGCTCTTTCATGATGACACCTACACACAGCCTCTCTGGCTGCTCAGATATTGCAGACAGCTCGTCGTCCTGGTCGTGCAACGACAGCCCCATTGCTCTGTTCCCCCAGCAGAAGAGCCTCCCCTCTCACAACCTCGAGTCTCTTGACCTCGAGCGCCACTCACAGTCCCCCATCGGCCGCTACTACCTGCAGGGTGCCCCTCCCTCTCCCAACCGTCTCCGTGCGCACCGCAAGATGATGGTGCACGAAATTCAGCGCAAGACGTCTGAGCTGCAGCGTGCCCAGATCCGCGCCTCGAGAAAGATGTCCGAGAAGGGTGACGGTGTTGATGTCGTCCGCAGGGCCATGTGCAAGTGCGACTACCCCGGGTGCCACAAGGCGTTCCGCCGCAACGAGCACTTGAAGCGACACAAGCAAACGTATGTTGCGCTACAATAGTCGAATATTACGGTGCAACCCGATCACTAACATTGGCAACTAGCTTCCACGGAGAAGGGCCCAACCGTTTCTCGTGCGAGTTCTGCGGAAAGGACCAATTCAACAGACAAGACAACCTCAACAACCACCGCAAGCTGCACGCCCGCCCCAACAGCCGCAACCGCGGTGTGGAGTTCATCCCCGCAGCCGTTCCCATCATCGAGCAAGAAGAGCGCAGCCGAAAGCGCAGAGCCCCTCCCAAGTCCAAGATGATGGCTGAGAAGCACGATGATTACTGAGCGAATCAGTTCGGACCTCAGCACGGTTTGAGTGTGTGTGTGTGTGTGTCCAGATGCTGCATGCCCGCAGCATGCTCGTGCGTTCGGAGCGGGGCTTGGCCTCGTTTCCGTCGGAGTGGCTTGTGTTCAAGACATGCAGGCGCTCGCATGATGGATCACACATGAACATCCCGAGTCCCATCACCTCACGGTCGATGGCCACTAGACACTCAAACCGGGGCCATCGCAAAAAGAAAGCGATGCCCATCAGGAGAGCTTGGCTGTCGTGGCGCCCACGCCCACGCAGCCCTGCCTTTCCATGTATACTTGCAAACATAATGCAACACCATTCTCTTGATCTCTGCATTCTTATGTTTTCTATGTACTGGAGACTCAACGGCGCAATTGGTTTCTTCTTTTATCAATATCTTTTCTTGTCGACTTTTATGCGTCACGGCAATTGATATCCAACTGGTGGGAGTGATATGGGATTTCTTCTCTTCTTGGTCCGGCTCTGTACAGAAGCTCCGGCTACAACTTCTTTTTTTTTATTAATTTCTCCGACACAACTTTTCGACGGGCTTTTTTCTCTGGGCGGAGAATTTGGAAATATTTTGGGAGGGGATATGTCTCATGAGGCTTCATGTGGGTTCTAGCCCGGCCCTCGAGCTGGGTAATGGTAAATACGTTTTTTGACGAGGAGGAGATGTTTTATTGTGTTGGGACAACACGATCAATGGTCTAGCACACGCAGAATGGGCATCGAATCGATAATGGAACATTTGATTGGGTTTTAGCTTGTCCGATATGCTGGCTTTGACGGCGCGAGAGTGGATAGCCTGTATTCTAGTACATAACTGTAATGTAGCTTACAATGAGCGCAACCCCGCAGACAAACAATGCTGGTTACGATTTTTACAAAATTTGCCTCTTTTCTCTTTTCTTCTCTGTTCGTTCCGGTTATTGTGCGATTCTGTGAACTTGCCTGTGCTTATCGACCTGCATGATCTTGTCTCTCAAGCCTTGATTTGACATCTTACCAGTCAGATCTGGCTTCGCTCGAGTGTGAGTGGGCCAGCAGAATGGCAGAATGGGCTGGCACCGCGGGGCACACCCACCAGACGGGATGGAATAAGTTTCTCGAGGTCGCCGAAACAATTCTTTCCAACTTGGGTCTCTGCGCGAGGTGAACCATCAGAGTTCGGGGATCAGACATGGCTCCGAAAAAGAACGCAATTAAAAAAGAAAAGAAAAAGAAACTACTAAATGGCCCCTGCGAGGCCCCGGACGGGAATCGAGAGACATGAATGGACCAGAGTTTGCGACCCGGAGAAAAGAAATGTAATCATGGCAGGGGACTACAGTTGGAAACAGTAGGAACCAGAACATAGCAGCGGCGGAATTAGCGCGAGTGGCGCACAGCAGCTGGACAGCGGGGATTTTCACGATGGGAATCTAAGAGAGAGAAATATAAAGAGAAAGAGTGATTAGAGCAAGGCGAGAAAGCTCGGCCCCAGAAATGCTCGCTTGTCTCAGATCCCGCTCCCACACCCCCCCTTCACGTCAGTTACAACCCTCTGGCTGCTTGATTAGCGCGTTGGACTCGGTAATATATGCCTGGAGTTTGAGACAGGAAGGCGCGCAGGTTTTACTTTTGACTTGGAAAGCAGAACTGGTCCGTCTCTTTCTCTTTCTGATCTCGTGTGCATACTGTGTTTCTTTTCAAGCCGTTTTTTGCTTTTTCTTCGACGTTCGTTCTCTGCGTGTGAGTGGGGAGGAGCCGCCGCATTGTCTTGAGCATGCATACTGTACCCAAGTTGGGTAAATCGTATGGATTAGCAAGTTGTCTTTCTTTTTCTTTTTCCACTCGGCGAAAAATAAAATAAGAATTCATTAAAAAAGGCTAAAAAACGAGATTACAGTGAAGCATCTTTCGGTCTCTGTGTCGGTCACCCCGCCCATGACCCCGAAACGAACGGCTGGGGAAGAAGCCACAAAGACGCAGGTACGAACTTCTCTCACTTTTGCCATGTTTAGAACATGGCGCAGCGGTCAGGTGGTGCTCTGCCGGCCTCTTTTTGCTTCTCCCACTTCTGTCTTTTGGTTTACCGGCGGACAACTTTGCCCGTTGTCGTCTCTCGCTGTTTCGTGTCCAACTAGTGCGTCGGGAGTCCAAATCGGGTTGCCCAGCACACGCGTCGCGGTATCGCCGGCAGCCATGCATGGCCGCATTGGCCACGGTTGCACCAAGCTGCAGCTTCAACTTGATATCTGACTCGTTTGGGTGATTTCGGAGAGCGACCGTACACACCTTGACACCCTAGTCAAGGCTCGTTGGGCCATGCACATGCCAATCGCCGCTGCGGGATACCGTCAAGTGTAACGTGCCTTTGTGTATCTGCGCATGTTTTCTCGTCAAGGTCTTGTGTGACAGTCGAGATTGTTCCGCGCAGCCAGACAGCCACTCCTCTGCATCTGCCGATAGCCAGAAACCCATGGGCGAGACATGACTGGTACCCTGGCCACTCGCAAGGTGCGTCCAGGGCCAGGGGTGGGACAAATCAGTCAGCGGAATTATGGGAGAAGGCTGCGACTAGTCTGCGCATGCACAGACGAGCAAAAGACATCTTGTTTCCGCATCGGGTTGGAACTTGGCTACTGGCCCGAGCTTCCCTGATGTGGATGTGCTTGGCATTTGGTGTTGCGGTATTGATGTTACAACTCACAAACACCAGCACGTCGTATGTTCATGAATCGTGTTATGCTGGCCTGTATTGTCGCATCGCGACAACAAATTATTGACTACACGACTCCGCCTTGTTGAGTGTAAAATCAGCTGGACATGGCTCAAGAGATAGAACCAAAAAAAAGGACATGTAAGAAAATCTGGTTCATCAGGTGAAACTGGCGCGAGTAGAAACATTTTAGGTATAGCCCATCTGCGCACCAGCCGACCGCACTTGTTGGGGGCTAATAATGGTGAGCACGGTTAGCCAAGACCAACTTATTAGTGTTCCAGCCCACCGCCGCTGTTAGCCATGTAATTGAAGTGTGCGCACGAAGCAGAAGATGACGTCGAAATGGCGCGGGCAGCAAAGACGGCAATATCAGTTCTCTTTTTTTCTTTATTCGCTCATGCCGACCACGGCGATTCAGTCCGACCAACATGCAAGCATGGACCCTGTTGCAAGCGAGTCCCAGCCAAGCTTGCATTAAGCTTGGTAGCGGGCGAAAATAGACGTCTGTTTTTTCTCAACTTGAAACCAGTCGAAAGAAAAGAAATGCCCAGGAAAAAAGAACGTGGATCTGGAAAAGGAAGCACTACACGACCTTGGCCGCTTGCTTTGCTGACCCCTCTGTCCGATCTGCTCATGCAACCTGGGCCGTGCTTTGCCCTATTTTGCTTTTGCTGTGAAGGGGGGGGGGGTGTGTGTCGAAGGCGCCGCTGGGGGATCCTTGTCATGGCCTTGTCATTTCAGATGCTGCAGGCGACAAAGCTAGATGAAATGAGCACCGCCACGAAGAGGGTGTGCTTCATCTGGTGTGTGCCTTGCAGAACGCACTCTATCGTGCCGTCGTAATGCAACACATGAACCGTAGCATTGGTTCGCGTTTGCTTTTCTGGGACACGGCTCAGTCTTGCTTCTAGTATGTCGCTCGTTCACGCGTCTTCTTCCATCTCGACCTCCACCATGTCCCTTCTCCGCATATCGGTCCGGGAGCCTAAACTCTTGGTTCGGCGCTGCAGCGGGCGCTCGTCTTTGCTGTCCAAGGCCGCGTGTTGTATTCTTCCAAGATGTCTCTTTTCTCGTTTGTGGATAGACAAAAGTCGACTCGTCGTACGACGCCGAGACCAGCCGCCAGGCTATTGGTGTAAATAGAGTTTGGAATCGCATATGCGGCTATTTATGACGAATTCACCTACCGGGTAAGACTTCAAGCTTCAAGTCCAGGAGCCGGAGGGCCCTGCTCTGATGAATGTGCCTGGGCAACAGGCAGGCCTGGTCTTGACGGGTTACAGTGGCTTGAGTGGCTTTCAGGTAGCTGCAGGCTGCGTTCCACAAGCAGCAAGCCAGCGTGGCTCAACATTGTGGCGACTGGTGGCGGCTGGCAGGCGACTGCGCCGTAACTTAGTGGCGCGGTCGCGAGGCGATACTTGTTCTGATACGCATCTGGTCACCAAATTATAAGTCACTGCACGTTTACCCCGGCCGTAAGCCACTCTTCCAGCGCTCGTTTGCTGGCTCTCATGCCGTCACCCACCGCCGCCCGGCTCGCAGCTGGTCCTGTTGGTAGCGGAGTGGATGCCCCGCCCTCGTCCACTCACCACTTGCTCTCTCAGTTATCATCGCCCTCATCGACATCAAACGGACTGGCTCATCTGCACAGAGTCAAATCCATTTCTTCCATCTCTTCGACTGGCACTCCTACTCGGCCGTCCTTTCTCCAACCTCACGAATCGGATTTGCAGACTCTTTGAAAAGACTCCTTGAACGTGCATCAGTAGCGTCAACCGTTCGCCGACCTCACGCAGGTCTAACAGCTATTTCTGTCCATCATGCTGTCTGACAGCCCACTCGCTACCGTCACATCAGCCTGTGCGGTCGATCTGCATGAATCTAGTTGTCTAGATCAGCGTCCGGCCTTTTCTCTCGCTCTCTCCCGAGCCGCTGGCTACGTCCACGCCGCCTAACCCAGCCAGCACCACTACCCCGACCAGCTCTCGCTTTGACCTCGACGCCACCCACCAACCTACTGCGCCTCTACGGAGCGCACTGCAGGCGACGTTTTCTTTTGAACAGTCGAGTCTTGATTCCTTTTTTCTTCTACGCTCTGGCGGCCTTGCTTGCTTTGTAATGGCCCGAACCTTGGCTTAGACGATTGGACGGCAAGCTGAGCTGGCCACCCTCCCGTATCGCATCACAGAACACAGACTGTGCTCTGTCGATACAATATCAACAGCAAGGCAGTTTGCTGAACAACTGTGTCAAATTCCGGGAGCTGGAATCGATTTCCGACAAGGGAGAGCTCCACTTTGGCATACTTTTATGGTGCATCATCTCGACTGTCTAATAAAGCCCTCGATCCCGCGTTGCTTGCCGCACCTTGGCACATAGCACAGCATGGCGTCGCTGCCATCGTACCAGGAGGCAACCACTCGCGCTGACTGGCTAGAACTTGCTGCCCCATACATTCACATCGCCGACCACCATGTCCTCTGCCTGGTCAATCGCCACTTTTGGAAGGTGTTTGCCCCTCGCCTGTGGGTAGACATCCTAACCACCGTTCGCCGGCGTGGCTTACAACCTGATGATGGTCAGTCATCGTGTTACGGTCCTTCGTATCGCAGCTTGCCGCTCCGTTGTGCTCAATCTAACACTACATTTGCAGATCTCGCTTGGTGGTTCGATTTTACCTTTGTCAAGCTCGGCAATGTCCGCCCGTCCACACGCGGCTTGGCCCGTATTCTTGACCTTCGTGACTTCGCCAGAGAATGTTATCAGTTTGCCACGGACCAAAATGCCCGATTTCTCCGCAGTCTTCACATGGCCCTGAAGCTGCTGCCCAACGCAAATGCTCTTTTGCTCGACCACCACACAGAAATTGATCCAAACTCTCTCGTCAGCCTTACAAGGACGCACTCTTCCCCCTTGCTTCTTAGCATCTCGCATTGCTCCACACGGCTTCCCAGTACATTTTTTACCTCGACGTCCTTACAGAAGCTGGTCTATCTCGATGTATCTAATCTGCCGGGTTCCGTGGCACCCCTGATCCAGCCCTCGCTCCTTTCCGATCTACGAATCTTGAAACTGGCTGGGCGCGAACTTGACGATGCCACCTTTATCGGCCTGGCTGAACTGTATAGGCTGCGACTTTGGAGCCTGGACCTGAGCCATAATCGGCTTACAGATTCTATTCTGCAGACCTTGGTAGAGCGGTGCTTCCCTCTCTCATCCCTGCGCTCGTCTGTCCATTTTCAAGTAGAGGGCAAGCTGTCCGTTTCCGAACATGGCACCGCATCATATGGCCCATTTGAATTCATCGAGGAATCTCAGCTCAGCGGTGGTTTCAGCAGCCCTGACCGGTATAACTTGGATGCTCCCACATACAACGCACAGCCCTACTTCTTACACAGTCAACGTCAAGTTTTCCGCTCTGATGGACGGGGCACCTTGCGTTCAGATTGTGCAGACGAAGCAACGCGCATCTTATCCCACCAGTCCACAAACTATGACGTTGAGGACACGTATCGTAACTCTAGAGGCATCACCCACTTGGACGTCTCGTATAATCAGATCTCGGCGAGCGGTATTGAGAGATTACTTCGGACATCGAACGGACAAATCGAGCATTTCGCATGCGATTTCATGCCGCTTGTACCGCCGTGCAGCGCTACTCTAGATTTTTGGCCGACTCAAACATCGCTCTATGGCGTCGTAGGAATAGCCCATGTCTTTCGGCCAGTGTGTTCCTCCAATCTACGGTCGCTGCGAATACACCACTCGTTAGTCACCAATATTCCTACCCTAGCTGCCAATGAATTGTCATCTTTGGCCAGGCTGTACCTCGCCGAGACTTCTATTCGCTTTCGTATAGACAGGGCTTACCCGCAGCGCTTCGTGCCTGACATGAACCCCCGTCTTTACTCACTGACGTTGACGCATGTACCGCGGCGATCTTCTGGACCAGTGATTGAGCGGCTACTAGGCTTTCTCAAATTGCTATCTGTTCAAGAGCGAAGCATTTGGGATGCGAGCCACTCTAATCAGGTATCATCGTGGCGCTGGCCAGGTATGCTAAAGGGCCTAAGACACCTACGACTAGAGTTTGACCCCGACACTCTGGTCAAAGATACCTCTGCGGCGGAGGATATAGATGCCGAACATCTCATGAACAGCGGGGAGAGGGGTTTCAGCTTCTTCGAGGACGAGAGTCACCTCTCTACACGTCCGTCGCCGGACGCGAAGTCTCGCGGTGCCCGCCGACTTGGGACTGACGGCGCAAGCGCTACAGATACTAGTGCGCAACAAGTTGGGGAAGCAGATAATAGTGACCGAGACAATTCAGAAGCTATTACATATCACGATGAGTGGAATGGATGTGGTTTCCAGTTGCGGGTGTGGTCTGGGCCGGTGCAGCCACACAGCAACCCCATCATCAACCAGTATCGTCGGCTGGTGCTGAACCATCGTAGCCTGCGCTATGGTGTAGGCCCGGTTTCCCCAGCCCAAGTCCTTGCAGGCGTTCCTGAAAAGTCATACATTTTCCACACGGCTTGGCGTGCAGCCATCATGCCGCCGGGTGAGCTTGCGTGCCCCGCACCCCAAGAGCTGGCTGGAATGCAGGATGTTCTCGACGCTCTGAAAAGGCACCGCGCCACGGGGCGCTCACTGTACCAGGATCTGCAGCACTCGAGAAAAGATGCCACTTTACGCGTTCCACCCGGCGCGCCGCATTTCTTCTGGACTGGCAGCTTGGAAGTGTCGACGAAGAGGCCGTGATATCGCACAATCATGCCACGATAGGCATGGACAGGGTAGTTGTCACAATTACGCCACTACATGTTGGTAAAGACATTTTGACATGGTTGACTTTGGTATCATGCCTTGTCAACTCAAGGCTTCATATCGGCGAGAGAGGACTCCGAAACACCCACGAGAATGCTGCTGGGTACTCGAAACGTTCAAGTTCGACAGCCACACACGGCGAGAACGAATATCTGCCCTACGGCAAACACTATGCAACAAGTATCTCACGACTTTGGCTTTTGCACGTGTGCTTTGTCTATATATGTGCGGCGCATGATTGTGACGAAATACATGAGATGCAAGCAAGTCAAATTCAATATCAACCTTCTGGCGAGGTCAAGAGCCACCCACCCAGCCACTCCGCACCGTGAAGCGATCATCTACACAGCAGAATGACTGCGATGCACACCTTTATTCGTGCCATGATTAGCGTGTCTGCCATCACGGAAGGTACTTGTGAGTGACTGAGATGTCAGTCATCATGATGTAATCGGGGCGTGTGTGAAAATGGACGCAAGTTTCGAAATGTCTTGGAACCTGACGAAGACATTGTGAAACTGGAGGATGGTGCGACAGAACGAAGGATAAGGCCGAAAACCCGACAACATGGCGCGCGAAGGTCGGAAGGCCCGGGTAGGGATATGCGAGGTGTGCTCTCTAGCTGAAAAGAGGCCTGGCTAGAGGGCGTGTCTGTAAGTGGTGACAGGAGGAATATGCATTGTTTCAGTCGGGTTAGGGGAATTGCTCTGCCACAAAATCACCAACTACATTGAACGGCAACGTATTGTTCTTGCTATGCCCGCCAGATGACAGTGCTTGACAGATTGGTGTTGATGAGCTCAGCTCAGGCGTTGGTGTCTTGTAATGCGAGCTCGCCTTTGATGTGCGTAGTGAGGTAGCACCATCTTTCGTCTGGGGCATGGCGCCTGCTATTGCACGGGGAAGTTGTCATCAGACGAATTCCTTGATGAAATCTATTTGTAAATGCCGATTAAACGGGCAACAATCTCGGGGACTGGGACGAGCAAAAAAAAAAAAAAAAAAAAAAGACCTGTCACTCGTTCAGAAGGCGCTTGTTTCAAACTCTCCAGACACGCCGGCCGACGCCAAAAAGCCGAACATTTAGTCGGTGGGAAGATGGCTTGGATGGGCATGGCTGGCGTAAGACATTCCCCAGTTTTGGGATGGATGCTGGGTCACCACAACTGAGGAGATGGCCTTGCACGGCTGAAAAAGGGACGAACGTGAGGCGGAAAAAGTGGCGTGATAATTCTTGACGTGGCTTGGCCTGCAGCTGTTTGGGGAAAAAAGAACGGGATTTATTTGACATGGTGGAAAGGTGGAGGAGGCGTGTGAAGTTGAAGAATATGACATGTTATAGAAATTGTCACGAGATGATTCCAGAAATTGGCCGATGGTTAATGGCTGCGATGTGATATGACATGCTATAGACATCGCCACGAGATGATTCCAGAAAATTGGCCGATAGTTCATGCCTGTGGTATGAACTGACGGGCGAGAGGGACCGGCCAGTTGTATATTTTCCTATCCACCCGATGCTCACTTCCAACTCGATGTGTCCTTGGCCGTACAGGGAAATCTAAAGCATAATGGTCCGACTTGGTGATTTCGAATTATTGGTGTTCTAATGATTCTGATTTATGTTTACTTGCGTTTGGTCGCGTGAGCATCGAAATTGGTAGTGCAAGCATTGTTTATAATCAACAAAACTTGGAATCTTCAGTTCTTCTACCGCCGTTTAGCCGAGAAACAAGGCCATACGAAAGCCTACCGGCATATCATTTCTTGACCTTGTCTTCCCTGTCCTCAAATATCCTTTGTTTCTGATACCTCCAAAACTCCGGAAGCCGTTGGCCGTACGGATACGCACTTCCAACTTACTATAAACCCGCTGCCGGGTAAGCTCGTTCTGTTGGGCCATCCTCATCGACCAACAAGCATCGCTGAACGCACCGACTGCCTTGATCGCCATAGATGGAGTACCATCAGCCCTGAATGAAGTAAATGTGCTAAATTTTTAAAAAAAAAAAACGGTATTTCCTGACTGACCCTAGCCTAGATATGCCATCAGTGTGCATCTCGCATCCTCACATTCCCAGCTTGTCGGCAGCGTACCCGCTACTGAGGGTCTACGTACGCGCTTGGCACCCGCGCCGTCCCGAGGCAATAGGTCAGTGTCCGTGGACACGATCGTACTATTGTCATGATGCTCGAAATTCTACTGCACCTCCTTATTTAAATGGCCACGCTTTTGAGCAGCTGGCCACGAAAACTGGCCGCCGGTGACGCACAAAAAAGCGAGGTTACCATGACAACTCGTCATGACCTCTACAAAAAATTAAACAAGAGCAAACTCCCTCCAACAAGCATCATTGCAGCTCCACCAACATCACGAACAGAATTAAATGCGCAAGGCAATATCTCGCTCAGCTAATTCACTACATCAAATCAAGCATTCAAGCCCCCCACGACGAAGCAGTCTGGCCGAGAACAATGCCCTGCTCCGCCCTTGGCGTGTCGCCCGCCAACCTCACCGAGACAGACAAACTGCAGTACGCGGCCATTGAGCGAGCTCAGCTTGAGAAGCTCACTCAGATTATCGACGCGCTGGGCAAAATCGAAGTGCCGACTATCAGAAAAGATGCACTCAGCGGCCTGTCTATAGCTCTGGGTGCGCAGCTCAACGTGGACGAAAGCCCAAGCTCCCTGTCGGATATCTCTGAAACATTTTTTGGGCCTTGCGACTGGCCGCTTGAGGTTCTGCAGTACGAAACGCACTATGATAGACCTTACTGGCGGGATATCGACCCTCAAGCCGTGGACCAAGCTATCCTGTTATTAGTTCCCGAAAACATCACGCTCTGGCTCCGGCAGTGCCTGCACACATTAGGCCACATGGCACCGGATCTATGGGGCTTCTACTGGTACGTAAAAAATCTGTCCATCGAGGCTCTCTAGGGCTATTCTAGGTTGCCGCCGTCACCTCGCAAAGCCCCGACATTGCGCTGACGCTTCGTAGCTCTCCAGGCTCTATCCGATCCGCAATCGGACTGCGTGTACCTTTTCGCTACTTCCACCCACGGCCCTGGCGCGCTGCGCCATATCACCAATACTACGCACAGTGGGTTATGTTGGCGCATGCCGCATCGGAGGTGCCTCATGCAGCCTGCCTCGTGCTCGACTCCGGCGCGCCAGACAACGGGGCAATTCAGCTCTGCGAAGCTGAGGCGGCCGCCGCGCTGGTCAAGTTTCAGCTCGAAGACGGCAGCTACACAGATCACCATACCAAGCCGGTCCTCGTCGCGACGATTCTGCGAAACCAGACCGCTCGTCTCACGCAGGCTTGCTTCGACGGCAAGCAGAACATGCTCGTCATGCGCCAATCGCGCACGCTCGATCTGTCAGGGGCGGCGCCGAGCCCAGACGCGTGGACGCTGCTGCGATGGATTGCTAGCCAGCCAGTTGGCGAAACCCGGTACGCCACAGGAGACGCCAAAGAGGGCACCTGCGGCGATGACCCTGCCAACCTTGCTCCCCGAATAGCGGTCTAAGCATTGGCGCGAGGAACACAACTCCACCCCAGTTGTTTCACAGCTGCTCTTGATCTTTTCTGTAGCGATGTGATAGCGCTTGTATCTTGTGTTGGATAGATTTGCTTCCCGTGGTCCATCTTTTCCGATTTCGCGGCGTTTCAACCCCGCGCGGCCTGCAAGACAAATTCCCATCGTGCCACTATGTCCTCAGCAATGCCATCACCTCATACCACAGCGGTACTGGTTTATGTCGTCACAGTTCCGCTAGCCAGCAGCGGGTGAACGACTGGCTGAAGAGCCGCAACCAGCAGAAATGGGGCTAGGTCATCTACCGATGCACGTACGGCGACGAGTAGGCGACTACGAGGCCTGGGCACGCTTCCAGGACCTCATCACGCAGGGTCTGCGTCTCGAGCTCCAAGAGCTTCAAGAGACGGAGGACGTGTCACAAAGCGTCGTAGACGGCTCCGACTGGATCTTTGTGTCCGACCCGGCGCCCCTGGACGGCGCGTCGCGGGACACGCTTCACAAGCGCTTCGTGCCCTGGGTCGCAGAGGAGGAGAGGGAGAAGGTGCGAGGGAGAAGGAGGCCAGGGAGAAAAGTGAATCCCTCGGGGGATACAAGTGGCCGGTGTGCTATAAATCGTCCCGCCACACGTACTTTGTGCAGGTGGACGAAGCGTCTCTGCGCAGTGTGCTTGATGTGGACCTTGACGACAAATACGACGAAGATTGGGTAAATCTGGTACGATGCCAAGAAGTGACAGACTAAGATCACAGCGCGGAGACAAGAAAGGAACAGGAAGAGTATGCACGGCAGCTGCCGGAGGATGGCGATGAACTTGCCACCGAGGACTGGATCATGATGGCAACTGGCTCAATAAGAATGGGTACCTATGCTTGCTTAAGCGGAAGTACGGAGGACTGGCATTGTTTCTACTCTGCGCCAACAAACTTTGTCATTTATTGAGAAGGTCGTGGGAACTTGCAAGGAGTCGCAATTATATTGACAAGGAGAAATATCTCTGTGAAAAGCACAATGAGAGGATGAACGGTAGAATTCAAGACGAACGGTTACTCCCATGGGTATATTGGTCGCGGATTCTTGTTATCCAATGCTTTTTGAATCTGCTTGAGCAGTATTTCGGCAAGGTATAGCTAAAACGATTAGCGTCACCACGACGATAGAAAATTGCAGCATCCCTCCATCTCCCATGGCGCTTCAACACAAGATGGCATCGCGAGAGACTGCACCAGGAATCATGTTGCTTCGGCTTGCGACGGTTGTTGGGGCCAGTAAAATGACGAATTTCTTTTTTGTTCCTCTATGAATGAGTCAAACAGTTTCGCAAGTTCGAATTGATTGAGTTGGGCTGTGTTTTGTTTTTAAGGTGTAGTAGCCAAGTCGACCCATGGGCGTTCCACCGATAAATTGGGAAGCAATCTAGGTCGTGCACATGCCCTCTTCAGCATCTTTGCACTCGGCGTCCATTGGAAACCACCACAGTAATTTTGCCTTTGTAGATTTTTTTTTCTTGTGAGATCTAGAGTTTCCCTGTTCCTGCGCGAGAGCCGTCAACCCTGGCGCGATGTAGCACTTATTTATCAGCGCCATGTAGATACCTTGGTCGGATCGACGAATCCCCGGACTTATGCACGTTGCATTCCCAAGACTCGCGGCGCACCATACATTACCTATCTGTGCTTCATATCTAATGCAGCCACCAAGTCCCCCTTCCGACTTACACCGGCAAACGTCGGCGAAGCGGAACAAGGCCGAGCCAGCGCACGACAGCCTCTAATTAGCGTGTGGGGTTATTAGTGCCAACGGTTGTCACTGCAGTGGACTCTCCTCGACAACGGAATGAAACCTGGGAAATGAATGTCAGTTTTGTGAAGATAAAGTATTTAAAATGCTCTCATAGTACACTTATGCATTTGTTCCGCGGATTGTAGGTATCAAGTCATACCGTTCACCGCCAAGTCTCGAGGAGCGCGTCCTGGGACTCCATAAACTCTGGGCAACAACCTCACCAGCCAGTCGCCAGTCTATCCGTCTGCTTGACTCGCGCGAGAGATCAAAGAAGATTAGCTAGCCCTTGCCCCCCGCAATGACCCCCGCGCAAAAGCGTATATCAGTGCGCACGGCATTTCCTTGCGGGAGAAACTGATTCCGCCGCTCAGGTGCAACATTTCGAGCCCCCGTCCATCGCACCACAGGGCTGCACTTGGGAGGTAGCATCTATTGCGGGCCGCCTGCTGATACTCGGTGCACGCTGCTACATGGGCGTTTTCTGGTTTCCCCATAAATGCATGCTATATGCTTGAGGATGCCGCTTTATTAGCTCTCTGTGGGTTCCCCCCCCCCGTGCTCCAAGATGCCACTTTTGCCGTAGCCCTGTGGCTGGACGAATAATGATCATCTTGGTCTGGAACCGGCGACCTGCCCCGGCTCTTGCTATCTTTGGACCCGTCGCTGCGCCGAGGATGCGGATGGCTTTGCCGGTGGCTGGCAGTTGAGGCGCAATGTGACAATCCATTGCAGACGTCGCTGACAACCCTGTGCCTGTAACCCAGACTTGTAGCTGAGCAGGCCTCATATATGATTCCCACGACCCTGTCTGCATCAGTCGCCTGCGTCCCCGCATTCTGGATAGAGGCAAGTTCTCCTCAATTGACTTTACCATGACAGCTGCGACGCCAGAAAAAGCACCCGTCGAACAGGTCGTCGGGGTCGACGCCCTCGCCGTCGCGCCCCTCGACCACGCCGAGGACGGCACCGCCAACAAAAAAGTCACCCTCGTGCAGGGCTCCGAACGATGGGCGCAGGCCGCCGCCGCCGCGCCGCCCTCGGCGCTCTCCAAGAACATGCTCTTCGTGTACCTCATGTGCGTCGCGCCCTTTCTCTGCGGCAGCATGTCCGGCTACGACAGCTCCATCATGGGCAGCTTCCTGGTCGAGGACTCCTTCCAAAAGATGTTTGGCGCGGGCGTCAACGGCTTCGCGGCGGGCTACATCACCGCCGTGTACCAGATTGCCGGCATCGCCGCCATCCCCTTTATCAGCCTGTGCAGCGACCGGCCCGGCCGCCGCTTCGGCATCTTCATCGGCTGCGTGCTGTCAGTCATTGGTGCGGCGATCCAGGGCACCTCGGCGGCGACGGGGTCGCTCGGGCAGTTCCTCGCGGGGCGCTTCCTGCTCGGCTTCGGCGCGGTGATTGCGCAGGCGGCGTCGACGACGTACACGGTCGAGATTGCGCACCCGGCGTTCCGCGGCCTGCTGGCGGGCGGCCAGAGCAGCATGCTCAACTTTGGAGGGCTGCTCGCGGCGGCCGTGTCGCTGGCCACGGTCAACATGCCCGGCAACAGCAACTGGACCATCCCGACGTGGACGCAAATCATCTGCCCCGGCGTGGCGGCCGTGCTGGTGTACTTCCTGCCCGAGTCGCCGCGCTGGCTGTACACGCACGGGAAGCGCGACCAGGCCGTCGCCTTCATGGCCAGGTACCACGGTGACGGCGACGCCGAGAACCCGTGGGTGCGGCTGCAGCTCGTCGAGTTCGAGGAGCAGCTGGCGCTGGCGGGCCGCGAGTCGTGGTACGACTACCGCGCGCTGTTCGCGACGCGCGCGCGCCGGTACCGCCTGGGCAACAGCCTGATGATTGGCGTCTGGGGCGCGCTGTCCAACGGCGGCATCTCGTACTTTATCGGCGCCTTCTTCAGCAGCGCGGGCATCACGGACCCGACGCGCGTGCTGACGCTCAACGTCTGGCAGAACTTTATGAGCACCATGGCCAGCTTCATCGGCTCGCCGCTGAGCGACTTTCTCGGGCGCCGCCGGCTGCTGCTGCCGACGCTCTTCGGCATGGGTCTGTCTTGGGCGGCCATGGCGGCGGGCACGTCGGTCGTCGAGGGCGACGCGACCAACGTGGCGGCGGCCAAGGCGGGCATCGCCTTCTACTTCATCTTCTCCTTCATCTACTGCATCGGTATCACGCCGCTGCAGGGCGTGTACGCGGTCGAGGTGTTTGCGTACGAGCAGCGCGCCAAGGGCGTCGCGTTCCAGAACCTGGGCGTCAACGCGGCGGGCCTGATCAACCAGTTTGCGACGCCGGTGGCGCTGCAGAAGATTGGGTACAAGACATATGTCATCTTCAGCGCGTGGAACTTTGTGGAGCTGGCGATTTCGTACTTTTACAGCGTCGAGACCAAGGGGTACACCCTCGAGGAGCTGGACGACATCTTTGAGAGCCCGAACCCGCGAAAGGCGTCGACGCAGAAGCGGCGGGTTGTCACGATGGTGGAGTAGTGCAGATCGAAGCCGGGTTGGTAGTCTGCGCAGGGGATGACAGAAGAGGACAGGTACTCGTTTGTTTGTGAGAGATTGAATCAAGTAATGGTCAACACAGAACAAAGAAATTTATACAGTAAATACAAAGAATTATTCTCCAACTTTCTTGTCCGAATATAGAGCAAACAACCTCAAATCCATCCACTTTGCTAGACGGGCATGAAAGAATTATTCTCTTATTTTCTTGTCCAAATATAGAGCAAATAAACATCCGATCCATCCACTTTACGAGACGGGCATGTATGAGATATTTGTTGCTGGGGGCGGTGTTGCTAGCGCTTATGCTGAATGAACAGTTCTAATGAGCAACCTGTGTTGAATGCTGACGAGTTTGCATGCAGTCCATCTCATATACTTGAATACTGAATATTGGCAGCCATAATATTATAGCTGCATTGCCTCGCGTGTAAGTGGACTCGTAGCGGTCTGGATGAGGAGGGCAACCGCCACGCCGCAACTAGACAGTCAATCGGCACAACGCAACACAGCAAAAAATGGCTCAAATAATAGATGATTTTTAACAAAATCCCTCGTAGATACGAAGACGCTTCGTGAGTCAATTACGGTCCATTATTGGCGGTCTGCTATGACTGTTGCCTCATCGGCGGCGGCCCATAAGTTTCGACGCACAGGGCGCGCCAATCGATAACCGTCTGCACCGTCCGGCTGCCAAATAAAAAGTGCCGACGGCCAACGGCCCACCCCAGCTCGATCCCCTCCGACTGACTGACATTTATCTAGCTCATTCACTCCCGTCACTTTCCTCACGTCGCTACCCTTCCACACCGACATCAATTCCGAAGGGATTGCTTCATCACAACCATGGCGTCTCGATTGGCTCTTTCTAGGCACTCTGCCGCCGCCCTGCGCTCCCTGAGCCGTCCTGCGCCCGTTTTCACCCGCAGCTATGCCACCGCCGGTGTCGGCGCCAACTCGAACCTGTCGTCGCCGACTCAATCCAGCATCAACGTACGTTTTTTTTTGGCCTCGCTTCGCTCGAAACTTGGCAGCCGCGTTTCAGTCTTGATCACTAGATAGTTGGAACGGTTGGATATTCTTAATCAGCAATGGCTAACAGTCACAGCGCGACGCAGAGCTTCCCAACCCCGATCCCGCCGCCGACTCCCCGAGCGCCGCCCTCGTCGCCGAGCACGCGCCCTACATGGTAGCCACGTACGCCCGGCCGCCGCCCGTCTTCGTGCAGGGCGCCGGCTCCTGGCTGTGGGACGTCGACAACCGCAAGTACCTCGACTTCACCGCCGGCATCGCCGTCACCGCGCTCGGCCACTGCGACCCCGAGTTCACCGAGCTCCTGACGCAGCAGGCCCAGACGCTCGTCCACGCCTCCAACCTCTACTACAACCCCTGGACCGGCGCGCTGTCTAGGCTGCTCGTCGACAAGACGCGCGAGTCGGGCGCCATGCACGACGTCGCCCGGGTGTTTGTGTGCAACTCGGGCTCCGAGGCCAACGAGGCCGCCATCAAGTTTGCGCGCAAGGTCGGCAAGGTCCTCGACCCCAGCTGCGCCAAGACCGAGGTCGTCTCGTTCAACAATGCCTTTCACGGACGGACCATGGGCGCCCTGTCGGCCACGCACAACCCCAAGTACCAGCAGCCGTTTGCGCCCATGGTGCCCGGCTTCAGGCAGGGCACCTACAACGACATCTCCGGCATCGACGCCCTCGTCACGGAAAAGACGTGCGGCGTCATTGTCGAGCCCATCCAGGGCGAGGGCGGCGTGCAGACGGCCTCGCAGGACTTTCTGGTCGCCCTCGCCAAGCGCGCCAGGGAGGTCGGCGCTGTGCTCATCTACGACGAGATTCAGTGCGGCCTCGGCCGGACTGGCCAGCTCTGGGCCCATGGCCACCTACCCAAGGAGGCCCACCCGGACATTCTCTCGACAGCAAAAGCCCTCGGCAACGGCTTCCCCGTCGGCGCCGTGCTCGTCAACGACGCCGTCGCGGAAAAGATTGCCGTTGGCGACCACGGCACTACCTTTGGCGGCAACCCGCTCGCGTGCCGCCTCGCGCACTACATGGTCACCAAGCTGTCCGACCCGGCCCTGCAGGCCGACGTCCGCGCCAAGTCGGAGCTCTTCCGCGGCGGCCTCGCCAAGATCCGCGAGCGCTTCCCGGACCTCGTCAAGGAGGTGCGCGGCAAGGGCCTGATTCTCGGCCTGCAGATGACCGAGGACCCGACGCCCGTGATTAAAGCCGCGCGCGAGAGGGGCCTGCTGGTCATCACGGCGGGCACCAACACGCTGCGCTTCGTGCCGAGCCTAAAGATCTCTGAGGAGGAGATTGGGATTGGTCTGGGGATTCTGGAGGAGGCGATTGCTGCGACTAGACAGTAGACGGAAAAAGAGACCCGTGATGAAAATAAAGAGTAGACTACGGCGTTTGGCACTTGCAAAGCTTTTGGTATATAGAAAGGATATCCTTATTTGTTTATATCTGCGCTCCGCACATGTCGTGCTTCATTTGACAATAGTACATCATCATGTCGAGTGGCCCCCTGTCGGACCAATGGTATGAGGTCTGTCTAGCGTCTCCGACAGGAGACCTAGATAGTTTTATAATGATTTAAATTTTTGATCATTCACCTGCAAATGAAACAACAAAAGAGATTTTCTGCACGAATTACCTCTGCTGGGCATTTTTCGACTGCAGGGTAGCGTATGGGATTACCCCAGACTGGCCGCTTGTTACCCCAGGTGGATCGCCTGGCCGGCCCGCTAACAGCTGTGATGCGGTCGATGTTGGGCAAACAGGACAGATTTAATCGGAAACGGGACTGAGTATTGAATAATGCATCATATACATCTTTCGAGTTTTAAAAATTACTCGCAAATCTTCAACTTGTTTCAGCACCGAGTGCGTGCACTTTGCCATGTCGCTCCCGTCCATTCCAACCCACATCGACTTTCACATGTCAGCCGTCAGCATCACTAACAAGTTAGCGCATGTGTATCCGTAGCAAACAGAGCTTATGACCCTTGCGCTTTATTACCTGTTGTAGAAGCCCTCGTGCAATAGTCGGTGCCCAATAAGATCTACCTTTCCCATGTAAGCGTCAGTCCCCTTTTTTCTTGCATTCTTCCATTCTTGACCGCTGGCAGCCAACGTCACGCGGGCCGCCAACTTTCACAAGCCAGCCAGCCTCGAGGCGGCCGTGCCCCTCCACACACAAGCTTGCGGGGACCAATACAAAGGGAGACAGACTGCAAACAGGCCAGCTTTGACCTTGTTTTCTTCTTCTCCCTCCCTCACCAAAGCGACTCCATTGCAAATTTCTCGCATTGTCGTCCTGGCCCAGAATACCGAAATTCGTGCCGACACTCCTTATCAAAACCGCGAGATTATCACCAGCAACCCTTACCCACGACGCTATCGCAGTGGCTAACTAGCTCTACGTCACAATTTACACGTGGGCGAATCGCCAGCTTGTCTCAGCCTCTAACACATGATGAATTGGGCATTCCAAATATAACCCAACTCGCGTCTTTAAATCGATTTCGAGCGCTACTCATACATCATCACCACCACCCGCGTCGCCATCATGATTGACCACGTCCTGGGCCGGCCTTCGACCAAGTCGCGGCGCCTGCAGGTCCTCGCCGTGCTCTCCCTCTGGGGGCTGTACCTGCAAAAGGGCGGCAAACACGGACCCCCCGGCATCCGACATGTTTCTCAGTTCTTCAGCAGCCGCCTGACGTCGTGGCAGGTCTTTGTCATGACCATGATCTACATGTACGCCGCCCGCAACTTTTCCGCCCTCGTCGGCCTCGCCAGCCCCGAGCCCATGGCCAACATGTACGACACGACCTACTTCCGCGCCACCTGGGTGCTCACGGCCATGGACGCCGGCTTCTGGACCGCCATGAAGATTCGCGCCAAGTGGGCGCGCGACATCGCGAGCGTCGTCTTTTCCATCTTTTACCTGTTTGCGGCGGAGCGCGCCGACGAAAAGGTGCGCAAGGTGAGGGGCATGATCACCGTCGAGCACATGCGCGTGGCGTGGAACAAAGGCACCACGCCCTACTTGCGCGTGCTGCAGAGCTTGATGCGCCCGCGCTTTACGAAATGGCCCCCGAGACAGGTCCGCATCCCGCGACCCGCGAATAGCGACTACAAGGAGCCCGTATCGGCGTGGCTGTACTTTGACGGGCCGTTGGCCGACCTGGCCGACCACACCCGCCTGATTCTAGATATCCCCGGTGGCGGCTTCGTGGCCATGGACCCGCGCTGCAACGACGACAAGCTCTTTGCCTGGGCGACCAAGTCTGGCTTGCCGATCCTGAGCCTCGACTACAAAAAGGCGCCCGAGTTCCCTTACCCATATGCGCTCAACGAAGTGTTCGACGTTTACTCTACGCTGATCCGGACGCGCGGCAAATGCATCGGCATGTCGGGCGAGCACATTCCCAAGATTGTGATTACGGGCGACAGCGCGGGCGGCAACCTCAGCGTCGCGGCCACGCTCATGATCCTCGAGACGGCCAGCACGCCGTTCCGCAAGACGCCCCGCGGCAGCACCCTCCCGCCGCCCGACGGCCTCGTGTGCTTCTACCCGGCGCTGGACATGAACATTGGCAACTGGATGACGGATGAGCAAATGTCGCTGATTCGCGACCGCAAGTTCCGCAAGACGAACCGCGCCATTGTGCGCAAAAAGAGCCGCCAGTACACCGACGTTGTCGGCACGCCGTACCACTCGGAAGACGAGGACGAGGCGTCGCCCAAGGACAACGCCGTCGACGTGAGCAGTAATCCCATGGACCAGCTGAAGGGATCCCGCCCCGAGTTCTCGCACAGCGGCCCGCAGACGCTCAGCGCCCCGACGTCGCCGGCGGCCACGACGGCGACCGTCTCGCACCACCCAGAACCCATGAAGACGCGCCTCGCCACGTCGTCGATGATTTCCTACGTCAACGACCGCGTGCTCACGCCCGAGATGATGCGCGCCATGATCATCCTCTACATTGGCGAGCACAACCGGCCCGACTTTTCGCAGGACTACATGCTGAGCCCCGTGCTCGCCCCCGAGTACCTCCTCGCCAAGTTCCCCAAGACATACTTTATGACGGGCGAGCGCGACCCCCTCGTCGACGATACCGTCATCTTTGCGGGCCGCTTACGCCGCGCCAAGGAGACGACGCGGTCCGGCCTCTTCTCCGAAGAAGAGCTCGACGCGCAGGCCGACACCTCGCCCGAAGTGGTGCTCATCCCCGGCGCCTCGCACGGCTTCATGCAGTTTCCGGGCATCTACCCGCCGTCGTGGCGGCACTTTGAGCGCAGCGCCGAGTGGTTCGACCAGCTGTTTGTCGAGGCCGAGGAGGCGCGGCAGTCGCACGTGCGGACACGACGGGTATCGCGCAACGAGGAGGCAAGTCGCAGAAAAGCGGCGGCCGCGGAGTCGAGTGGCGACGAGGACAGGCCGTTGGAGATTAGCATGACGAAGCTGACGAGAGGACGGAGCGCGACGGCGGATAAGAAGGAGGGAGCGGAAGAGCAGGAAGATGCGGAGGCGGAAGAGACTGAGGAGAAGCCGAAGCGCAAGATTAAGCAGAACAAGAGCCTGCTGAAGCTCAAGAGCACGGATGACCTGCTGGGACGGCGCATGGCGGGCGTGGCGAGCGGGTTGACGGGCACGGGCGAGGAGGATTGAGGAGCTGTACATTAGAACGCTCGATACTGTTGTGCATTGAAGGACAGGAACTGCCTTTTAGCGGAAGACCTCAGGAATAGTCCTGACAAATACATTTTGATTAGTCTGAAAAAGTGACAAATAGACAAGCACAGTTTTTTTGTTAAAAGCCAAACGCTCTTCCGGCTTCTTCACTTCTGTGCGAGACGGAAAAGCCACCAGAATAGAGAACAAACAGTGGAATCTCCAAACATCTTTTAAGTCTTCGCGCACTACTTGGTGCCCTTTGGGCTCTACTCATGGCTGCTGGTCCCCGTCGGGCAATACTATCCTGCAGCGGCACGGCCCCCACTCCTCGCCGCAGGAGTAGCAGAACTCGGCACCACAGCGACAGGCTTTCCAGCAAGCCGTCAGCAAACAAGAACAATCCCGCCATGTGCCTCACAACCTCAAGAGGAAGAATATCGGGGATGGGAACTGCAGACTTACTCATATGATTACAGCCCGTGGACAGCTCAACCAGGGTCCTGCACTCGGGGCATCGCTTCCACCCCCTCTCCTCGGCCATGCGCAGCGTCTCCAGCGCCGCCCCGTCCGCCGGGCACTCGCCCTCGCCGTGCCACGCCTCTTTGCACCAGGCGCACGTCGCCGCCTCGCACCAGATGCACGTCGCCCTGTTCCCGTGCACGCTCTCGGGCGGGATGAACTGGCCGCACGACCGGCAGTAGGTGCGGTTGCGCGCGCCGTGCTCGCGCTGCCTGGCGCGGTACCGCGCCACGAGGTCCGCGGGGAGCAGGGCGCTGCTCGCCGGGTCCTCGGCGACGGGGAGGGGCTGCGCGCAGCAGCGCGCGGGGAAGCGCGACTCGCCGTCGTCGTCGAGGGCGGCGCCGAGGACGCGCGTCATGCACCCGGCGCAGTAGCGGTGCGAGCAGGGCAGGTGGATGGCCGAGGAGGGCGGCCGGATGGCCTCCATGCAGGAGACGCATTCTGGCGCCGCGGCGGATGAGGAGGAGGGGCCGGCGTGGTTGCTGGCGCTGACGCGAGAGGCGGCAAGCGCTGCGTGGATGCGGGCACTGATGCGAGAGGCAGCAAGCGCTGCCAGTAGGTCATCGTCGTTGTCGGAGTCGTCACCGCCTCTGATATCGTGCCTTGCAACAGCGGAGCGGGAGGAAGCAGCGCCGGCGTGGCTGTTGACATGGATGCGAGAGGCAGCAAGCGCTGCGTGGTTGCGGGCACTGATACGAGAGGCAGCAAGCGCTGCCAGTAGGTCATCGTCGTTGTTGGAGTCGTCACCGCCTCTGATATCGTGCCTCGCAACAGCGGAGCGGGAGGACGCAGCGCCGGCGTTGCTGTTGACGCGGATACGAGAGGCAGCAAGCGCTGCCAGTAGGTCGGGGTCGTCGTCGGAGGCAGCAAGCGCTGCCAGTAGGTCGGGGTCGTCGTCGGAGTCATCGCCTCCGACCTCGTGCCTCGCGGCAGCGGATGAGGAGGAGGCAAAGCCGGCGTGGTTGTTTACACGCATGCGAGAGGCAGCAAGCGCTGCCAGTAGGTCGGGGTCGTCGTCGGAGTCGTCGCCGCCTGTGTCCTCGTACCGCGTTCGCGTCCTCCTCGTCGTACTGGGACGCATGTCTGGAGCAGTGGCACGACGACGACGACGCTGTTCAAACTCGTCAAACTCGTGCTGCTGCAGATCCATGGCAAGTTCTCTGTCGAGGGTTTCCAACGAGCGTCGCTGCCGCTGCCGCTGACGCCCTCTGAAAAAAGAGCTCGGGCCATGATCTCGTCGAGAAGCAGCATCCTGGGCATCTTGAAACTGCAGCTCAAGAATCAGATTCAACGTCGCAGGGTCCATCTCCTCGTCCATCTCCATGGCGCCGAAACCGCCCTTTCACCTAGGATTTCCTCGTCTTTTAGAGAGCTTGCAGGGACTTTCTTCTTAGGAAACTGCAAGTCTGTCGCGCGGGTATAGCTTTTGGACCTTTGGATTGTGGACAGAGATGGAAAGATGGGTGTTGCTTTTATAGACCAGTGTGACGAGTACACCCGCGACGTGGATAGGCTGGCAGGCCCTCGTGACCAACGATGGCTCGAAAATAAGGCGGCAGAAAAAGAAAAAAATAGATTCCTTCTTCTGGTGTACAGCGTTTCAAGAGCCTGGCAGTTTGCTTTGAGCGGGCAGAGGGGTCTGTAGGCATGATGTGGAAGCAACCTATGCCCAGAGCCTGTTGGCATGGATCCGACATCCTTGGATGATTGTATACTGAATCGGATAGCCCCAAAGTTGGTAGGTGTCTGCATCTTGACCTGAGGCTAACAATGTGCTTCGAGGCAGGATGCGTGCAAAAGACCATATCTGCTCAGCAGGCCGAATCAGTTTTGTCGGCAAGGCCGTTAACGCCTTGGCGGCCCATCGGCTGCCAAAATCCCTGATATGGTTCGTCGAGGACATCGGCAGTAAGCCAGCTATCCAGTGAGAGCAGAAGCGGAAGATGCACTCAGTGCATGAGCCAGTGCGGTGCTACCGCTGGCTGGCTATCTGGTTGCTCCTACGCAGGTACGCAAAGAGGTCCCGTGGGAGAATTGCATAAAAACCAAAGCTGTAGCTTGCTTTCCCAGCGTACCACGGAAGACCTTCATCGTTTCTGAAAGCTGGGCGTAACTCATATCATATCAGGACGACGTCGACCGTAGATGCCTACTGTCTGGACCGGTGTATGCAGCTTCAGCAGCACAGAGGCCTTGCCCGACCTCGGGGTGGCCTTTGCTCGTCTGCACCACGCCTGTCCCATTGCGACACAATAGGTGGTGCAAGGCGTACTCGAAACCGGAAATGTGCATCTTTTAATACGCCGGGTTTTTTCTTTCTTTTTTCTTCTCCTTTTTGCAACACTGCTCCGTAGGTGGCGCCGAAGCTACAACTGTGATATAGAACAGTGCATGCTGCCTATTACCGGTATTGGCTATCAGTTACACACTACTGGTATAAGCCAAAATAGTTTACTGTGATGGTGGGACTCTAAAAAGGTATGGAAGAGAGGAACAACGTATATGAGAGCGCTGTACGTCTAGATTTAATGAAAAAAAAAAAACTTCTTAATCTATTGGAGATGACCTAATTAGAATGTGTTGATGGATTTGGTCCGTCGATTACTGACTCTGGCACGGTCGCTGACTTGTACGAGCTGGCCGAACGGCCGTGGCACTTCGGCTGCTCCATCGCGCGCGGCAACTCTTGCGTGGCGCTCGACTTGAAGCTCTTCTGAGTGATCACTGAAGCATAAAAAGATAGATCCGAGTTTTCTGCTCAAAGGCTCGCGTGGTAGCAGATTCCTTGACTGTGAATGTTTGTCAATGTCTGCGGCCTGGACCTTGCTAACGGCGCCGTGTTCGATCGCATGCTGTTGTGCTGGGTTACTCTTATCAATCTACTCGATACAAACGTTGCTTTTTCTTGTGTCCTTGCGAAGCCAAGGCACAAGTTTCACTAGTCTGGCTCGAAAGTCGCTTCTCACTCGAGGTCAGGGCCTTGGTCCCTTGTCTATGCAGACTGGCGTTACAGAGCTCATCGCCACGAGGGTTGATGTTGGAGCAAATGGGTAAAGCCTCAAAGCCCAGCTTATAGGGGATGCCGGCCGGGGTTTTCTGGTCGGGCGGGCTCTTGCAAGGCAGAATCATGACGTCGTAGCCGGCAATCACGGATCCACGATCCACTGGTGGATGATTGAAGAAAAAAAAGAAAAACGAGGCGGGCAGATTTGGTTGCTCTTTTTTTCTTTTCTTTTTCTGCGTAGTACAATAGCACAGAAAAACGCCCGTTCCTTGCTGGTTGCTTAGAGACTGGGGAGCAGGGCCTTAGTTAGTGCCAGCCCAAACGACTTTGACGACGGAGAGGAAAGAACAAGGCCGCATTGTGGTGGATTTGGCTGTTTAGTTAGCTTGGGCTTTACCAGTACGGATACTCGCTGGCCATCAGCGCCTAGCGTAGCCGTTTGATCCGAGAAGCTGCATAAGTTGGCGCAGCTTCAGCGCAGGCCTGTCCAGCGCTTGTCCAACCGGAGGCCTCGGCCACGCAGACGTGGAGGAAACTGATGGCATCCTCAAACAAATGCCATACCAACAGGGGAAAAAACGCCTCCACAATGGCTCTTCGGCTACAATGGCGGAGCGGGAGAAGCGTGCCTTGGCGATGAGCTGTTGTCTGCCCTGCCATGGCCGCTGCGATAGCTCCAGACGCTAACAACTAGTTACCAGTAGTGAAGCTGCATCTCGCCGCCGGGGTTTTCGAGGCTGGCTGGCTCACAGTCGACAATTCAGTCCATCATTTCTATTCGCCAGTGGATCCGATATGCCGAATCTCGTTTCGTGGCGGTGTCGAATTGAGCCAGCCAGGTGCACCACCCCAGCGCGTGGCTAAACCTTCATCTCCAGTCGCACGCACGGCGAGCTAAGCCAGCTACCCAACTACCCCTCCCCCTCACTTAAAGCTATCTAGCTCCCCCAGGCTACATCCTGCTTCCTCTCTTCTTCTTTTTTTTCCCCGTCTCTTCTTCAGCTCTTCATACTCTTATCTCTCTCGAACCCCTCACAGCCAATCGTAATCCAGTCACCATGGTCCATCTCTCCCGCGTCCAGACCGGCCTCAACGACCCCACGGCCGAGCAGCACGCCGCCGACCACGCCAAGGACCTGCACCACAAGGCCTCGCAGCTGCACCTCGCCGACTACAATGACGAGTTCACCACGTCCATCTACGGCTCGCGCTTCGCCCGCGAGGACCTGCCCAAGAACCGCATGCCCGAGGGTGCCATGCCCAAGGAGGTGGCCTACCAGATGATCAAGGACCAGCTGAGCCTCGACGGCAATCCCAAGCTCAAGTGCGTTCACTCACTTGCCCAATTCCGCTCCTCGGAAAAAAGACGACATCTTTTTTTGTGCTAATGCTCCTCGCAGCCTGGCCTCTTTCGTCTCGACTTATATGGTGAGCCACCCTCTCCTCCATTGTCCATGAAAGAAATGTACTGACCAAAGACAGGAAGACGAGGCCCTCAAGCTCATGACCGACGCCTTTCCCACCAACTTCATCGACTACGAAGAGTACCCCTACACCGCCGACATCCAGAACCGCTGCGTAAACATGATTGCCAACCTTTTCCACGCCCCCAACGACGACGTCATCGGCACCTCGACCGTCGGCTCCTCCGAGGCCATCATGCTCGCCGTCCTCGCCATGAAGCGCCGCTGGAAGCTCGCCCGCAAGGCCGCCGGCAAGTCCACCGAGAGCCCCAACATCATCATGTCCTCCGCCGTCCAGGTCTGCTGGGAAAAGGCCGCCCGCTATTTCGAGATTGACGAAAAGTACGTCGACTGCACCCGCGAGCGCTTCGTCATTGACCCCGAGGCCGCCGTCTCACTCGTCGACGAAAACACTATTGGCATCGTCTCCATCCTCGGAACGACCTATACCGGCCATTACGAGGACACCAAAGCCATCAATGACCTGCTCGTCGCCAAGAACATTGACTGCCCCATCCACGTCGACGCTGCCTCGGGCGGCTTCGTCGCTCCCTTTGTCGTGCCTGACCTCGAGTGGGATTTCCGCCTGCCCAAGGTTGTTTCCATTAACACCTCCGGCCACAAGGTACGTCCCTGCACAATACCACTCTCACTTTTAATCTCATTTTCATCTCACTGACACCCCCCAAGTACGGCCTCGTCCACCCCGGCGTCGGCTGGGCCGTCTGGCGCTCGTGCGAGTACCTCCCCAAGGACCTCATCTTCAACATCAACTACCTCGGCGCCGAGCAGTCTTCCTTCACCCTCAACTTCTCCAAAGGCGCCTCCCAGGTCATCGGCCAGTACTACCAGCTCATCCGCCTCGGCAAGCACGGCTACCGCGCCATCATGAGCAACCTCGTCCGCACCGCCGATCACTTGTCCGCCCGCCTCGAGGACCTCGGCTTCGTCATCATGTCGGAGAAGTCGGGCGACGGCCTGCCTCTCGTCGCGTTCCGCTTCGCCGAGGGCGCCGAAAAGGGCGCCAACGCCGACCGCGCCTACGACGAGTTCGCCCTGGCCGCCCACCTGCGCGCCCGCGGCTGGATCGTCCCCGCCTACACCATGGCGCCCAAGACGGAAGGGCTCAAGATGCTGCGCGTCGTCTGCCGCGAGGACTTTTCCCGCAGCCGCGCCGACGACCTCATCTCCGACGTCAAGCTGTGCCTCGGCATGCTCGAGACATCGGACAAGCAGTCGCTCGAGCGCGCCAAAAAGTACATCAAGGAGCACGTCTCGTCGCACGGCAAGAAGAACCACGACCACACGGCCCACGAGTACAAGGACGAGGAGCACTCTCTGCAGGGCAAGACGGGCAAGACGCACGCCATCTGCTAAGTGGCGTAATGAGGTATGACGATATACGAAGCGTAAAATGTAGATTGTAAATATACAAAAATATACTCTCTGTTTACTAAAAACTGTGCAAATGCAAAGCGCCGTCTCTACTTTTTATTCTTTTTAAGCACAATCTGCAAGCCAAGCCGGGCGAGACGCACGCCTTCTGCTACTATTCAGATAGGCTCCCGCTTCAGACGGTTCTTTTCCGTCTTCTCTCGACAGCTCGTAGTCATTGCCAATCTCTCCAGATATTCACAACAGGCTATCGTGGGCAAGCAAGGAATGTGAAAACTAGAGCAGTCGACCATCATGTCATTCTTGGGGTCGAATATTTAGTATGTTGCTCCTGTTTAGGCCGCCGAGCGAGACGTGCTTCTGATTCGCAGAGATCCCTGCAAAGGTGTGCGTCGTAGGCGCCGAGTAAATACGCTCCTGGCTGCCCCTCCTCAACTTCTGCCAAGGGACTATTTGTAGCCATCCTGGCCGCATTGTCCAGCTGCCTCGATTATAGGCTTCGCACTAAGTTAAAACCAGGTCGCATTTGGACCCCATATCTAGCGCTTTGTTACTTGTCCTTGTGCGAAAGAAATCATTCTCATAGAAGTTATATTCGACAGTGTGAAATCGTGCGTGGCCGCCGTCTCCATGGCCAGTCGGGGCTATGTGCGCACTCATCATGCAGGATTATTAGCTCCGGCGCGTACAGCCTACCAAGATGATACCATACCTCGACCCTGCCCTGTCCTACCCCTTTCGACCCCATTAACCCAATCCTACTCGATTTGCGCAACAGTCTGTACAACCTTTTTTTTTCTGATTGTATTCCCCCAAGTCTAGGACCATGTGCACTCGTCCAACATGAGAGTCGACGGAATAGCATTGCCCAGCTCCAAGCAATACACCATCGCATGGATCGCGCCTCTCACCTGTGACCTCGCCGCCGCGTCGGCCATGCTGGACCAGGAACACGCACCGCCCTCGAACTTTCACCCCAATCCCCATGACAAGAACTCATATACCTGGGGCCGCATGGGCGAGCACAACATCGTCATCACCACCCTCCCCGCCGGCCTCCACGGAACGGCGGCGGCGGCTGTGACGGCGTCCCGTCTCGCCGCTTCGCTGCCGCATATTGACACTTGCGTCTTGGTCGGCGGTGCCGGCGCCATCCCCAAGATCAGCACGGTCAAGGACGAGAATGGAGCAGATTCGGAGTATATCGACGAGCGTCGTGATATCCGACTTGGTGACGTGGTGGTCAGTCGGCCAGACGAAGCTACTGGCGGCGTGGTCCAGTACGACATTGGCAAGGCCAAAAAGGGTCGGACCTGGCAGCGGACTGGACATCTGAACGCTCCGCCGCAAGAGCTGCTAGGCGCACTGCGCAAGGTCCAAGCGACGCACTGCAGGGGCAGGTCCAAGATGCCCATGTTGCTGGCCGAGATGTGGGAGAGGAACCCTCACATGGCTGCCGCTTCATGTGCCAGCAGTCCGTCTTTTACGCATCAAGGTGTTGAAAACGACAAGCTTTTCAAGTCAGCATACTCTCACGCCGATGACGACCGCGACTGCGAGGGCTGCTGCTCGCCTGCACAGCAGGTCATCCGTCCGCCACGCGACACCACTGACCCAAAAGTCCACCTCGGTGTGATTGCCTCGGGGAGCACCTTTGTCAGGGACTCATTCACGCGAAGCAAACTCGCAGCATCGACAGGGGCAGATTGCCACTGCTACGAGACGGAAGCTGCGGGAGTCATGCTCCAATTTCCGTGTCTGGTCATCCGCGGGATTCACAACTATGCAGACTGCCACAAGAGTGATCGCTGGCAGCCATATGCATCTGCTACAGCCGCGGCGTGTGCTAAGGAGATTCTCCTCCATGTAACACCAAAGAAGTGGGAGCCCACGTTTTCGTGGAGCGACATCTTTTTCTGTAAGTCCCCATCTCTCCCTGAAATCCGCAGCCCACCGTTGTCTGGAGCGGAGGCTTTGCCGGTACTGACCAATTTACAGTATCCCAAGCTTTTTGTAATGTAAATGAACAGAACAAAAGGGTCCACAGCCTGCGGTAAGTCTTGAATCATTAGCTCTTTTTTAAAAACTGTACTCGTGCTCATATCTCTCTTGCCGAGGAGTAGGTCGACATCGCAGCCCCCCGCACTCTGCTTCCCCAGCTTTCCGAATCGCGACGTAGATCTTGCCCTAAAACAAGTCGGCTATGGGATACCACAAGACAGGCGCACAGATGCTTGGTCGAAAGTACAAGATGAAATAGATCGACACAGCACTTCTGTATTCTCGACTGTGCGGGACGGCGGGCACGCGCAAACAACATGTCAGACAGGCTATGACCGACAGGCAGAAGGTCATGCAACATATCGCGGATGAGTAGTGAATGGTTGTCAATATAGCTTTGCCGTTTGAAGATGGAGACACTTTTTACCGCCGGTGTCGCTGGCGTCTCGAAACGATGCATGTGTCCCCATCCGCCAGACTCCAACTCTCTACTAGTAGTCGCTCCTTTCCTCCCTGCTCTTTTCCCAGCACATGGACCTGTTCCAGCGCAGGCTCTCGTCCACATACCAAATCGACTCCCAACACGGGGCGCCACCGTATTCCAGTGTCCTGCCCGGGCTCATGATTCGGCTCCTTCAAGGCTGAATCCTCCCTTTTACTTGTTCTTCACTACTTTTTCTTCATCGGACGAAGTTTAGGTATCTACAAGACTGCTCGTTCAGTCATAATACCTACTGCTGCTAGGGACTCTGGGACTAACTTGGTAGCTAAATGATAGCTTTTCTATATTCTATATCAAATATCTATTATCATGTCTGTAATTCTGTTGGGTCTTGAATAATTCTGGCAGGGCCTTCACATCGCGTTACGCCCATTTTTTCCATGTAAGGGGCTCTGGTAGATCCCAGGTCCCACGTCCAGATGCAACAGCCGTAAGGGCTGGTTGTATAAGCTATAGTTGGACTCCTGGTTAACGCTCGCTACTGAGATTAATGCCTACCTACTCTTTTGCCAGTTGGTGTAGCAGTACAGGAGAATGCTACACCAGAACCTCCTCTCCCGGGTAGGTGCCCGGGAGTTAATGCTCGAGCTTGCGGAACATGGAAGCAGCATCATTGTGACAGTGACTTGCCTGTACGCCAGGCCGAATGTCCGCTGGAAACCCCGAATCATCCCCCGCACTAGCCGGCCGACAGCGGTGTCCCTCGGCTCTACAGCGCCCAACGGCCACCCCAACCACCCTGCATTTGGTTAGGACCCGCCTGGCTCAAGGGTGGCTTCAGGGTCGAAGGTCGACGGACACTAACCATCTGACAAGACACCACAATCGCTGCATTCCTCTCCTCGCATCTGTTATTTCCATGCCATTCACGCTCCTACCTACGCCAACATTGTAGCAACTCGAATCTCGTTCCTTGCTGCCATACATACAACTGCATCGACTCAGCCTTCACATGTCCAGGCTCGTCACCGCGACGTTGCCTTCTCACCGCCCACATCGTAATCCGTCAGCCGCAACGTCATACTCATGGCCAGCACCACGCCGCCGCCGACCCGGCGCGAGAGCAATGCCACAGCCCCAGATGTGCCCATATCACGCTCTTCTGTCAGCGCAAGCGTCAGCGTCTCGCTGTCCCCCAACTACGGCTCCGACTCGAGCGAAGATGGCCTGCGCATGACGCCTGCCGAGGCCCGTAGGTTTGCCCGCCGCAACCTGCGCCGCTCCTCGGCCACACCCGACCTCGTCACGAGCCTTGTGCGTCCGCCCTCGCCCGAGGCATTCTACATCACGCCCGAGATTCACGGCCGTATGAGACACGGGGGAGCCATGCGCGGTCTGCGCCGCCGCACGTCGGGGTCGCTGGCTGCTGGTGCAGGCACCGGTGGTGGTGCTTCGACAATCAACCCGGATCGCCGCTCGGGACCCCTACTCCCGCCGCACAAGTCGTCTCTCGACATACCAAAGCGGTACGGCGGGCTGTGTGTATTTGACATGTATTCGCTGTCCTACGTTGCCGAGCCCGACACGAACTTGCTGTGCCCGATTTGCCACGACCCGCTTGTCGACCCGGTCACGACACCGTGCGACCATACATTTTGTTACCGATGCATTCGACGGAGCATATCGTCAAGCCCGTCCGGGACAGCCTGTCCCATCGACCGAGAGCCGCTTTTTTGGGCGGACTGCTTCAGCGCGGCCCGACTTATTCGCACGCAGCTTAATGCGCTGGTGGTAAAGTGCCCGTACACCAGCAGAGGATGTACAAAGGAATTGCGCAGGGAAATGATAGAGAAGCACGCCACCCACGAATGCCGATACCGAGACTACTATTGTCCCGACAAGGACTGCACCAAGAAGCTATCCTTCAAACCTACCGACGACATGTGCCATCACAAAGAGACATCCTGCACGGCGTGCTTGGAAAAGATTGAAGAGGTTGATGCTGAGCTGCACTTATTATCTTGCGTCAAGACCAAGACAAGATGCGAAGCGTGCTGGGATTTGGTTGTGCGATCACATATGGACTCCCATCGCGACCTGGAATGCGACGGAGTCGAAGTTGGATGCCCTTATCAGAATCTTGGCTGTCCAGCTCGTATTATGCGTGGGCAGATAGGCGCCCACACGGTTTGCTGTCCTTTTCACCCAGAAACACCCTCGGGTATCATCATTCGCTCGCAGCGCGACGTGATCCAATCGTATGGCGACCTTAGTAGCCAGCTGCGCGATCTTCACACCCGACAGGCTGAAACGACGCGGAAACTGGATGAAATGTCGGTCAACCGTCGTTTCGGAGGCAGCGCCCCCGGCGGCATCGGCCCTGCGAGCTCCGCTGCCGGTGAATCAGCCATCAGCGACAGCCGAACGATGCAGGATCTGGACGCCGGCTTCGAGGAAGTCCATCAGAACCTGACACACCTCGAGGCCCGGCAGAGCATGTGGACCCTGAACCAGGTCATGCCGATCCGGGAGGAGGTGACGGAACTCCGCAACAACATCAACATGATCCGCATGCACGTCAACTGGCTGCTGAACCGAAGCCGCGAAGAGGGCCGTATTCGAGCGGCCAACAACACGGGCGCGGCAGCGGCGGCGGCCTCGGCGGGCATACGCAGGAATAGCGCGGGAGAGGGCATCCCCATGCTGCAGGAGAGGAGGCGATCATCGGGCATGGACGCGGATGTGCCACGACTGTAACACTGCTTGATATTATGACATGATGTGTCGAAGCGAAAATGCATATATAGTTTCCAATGGTTCGAGTTTCCGACATGAAGGACATGAAGTTGCCAGTTGATGGATTGGCACAGTGAAAGACACAGTGAAGGATGCTGGGCTACAATCTTATATCCACCTCTCAGATTCAATAAGAATCATCAATATGACTTTTACGATACAGACATCTGACCGATATACATTCATTGGCCCGGTCCGATTACTCGACGTCGCCGAGGCTAGACCCCATGTTAAAGTCCGCTCCAAACCCGGTCCGCAGCGGAGATGGCGGCGGTGGCTTCACCGCACCACGTTAAATAGGATACGGACGTAAATGGTTTTTTTCCTTCTGTGGGAAATGTCTTCTGGTATATTTGCCAGTCGTTTCAAACCGCAGTGAACTTTTAACCAATTTTCTGCAGGTGTTGGCAGCTTCTTTGACAGGGCGCTGCACCGAAGATTCGTCTCACTGCTTCTGTGCGCTTCCATCCTGCCTCGTCTTGTGCGGCTGCTCAGTCAGCTCCAACAACGTCAAACAACGGCGGAACCATTGGTCGAAGACATTAACAGAGTCTGAGATTGGGATCATACTTGGGAAACATTACACGACAAAAAGCACTCGTCGCAGAGCAACACACAACAGCAAGACTACCTGAGCAACGCGGCCAACCCAAGCTCCACTATATCCCACCTTCAGCACGTCACAGGCGGCACCGGCGTGAATCGAATCTGGGCGGCCAACAAGCCAAATCACACTTCTTCTTCTCTCCCCATCGTCCGGCTGCCTGGAAGCTCGCCGTTCTGTCCTTATCCGCCTCGGACATTCTGTCATTTGCCATCTTCATTTAGCGCCGGTCTTGCATTTTCTCCTTCCTTCCGCTTCCTTACCTCCGCCCGCCTGTCTCTTCGTCTTCGATATTCGTCAGCATGGATCCCAACGACCAGCCTTACGGGGGCAGCGAAGCTCCCGATAAGGAGAAGATGGATCAGGTAGGCCATGATTTCCTGCCGCAGAGTCATCGTTCACTGACACTCATCTCTCCCGAAAGATTCGAGCACGCCGACTCGCCAAGCTTGGCGCACCGAAACCCCAGCCAGACGACAGCAGCAGCAGCGCCGACGGCCAGGCCACGCCCAAGCCAACGACAGCAGACACACCGTCCGGCGAAGCCGCTCCCAAGACAAAGATCAACATCACACTCGCCGCCGCGGCTCCCGCGCGCTCTGGACCTAATCCGTTCACGCAGCTCCGCATGGACAAACAGAGCGACGCCAACCGCCCGGCTGGCTCGCCAGGTACAACCAAATCACCCGCCTCGCCGCGCAAAAGAAGCTTACAAGAGATTGACGACGGCTCCACAGCCAGCAATGCCGCGCCCCCGCGCAAACAGCCCTCGCAGCAGGCCGCTGAGACGGACGAGCAGTACGAGCACCGCATCCTGACCAACGTCTTCCGCCTCTCCGTCGACCCCCACCACATGAGCACCCCGCAGGGCGTCCGCCTCACCTTTCTGCCCAACCTCAACGAGGAGATGAACGAGTCGGGCGAGCCCCTGCGGTTGTCGACGAGCACGCTAGACCAGGCCATGATCGAAGCATGCAGCAACTGGCCCGAGGACAAGCCGCTCCTGAACTACCTGCTTCCTTGCTGGAAGCGCGCAGTTAAGCAGGCCGGCCAGAAGACGACGTCCCCGACGCGGCAGCAGCTACACGAGGAAGCAAAGAGATTGTGCATGAGCAACTGTCTGTTTGCTATCACAATGCCGGATCTCTACGGGTTAGTATATTGGCGTGCTGGAACTGGTCCCCATTAACGAGTATCTAGTCGCTCTGCGAACCCCAACCACGATACCATTGCGCCACAGCTGCTCCGGCCACCTGCGGACGAAAACAGCATCTGCTACGACTTCATACAAGAGGCAATCAAGAGGTTTGACGAAGACGATGCGATCCCAAACATTTTCAGCGATGCCATGGTTCGCATAAGTAACCAGCTCGGGACTATATCTATGAACGAGGACTACAAGCCATATGTCCAGGTATGTACACAACGTCTTCCCGTTCAAATTGATGCTAACAGAACAGGCTTTGATCGCCTACACACGATTTCCCATTCTCATCACAAACCTCTCAAAACACGCCACCTTTAACATGGCACAGTCTGCCGCGGGCATCGAAAAGCACACTTTGCTAGGTCCCTTTTTCCGTCTCTCGCCCCTTCAGCCCGAGGTGATCAAGAGCTACTTCCCAGGTGCCCGATCGCTGGACAAAGGCCGCATAACAAACGCGCAGGAATCTCTTCGCATGGTGTTGCGAACTCACCAAGACGACCTCTTCATGATTGCCAACGCCTTCATAAGAGCAGGCGCAGACACAAGAGCTCGAACACTGGATTGGTTCGCATACATCATGAACACAAATCACAAGCGAAGAGCTATTCAGGTTGACCCTCGAGAAGTTGCTTCTGACGGTTTCATGGTCAACATTACCACAATCATGGATCGATTTTGCGAACCCTTCATGGATAACGACTTTAGCAAGGTGGACAAGATCGATATCAAGTACCTGCGGCGCAACCCTCGTGTCGACATCAAGGACGAAACCAAGATCAATGCCGATCAAGCCACGGCTGACAAGTACTATGAGACGAAAGAGGGCGGAGAAAGCAACTTTATTTCAGAGGCCTTCTTCCTTACGCTCGCGGCCCATCACTATGGCAGCGAGGCATTAAACTCTCAGCTCAAGAACCTCGACAGAGACATCAAGTACCTGGAGACGCGGGTCCAGGCCATGGAAGCAGAGCGCCCAAAGGTGGCCAATAATCCACAACAACTACGCCTTTTTGAGGAGACAGTGAAGCGCCATGTTGCCGTCCTGGAAAGAACGATTGGGCTGAGGCATGCTATTGAAGGTGTTTTACTTGATGAGCGCATGCAGAGCACATCGCTCCGCTTCATGCGCTATGTTGCAGTCTGGCTGCTGCGCATCGCCACTGGCCAAGACTACAAGCCCGGCAAGGAAAGCCAAGTCATCAAGCTTCCACTGGCCGACCAGAACCAAGAGGCGTTTGCGTGCCTCCCCGAGTATGCGCTGCAAAATATCGTAGACAACTTCAAATTTGTCTTTAAGTGGCTACCTACCATTCTCCCCAGTGCCGTTGGCGAAGAGATGATTGCCTTGTGCATCACGTTTCTGCGCTCATCGGAATGGATCAAGAACCCGTACCTCAAGTCTTCTCTAGTGTCATTGCTGTTCTACGGCACGTGGAACTTTTTGCACCTGAAGAAGGGTGTTCTGGGCGACCAGCTCATGTCGCTGCCTTTTGCCAACGAATACCTTCTTCACGCGCTGATGAAGTTTTACATTGAGTGCGAGTCGACTGGCAACAATGCCTTTTACGACAAGTTCAACATTCGCTATGAAATCTTCCAAGTCATCAAATGCGTTTGGTCCAACGACGTGTACAAGCAGCAGCTCACGCGGGAAAGCAAGTAAGTATTAAGTGGCGCTCAGACAGGGCCGTGCTGGAAATGTTGCTAACATATCTATACAGGGTTAACCGGGGCTTCTTTGTACAGTTTGTCAACATGCTACTCAACGATGCCACTTATGTCCTGGACGAAGCACTCAGCAAGTTCCCCAAGATGCGCGCCTTGGAAATCGAGCTCAAGGACCAGAGCCTCTCGGCAGAAGACCGCCAAAAGAAGCAGGAAGAACTGCAGACTCTCGGCAGCCAGGCCACCTCGTACATGCAGCTCGCTAACGAGACGCTCGAGATGATGAAGCTCTTTACCAATGCCCTCAGCGACGCCTTTACCATGCCGGAAATCGTATCGCGCCTGGCCAGCATGCTCAACTACAACCTCGAGACGCTCGCGGGCAAAAAGGCGGCGGCGGAGCTCAACGTCGAGAACCGCGAAAAGTACCACTTCCGCCCCATCCAGCTGCTGTCCGACTTTGTCGAGATTTACCTGCACCTCGGCCGCTCGCCCGTCTTCATCGACGCCGTCGCCGCCGACGGCCGCTCTTTCAAGCCCGAGGTGCTCGACCGCGTCACAACCATCCTCACCTCGCGCCACCAAAAGGACCCGTCCGACATGGCGCGCTGGGAAACGCTCAAGGCGCGCTTCAGCGACGCCAAAAAGGTGCTCGACCAGGCCGAGCTCGACCTCGGCGACGTGCCCGCCGAGTTTGAGGACCCCATCATGGGCGACCTCATGCGCGATCCCGTCCTGCTCCCCAGCAAGCACATTGTCGACCGCTCCACGATTGTGCAGCACCTGCTCAGCGATCCCAAGGACCCCTTTACGCGCCAGCCCATGACGGTCGAGGACGCGCTGCCGCAGACGGAGCTCAAGGAGAAGATTGAGCAGTGGCGCGCGGAGAAGATTGCAGAGGCCAGGGCCAAGCTGGTCGCCTCGCAGCAGGTGGAGGAGAAGCCGAGCGCAGGAGCGGAGGCGATGGATACGACGGAGGGGTAAGGGAAGCGAGAGTAATAAATACGATGGATGGAGTTGTTGTTTGTTTCTCCTTTTATTATTATTGCAGTGTGACTACGTTGGCTTACATGTGTTTCGCAAACTCGGGGGTTTTTCTTTTATAGATTGCATGTGTATTGCCGCAATGCGCAAATATGAAGAGAAAAAAAACAAGAAGCATTGCCAAAAGCTATGAATCAAGATGCCCGACACTGTCTATTTTGTTTCAGTGTCCAAGGCTTGTCAAAAATGACCTGGTATTATGTGAATGAAGAGAACAACGCAAAACAACTCCAAGAGTACCAAAACGATGAGTTATTCTGTGTGTGTGTGTGTGTCTCTCTCTCTCTGTCTCTCGCTCTGACGCACACCCACAGATAGTCAATTTACGAAACAGAAAGAGGCACGTGGTGAATAGCCACCATGCAAGTCTCAGCCACAAGCTGAGAGAAACAAGGCAGATGCACCCTGCACACACGACGCACACATGTCTTTTCTGCGCGCCGCGGGGGAGAAGAAGAAGAAGAAGAAGAAGAAGCAGAAAAAGCAGGCGAGGGAAGATCTCGGGCGGTTCCGGACGCGTTTGCGGCTCACCCTTTCGCCGTGTACCTCACAACTTTACCATCCAAAAGAAGGCGTTTTCGATCCACCAACTTACTTTCCCTCGACGCAAGTTCCGTCGTGTGACCTACTCAGTAATAACAGCTGTGTTCGCCGCTGCGGCCAGCCTGGCTGGCTGGCGCCCTCTTCCCGTGCGCGGGGAGAGGCTGGCGGCAGCTGCCTTGCCACCCCCCGAGACCGGGGGAGGGACCTGCATTGCAGCAACAAAAGGTTGATCCCGAGATGCACGCTGCACACTCGGCACGCAAACAGCCGAAACCCCTCGACCCGTGTTCCGTAGGTTCTAGTCTACCACTGGTCGTCAATCTCCTCGGCTGACAGAGATTGGGCAGCGCAAGGGAAAAACGGGCAGTCTGGTTAGTAAGCGGAATACGGACAAGAAGAAGTTTCAGGGCCTTGGCAGTAGGCTAGCCCATTGACCCCAAACCGAAATTGTAATAATGGCTTCTTTTTTTTCTTGGCTTGGCTTCTTGCCGTCGTAGCGTCGCAGCCCTAGCAAAATGACTGGTCAGGACCGAGTAACCAGGGCCAGGCTGCGCCGTGCGGTCGCGCGAGTCGCAGCCTCGCCTCCCGGATCTCCGGTTTCTTGTCTCGACCTCATGCCATAATTTATGCGCCAGACAAGGGTGGTCTAAGAAAGTTCAAGGTTTCGTTTCCCCTCAACGTGGCATAGCGATGACTAGCAAAAATGACATATAGCTCGGCCATTACTCGTTCAATCCTTCCCAGTGCGGTTCGCGCACCCCATCCCAGGTTTAGAAGCTGCTTCATCCGTGGCGATGCGGGCCAAGCCTGACCCTGCACGGGGTTTTGTACTCGCGTGGGGCGCAATGGAAAGACTCCGGCAAGCATGGCAACATGGGGTATGGATTCCTTCTTTGTAATCGTCTGTGGTGCCGCGGGTTAATTAATCCAAGTATTGTCGTACCAGTAGCACCAGCTGGCTGGGCGAGCAGGCCGACATCTGATTTGCGCGCAGCTGTGCTGACACTGGCGAGGATGCGCTGCTATTTTGAGATGGCCCTTTTCGCAAATTCGAAGACCCGAAAACGGCAATATTGGGAAACCGCCGAGCCGTCATTCTGTCCAGTCTATTGTTAAAACGCCCGACTGCCTGCCGCAAGGGATTCAATGCCGGAAAGGGAATGTAAAGTTGCCCCCCCCCCTCCCCCCCCTGGCCGTTCCCCAATGGGCCTGTGGCAAGTGGTGTCTCCCGTTTCTCGGCCCGGCCTGCTGCTGCCGATACTACAGGCCCCCAGCATGGTGCCTGGGCGGATGCTCGGCCGAAACGGCAGCAAACCTGCGTGCGACTGGCATAGCTTAATTTCCTCCACACAATGCTCAACAACGTGCCGTGGCTCCTTCTACTTAGTAGACCGCCAGCTTGTCCCGGCGGAGACGATGGAATTCGAAATGGGCTTACATACCGAAACGAGCGTTGCTGCCGTTGCCATCAAGTGGCCTTGCTTCAACGACATGGCGCCGTGGCTGGCCGCCGTGGTATTGAGCCAGCTAGTGGATTAAATCACCACCCACACCGCGCTCCGCTCACGGTTTCTCGAGATGGCCCTTTGCTGGCCTGAGCTGTGGGTGAGAGGCATTTGCCAGTATCCAGTGACTTTATCAGCTCCATGGCCACCAGCGCCAACGCACAGGGTTGCTGCCAAGACCAGGGATCCGGCACGGGCACCACCATTTGAAGCCACGAACCCCAGAATGCGTAGACTACTCAACCCCCCACTTGTAGCGAGCCCCTGCTGCAGCGAGGGTTAAGCTCCAGCACGCCAGCAAACGCAATCTGACCCCGGGGGAGGAATAGAGTAAAGCGGGCGGCGGGCTGGCGGGATAGCCGTGCAGCCTGGTCTTTGCCGAGCCGGCGCCGGAGCTTATATTGTTCACTGGCCTCGTTGTGGCGCCACGAAATGGTCTCCATTGGTGGGCCTGCCTTGGCCTGCGCAAGCCATCGTATCAGAACCTGGCTGCTTTCTTTGTTCCGACAAAAAAACAGAATTATGTTGAGGCACATTTTCTCGCACCTGCTGAGACTGGTCTTCCCGGTCGTTAGCCAAACTACCATTAGCGTTTACCGTTACAAACGCAGCTAAGTAGCCAGTGGGAGTCGTTTCCGGAGGCAGATCTATTGTGTCAAACTCTGTTTTTGAGTCTTGGGTTGCCAGTATGCCGTGTGGCCGTGTCCCCGGCAGCAACCGAATCTTTGTAGTTGAATTTGCGAAACACATCCTAATCGTGAGGCAAGAGAAATCACAAGCGTCCAATTTGCTGGTAGTATTTGAAAACCTGGCTTGCCATGGTATTGTGGCTTGCGTAGGCGCCTCGATGATTGGTATATGAAGCACTAGACAGTACCCATGACCGATACAAGTGAAATTGTCCAAGGTCAAAAAGCCAATAACCCCGTACGGAGCCATCTAGCGCACTACTGGTAGAATAGTGACAAGTTGTTTTGTCAATACTCCGAGTGATCGGCGGCGGGGGCTGAAGCCACCGACGGGGTAGGTCAACCGAGTGGCCGATGAATACTGGCACACCTCGACGGCTATCCGTACAATGCAGTCTTATCGCCAGCAGCATGCATTGCTGGCTTGCAATGACGACAATCCTTGGGGTTGGCTTACCGCCGCATACCAGTACGAAGGTTGGGAAGTCGAACGAAACTGCCGGCTCTTCTGTCTCACTGCGATTTCACGTTCGATATCACGTCTTGATCATAAAACCAGAGCTGCCGTGATTGGCCCACTCCTCCCGCTGTGCTGGCAACAAGGCGATCGAGTACATCTGTTCCCTGGACACAAGGACCTGTTCCCCAAAAGAAGCAAGTTGCAGGCATATATTTCTCTGATGTGAGGTGCTTTGTAGCGGCTCAACAACTCGTCCTTGGTAGAGAAGCTTGCCTGGTATTGTTAGAGGGGACTCCCAGCAGTATTGGTAGGCTGATTTGCGACAACCTGTGACTTCGCTGGTAGGATTGAGCAGCCGATGATATCAATCTCGTAATTCGTGAACGGAGATCTGCGTCAACATGCCCATGGCATGACGCCAGAAACAGAGGAGGCCAGGCGAGGAAGTCATGGTACTTGTCTCGGCACTTGTTGTTCCGTCAGGTGCTACATCGCCTACCAGAGCTTGCGAACGGCACCAGAGGAGGACGCGCGGTTGCCGGTCCGCCAACATGTGCATGCCCGATCCACTCGGCAAGGAGGCCGAAAAAAACGTCCGGAGCCTGCAACGGCCCCTTTGGCGTAAAACTGGCCTGTACGCGGATCCACGACCACGCAAAAGGTTGAGCCTCTCCTCGTCGGACGTTGGGTAATGCGGCCGTGCGAATTCGCTACAGCGGAGTGAGTAATTGATTAAGGGGACATGGAGTACGGCCAACGTGTCGCATAACAGCCAGCGATGAAAATGAGCCGGAAAAGGGCCGTGTTGATTACAAGCTGAGCTAGTCGGCGGCGTTGATCAGGTTTGCTTTGTGTGAATAACGTTGCAGCGGGTTGCACACCATGTGTGAGACAGCTGGGGCGCTGATCGCAGCGCAGCTCTTGCGTTTTTGATTGCGTTAGATGGCCCCGAGCTAGGCTGGGGATTTGTCTCTCCGTCGCATCGCCCGATCTCGTGCACGGAAGAGCCACGTTGCCACGTAGCCCGCCTGATGCCACCTTTCTACGTCGATTGTTTGCACCTAACCAAGGCGAGGCCAGTAACGGCCATGGTCTTGGAGACGGAACTGCAATTCGCTGGCAGTTCAAACTTGATGGTCGTGCTGGGCTTGCGAAAGTACCGGTCTCAGCATGGCACTGGGCAGCCGGCCCATCGGTGTCGAAACTCCACTGGTGTCAGGGCGTGGTCATATAATTAGGTGTCTTCAGGGGCCAGTCTCCGCCAGGTCCTGGGAGCTGGTAGACTGCACAAGGGTTGACCGGCTCCGTAAATGCTGCATCGTTAAGACGGCTCCAGCGGTCACTGGAGGACAGTGGTTGAGTGGACACTGATTACTGGCACGCTTCCACAACCGTCTCAGTAGGGGCAGCCAACTAGTGCTTTCCGGACTCCGCACGGCGCACTCCGTGGAAGGTGGAAGGTTGGCCAGAAGTTCTGGAAGCAGTGGACGCACGGAGCCTTGTGCTGCAGCTTTAGTCGGCCAGATGGCGGGCAGGATCTGATGCCGTCTGTCCGAGCCTGCCGCGGAGAAGACTTGCGATGGTGGTGAGACGGATGCTGTGCTGCTGTGCGGCTCGAGGCAGACAAAGGCGCCGAGGCACAAGGACAAAAGCGCAAGAGGACATGGAATTGATGCTGGACAAGCGGTGAGCATCGGTGGATGCAGCAGCTCGGTGGGTGTGGTTTCGACTGGGACTAGGGCTCGAGACTTGCTTGCAGAAAGTGTGACCAATAACTTTATAATCCAGAGGTTCTCTTTTGATGAAATCGGCTCGGTGCCGAAAGGCGTCCGTCTGATACAAGGTACGTTAGGGTACCGGAGCTAGTGCAGTGATGGCCCATGCGAGTTGAGCGGGTTTGCATTGCCATGCAGGCCTGCATCGTGGGCCTCTCTTTATCAAATTGCGCGGCGTTTTGTTGCTGCTGGCTGGTGCTCACTGGCTCTTGGCCATGATGCGGGAGGCTGAAGTGTACAAAGAAGCGAGCTAAAGTGGTGGAGGTGGGTGGTGGCTGCCAGTAGCGTTGGGTTGGCAAGATGGCATCATGGAATGGAGGGGACGAGCGGTATCAAGGGATGTGGGAGGGAGAATCCGCGGTGGTGGTGAGGATGTCGGTCGTGCAAACGGGTTACGGTACAAAGAGGTCAAGCGATGGAAGCAGCAGGATGGCACTTTCAGCAGGATGGCACTTTCAGCAGTCGTCAGGTGGCACCAGTTGACCATTTCTTCCACGCTGTAGCAGCCTTGCAGGAGCTACAGGCGCACCAATTCAGGGCCGCCAGCAGTGTATGCTCGCTGCAGCCGGTCAATTCACAGAGGGCAGCTGCGCTAACCGCGCTGAAAGGCTGGGGCGGGCGCCGCTAAATATAGCGTGCAGTAGCACGAATCCCTAGCAGCGACCCCAGTCTAGGTGGTTTGGTGCATCATACTTGCCAGAGTAGGCATCAAGATTCAGCCAAGTCTCAGAGGGCAGTCAGACTTGACTCTCATCTTGATCGCAGAAGCAGATCCCTGCTGTGATGAAGTGGCTATTTCGTACCTTGCCACAGCAAGCCCACGGCTTACATGGCGGCTACAGTTGGCATCAGCCGGCGTCCCAAAATAGGTGTCCCAAGATGAGAATCATCACTGACAAACGGATAAACACTATCAAAATAGGATCAAGCACGGCTCTGAAAACAGCACAAAGAGAGTAAGGTGGCTTTCCAGGGTTTGGTTGCTATTCTCAGCTCATGGATGGCGCGCCAGCTCCTAGCACCAGCAAGTTACTGGTAGCGCCTCTAAAGATGGCCACTGGCTCATGCCCAACGGGGAAGGTGATGGCCGGAATTCATTGGGCATTACAGGGGGCTGCTGGGGCAGTGGGCAGGAGGGGACTACAGGGGTGCTGGCCGGAATCTGAGGTCTTTGCAGCACCCCGAGATACAGGGGAATTAGCGGCTATTGCCCGGTGTCTCGACCCCGCTTGGCCGCCTGGACTGTGCTGCAAGCCCTGGAAAGCCCTGCTGCATCTCCTGCTCGCCCTTATCAGCCCCCCTCTTGCAAACAAACCCCAGTCATTTGAGAGGCCGCCCGCGAGCCTCCAGCCAACCAGCCCACCTGTCGGCCACGCTCCCACCCAACAAACAGCCAACCACCATCTGACACCACTAACCAGGTGCCAGTGCCACCACATCCACATTCACTCCCATCCACATACACGTCGCCGTCTGTTTGTCCGACTCCATCTTCATGGAATGGCAAATGGTCGCATGCATCATCAACTGATACTTGGGTTCCGGGCCTTGGCTCCGAGTGCCACTAGTTCCGACTTGTTAGGTCAGTTCATCACCTTTATCTGCAATTTCTGCCCGACTTGCCGACCCGGCCTTGCCTCGACTTCTGTTTGCTGATGTATCATCTTCTGGAAGGCGGCACGTTACTCTCTCCGCCACACCCGCCATATCCTATTATCTCACATCATGCCGTGCCCACCACCGCTACTCAGCTCTGGCAGATGCCTGATCTCGGCGCCGGCTGGCGTGATGGCCGTCGCCCAAGGGTACCAGGCCGGGTTGCCTATCCGTCCCAAACTCCGAGTCAAGCCAAGGACCCATCTGTTTAGGCCTCATGCTCAGCGTGCCAGCTAATAAACATCAACACAGCGCTAAATGACATTAACCCACTGTCGCCTCCAGCCTTCTTCGCCAGAAACTCTCCGGGCCTCGTTTCTATTTCAACCCCGCCTTGTTGTCATTACATCGGTCATTGTTGCTAAATTGCGCTGCGCCGACTGACTCTTAGGCCCGAAACCGTTTTGGTGGGACGGCACGCCTCGCACGCTGCTCCTAATCTTCCACATGTCCATGCACCGACAGCTCGCACGCTAATTATTCGAATGCATCCACCCAACGGAGCCTGCCGAGCCTGCCACCCTGCCTGCCGGGCGAGCATCCGAATTACTGGTGCCGTGTCCTGCTGGGTGGCTGTTTCTGCCAGTCCTGGTACTGACAACTGCCATGCTGCCACCGAATGAGCGTCCGGCCTTTTACGGCGTTTCAAACTAACTTACCGGCAAAGGAGTCTTGCAAACAAACAGAAGCAAAGGCCGAGCAGCGTTGGGCCGCCTCTCTTCATCGGCCCGGTCCTGGGCTTTGTGTCCTCAGCTTTCCAGACAAGTCTGCCAAGGGCTCACCACGTAGTATACTCAATCTTGTCCGCCAACCACTTTAATTTATACGAGAACTACGTCTTGCAGTATCACCTTCTTCGTACTAAGCTGACTTCTGGTGTTTCGTATTACCGAAACTCCCTTCGATATATCAGTGTGTCCCCGGGACGGTATCGTTCGGCTTTCTGATGCGGGCGGCTCACTCGGTTCACGGCCGAAGTACCCGCTGCATAAAAGTCTTGGGAGCAACTGAAAACTTGACAGGGCCCGGATGCTGCCGTATCATTGGCGCCCACGCGGACTGGTACATGCCAACACCGACCACTGTCTCAGCTTGGCAACAACGCCCCAGGCAAGCCACCGACAACCACTCTTCTCGCTCGCGACTCAACACCATGCCCACCCTATCAACCATCCACATCAGCGACTTCTGTAGGACCAATTCAGCACGAATGGTCTGACGATGAGCGATGCTTGGCTGTTGACAAAGACGTGATCACCTGCTAAGCAGGCAGCTCAATTACTCCAGAAGAGGCTCCAGCGAAGTGTCAAATAGAGTGGCTTGAGAATTATCAATTCAGCTATTCATTTAGGATGGCCAGTGACGCAATTCGCCACAAGCCCACATGCTATTTTCGCGGAGCAGATCTTGGCAGAAGGCTCAAATGTATCATCAATCCACGGCTCCCTGTCCAGTTTATTTCGATTTCTACTCCGTACAGCCAGCTCGAAAACTCTGCGGTGCAGCGTTGGGTACCGTGTGTGGAAGCGCACCCAGCCATAAGCCTCGGGCCACGCGCAGATCGACAGCCACAGCACAATCGTGGATGCGGCTAGCTGGCTGGCTAACTAAGTAAAGGCCAAGAGGCTGGAAGCCGGTTTAATTAAAGCGTCATCGTTGACTCGCCAGCCATTCAACTGCTGGCCTCTGTCTCGCGCACATCTTATCCAGAAATGTCGGGCCTCTTGCCGACTGGGCCACATGCCGAAGCAAAATCTTGGCCTGGGAAGCGTTATGCAGGGGCCAGCTGCTGTGCTGCATTGCGCGCCATTGGTACAAACGAACAGTGTTTTACACTTTTTCAAAAGATGTACGACATTCATGATGCGAGCACAGCTATTTCACGTATTAGCGACGCTCACTACTGCTTTGAGAGCCTAGCAAAATGCTCGGCAGAGTTCCGCTTCGTCAACGGTCCACTACTATATTGCCATGAGGGGCGGGACGGAGTGCCCAGACATGCACCGGCAGCTGTCTTGCGGCACGGGATCATGCTGGTAGTCGCTCTCATTGGTAATGCTGTCTTCCGAATGGATAGGCGCAGTGAATTGCAATCAAAGGCTGACAGTGGCAACAGCTTTCGGCGTTAACCCATATCTCCATACAGCCCAGCAGTTGAACGCTGCGACAAGGAACGAACCGTTGCTAGTCAATGCGCCGCGATAGCGTCTGGACAAAAGACATTGCTCCAGCACAAAACCACAAATACATGGCTGCCGTGGCGCCGAAAGCTGACATGCCACTGGCCCCCTAGCAGCATCTTAGCTCGTGGTTTGTGCTGCCGACGGTCCAGGACGCACCCCCTGTTCCCAATGTAGCGATACAACGTACCGACCACGAGCAGATGCGCAGGACTGAAGACTGCCATTGAGCCGAGAACAGGGGTGTCTGCGGGAGCACTGGAGCAGGCGGACCACCGCCTCAAACTCGAAACATGTTAGCGGCCTTGAGCTGATCTCAACGCTGCGCGCCTCACACGCCAGGCAGGGTTACTAGTTCCCAGTACTCCGTACCAGTAGGCTACTTGTCTTTGCCATGCCACCTCCACACGCACACTCGCATGCCATCCAGGGCTCAAAGGCTCCTGTGTTACTCGTTTCTTGGTGCCCGTTGATTCTATTTACCTGCGCACGCACGCTAGTTGGATAGTTAGTGGCCGCTCGCGCGCGCAACTCTGTTCGAGCCACACACCACACCCCTCCCCGGCCCAGTTACGGAGCACTGAGATAATAATATTTCCGATTTTACTAGACGAGCCAAAGAAGGGCCCCCAGCCGATCACCCCGAAAACCTTCCACGGAGCTCCCGCATTCCGTGAGGCAAACGGGCCAACGTACCGAGTCTGGGTTATACCATGTACGTAGAGGGGCCGATGTCTGCGCTTGCATTTGCATCACCCGTCACACCATTCTCTTTATCCCTTTTGTTTCTTTTCCAACTCTCCGCGCAAGCGTTTCGACGTTGATTCTCGGCAATTCCCACCTCGACCAACCTGACGCGACGCTTGCCATCTGCATTCACCTCAACCGTACCAAGCCTGCAGCCTGCTGGAGCTTAACACGACCCGGAGCCCCCACGTCAGCTTCACTTACTCTTCCAGGCACAGCACAGCTGGACCCTCAATCTGGCAACTGCTAATTACCCGACTGTGCATTGCAAGACCGACCGCTGCATCCCGCGGTTCCTCTATTCCGTGTCCCGTAGTACGGCCTCTCGTCTTTCGGACTAAGACAAGCACACAAAACTTGTCCTTGCTTCATATTTCTTTGTGCTCGCTCTGCGACAGCCAGTCCCGTCCGAGCCGTAGCCCTTGGCCGCCGTTTTCTTCCCGGCCAGAAGCTCGACACTCGTCGCTGCCGACTCGGCCGCTCTTACGACAACAGCGAAAACGGTCGCATAGCGATTTTCGCCTCCCTGCGTCATCAGCCTTCAATCTCGCAGCTGTCTAGCAACTTTTCACCCGTGCTTCAGCTGAGGCTCACTTTCTTTTCACTTTCCTTCACCATCTGACCTGTCACTCGCAGCCTTCCCCGCGATGGCCGAGGCGATTCACAGCTCATACCCGCGCTCCCCGAATCTCTCGACGCGATCGTACGATTCCTCGTCCGTCTCGTCTGCCACATCCCCGCGACCACATTCCCAGTATACTGGCGTAATAAGCCATAGCTCCCGGCAGCCTCAGCTCACTGCGCACTCTCCGCACCTCGGCGGCATGCCGTCGCTACCCTCTGTCAACCATGGCTTCCCGCCGTACTCGCCAGTGCCTTCAGGCATGATGGGCCGCGAATCAATTGGCTCTAGCGACTCGATGGGCCATCATAGCAGCATGTCTCTCTCTGGCGGCCTCGGGCCCCAGGCGCAAAAGCGAGCATATCGCCAGCGAAGAAAAGACCCCAGCTGCGATGCTTGCAGAGAGCGCAAGGTCAAGTGCGACGCTACGGAAACTGCCAGCTGCTCAGAGTGCTCGAGCCGCAACGTCAAATGCCAGTTTACCAAGGAGACGAATCGACGAATGTCGTCCATCAAGCAAGTCCAAGACCTCGAAAAACAAATTGAACGAGTCAAGCGAGACAATTCGCAACTGCGGCGCATGCTCCAAGATCGAGACGTCTCCATGGACATGGAGGGCGAGAATGGCGACCAGTCGCTGTACCAGATGCCGGTTATCGACCCCGAACCGCGACCCAAGCGACGCGGACCGATAATGCCTGAACTGAGCAGAGCGAGGTTGAACCTTCGCGGCGCAGCGAAAGGAGTGTGGAAGCCTCCTCAAATGCATCGCTACTTGTCGAGTCAGCCGAGAGAGTGTGCCATCCCCGAACTGCCACCCAGAGCCTTGGCAGATCAGCTCCTGCACACATACTACAATTCGCTTCACACCATGTTCCCGATCATTCATCTGCCCACCTTTCGCGCAACGGTGGACGATTTGTACCGGAACCCCCGCGCTCCGGCACCTGCTGGCTGGCTTTCCATGTTTTTCGCTGTTTTGGCTGCTGGCGCTCTGTTCAGTCTCGATCCCCCGACCTCGACCACGCGCGTGGCTGAGCTGCTCGACACAGCTCGCAGCCTGGTCGACCCGTGGAACAATTCATTCACGCTTGATGACGCACGCACCTATGTTCTCGTTGCCATTTGTTTGGATGAAATGAATTTGAAGTCGGCAGCCTGGAACTGGCTGGGCAATGCTATCCGCGCCGGGCAGGATTTGTGTTTATACACTGACACTGAGAACTTCCCCATCGTCGAGGGTGAAATGCGTTGTCGAACCTGGTGGGCCATGTATGTGCTAGATCGGACCTTGTCGACCGAGCTTGGCCACCCTTGCTTAATCAACGACGCCGACTGCGATGCGCGTTTGCCGGCTGCGGTGGATGATCATTACGTCCGCGACAACGGAATGCATGTCCCTAACGGTGCCGAGCCTTTGACACATTCTCTGCTAGCAATCATTCACGTTGTACGGTCGTACACGTCTGTCTTGAAAGCCATTGACAGCACTAAAGTCCCATCCGCGCACCTTTCGGCCTTTGACGGCCACTTTCGCAAATGTCTCAATACATTTCCACCAGCCTGCGATCCCTCGAGCACAGTGGCATTGGCTCCGCACTTTTTGCCACCGCTGGCTTACTTACTGCACATCCGCCTGTTGTTGCACAGACACAACCTTGCTCCTAGCTGCAGCCCGGAAGCTCGATTCGCGGCTGTAGAGGCCTGCACGCATATTGCCATGGAGACGGCTTCCCTGATTGCCAGAACCAATGCTCCGGCCGAGGGAGCGACGGCACTACTGGCGACGCATCTGTTTCGCTGCACTTTGTTCCTGCTGATGGCCGGGCAATTTGACCAAGCAATCACCTGCACGCGAGCACTCAGCTCCATCGAGGGACTCCGCGATGTAGTGACGCCTTGCGGACGTTATATCGCCTTTTTCGTTAATGTCCTCAATTCAAAACGCGCGGAGCACGCCAGCCACATTGCCCGGACTACTGGTTCCACTTCGATTCCGCAATCCCGAGCTCAGGCTGACAACTCTGCTCTCCTTCTATCGCTTACCAGAGATGAGGAGCTTTTGGTCTATGTATCTGCCGACACCCAAGCCGCACCGTCAAGAACCTGGGTTTGGACCATGGTTGAGCGATCTGAGCCACCAGCGACGAGCTCGCCGCTGCCCCCAGGAGCTCCAACAAGCTCAATTTTCCAGTCGGAGCAGCGCACCGGCCTAACCAAGCGCGAACAACGAGAATGGGGTGGATGGCCTCATCTCGAATCCTCTGTTAGGTCTCTCACTTCGCACAATGCAGGGTGGACACCAATGCCGGCACATAAGATCAAGAGCGAGTCTCCAGGATCAGCCGGAGTTGATCATGCCAAACATTCGGAGCCTCCCCGATTCACGTCGGAACACAATTACGGACGTGGCGCTGACCATAGCCCGTCTCCGATCGTGCAGAAGAAAGTCAACGACCGCTTGAGCATCGCCAACATTATTTAGAGGGTATAGTTTAAATCTGGCCTGTTGCTGTTGACACATTCTTGGCGAAATTGGCATCATCACCTTTTTACATCTTTTCTGTATATTTTTGCAGGCTTCGCAGCATCACACACCTGCCCAGCCGAACACCTTTTTTCTTTTTCGTTAATACGAGCATGCCAAGTCCCATGGACTGGTCATTTGTGGACATTGTCAATAGTGTGCATATACGATTTATTGCTTTTGGATCTGTATGACGAAAGCGCAAGCACATCATGCTTAATGTGTGTGTCTCGAGGACGACTTTTGTACCTCCTGCGTTAGCTTTCATTGGATGTCATTTTTTGGTTGGCTCAGTCAACAGAAAGTTCGGACACGACATAGATGGGACATTGGACCCTACAAAGGTTTCTGTTTGCTTTTTTCTTCTTCTTTTTTTATCATAGCTTGCAGACACGAAGTTTAACGACAGCATGTATTGATGAATTCTCTTTTGTTACTCTGCTGAGACAAGATTTGGGGTGTTATATTTGGTTCCGTATTTGAAAACTTTGTATCTATATCGATTGAGGCAAAAAGGTTGCTTTGTTGAAGAAGAGAAACAGTACGTATCAAGTTTAGCAATTGCTCCGTGGAGGTAACCGGTTACAAAGTGCCTGTGAGAGAGGAATTCAGTAGCGTCTGTCGTCGTTGCTGGATCGAGGCGGCAAGTTTGCCACTGTCGTCTGCATGCTGGGCCATTGCCACGGCTCTGTCTACCCATGCCTGACAGGTCGCCATGTCCTGCCGGGCGGCGTACTTGGTGAGCCCGTGATTAAAGGCGGCGGCCGCGAGCCACTCGGCTTCTTCAGCGGGAAACCCTACGCTGACCTGTCGGAGATGCATATTTAGAACGTGGCAAGCCAAGACCGCCATACCCCTGCAAAACGATCTGACTCTACGCACAGATGAAGCATAAAAGAAATTTTGTTTGGCCATACCTGTTTTGCTTCCTCGGCGACTTGGATCGCCTGGTCGAGAACCTCCCGCGCCGCGCCATCGTCCGCCATGGGCAGAAGCGCTTGCACTATACATCGGAGGTACTGCGCGAGCCGATCACTCTTGAAGTCTTCCACGGTAAAAGTCTCATTGATGATCGATTTGAGTAGGGTGCTCTTTACTACAGTGCGTCTCATTAGCTCGCGCTTAACCGCGAGCATGGGTCTCGGGGAAGAGAGCAGACGTACTCTGGACAGGTGCCTCGCTCTGGATGAGACAGCCGCCGAGCGCTTTCAGGACGTTGGCGTCGTTGCAGAGGCGGGCCTGCGTTATGATGCACGGGAGATTTTTGTAGGAGTGCCGGAATAAAAGAGCTTCGAATTGGAAAACGCAAAGAATACCAAGCTTTTGGAGCAAATCGTGGTATTGATCTACGGCGGCGCCGCAACTCGACACGAAGAGCTTTGTAAATGCCATCGTGTGCTGCTCTACATCGGCATACAGACTCGATGTATGCTCATTCTTGATGATTCGGGCTTCAGATATGTACAGCGAAGCGAGGATAAAGTGACATCGAAGAATCGTGAAATCAGAGTCTGCGGAGTCGTCGGTTGTGTCTGCTTCGCTGGAGAAGAGCGCTTGCGTAAAGACGAGACAGCTCTTGAATAAAGACGCGAGCCGCCCGGGCCCCCACGTCGTGCAGTGCACGACGCCGAAATTATATGCGTTTGTGCTGAACCAGCGCAGCTCGGCGGCGTGAAAGACTGCGTCGCCGTTTTCGTCGCGCGCGTTGCTGGCGACAAACTCGGCCGCTACAATGTCCACGTGTAAGCCCTGCAGACATGTTCACAATGAGTTATACCACGTCACCTGTATTAAATAGCTTTACCATTTCATCCGCCGTAGAGTTGCTGCTGGCCACGCCGAATGAGGGCTCGGCGACCTGCGCCTCCTCGGCAGCGAGCATCTGCAGCAGCCGAATAGCGCAGCGCAGCAACGCCGGCACATTCGCCGGCACGACCACCTCATCCTTCCACGTCGCCGCCGCCGCCGTCAGCGCCGCCACGGTACACAGCCGATCGCCGGCGCGCTGCGCCTCCCGCACGCACGCATACAGCGCGTCGCGCGCCCTGCCCTCCCCACCGCTTTGCGTGGCCAAGAACTGGAGACATCGCTGCGCGAGTGGCTGGTTCCATGTCCGGATAGCGAGGCGGAAGAGGAGGAACTGCGTGACGAGGTCGTTGCGGGTGGCATCGGGGAGGGTGTCGACGAGAGCGAGCGCGGAGGGGACGTCGTCGAGGGAGATGTGCGCGGAGAGGATTCGGCGGAGGAACTTGCCGGGGTTGGACGCGGGACAGCTAGTGGTGAGGGATGGGTGGAGGGCGAGCTGGCACCACGGTATGGCTTGGTCGTATTTCTTCGCCTCGTGCAAGGACTGAATCAAGGTCCATAGTGCCTAGATCACTGGCGCGTGAGCTTGGGAAGGGAAGATGGGAGAGGGAACTTGGACGAACCGCGTGGATGGCTTGGGAGGTTGAAGGGGATAGGTTGGTGGCGTGGAAATGGACGCAGTCGAGGAGGTGGAAGGAGTCCCAGATGGCTTCTTGTTTGGGATGCTGGAGGAGCGTTTGCAGCTGCATGAGCACGGTGCTGTCGAGGATCTCGCGGTGGCGAGGCTGGAGAAGATGTTCACTCATCTTTGTCCCAGTGCGGGTGCGGGTGTATACGAATCAAGCTTGTTTATACTATCGACATGTTTTCGAACAATTTGGTATCATGGCCTCCAAACAAGATCGATGCTGCAGGTTGGAGGATCTTGGTGGATGACTCAGCCATCGCATCTTGCCATTGCCGAGCATGCGTTCCCAAGGTGCATTATCACTTTACACTGTATGATCACAATTTCATATTCTCAAATGCGGTCGGTATCGGGATAAGATACCTTGATTTTTGATCTATGTACAAGCATCGAGTGCAAACAGCTATATACAATGCACACCTGCCAAACCAACTAGCAACTCTCACCATTCTAAACCTTGCTCCATGTCTAAGGGTGGTACTGGTCGTTGGGGTTGCCCTTGGTCTGGCGGCCGACATTGTCCTTGAAGTACTTGTTGTTGTTGCCGACGATGTTGCCCGCAGGGTCGTACTCGCAGACGACGTTGTTGCCGTAGGCGCACTTGGCCCAACCACAGCCGACGCGCTTGGTGCTCTTCCACACAAGCTGGGTGAAGTGACCCGTGTTGCCGTTGAAGCCGGGCTGGTTGAAGTTGTACTGGGTGCGCTCGTGGCCCCAGAGGTTGGCCCAGCCGTAAGAGGAAGACCAGCCGCCGCCCCAGGCGATATTTTCACCGTGCGGGTCGTTGGGCTATTACACAAACATTGTCAGCAACGTATTCTGAATGTGGGGGTTTGAAGTGGCGGCGCTGGGATAATTACCTGGTGGCGAGGGTTCTCGGAGCATCTGGCAGCCCAGGCGTGCGCATTGTTGGCGAGGTTGTTGTCCCACTGCAGAGGAGCGGCTGAGTGCTGTCCGCGGTACCAGTTGTGTGCGGCGAGCATCTGGTTCTTGAAGTCGTCGTGCTCGCGGGCCTCAATGTCGCGGGCCTCGACCGAGACGGGCGAAGCAGAGGCCACGGCGGCGAGCGCCAGAACGGCAGCCTTGGAGAAAACGTCGGCAATCATTTTGAGAGTGATGTGTAAGCTGATAGGTGGAAGTAGAGCTTGGTTGATGTTGAAATTCTTTCCATTCTGGTGGGAAAATCGACATCTTTTTATACAATTCCAACTCCTCAACAGGCTCATGAGAACAGCTTACACCGTGATGGCGTCCATGGAGTCTAGACCGCACCCCGGTAGAATACTACCAATGTACTTGATGCAGTCCATCGCCTCCGAGAATCCTGCGAGAAATTAGAATGTACCCGCGGGAGTGGTATGGTGGCGTTATAGTTAGTCCGCATATGCACTGGGAATCCTCCGGACACATTCGTCTTATGTGAGCGCGGCGGCGTGGATCATCCAGGCACGGCGCATAAAAACGCACTCCACAAGGCCACTAGCGTTGAAACTTTGCTCAAACGTCGTGGCGGGCCTGTCGGCAGCCTTTCAAATTAAGGACTGCGTTGTTTTCTTTGAAGTTTGCCCTCTCGAACGTTTCCATCCTGCCGATCCCACCAAATATACCATGTCGCTGATCGACACCAACCCCGGAAGGCGTATACCGGCAGAGCAATACTGCATCATCCGATGCTGTTTGCGCATCTTGTAGCAGATATACTGCATCTGGTTGCTGATTGGCGGCCAAATCTTGGCAGTTGCCTCGTTGGGTGTAATGGCTCGACACTAGCCCGCTCGACATCGGCCCATCAGGGCACAGCGCATAAAGGCAAATTTCTGGATGGTATAAAGGAACGACGGACTAGGGTTCCAAGAGGCTTGGCAGAGAAAACCAATAGGGAGAAGCCCCGCCTGCGATGCATCCTGCGATGCATCCTGCGCCGTATACGGAGTAACTATTCGAGACCGTTCGCGCAGCCTGGTGAGCATCAGCAACTAGGCGAACAAGGCAGGATTTCGCCCTTCCATCGACAAAATAGGGTTGCAAGTAAAATATATCGATTTCGAGCTGCAATTCTACATGGGATCGGTGCAATGGTGCCACGTGTCTTTTCCTAATCGTATCGGAGTTTTTATCAATTCTCCCGTGTGAGCTGTGCATCCCACGGCGGTGATAGTCGCCCTAACTTCCATCGCGCCTTGTTTGTATATGCCCAAAGAGCTCGGTCGATGCCCAATTCAGATGGGAGAGATCCGCTGCGGGTAAAGTGCCGCGGTCCAGAATTGAATATATCTGCTAGCCTTGAATCCTTTGGGTAGCCTAGCCGCACTTGTGTAAGCCGAAATGTGTAAGCCCCCTCACCTGAAGCTAAGTTGTACTTTTCGATTTATTTTCTTGTCGCTTCCGCAGCCTGTTGAAGATCGTGTCTTGATATAGACATGCAGTGCCAGGCTTCACTGATGGCGAGATCATGGCATGCGCAGATGTTTCAAGGCAGCAGAACCGCTAATAATTCTGTCAGAGCATCGCCCGCCTTCCCGTCCGCCAACTGCACCAGGACCAGCATCTCCAGCACCTCGACTCGTCGCTCTCTAAATTCTTCTTGCGCAAGCGTTACCACATGATCCGCTTCCTCTAGTGACTCACGCGATTTCAGCCCTGCGAGACATCGAACCAGGCTACTGAGCGCTGTCAGCCTTGTTTGTTCGTGCAGTATGAGGTGTTCAGTACTCATGGTGCTTCTTTCTTGGAGGGTTACGGAGGAATCTGCTGCAGCGCGTCGAAACCAAGGCACGGCTGCCGCGAGATTCGATTTGAAGCTGAAGCTGTTCCCAATATGCATGAGGACATGCACAAGAGTCGTCCGGGTGCCGGTGTCGATGTAGGGAGTATGCTGCGTGGCTTTGCTGTACATGTGCTCTGCAAGATCGAGGCGGTCGTCCTTCCACGACTGAAAGTGTTAGTGAGATTACGCTTGCAGTTTCAAGCAGACTGCACGTACCAGGGCGATTCGCAGAACGTAGTAGCTCGCATAGTCAGCGTGGCTGCTGGCCGGACCATCGCCATTTCCTGGAGCAGTCTCGCATAGGCTGGACGGCAGATATTCAGTGACCTTTTGCAGTGCGATTCGTGCAGACTCCAGGTCTGACTGATTGATGCAGACTTTGGATAGGGCAAGGCCCAGCCGTGTCAGGTATGGGGCAGACTGGTCGGCGTTTGCATCGGGACGCCCCAGCAAACCGATTCCCAGAAGCAGGTAGCCAAAAAGCCTTGCGCGTAAATAAAACTGGTGCTGTGATGATTGACTGTGTGTTTCGACAGTACAATTTTGCTTTCGTAGAAAGGTGTTCCACAGTCGTCGCCCGACGCTCTCCAGCTGATGGGCTGTGTCTTGATCCAGCGCCCCGACGGGGAATTTGCTCGGATCGTTTGCCCGCAGAGTATAGTGTTCGAGATTGGAGGGATCGATTGGCTTGCTCGTAGCTGTAGACGATTCGAGTTCGATGGCAAAGTCTGTCGTAAGAAGAGTAAGCTACCGCCGACGGCCGTCTCGCAAGCACTCACGGAGGAGTGGCGCCGTGGCCTTGGCCCCTACAGCCGCAGGCGAAAGTGTTTCTTTGGCAGATGATATCACGTTCATTTTCTCTTTTGCATCTGGGCTATCTTGTTTGTTGAACAACTATTCCAACCGTGAAGCGCGATAGGATTCGTCAAAGTCGCGGTGGCGGTGCAGCTGGCAAAAGAAGGATGCCGCCAGTGTTCGCCGTGCCGGCTTCGTAAAAGCGACCGCCAATGCGTGGTTAAAATCAGCACTCACTTCCGGCGCAATTGCAGAGTTAAATGATCTACTTCACTGATCACAGGTCCTCGATACTGTAGAATGGCAAAGACATTCTGGAAATAGGCGGCAGTGACACCTGTAGGTGAATGTAATTATTTATAGTTGCTGGCATAGATTTACAATAGCATCAGAAGAGGTGCCGTCAGTCGTGACTGTGGTGGCTAGAAAATGCAGCACCGCCATTTGACTGAGGGGGAAGAAATGATTGTTTGAGGGCTAGCAGAGAATAATAGCACGTGGCACCTGACTGACAGCATCTATCCTGCAAAGCTTCCTACAGTGACTGCATTCATTTCGATTTCCGCCTCATCATCTTGCTGGCATTCACTGTGCTGTTTCAAGAACAGCCGGCGGAAATTCACGGCGCCAATCTAAGAGCTGAAACTCTCTACCTGGCTTCCGAGCCCTATTTTCTCCATCATCACGTTTTTCTACTTTCCATGACTAGGCACGCCTATTCCCACTGTCACGAAGCGCATCTTACCTTTCCGCATTCAATCGAGTACTAGGAGGTGTTGACTCACTATCCACTAGGAACTCGGGCAAGATGGATCTACAGGGTCGTATACCTTGGAAATCCCGCCCGAAACCACTTTCCAACTCACAAGTTGGACTGTTTAAATGGCCAGACACCGAAGCCTTCCAAATTCAAACCGACGTCGGTACCCTCGGCGTCCTGCCCCTCGAAATTCTCCAGCACATCCTTCAGCAACTGGACATTGCCAGTCTTACGTACCTCGATTGCGTTAGCAAAGGCATGAAACGGGCCGTCGGAAGTCTTCCAAAGCTCCGTGCCCTATTCGGCAAACGGAATTTGGTCATCCAAGCCATATGGCCCGCAAGGGCTGGCCAATTCATCACATGCTCGGAGCTTTACGAGGGCGTGTACCAGGTAGAAGACGATGGCGCTTGATCAATTACTCCTGGGTTTGTAGAGCACGTGAGAGGCGCATCCAGGTCCATAACTAAAATGTTAAATGACATGCTAAGCCCATGGGCAAATACATACTAATAAGCAGCCCTTGAACCGCACAGCTCTACACGGTATGAGTAAACGCCCCCCCCCCGCTCAAAAAACTATAGAAGATGATGTGTCTACCCCGTTGCGCCGACTGGTAGTGCAATCGTCTGGCCCTCGATGCCCACCCAATATTACCTGTTAGGAGGCACATTACTTCTTGTTCTTCCAGCCAGAGCTCTTTTTCTTCTGAGCAGAAGGGTCGTTTTTCTGAGCAGAAGGCTTGCTTGTACTCATAGAAGGCTTCACATGCGCTCCATTCACGATGGGTCCGTAGTGGTCGAAATGGTCCTTTTCGCCCGTTTGGCAATAATACCACTGCGAAGCGGGCGCGTTGCCGAAGCGACACGCGCGGCACAGCACCGGACGGCCGACATTCCGCGTGTTGCGGTCAAACCACGGGAACAGTACCGCCGCCGAGTAGGCGCGTTCCGGCGTCAGCGTCGACGACGTCGCTTGCATCGGGGCCGTCCGCTCCCTGTGGAGCTTCGCAACCTCACGGCTCGTCTGGCGCTCCCATGTCGGGCGGTCAATGGCGCCCGTTTCGTACTTGAGCTGCAGGCTCGTCCGCAGGGCCACCTCGCGGTCGATGAGCAGCCATCCGGTGGTGTTGCGCTGCTTTGCCCTGCCCGCCGACGCCGCCCGCCAGGCGCGGCCGCTGCCGCAGCGCAGCGCCCTCGCGCGCGGCGAGTACTTGGGCACGCGCAGCCGCGGCAGACGACGGACATCCTGGCTGTGCATGCCAAACTCCTTGGCGACCTGTGCCGGCCGCAGCGGCTGGAAACGCGTGCGCCCGACGAGGCAGGCCTTGCACACGCGCTGGCACGACAGCAGGTAGAGATAGTGTCCGGGCTGGAACTTGCACTGCGCGCACGTCGGCCGACGCAGCTCCACGTACATTTCGTCGCAGCGGACGAGGTGTCCGATGCGAGCCGCCCGGATGGCGCGGATGGCGTCGTGCGCGCACTCCTCGACGGCGCGCAGCTGCGGCAAGCTGGTGACGGCGCGGCGCATGCCGGTGCTGACGCAATCCCCGAGGCGCGCCAGGCTCGCGAGGTCCAGCTGCTGCAGAACGGCGTGGATCATCTCGAGCGGGAGCACGCCCATGAGGGGCCCGACGTCGGCCGTGATGTTGAGGATGGTGCCGTCTTCGAAGCGGAACAGCGTGCTGGAGTTTCGGGGCAGCCGGCTGGAGAGGCTCTGGTCGAAGGCGTCCTCGGCGAGCCGGGAATTGTGGTCGGCCATGGCCGCGGCCGGGGGTAGATGAGTCGGATTCAGACCAATATAATAGGGAGAGAGAGAGGAAAGAATTCTAAAGAATAAAGAAATAAAATAGGGAAGTTGGAAGAGGCCGCGTTGTATCGGAATGAGGGCGACGTAAGTGTTGTAGAGAAGAAGGATTGGGGGCAGCTAAAAGGAACAAAGAGCAGCGTTAGAACGGGTTTATGTAAAAACATGGCGGTAGAGTGAATATAGAGGATGACGAATGGTGAATCGCAAAAGCTGGCTGAAGTTGTGAATCCATGTCGAGGCAAGGTCATGAAACGAGCAGGTACTGCAACTCTCAAATTAGCTTCCCATCGTAAAAATGTGCGTCACTGGCGAAATCGGCAATTCTATTTGATCATAAAAGATTGCTCATAATACTCAGCTAATATCTTAAAAACGGTTATTTTTATTTTCCCCTGCGAAAATAAGTCCATGGCTCAATTACCCCCATCTCTGTCTCTCTCAAATGAAGCAATAGCCTGCAATGATAGTAATCACTTCTATGCGGCCCCAGCACTCTAAGTCATAAAATTCAGTGACGCCACTCCTAACTCTCTCCAAAGTTCCCTATTGCTGTGACGCCGTCTATTCCAGCAAGTCTGGCCGGTGTGTAGCATTAATGACCTTGCCTTTGGTCTTCTCGTGCTCCTCGAAGCCTCCCTTGGTATAGTACCATCGTTCCGTGCCCGAGCCGAGACAGGCAACGCAGCGCATCGGGACGCCGGTGGTGCCCGAGTTTCGGTCAAACCACTGGAACTCTGTCGCGCAGGCAAGGCTGGTCTCGACACCAGCCATTTTGTATTGTGTGCCGATGTTCCACCGCGCCGTGCCGACACGACCGATCCTCATCCAGACCCGACGGAACGCCTCAAGGGTCTTCGAGAAACGTTGATCCGTGATTCGAAAGAAGCTGCCGTATTTGCGCATGCTGGCCTTCATTAACGCGGTTTGATCAATCAGGCGCCAGCCCGTGACCTTGGGTATGCGATAATAGAAGGACGAATTGCTGCTTCGCGCCGCACCGCAACGGGTCCTGTACGTAGGCACGGTAAGGCCAGGCAAGCGGCGGAGCGTCTCGTTGTCGACGCCATACCAGGTCTTGGCCTGCAGAGGGCGCATGGGTCGATACTGATATGTCTTGGTGAGGCACTGGGCGCAGACGCGCTTGCAGGTGAGTAAGTAGAGGTAGGTGCCCGCCTCGTCGCAGGTGTCGCAAACGGGGCTGCAAAACTTGTCGTAGAGCTCGCGACAGACGATGAGGGAGCCCGTCTTAGTCGCCGCAATGCCACGGATGATGGCGGGGTCAAAATCGAGGAGAGCCCGAAGCATGGGCAGACTACCCACGGCACGCTTCATGCCCTGGCTGGCACACTGCAGACGGGCAAGGCTGCCAATATCCAGCTGGTGGAGAATCTGGTGCAGAACCTCGAGGGAAAAGACGCCGAGGGAGCCAAGGTCGGTGTTGAGATCGAGAAATTCGTGGTCGCGCCACTTGAATGAGACATGGTGGGCATTCGCTTGGGGGATTCTTCTAGATAGCAAAAAAGGTCGCAGTTGTTCCGGATTCTTGTCGCTATGCCATTCGCAGACGTGTCTGGAGGCGAGATAGCCGGCCGCCTCGAACTGACGGCAGCATGGCGAGCGAGAAAATGAAGCCATTTTGGTGATGGGCGTCCAAGATCGGATACAATATAGGCAAATTAACCAGAGAGGGCTTGATGCCGTGGTGAAGGGGCTCGAAGAAAGGGCTCAAGCTCAGAAATGAGAGAAGAAAGGAGAAGGAGAGAAAATGGGAAGAAATAAATTGGAAAACGCCGTCACGAGCAGAGTCTGCTCTGCGAGGGACTCGGCCAAACGACTGGCAGTTATCGCACAGCTGCAGGTCCTCATGCACCTCGACATCTTGCTACTCAGATGCCACCCCTCCTGCAAACGGGTCAAGCTTTCGTAATTGCGACACCCACGGGACACTTGCAAAAGTCCTAAGTCAATAGGTGGTAACGGCACTCTCGGGCCTCAACCTGGCCTGCCTGGGCAACAAACGGATAGTTGTGTGTAAAAGTCCATTCAGCATGCTGTTATTCCATCACTGCTAAACGCACCAAATCAGCTGTACAAGACATGAGGTTCAATACCCAGCTTGGTTTTCCGTATACTCGCAGAATCCCACCAGAAACGCCCATTACAACTCCTGAGACCGAAACCGAAAAAAAAAAATTCATAGTATAAGAAAAAGATTGGCCGCTACTCGGGCGTGGGTGGATCATGAGGTAAAAAGTTTCCTACAATAAGCGCGGGTCTGGCACCAAGTCAGCATGCAGAACAAGAGGGGAAATTGTAGTCAGGAACATACAGCTTGTGCTCGTCGCGACGAATAGTAAAAGAAAAGCAGCACTTCACAATCGGGTGGTCCGACGAGTCGCTGGGATTCTTGAGCGAACACGCCGTTAGGAGCGTGTCGTGGGAGGGGTCAAAGGCAATGGTGCCAAATTCCTCCCAGTAGCGAACCATGGACTCTTCGGTCAGAATCTCGTGAAGTGCAATCTTGCCCTATTTCCTTTGTCAGTAACGCCACCACCAAATAACAGTACGTCATGTTGAGCAATGGCAAAATGGCCGAAAAAGCCCACGTCGAGCGAAGCGAGGGAAAAAAAACCTACGTCGCGTAATTGGTCAACAGGAACGTTGATGAGCTCTGCCATTTCCTTGTTCCCCCTGAAAATTTCACCCGTTCGTCGCCAGCAGCATGCCGGCACGGCCATGCTAGCAAAAACGCGGTCATAATCCATGAGCTGGCGCTCAAACCACATCTCGACGTAGAGCAGCTGCAGATCCGTGAGTCCTTGGGCCTTTTCTCTAAACTTGGGCCGAAAGTGGTGGATGGTGCGGAGAATCTTCTGTTTCGACGACGCCGCAATATGACCGTCGAGGTACTTTCCGAGGCGCGCGTAGCCGTTGATGTAGTTGAAGGGCTTGAGCAAACCCGCGTCGTACTTGGCCATGAGCACGCGCGACATGCGCTCCTCGCCAATGGCGTTGCCAGCGGGATCGGCGGCCTGGAGGTAGTACTCACGCTCCTTATCCTTATCGGCGGCAGCAGCTATACGGGACGAGCGCGTGCGGCCGGGGGTGTTTGCCGAGGCAGCGCTCGCGGGCGGGGGCGGCGGCATGGAGGTGGTGAGGTTGGGGGAGTTGGACTGCGCGGCGTTGAAACTGGCGGCCATGTCGGACTGACTGCGGGCAAAGGTCGGGGTGGTGGTCTGGGTGTCATCGGGGGCGATGCCGGGCTCGTCGAGGAGGTTGCTATTGAGGAAGTCGTTGAGGAGCTTGAACTCGTGGGTGACGTTGTCGCCGACCATGTAATTGGAGTTGTACTGGTTCATGCCGTTGAAGTTTTGGGCCGTGAGCCAGGCATCAGAGAAGCCGGCGACTAGCCACATGTCAGTAGGTAGAGAACAGGTCCCAGGAAAAAGCACATACATTGGTTCATGTTGCCGGTGGGATTGATGGCGCCGGGCTGCAAATCCAGGTTGGGCACCATGCCAAGGCTGTTGTTGCCCTGGCCGAGGACACCGCCAAAGCCAGAGTTGGAGCGCTGTCGGCCGTTGATTGCTGGCGGGGGTCCCATGGCGGTGGATGTGGATGAGGCAGCCTCAGATTCGTCGACGGAACCCTGCTTGGCCGTCTTTGGCTTCTTGATGTCGCTCTCGCGGGGTTGATCGTGGCAGAGGTGGCCAATGTTTCGCTTGATGCATCTGGTGCAAGGTCGCTCCTAGAGTCGGTTAGCGGGGGCGCTGACAGGCTTGGCGCAGTGTCGGGTAAGTACAAGATCACAAGTCATGTGCTACCAGCAATTAGCAAGGGGATCAAAAAAATTGTGGTCGTGAGGGCGGTACTTACAGAGCGGCGGCAGTAGACGCAAGCGTGGTTAACTTTGCGGCGCTTCTTGGGGCTCGTCTTTTGCGCCCCGTTGGCATTTTGGTCTTTGGCGGCGGATTCTTTGGAGGCTGCGCCGAGCTTCGGCTTGGTCTTTTCTTTGCCGTTGGGGGGGCCGTCGAGAGATTTGCGGTCCGTCATGTCGCACGAGCTGAGACCATTTGACAGGGTTGGGTAGGACTGTGCTATTGAGTTCAGCCGAGGGGACTGAGGCGCTCAGGTGGCCGGCGTGTTGCTCTTCGCGGAAACGAGGAGCAGTTTGTTTTGGAGAACGTTGTCGCAACAGTAGTTCCCATGTGTCAGTGGGCACGGGGAGTCGTTGGTCTTGAGCAGTTGGCGAGTTTGCTGTGAGCAGGCGGGGGTGGATGGAAGCAGATGTGTTGCGAAATTCCAATGGCGTCGCGTGGTGGCAAAGTGGCGCTGAAAGGTAGCGGCAAGTATTGCGTACTGAGAAGTTGGCGAATCGCTCACCAGCGTCGAGGGGTGGTGGTGTCGTGTTGTCGTGGTTGAAAGCGCGCAAGTGGTGGTGCTTAGGTATGGGGAGCGCAAAAGCCGCGGTTCGGCAACACGGGCTTTTTCTGCGAGTCACAAGAGCGGGTGGTACCGACTGTTGGAGGGGGTCTAGCAACCGCGGCAGCCGATGACCAAATCAAACAAGATGAAGAAGAAATGCAATTGTTGGGATATCAATTGCGTCGCTTCGTTATTGGCTTTGACCGTCCTTAATTGCGCTGGTCAGCCCAGTGGAAAAGCCGTGGGGAAGTGAAGGAGGGAAAAGAGACGGGGAGCAGCTGAAGCTGAAGATTCGATGCGGCCGGTCTCGCGCCACTGCAAACAGAAGCTTTCCCCAGCTTTGCTTTAGGTACCTACCTAGTTACTCTGGCCTGCCAGCTGGCGGATGGGGCCAACAAACGGGCGCTGCTGCAGCCACTAGCAGCGCCCCAAATGTTGATGAGCAAACATTCAACGTACCCTGGACCACGACATGACTCGTGCAATTCATCCCAGCCTACACGCAACGAACGGCCTCTCAACCCTGAAGACAGCGTATTCGCGTTGGGGATAGATCATCTGGCCCATGGTACGATGAAAAAGGATTGCGTCTAGCTATCCGCGGATTTTGCTCCACGTGGGCTAGCAAGTAACGAGGCCCTCAATCATGTAACAATTGATCCGGACCCTAACGCGCGACGACGCTCACCCGTTCGAATAGTGTCGTTGGCGGCGAAAGAAGATACTCAAAAATACAAAGACAAGCTTATCTATCACTATCATGGCTCGTACATTGCCTAGCTGCCGTTCTTTGCAAAATTTCCAAACGACTCAATAGTTTTCCCATAATTACCGCTATACTACCACGACTAGGCAGCCCGATCACCTCCAGCCCATCTCGCATGTCCATTGCTACCCGGCAGCTCAGCAGCAGCATTCGCATCAACCGACTGACCTGGCAGTTCCGGACGGGCATGGCTCCCATGCGCTTCGTGTATTCTCGATGCATGGCCCCCAGGCACCTCGTGAGAGTCGGACCTGTAGCTCTCATGCGCAACATAAGGACCCGGGCGATGGTTTCCGTGCACTTCCTGAGCTCCCGGCGTGTGGTTCCCATGTACCTCATAAGAATCAGAGCGATTGCTTCCATGCACTTCCTGAAGCCCATACACAATGGCCCCCTGCTTTGCCACCAACTCAGCTTGCGTTAATGGTTCATGAGACTTGACGACACCTCTGTCCTTTTCCATCTCCCGCTGTTCCTGACCGCCGCCGCCATGCTCCTCGACAATGGCACTGTCCGCCAACGCCCCCCTGCGTGAAGCAGCAAGCCGTCGTTTGCGAAAGACCAAAAACCCAACCCCGGCCATGACAAGCAACACGACAACAGGCACCGCAACGCCCACACCAATCTTGATGGCCATTGAAGGTCCCGAACGGTTACCGCCGTGCGCACCGTCGACAAAGACCGTCTCCGTTTCCTGCACGACAACCACTGTGCCATCATCATGTCAGAATCGGGATCTTCTTGCGAAAAGGGCGGACGGGCAAACCTAGAAAAGTAGGATCGACACGGCGACGCCTAGCAACAGCAACGTACCTGGGGAGCCCTTGCCGTCGGCGCCACTTGCCTTTGTCTGCGTGACGGTCGTCTTTTGTGTAGTCGTCGAAGCGCCACTGGACGTCTTGGATGGCTGGCTCGACTCTGTCGTGCCTCCCGCCGCGGCGGTGCTCGACGAGGAAGAACTGGCGGTAGTGCTGGGTGTCGCCTCAGCCGTGGTGGCGGCCGTGTAGCCCAGCTTGGCGGCATCCTGCGTGTACCCCGCGTCCTTGCAGTATCCGGCATAGATGCTGCGCAGGGAGCTGAGGTCCTGCGGTACGTCGCCCGCGCCGCAGCGAGACGAGATGCACTTCTCGATGGCGACGCTGACCTTGCTAACAGATTCCGTGGCCGTCGGGCAGTAGCAGTCGTTCTCGTAGGGATCGTCGCAGCCGAGAGCCAAGGGGATGTTGCCCTGGTAGAAATTGTACCAGGCGCACTGCTTGAGGCACGGGTGCGCCTGGTTGGGGATGGCGGACGTGATGGAGGCGGTCGCGCCCAGGACCGGACTGGCCAGGGCGACGAGAGCAGCGAGGGCGTGTGTCGGTCTCATACTGACAGCCAGTGTCCGGACAACGACAAGAATGTGAAGAACAAGGTAAAAAGAATGACCCAAGCTTTGCAGGTACGACAGAAGAGAGGGGGATCTATCAGTTATATCACACTTCAGCTTCTGCTCGTTAGGCGCTGAGGCGTTCCACGAGGCGCATGGCCAAGCACAAAGAACGCCTGAGTACCAGGAACAATCTCATACTGGGCAAACCACCAGTAATACCCTCATAATGAACAACGCGCCACAGCAGGGGAGAATCTCCGGGTTATGTTTTGTAGTTGTGCATTTCTCCGAAATGAGCTGAAAATGGTTGGTGACACAGACGCCCTGGCCCGGGCTGTTGAGCTGAAAGCCTCTTTGCTGGACGCAGTTGATCCTTGCCCAAATATCGCCTTTTTGCCCATTACGGTGCCTTGGCTGCATATGCAGGGGACCTTGCCGTCCACCCAGCCATAAAAAAATATGCTTACTTTATGGGGCCGTTAGAAACGCGATGCATTTGCTCCGGGAAAGGCAATGATGAATGTTGTAAATGTTCTTTTCCCGCCCTTTAGCGCCATGGTGCTTTCAGAGATTACTGACAATTTCGAAATCTTTCTCGAAACAACCTTGTATTTTTTTCCTTCTTCTCAGAACGATAATCACTTTCTAGCAGAGCTTTACAGTACTGGCCTTGTCCCTCGACCCAAAAATGGCCTGCAGGGTCAGCAGGTCCTGCTGCAGATGAACATGCAGGGACGCAGGCTGCGTATGGATGTGGAAAACACAACTGAGCACCCGCGCACCACGCGCCGCGGATCGAAACCAATTTAAGCTACACATGCCGTCGCTCGGGAGAGCCTAGCACCGGCCCCTTTGGCCAGGCTGCGCTGACCCAGACCGCAACCGTCCCTCTCATTTAAGTAAGATGGGAAGCAGAGCATCGACAGCCTATGAATATTTTTAGATGCCACGCCGTTTTCGATCATAAGCGAGTTCTGAAACCGCAGGTCTCACTTGGGAGATATGCAGAATCCCTTGCCGCGCATTGTAGGATCCCTGTTCCGCGGATCGGGCCATGATAGTCGCGGGCCGCTTCGTGGGGAGGCAAGGCTGGCAAACTGGGGACAAAATGTGGTATCTAGCCGAGTCTCTGCTCCACAGACAGACTCTCACACCATGACCACAAGATATTTGGATCAAAAGGAAGTAAAAAATAAATAAATAAGCGCAATGATCAAGGCTACGTTTTCGTTTTTACCGAGTCACATACTAAACTTTGCCCGTCGATGACATGCCCCCTGTTGTAAGCATTGTGGCTTTGCTATGTGCAAGTCCAAGTCATTCGACAACAGTTTGAAAGTCCAACAAACAGTGCCCATGCAGCAGCTCCACCGGCACGTAGGGCTCGAGGTGTAGCGTAATGAACTGGTTAACGCGAGATCAATCCGGCCTATCTCTCCTTGACGTCCTTCATGTGCAGGGCCGCCTTGCAGGCCGAGTACGTCGGCGGGATAACGGCCGGCACGAGGGCCAGGATGGACGAGACGAAGATGACGGCGGCAGGGCGCGTCCGCGAGAGCGACTGTAGGTGCGAGAGTAGGAGGATTGTCGTGTGGAGGGGCGAGAGGTAGTTTGTGTGCAGCTCGGCTGTGGTTTTGGGCAGCAGCGCCGTGGACGGCTGCAGGATGAGTGATACAAGATACTGCTGCATCAGCAAGATGAGTGTCGTTGGTGCAGGGTTTTCATCTTCTCATTAGCTAGTTTGTCCGTTGTGTAGCTGACGAGTTTTGGGAAATGAGTCTCGCCTCTGCTCACGGCAAATGAAATCCTGAGTTGCCGAGGGCTCGGTCCTTACAATCTTTCATTATGCCAAGAACTATTATTATTGAGACACTTTCGAACAGCGCCAAGAACCTCTTGCCATTTTCCGTCAGACTGGTGTCATTTGATAAGAAAGAAACACAATCAGATGGGTTTTGCACAATCTTGATGGCCTAAGAAGGATATCCCAAATTGACGACAGTTGCGCTTGCTGGACCAAAAACAGGCGTAGATTGGCCATCATCAAAAGCTCCGCAGTAGTATGTACTACAATCTTGAACGTATACTATTTCGCTACGGCATGTCCAGAATTCGCCACGCCTTCGACGCCGGCCATCGCGCAAGCCAAAAACTCTCTAATAATTCCTCCACAGTGTCTCGCGTCTCATTCTCCACCAAGGGAACACTCTTCCTAGCCCTACGGTTGACCTTTGCTTTCCATCGCTACCGTTATCTCTCGAGTGGATCAATATCAGCTTAAAAGTCCTCGTATCTGAAAACATCACGCCATGTGCCAAGCGCAAGTGCGTGGGGTCGCCGATAGAAGCTGCACTTATACATATATATGGCCGAGCAACTGCTGCGACAGAAGCAATGGCTTTTATTAGTCAAACATCCTTTCCGCATCGGTAGTCTATGCTCAACCATAATTTGGTGGCTTTTCTCCCTCATCATTCATAAAGTGACGATCATGAAGCTTTTTTTCGCTCTTGGGCTGCTAGCTAACATTGCTCTCGTCCAAACTGCCGCAGGCCAACCTGTCTGCACAACAACCGGGGTAAGCGCTGCATACGCAAAAATTGAGCTGTTTGAGCTGACTGTCGGTGCTTAGGGCGGATGCAGTTCAGCTGTAAGTCCGCAGTCCTGATGGCGTAGTCACGCTCTGCTGACGATCTTAGTCCTTCAACAACTGCTGTTTCGGGGTGTGCAGCTACCACGAAGCATTGATAAACTACATCTGTGACTAGAGACATGTCATATGGAAATGGCGTCTCATCAAGACGATCTAGTTGAAGTAGGTTTCCCGTCAAAGTTCACTTCCCACACGGAGGCCACGTGCACAACCAGACAGCAGTTGACCGATGATCTTTGTGGTCCGTACCTAGTGCCTCGGCTCAGGCAGATCTTACATGTCATGGACTAATCACTTTGCAGTGCTAATAAATGTATGAAGCGTGTTTTTGGCATGCGCTATTTCCGGATTGTGCAGTCGCTGGTTGACGCAGCTCATGCTTGCCTACCCATATTTATGTTCCCCAGCTGCGGCCTTTCCTTAGAATGGTTATACTGGCCTTGTCCAGGAAATTACGCGAGAGATCAATAGAAGGAAAATTCCAGAGCATCATCAGCGGCAGAAGTACCGTCCGTGCTAGAGCAGGGCAGAGATAGATCCTGCGCTTTTCTGGCAATGGCACTATTCCAAGTCGGGTCCGCGGGCACCGAATGACCCACGGACCCGAACGTACCGAATGAATCATTTCTGTAAATGGACGAAAGGTTGCGACAAGACTCATTCGCCGGGAAACAGATTTAGTCGACTCTTGAACAGTAACACGTATAGTGACGTTGGACTGTTCATCTCCTCAATATGTGAAAACATTTACATCGTGGAGGTGCAGCTTCAACAACCGACATATTGTCCAGCGACTCCAGCAAAATACGAGTAACGGCATTAAACACAGCCAAAACAACATGGACAGCGTGACCAGCGAGAAGACTCCTCGCTTGCAGATTCTGCGCAAAGTGCGCTCCTCCCGCATCTTCACCCTGCTCGTCATCTGCGCCGCCGTCTTCACCGACATCTTCCTCTACGGCGTCCTCGTCCCGGTCATCCCCTTTGCGCTGACGACCCGCGTCAAGATTTCCCCCTCCGACGTTCCGCGTTGGAACGGCATCCTTCTCGCGCTCTTTAATCTCGGTCTATGCCTCGGCAGCCCGCTATTCGGCTTCGTCGCCGACCGCTGCGGGGCCGCGTCCCGAAAGCTCCCTTTCCTGTTTGGCCTGGTGACGCTCGCGGGGGCGACGCTGCTGCTGTGTCTCGGCCGGACAGTCGCTCTGCTGTGCATCGGTCGCGCGCTGCAAGGGGTGAGCGCGGCGATTTGCTGGGCCGTCGGGCTGGCGCTGCTGGCTGACATCTTTGGCGGGAGGATGGGCTGGGCGGCGGGATGGGTGCAGTGGGCCATGAACGCGGGCTTTTTGCTGTCGCCCATCCTCGGCGGGCTCGCGTATGAGAAATCTGGCTACTATGCCGTATTCTACATGGGTTTCGGGCTGTTGGCTCTGGATATCGTCCTGCGTCTGTCCATGGCAGAGCGCAGCAAGACGGCGCCACAGGCGAACAATGCTTCAGATGAGACGCAGAGAGTGGTAGTTGGACCTGAGGGAGTGTCACTGGGTAATGAGTCCATTCAGACACAGAAAAGAAACTCGTACGTAGCGTTGGTGACGTCGCGGCGTGTCCTCGCGGCGCTGTTTGGCTGTATGATACAGTCCGCATCCAAGTAAGGCCCAGCATGCTTCCAATTTCTTCTCTACAATGGCCTAACGTAACCAGATATGCCTTTTTCGCTGTCGTGCCTCCATTTGTGCAAGCCACATTTCATTGGGACTCTCTCGATGCCGGCATCATCTTTCTCTGTGTGCTCCTCCCCGGCTTCCTCTCCCCGCTCGTCGGCATGCTCTCCGACAGGTATGGCACGAAATGGCTCGCCACGCTGGGCTTCCTCCTTTCCGTGCCCGTTTTCGCCAGCCTGCGATTCGTCACCGAGAACACGCTGCAGCATAAAGTCCTCTTTGGCGCGCTGCTGGCGCTGATGGGCGTCGCCCTGGCGCTCTCCAGCACACCGCTCATGGCGGAGATTACCTATGCTATCCATGGCAAGGAACGACGGCAGCCGGGAGTATGGGGTCCGAAAGGGGTATACGGAGTCGGCTTTGGACTGTTCACGACGGCGTTTGCGTTGGGTGGTGTGGTTGGAAGTTTCATGGGCGGATATCTGTACCAGGGACCGGGGTGGGGGGTCTTCGGCTGGGGCTTTTCAATTTGGTGTGCCGGTGGAGCTGCTGTATGTGCGCTTTTTGTTGGATCTTCGGACCGTATTCGAATCATCTAGAGTTGTACGCACAACATATGATGCTTGTGTGAATATGAAACAGTGGCATGTCATAACCGGGGGAAGTCTAGAGAACAAGCCTCGCCTGTTTTAATACTTGAGTACAGATGCATCTTACTTCGAATCCCCGCGAGAAACAGTTTTCTTTACAAGTGTGATAGGTATACTGGGATGTGGGCCGAGTTATGTCGTAGCCCAGTCTACAAGATCTAAAATGCTTGGTAGGGACAACGGCTAGTCAACGCGAAAGCATAAATAGCGACACGCCTGCTTCGTTTTTGTAGTCTTGATAATCTTTGCTGGCCGCGATTGATGTCGCTTCAATCGCTGTCCACAGCTTTTCTAGACTTTTTCTTAAATGCTGCTAGCGCAGAGGCCTGATAATGACGCCAATTCGGAACCTAAATCTACTGGCATCGCGTCAAGGCTGAATGACGAGCTAGCTTGGACTCACATGAGCGGAAGAATCGGCCATCACTTCGCCTCTAGATGCAGGATTTCACCTAGTCGTTACCATTTCTCCATTAGCCACGGGGAAACGGCACGAGAATTTACCATCCTATCAAGGTCGAGAATTTAGCGATGGTGGCTAGGCGACCCATCTTTATTAACCTGAAAATGGGACTCTCTCCCAGGCTCACTGCCTGAACGATGATCCGTTGAATTGAACGGCCTAAAATAGTGAGGTCATCACCCACAGCCAATTACTTTGGGTTTCATCGCTCCTGCCAGGAGATGGGCCAATTACGTGCCTCCAGGTTTGATGGCGCTTTAAATTTGTCAGCGTTTACATTTGTCAGCGTTTTGAAAAGTATCCCAGCAACGACAGCGGGCTCTATATTAAATGCGGAAAGCAGTAACAGCCGACAACTCAAAGAGACCATGTCGGCGCGTTTATCCAGATCGTGACTTCTACTTGCTATCATCTGCCACCTCCGCCCTCTTCAATTCACCTTTTGCTTCCGCTGAACGTCAGCGTAACCCAAACAAATCATGAGTCCTAGCTACAAAGTCGAGAACCTGTTCCAGGTTAAGGGCCTTGTCGCCGTCATAACTGGCGGGGGTTCTGGCCTTGGTGCAATTGCCGCGCATGCTCTTGCCGACAACGGCGCAAAGGCTGTTTACATTCTTGGTCGTCGTGTGGAGGCGCTGGAAAAGACCAAAGCAGCGTCGCCCAACCCGGACATTATCTATCCCATTCGGTGCGATGTGACTTCCAAGGAGGACCTCCAGCAGGCGGCTGATTTAGTTCGCAAGCAATCCGGGTACTGCAACGTTCTCGTGGCCAACAGTGGTGTCGCCAAAGCCGCCATTGGCCCAATTGACCCCTCTTGGGATCTGAGCACCCTCCAAGAGCGCATGTGGAAGCCGGACGTCGATCAGTTTGCCGAGACTTTCCGCGTCAACAATGCCGGCGCCTTCTACACTGCGGTCGCCTTCATGGAGCTCCTGGATGAAGGCAACAAACGCGGCGACATTTCGCAGAAGTCCCAGGTCATCTTCACGACCTCGATTGCGGGATACTCGCGGTCGCCGGCAGCAGGGTTCTCCTATGCAGCAAGCAAGGCCGGCGTGACGCACATGACGAAACAGCTCGCCACTACATTTGCGCCGTACAAGATACGAGTCAACGCCATCGCTCCCGGTTTTTACCCAAGCGAGATGACGGAGAATATGAGCTTCATGAAGACTGGCAAAAACCCACGTGAAGAGGGAGCCCTACCCACTTCGCAGGTTCCGTTGCAACGGATAGGAACGGAGGAGGACTTTGCTGGTGTCATTTTGTTTCTCACTAGTGTAGCTGGCGGCTACATAGATGGTAATGTTGTTGTGACTGACGGTGGCCGGATATCTACTCTGCCCAATAGCTACTAGAGCGATGGCTATGACAATTAACCAACGTTTCCTTGGCTTTCGAGCTATTTGTCGTCGGCCATCTCACTAGCTCATAATACACTATTCACAAAATTAAAAAAGAAAAGAAACGTGATTGAGTCACAATTATTTTCTGTCCTCATCCTGCACATGAACCCTTCCCTCCGCATACTCCTGCACGAGGGCTTCCTCGGCCTGCTTCTGGATCTCATCCAGCGCGGGCTGCGCTGACAGCCAGCTGGCGATCAGTATGCTGCGCCGCACCCACCCCGTGCCGAACCGCTGCGGCGTGTACCACGACGGCCCGTGGCGCGCGTACTCGGGCAGCCAGGGGAAGTTGCTGACAACGTGCATGCGGAGCAGCGCCGGGTAGCGCTGCAGCTGCAGCAGCGCCTCCTGGCTCGAGACCACGTACCAGCGGATGCTACCGACGGCGAATCCGATGGAGGAGAAGATGACAAAGGGCAGCGCGGCGGTGCCCCAGATGGCGCTGCTGACGATGCCGCTGGCGAGGCCCATGATCATGGCCGTGGATGTCCCGGCCACCATGCTCCGGAACATGCTGTGTAAGTCGGTTAGATTGGCGACTGTTTTGTGTCTGTATAGGGTGAAGACTTACAACAGTCCAGGGCCTCTGCAAAGACGGGGAACCAAGAGTTAGTATTTAATCTCATGGGAATGCGGATGCCTTGACCTGCCTGACATTGCCATAGCCGCCCAAGATCTTGAGAATGCCGTGCGGAGTCTGGCTCAGCGAACCATAATCCGATTCCTAATAGCAAAATAAGCGACTGTCTACGTGTAAGCGGTGAGGCGAGCTATCGCAACATTAATAGCGGGCATTTCTGCTTATTTCAGATCGGTTCGATATGCATATGAGTTGATGCAAAAGTTCGATTTGAGCCCAGGTCGCCTGCCGCAGAAAATCGGGTCTAGATTGAAGCAGGAGGCTGGGGAAAGCAAGGGAGGATGGGCTATTCCCCCTGGAGTTGATACTTGAGACTCTAACGGCATGGGGCGGGATTCTTACATAGTCGCACTAACACCATCAAGCCTAGCTCCCACCTCAAGAAACTCTAAAGTGTTTACTATTAGTGTAACGATACATAGCTTAGACTACGTTATAGTAAGTTTTTTTTTTTATGAAGTAGGTCCGGTTGAAAACTACTGGGTAGCACCTTTGAGCAGTACTGTAAGTGGCACTTCACCAAGATTTGAGTTAGCCAATATCGACACCGCAAAAAAAGACGGCAGACTAGACCTTAGCATTGCAGAGGCAGAGTGTAAGAATTCACGATAGCGTGAGCGCCCGCTAGTAAACCATTGCACACTGTCGTCATACAGTCATGAAATAGGGCGGGGTAGCGTCAACGGCCAACCACAGCTCCCACGCCCTAAGCAACGTCGCTGTCACAAGCTGGGCAGGGCAATAGTTTTCAAATTTCTCAGCTATTTCACTTTTCTCAATTGAATTATTGCGTTAGTCGTCCTGCGCTCGCATACGATGCTCGTTGACTCCTTGAGCATCGGCCTCGTTGCAGGCCTCTCCCTCAGTCTAGCCGCGGCTGCTACATTCCCCCACGGGCTAGACAGGCAGAAGCCACTCGCAATAGCCACCACGAGCGCAAGGAATCCATTCGACGATGACTTAAGAAATTTTATCGATGATTTAATGGAAAGATGGAAGATCCCGGGCATGTCTGTAGCAGTCGTTGATGGTGACGATGTGTACGCCGAGGTAGGCACGGCTTCTGGATGAGTTTTCCCACAGCACGGACACGCTGACAGTAGTAAGGGATATGGTTATGCCTCACTACCCGACGTGAAAGCAACCCCGGAGACACTCTATTACGCAGGGTCGACGTCCAAGGCATTCACCGCTGCAACGCTAGCGCACATGATGGATAGCAAAAACTACACAGCTCTGGCTGGCAGATGGGGCACGCCCATCTCTTCCATCATCCGTGACGATTTTGTCTTGCCCGACCAGTGGATGACGAGCAATATCAACCTTGAAGATGCAGTTAGTCATCGTACCGGATACCCGCGTCACGACCTATCATGGCCTCGCTACCGCGATGATGGGAGCAAAGACACCATCGCCAATACTGTCAGGAGCCTGAGATATCTCAAGCCCAGTGCCTCACCACGGACGACATATCAGTATTGCAACCTGATGTTTGTCACGTTGGGCCATGTGGTCGAAACTCTTACGCAGAAATGGCTAGGCGACGTGATCCGTGAGATGATCTGGGAACCTCTCGGGATGACGGCCACATTTGGAGATACTGAAGACGCTATGGCTGCCCCCGAGCATCTTGCTGCCGGATACATTTGGGACTCTGAGGAGGAGGTATACACCAGACTGCCCTTTGGTAACAATAGAGACTTGGGCGGAGCTGGACTCGTGATTTCCTCTGTGGCCGACTATACGAAGTGGGTGAGATGCCTCCTCCACGAGACGCAGCCATTCTCCAATAAAGCACACCAAGACATACGGAAGACCCGTATGCTCACCCCCGAAAACGAGTCCTTTGCTGATGGGGATCTTGTCTATGGCCTCGCATGGGAAAAGAAGACATATCATGACGAGGTAGTCTACAAGCACGCCGGAACGACGCCTGCCTATGCCACGCAAGTATACTGGCTGCCAAAGCGAAAGTATGGCGTTGTGGTCATGGCGAACACCGGGGCTGCAAACGCAGCCGAGGACGAGGTCGTGTGGAGGCTCATCGAGGATAAACTCGGAGTGCCAGGAGGCCAACGTTATAATATTTCATCCAGGTCAGTCAGCAGTGTCTCCAGGTATATTCCGGAGAAGAGGCTAACCATCGCAAACAGCCTGGACGAGCGCAGAAAGGAGGAGAATGAGGCGAGGCAAAACCTTCTAAACCTGCTATATCCAAACCGACCGGAGTCGCCACTGCCATCTGCCCTCAACAACAGCCAACTTGTCGGCAAATATTCCGATCCAGGGTATGGTAGCTTCAACATTGTCGAGCGCGAATTTGATGGGGAAATCGTGCTCGGGGCTAATTGGCTCAATACGCTTGAAGTAAAATTCAACCACGTCACGGGTAACTATTGGCTCGCGCAATTCTTTCTGATTAAAAAGTTTTTTGTAGTTGCATTAGCGGCAGAGTTTAAGGTTGGCGTCGACGGCAAAGCCGCGGGCTTGGAACTTCAACTCTCCAAGCCAGAGGACGAAATTAACGAGGGTAGCGTGTGGTTTGAAAAAGTCAATTGAGACTAGCTTTAATCTACATACTAACTGATTTTCTCTAAAGAATCAAGTGTACATGCTTCTCTAAATCTTTGCGCATGTGTTTTTAGCATTTGACAGAATCTAAGTGCTGTCTATATTCACTTCTGGTGCGCCCGGACGTGACGAAAACTACACGAGAGCGCTTCAGTTGCTAGGCAAACCGTACATTGACGTACATCTTACTTACCTTCCAGCGGTGGCCACAATTCCCGCATTCGCAACTTGTCGTTCTTGGCTCTTCGGCGCTTCTCGTCTGGAACTGGACGTAGCTGACGGTGTTCGTCTTGTCGCATTTGAGGCATCCTAGGGTGTTGCTGATGGTCAGCGTCGGCATTGGCACTCCAACCAGGGCCATCGCCTGCTGTCTTTCGAGCTGCTCCTCTGCCGCTCCATGCTGGTCGTTATTTTGGCTATTATCCATCGTGAATGTGAAATCCAGGAAAAAAGTCAGTCTTCCACGTCTGGATCTGCCATTTATATATGCCCTTGTTATTGTGGCGCTCTACTAGGTCAAGACTAACTTATTAGGCAGCCGTTCACACGCAAAATTAGTCCCCACTCAGTAAAAAAAAGAGTAATTGAGGAGAAGTGCTGGTAGTCTTTAGCAACTAGGGTAAAGTCGATGCCGCCTTCCCTGAGTTCAACGCCGTGGCCACTGTATGCTTGATTCTCCTGCGCACGCACATCGTTGATTAGCGATTGAGCTCGGCAGCTAGCTCCGAAAGGCGGCGCAAATCGCAGCTGCGAGGACAAGCATCTTCCTTATTAGTGACCACACCCGGCTCTACCACTAGACAGTTTGTCGGCTATTCGTAATTGACGTGCGCGACTCTGGTCAAGATGAATCTAGATTATAAAACTGGTTTTCACGAGCACTTTGTGAAGTGCGAGAACTGGAAGACTCCGATTATGGAGGAGAAAAATCAAGAGTATTATATTCCGACAGTGCTCAGTCCTAACAAGGCTGCGCAAATGGGCGACTAGATTTAGCATGGAATAAGGCTGATGGAAGGAAACACGCTTCTTAAATTGCGCAATATGGTCGTCAACACAATTAAGGCTGCCTGACCAGGCATTCACAAAAGCTATGTTATTAGGCGGTTAAGGTAGTAAGAGCGGGCTAGAGGCGGAACCCGAGGGGGCCAGTAAAACCGTGGATGGACATAATAAACTGAGTAAAAGGCCCCTTGAACCTCAGTCCCCCAGATCTGGAGTGGTGTTTTGCCCACGCTACTGCCCGCATATAATTCCGCTCAACGTCAGCATCAATAAGAAACCTTGAAGTGCTAGTTCCATAATGCCTCGAATCTCTTCATGTTTGCCGTCCTATTCTTCAACAAATTTGTCTCCCAGAGCGGCAGTAGCCGCGGTCTGGCGCCGGTCGTTGCGGGCTGCGTGCTTCCAAACAACGTCTCGGCCTTTCCACCCCATCACACCACCACCACGATCAACAACGACAATTGATGACCCATTAGACGGTCGCGCTGGCATCACGGCCTCTCTCGTGCAGCGCTTGATAGATTCTCAGTTTCCTCGTTGGAGCGGCTTGCCCGTGAAACCCGTCGCAGAGGATGGTCAGGATAACCGCACGTATCGCCTCGGCCGTAGTCTGACGGCAAGGCTACCCACGGCCGCTGCCTACGAGCAAGGCGTCGCCAAGGAGGATCGATGGCTAGAAGAGCTGGCACTCGCCCTGCCCCTGGAGATCCCGTCGGTCAAGGCCCGCGGACGACCCGGGCAAGGCTACCCATATGCGTGGTCCGTTCGGGGATGGATCCCAGGTGCCACCTTGGAATCGCGGCAGGAAGAAGTCGCTGACTGGGATGCGATCGCCGCTTCGCTCGGTCAGTTTATCCAGGCGCTTCAGAAGTGCGACGCGACCGACGGGCCAGTCGCCGGGGCCCACTGCTGGTTTCGTGGCTGCTCGTTGCATCGTTATCATGACGAGACGATGCAGGCCCTGGCGGCAGTGCGCTCCGACTCGAGATTCTCGTCTGCTGCGGCCGCTGCAGCTCAGGTATGGACGGCTGCCTTGGCCGAAAAGGAGTGGGAGAAGCCCCCCGTGTGGTTTCATGGCGATTTGTCGGCGGCCAACTTGCTCGTCGGGGACGACGGATACCTCGTCGCCGTGATTGACTTTGGAACTTGCGGCGTTGGCGACCCAGCCTGCGATTTGGTTCCGGCCTGGACAGTCTTTGCGGGCTCGGCCCGTCGGCGATTCAAGGATGCAGTCGCGCAGGACGCTGCTACTTGGGCACGCGCTAGAGGCTGGGCATTGTGGAAGGGTTTGATCACGTTAGCTGATGAGACCAGGACACTTCAGGCGCGTAGCAAGGCGTTTGCTGTAGTTGGAAGCGTCATTCAGGACCATCAGCTTCACTTGACTTAGACGTGGCGGTTTGGAGACTCACATACAACATTTGCAGAATCGATGCTCGGGTTCAAAACTCAACTCAGTACTACGTCTAGTAGTGGCATAATCAACGCTTCGCTATTAGCCCGCGCAAAGCTGCTGGCAAAACCCCGACGGAACTTTGCTAGAACGGTTGTCATCTTCACACAGACATTACCTTTTCAACATCCCACCACCACCTTTCCTCTACTAGCATATGTCGCGCAAATACCTTGGTGTATTAGCATGATTTGTGCTTAATAGATAATACACCTTAGCGAATTGAAAAGCTGGCAGAGACAGTTCCCGACATCGGTGCAGTGCGGATGGCGGGGCTGGAGCAATATTGTCAATCTCTATGCCGTGCTAACCCTCAAAAGAGGGGGTATACATAAATATAATGTTGAGACGCCAAAGGATGTATCCCATGAAACAAGGGAACGTCGCGAACCTTCGTGTTCTTGCAGCTGGCGGATTCATCTGTCCTTGAGGATCTCGCCCAAGGCCAAGACTTTGCGTGTCCCAGGACTGCGATGAAGATGTAGCCTTTAATTCTGTACGACTGCTACTATACTCTATATGCCTTCTGCACCTTTAACGCAGTAACTATGCACTTTCGGAGGTTTCACCCACTATAATAAGGCATAGCAAAGCCTGAGTTAAGGACCGGGTCCGCCAACAAAGCGTGGTACTGCACCGTTCTAAAAGCAGGTGTCGGCAAGGTTCTAGTTATAACGTTACGCCACAGTTTGCACATGCCTTGCAATCTAGACCAGCGAAGTACATCATACTAATTCCTGCCGCAGGAAGATAGCCCTAGCAGAGATATGAGATACAAAATGCAAAATTCCAGGAGACTGATATGGCAAGAGGTATTGTGCCCCTCGTAATAAGAAGGTAAACGTAGGAACTGTCGAGTTCGAATCACGTAGTTAGTGGATTATCAGCCGCGCCCCAGAGCACATTGCTACTGAATAGGCCTATACGACAGGCTCAGAACTGCCTCAAGATAAAAGTTCACAAACGTTTTTTCTCTCTTGCATTTCTCTCTTGCATTTCTCTCCTACATTTCTGCTCTTCCAACTTGGGTGGTCGCCGTGGATAATAACATTTTTCTATGTATACCATTGGTGCAAGAGAACTTAGCTCCTGCCACTAGCCTAACGTTATTTCTAAATTCCTAGGTGAGGGAAGAATAAGGCTCTCGTTGGAGCAATGTCGACTCAACTGTAGCCTTGTCGCCTTCGCTGGAATTCTTTATATGCTGAGTAAGGTCGAGACTGCTTACGTGCGACTACGCAATCGACCAAACGTGCGGCGACATTGCAGATGTGGGTAGATACAAATATGGTTAGAAACATGGACGAAGTTAAAGAAAAAAAAAAAAAAAAAAAAAAAAAAAAAAAGAAGTTAACCGCTGGACGGGTGGTTAGTCTGCTTTCAATACCACTCCAGTGATTTGGGTGAGCGGCGACAGAGATCCGTGGCTACACGCCACTGTTTCCTCTCCCGACCGTCCCGGCGGTCCGCTGAAAGGCACTGAAGAATCCCCTGTATATATGCTCAGGGGCGCCTCGCATTGCGGCAACTATTATCCCGAGAACATGAGCTATAACGACGACGCCACGATTTTCTTTCAGGGCGTTTCTTCGTATATGAAGAGATGGGTTTCTGAATTTACGAGCAGAAGAATATTACATCACCTTAGACGACAAATAAATATCCTCGTTCTTTGGCACCTCGTTTATGAACGTCTGCTAGTCTACAGATCTTTATGCAGCCCGAGAGCGGACGCTACTTCGACTTCAGCGCACTACAGGCTCACTTCATATTCTGCCAGGCGACGAGTAGCAATCACGTATTGTGTTTAAAAGCAAATTTGAATGTTTATATACGTCCAAATTCCGACCTCGTGCCTTACGTATCCAATCTTGTGATTTTAACCCTGCTCTCGCCAAGAGCAAAAATTGCTGGTCGTCGAGGACATGCAGTGGCGTCTTACTGGAGCCAGTCTAAGAGTTGCGAAATGGTCTGTCCGTCCTGCCCGTATGTCTGCCTGTCAGCCCCAGCTCTACAACTTGGACCACAGTCGCATATCGACCACAGATCAATAGATATACATAAGTAACCGAGCTAAGCAAAACTGTTGTCCTCGGAGAATCCTTTCACTGCGCGTGACCGTGCCACCTGACCCATGGTGGGTCTTAAAGGAAACGGAATAGCTGAGCGCCCTTTTCAACAAGCACATTACCAGACACTGACTTGTTCAACTATCAAGCGCATTCGTGAAGACTCATCTGCTCTCAGTCCTACAATCATGCTCCCTCCCTCGCTGAAGCTCAACTATACTCCCGGCGAGATATTCGTCAGGGCAGAGAAACTAGTTCAACAACTTCACCATGGCATTGATGAACTTTTAAAATCTGTTACGACCCGAGACTCGACCTTTGAAAACACTGTTGTTCCAATAGGCCATATCTTCAACGAACTAGACGAGGGGCTGGCCCCCATTCAGTTACTTGAGAGTGTCTCTCCCTTGGCTGATGTGCGAACCGCCGCGTCCGAAGCAGCGCAGCGCGTTCTGACAGCGATCGAGATTGTTTACCAATCTGAAGGTGTCTTTGAATTAATCGACAGTGTCAAGCAGGCGAGACCACGACATTTGGACGAAGAGGCGGAGAGATTGCTGTCTGTTTTACATGAACAATGTATAGACCATGGACTGAAGTTGCCCGCGGAAAAACGAAATAGTCTAGCGAAACTTACGAGGCGCTGCTCGGAGCTTACAGCCGATTTTATAAAGAATCTGGGACTTGATCCAGGGAGCCTTTGGTTCTATGAAGACGAATTGAACGGCTTGTCGAAAGCAACTCTTGGAGGATTGGACAGCAATGACTTGGGCCAACGATGCGTTCACCTCTACAGAACGACAGCAACCGTCGTTCTCAGGCAGTGCAAGGTCGAGAAAACCCGCCGGAGGATTTTTGCCGCCCGAGAACAGCTTTATTTCGAAAATGTCGCTCTATTTAAGAACATAGTTCTGATTAGAGACGAGTCGGCGCGCATGCTCGGCTACTCGTCGTACCACCAGCAACTTGTGCATCGTCGAATGATGAAGTCTCCCCAAGCAGTCATGACATTCCTCGATGATATCGGTCGGCAACTTCAGCCGTTGGTGGCGAAGGAATTGGAAACAATGCAGGAGTTGAGCAGCAATGGCAACCCGATTCACCTCTGGGATTTTCCTTTCTACCACGAAAAAATGCTCCTGGACCGATACGTGGAAAAGGACTTGGCGGCCGAGTATTTCCCGACAGATTTCGTGCTGCCTAGGATGTTGAGCATCTTCGAAAGGTTATTCTCGCTGCAAATTACTGAGTTGATCGATAGAAGTGATGTGGAGGTGTGGCATGAGGACGTCAAAGTGTTTCGCGTGGTGGACTTGGTAGACCAGACTTTTGTCGGGTTCCTATATACGGACTTGTATCCGAGGGTAGGCAAGTACAATCATGCTGCAAACTTTCCTGTCCGACCAGTAAGTCTGCATTTTTGTACATGGCATCAAGTTTTTTTTTTCGATTGGGACTCGACGGCTTACAAAGTTTGCTTTTACAGAGCTACACTGACAGGCACGGTAAGTATGTTCCCAGCGCTACGGCCTTGATATGTAACGTGCCCGCTCCTACCGAAGATGCCCCATCTCTATTGCAGCATTCCGACGTGGTAACCATATTCCATGAACTTGGGCACGGTGGGTAATGTGCGGAACCGACAGATACCTCGCTCCGCGCTAAACTTTCTCTTTGAAGGAATGCATGACTTGATGGGCCGCACAAAATACGCCATGTTTCACGGATGGCGTGGCAGACGAGACTTTATTGAAGCACCTAGCCAGCTCCTTGAATTTTGGTGTTGGCTTCCTGAGACCTTGAAGAGTATGAGCTGCCACTACTCGCATCTGTCGAAACAGTATAGAGGCCAATGGAAACGCCAAAACCCGGAGGCAGCAAATATGCCCGAAGAAAAAATACCCAATGCGTTCGTCACGGCACTCGTTGCGGCGAAGATGCTGAATGTGGGTCTTTCCACTGCTCGTCAAGTTGGATTGGCATTATTCGACATGAAGGTTTATAACCCAGCATCTCATAAAGAACTTGAGGACTTGGACATTGCAAAGGAATACTACGCCTGCATAAGTAAGATTTCCGGCCTGCAGGGACTGGAAGACGGGAGCGTTAAAGGACATGGGTATTGCACCACGCCTCACTTTGTCTATGGTCAGGAGGCAAATTACTACAGTTACACGTCGTGAGTGTTATATCGTTCTGGTTGAAACCTGGACGTGTCCTCGATGAGCCGGTTCCCCATGCTTACAAGGTGTTAGAACTCGAATGCTGGCAGCGGATATCTGGAGGACATGTTTCGTCAAGGACCCTCTGAGCGCACAAGCAGGCCTGCGATACAGACAGATGGTGTTAGACAAAGGCGGCAGCATGGACGAAAAGGAGATGCTTACCGCCTATCTTGGACGAGAGCCAAATTTAGATGCCTTTTTGGAGAGCATCGGTATTCTCAATGCTGTGGTATGATGGCGCGCCGGTCAAAGCAACGGAGTCCATCTTGTGCACGCAGGTGATCAGGATAATGCTTAGACCTGGCAAGCAAGCTCTTCAAGATTAAATCGATGTCGAGCAGCAGTCACAGCAAGAAGAATCACTTGACTAGAAGTAGGCGGTTTCGGGCTGAGACGAAGGCCGGGCGTTGCAGCGTGCGCGTCGAACGTTGCTTATAGGGGGTGGATTCGATAAACCACCCAAAATGCCTGATAAAGTGCATAATGATAAACATCCATCAGTTTTTGCGCTGTATCTATTTTCTGTATGATGCTCGAGGGCAGGTCGTCGAAGGTGACTAGTTCGCTATGTAGCTCGCTATGGATCTACGTCAAGGCCATTTAGGGAACCCTCCGAGCGAAATGAGGTCACGTAGCTATCTGCAGTGGCTTTCAGTCTAGCAACTCGGCGCCTGCAGTAACTCCGAACATCACCGCCGAAATAATGGGTAGTTGCTGCGGACGATCAGTACTAGGCTGGGAGCGGGTACTGCTGCCTTTGCAGCTCGGTGATGTTTGCAGCTCGGTGATGTTTGCGTTTTCAACATAACAATGCGCAAGTGCATACTCTGCAGTACTCCAAATTATTCTTCCGTCTCCCCCAAAATTGAAACTTTCCTTCTTCTGCTGACTTGGTCATCTGTCCAGCAAACCGGCCAGAAACATCATGGTAAGTAGCTGGCGGCCTGTGGTTCAGTAGAGTTTAGTGACTAAGACCGCCGCGAAAGGAGCCGCCAGTGACGGAAAAGAACTTTGTCACCGTGCAGAGCACCCTTCCAAGTTTACCATATCCTCTCGTATCGGACCGCAGGCACATCAAGAGCGGGCGGCTGCTTATCCGTGAGCACCGCGCTAGCGACCTCGAGGCCCTCTATGAGCTACGACGGCAGCCCGAAGTGATGGCGTACACACACAAGGGCGTCGTAGACTTGGACCGCGCGGAAACACAAGCTTGGCTAGTAAAGAAGCTAGCGCCACAAGGCAATGAAAACTTTGACTTTGTCATTGCAGATGCCGATACAGACGTTCTCGTTGGAACGGGGGGCTGCCACCTGCGGGCCGGAAAGGTCGGATGGCCTGAGCTCGGATATATGCTCCGCAAAGAGGCGCAAGGCAAGGGCTATGCGACCGAGTTTGTCAACGCGTTCCTGGAAGCCTACTGGGCGCTGCCGAGAATGCAGACAGACGTCGCGGTAGATGTCGAGACGATCGATCGACATGAGAACATGGGCGGCGCCAAGGAGTGTATCGTGGCCATCACCCAGGCGCGCAACAAGGCTAGCCACAATGTGCTTCGTAAAACGGGATGGAAGCTTGTCAAGGCGTTTGAGGAACCCGACAGGTTCCCAAAGAATGATGGGGACATGGTTACGCTGTACGTGTGGACGTTGACGAAGTCTTCAAAGGCAGCCACAGATTGCGCTCGAAAAGTTTGAATGCAACACACCGAGTCGGTAAGAGCTACATTTTAAGGTCGTTTAGGTAGTGGGGCTTGGCACACAACGGCCTACTGACTCAATTGTTTCACTGCCGTAACCGCGCCTGAGACGATGATCTTGGCTTACTCGTGTCGAACAGCCTCTGCGTGGATGGCTGCGAGGTGACTGGCTCGGCCCGGTTATCAACACTACGTGTAGCATAATATGGACATTCAAGACACAAGGTCATCAACTACCAGAGAATCAAGAAATCATTCCATCATAAGGACAGCTATTTGACAGCAGTATGAGGGTGAAGACTTGGGCACAAAAAGTGTCGCGCTTAGTATGCTAGGCGCTAGTACATAGTGTAAAGTACAATTTAGTTTTTTTAAACAGTTATTATACTATTATTAGTCCTATATCTAGTTAAGCTCTTCACCTTGCATTATAATTCAATAGACCTTTACTTTACGATATTACCCTCTCTTTTAATTTTTAATGCTCTATAGAGTGAGTCTATTTACCTTGATCCTTATTAACGGTCCATAACAAGCATGGCGTTCTATCGGCATGCAATCCACAAAGTAACCAGCATTGCACCATGTGCATTAGGACTTTAGATTTTGTGAGTTTCTTCTACTGCCTGCACTGTTATGTCCTGCTCAAGGTTTACTAGAGAAGCTTTGGAGCCTATTTCCTAGGCGTGCCAAAACTTGACAACAGTCCAGCCTAGTCGCTCCAAACGCCTTGCGAAGCTAATGCACTCGCGTTCCTCCTCGGCGATTTGCTTGTCTTGTGGGGTGTCTGGTGATGCGAACGCCAACCCTGCAGCAGCGTGAAATTGCCATTGCATGGTGTTTGGTGCGGGGTAATGACAGACTCTGCAGCCTCGTCAGTAAGCCAGTGCTGCGGTTCTCCCATGTGCATTTCCAAGCAGAGCAGCATCGAAGTTTTGCTTTTATGACTGCGTCATAAAAGCTCTTGACTTATAAGGAGCATCTTGGGCACATTTCGCGAAATTTCCGAGGGCGAGAGAAGCAAAAATGGAGCATCGAGTCCCGTCCTCGCATCCAAACCACCTTGAAAGCTGTAGCGCCACTTACAATGATCCTGCCTCCCCGCCGTCCCTGAAATCTCGCGTGAGGATCAACCGGAAACCAGTTGCACCCTCTCACAACATTCTGCCAGGGGATGCGAAACAGAACCATGCTAAGCAGTACATTGCTCTCAGCCCAACTGATACTGACGACTCAGGACCTGGCTCAGGGTCAAAGGCGCAGAGAAAGCCCGGGGTACTTTCTTTGTGGAAGTGGGAGTCGCTTTCTATTTTGGCCAGTGTCACGAGCTTCATCTCCATTGTTGTCGTTCTTCGCGTTTATCAGGACCAGTTACTCGCAGACTGGAAGATTCCGATACCCATCAATGCCGTCGTCGCCATCTTGTCCTCGCTCTTCAAAGGCTCGCTTGCTTTACCCGTGACTGAAGGTGCGGGGCAGCTCATCATCTTGCTATGATTTCAAGTATGGGGCTTACATATTACACAGGAATCAGTCAGCTCAAGTGGCTCTGGTTCTCTCGTCAGTCACGCAGCCTCGTCGACCTTGACACATACGACAAGGCAAGTCGCGGTCCATGGGGCGCCACCGTCATGCTGCTCAAGCAGTTCCAACGCGCAGGCTCCATGGACCTCCTCGCTAGCTTTGGCGCACTCCTGGTTCTCACTGCCCTTGTCGTAGATCCCTTCTCCCAGGCGACTGTCGCACTCAAGCCCTGCTGGCGCGAGGCAGATCAAGAAGCCGCCATACCCCGCGCCAACAACTACAATGCGTTTGGGCGAGCCTACAGCCCCGGGGGCGTCTTCACTCTCGACGCGCCCATGGCTCTCGCCGCGTACATGGGCGTGCTGCACCCGCCTGCTAACAGCTCCGTCAGCGTGCCCGTCACGTGCAGCACAAGGAACTGCACGTTTGCTAGTGATCACGGTGCTACGTTTACCACATTAGGAATGTGCACGCTCGTCTGGGACATATCCGACGAGGTGAAAGCAGGCTTTGGACTCTCGAACTGGAACTATTCGATTCCCTACAATGCAACCCTTTCCCCGGGGAGGTTGATGGACACGAATTGGATCCAGGTGCCCATCAACTCCTTCCCCGCGGGCATCAAAGAGCATGAAGGATTTAACAGCATAAGAGACGTGCAGCTGATTGCCATCGGTTTTGCGGATCCTAGCTGTAAAAAGATGAGCTGCAGCCCCTGGCCCGAGGACTTAGTTGTTGTTGCCTTTATATTTTCCTTCATCCCATGCGTGCAAACCTTTGCAGCGAGCTTTACCGACGGCGTATACTGGGAGAAGAAGCTGGACGAGCAGTTTCTGTTATCCGCAGAGCGGGACACCAACTACTCGCTCGCCCTCAATGGCTCCTTTCATGGTGATGGCAAATGGAAGCTGTGCACTGGAACAGAGAACAAGACGGATACTAACACGGTTGCGTGGTATAACCCATCCGCAGAGAGCGACATGGATTCGGGAGAGTCACCACACGTCACCTGGTATCCGCACGAGTGTGTATACACAATGGGATGGGCTGCAGCCTCGGCGCTCTCGCAATTCATTGGCCCCATCAAGCTTTTCGAACAAGGCCGTCTGGAAACGGATGAAAAAGACGGCCTCTACGGGGACGTGTGGCTGCAAAGGCTGTGGAACAATGGCCACATGAGTGTCGACAGCGTCTCCAAGTTTGCCGAGGGCATGGCCCTCGCCATCTCCACCCAGATGCGCACCAATCCTTCCGACAGCGACAGTCTGCGACAGCAGCGCGGGACGGCCTGGAAGACGGAAACATGCATCACCGTGAAATGGAAGTACCTGAGCTTCCTCGCCACCCTGCTGCTGCTCGAAATGCTCTTCTTCTTCATGGTGATTGTCGCAAACCACAGGAGCAGCTGGGGCGCGGGCTGGAAGTCGTCGACGCTGGCCGTCGCGTTTCAGAATGTGGGGAGCACGTTTGACTGTCAGGACTGCGCGAGGCCTTCGACGGAGCTTAGCGAGGACCTGCATGAAGCCGCGGCACACGTCCAGGTGGCCTTTACCGCCGTGGATGGGCGGTGGCAGCTGAAAAGAGAGTCGGGCTATGGAGCGGAGGACCATGCCTACGCAGCAAGACGCCGCTGCTCAGCAGGGTCTTCCGGGCACGCCTCCCAAGAGCCCAGGGTTTGATTCTGCCAATGCGTCTGATGCTATCGATTGCGCCGGCGACAGAGTTCCGACTGTCGGTTGAATCACCCTATTCATGCCACAAAAAGTGTCGCACTTGTTAGGCTAAGCGCTAGCATATAGTGCAGAGTAGTTCGCGGTTCATCCAACTCACCCTATCTTCATTAGCACTGTATTTGCGCCCTCTATCCCGTATGCAAACTTGAAAGACCCCTACTCCAGGACGTTGCCTCTCTTTCGGTCTTGCAATAACTTACTTTGTGGAGCAAGTCCATCCACGTTAGCCCTCATCCGGATTGCCTTCCAATCCGTCCCCATGGCTAGGGCTTCCGGATCTGGGACAAGTCCTTCGCACAACAATCCCAGAGGGGCGCATGGCCGCGGTCCCTCCATCTTAAACATCGACGGGCGCGTAAACCAGACCCGGTCCCGAGTTGATCCCCGATCTCACCAAGAGGTACCGGGGCTGCGCCTTGCCCGCATTGATTGGGCCGTATATGTGGGCAGAAGCGGGCGACTACGGATCCTGGGCTAAGAATCCGGAGTTCGGACAACTTGTCGCGGCGGGTGGATTGGCTCCGGCATGCCAGAAACCCCGAATCGGCTCACTGTCGCGCGGAAAAAAAAAAAAAAAAAAAAGGCAATTACCCACACCTTAGCGGGTTGGTTATCACCCCTTTCTATTCAACAAGGCTTGAACATGACGTAGAAAGGCGCTTTTCATAGTCCGGACACTTCCCAATCAGCCATCGGTCCTGCCGCAATACACACAAGGCTACGAAATTGGCACGGCTAGTCCCACCTCTTTCTCTCTTCTTATAATCCAATTGCGCCGCCCGATTTAACGCGTCTCTCGTTCTAGTCCTTCTGCGTTTTATTCCCATCATCAACCTGCGCGCAGACAAACGCCAATCGCCTCTCCCAGATACACATCCGCGTGAAATATGCTGTCTAGCATCATTACCCGCGCGCGGCCCACGGCCACCATTGCCAAGCTCGCCGGCGGCGTCTTCGTCGCTGGCTTCGCAGCCAAATACACAATGGGCATGGCGCATGCCGAATCACCGCAGCCACCGTCACCGCCGCCGAACAAGGTCTTTGGACGCGCTGGCCTGGCGCTCGTGTCGCTGGTGCTGGAAGATGCGCAAATGGTCAACCACAACACTCGGCGCCTGCGGTTTCGCTTCGAGGACAAGGAGGCTGTCAGTGGATTGCCATTGACGTGTCAGTTTACGCCCTGTTCAATTTCTTCCTAAAAAACATGCTAATGATTATGTATAGCGGCTTTGTTGACGTATGCGTGGCCCAAGGGCAGCTGGACACCTGTGCTTCGACCGTACACGCCCATTACGCCAGCAGGTAAGCCGCGGGCCCATTTCCCACATTTCCCTTCTTTTTTTCCTTCCTTTCCAAAACTAACAATTTTGTGCTCCCTGCGCAGATGAGACTGGGCATCTAGACCTGCTCGTCAAGCAGTACCCCGACGGCAAGTCCAGCACGCACCTGCACGGCCTGCAGCCCGGCCAGACGCTCTTCTTCGTCGCGCCCCTCGCCGGCCACCGCTGGCAGGCCAACTCGTACAAGCACGTCACCCTCATCGCCGGCGGCGCCGGCATCACGCCCATCTACCAGCTCGCGCGCGGCATCCTCGACAACCCGGCCGACAAGACGGCCGTGACGGTCGTCTTTGGCGTCAACAGCGACCGCGACGTGCTCTTCCAAAAGGAGTTTGACGCGTACCAGGCCAGGTTCCCGGGGCGGTTCCGCGCCGTGTACACGGTGAGCGAGCCGGTCGCGGACTCGCCGCACCGCAAGGGCCGCGTGACGCGGGAGCTCCTGGAGGAGGTGGCGCCGAGGCCGGGGCCGGAGAGCATGGTGTTTGTGAGCGGCCCGCCGGGGATGGAGACGGCGCTGGTGGGATCGCGAACGGAAAAGGGGGTGCTGGAGAAGTATGGATACAGCAAGGCGCAGATTTACCAGTTTTGATGGGAAAAGGGTGAGATGTCCCTTGTGATTTACCACGTTAAATAGCATAATACATGTAAAATATAATGTCACGCTCTGCACGACGGAGTCTACTCATACCATCGACACAGCATAAAGATGAAACTTCTTGTCATTGGCTATATACAATTTCCATTCTCTTGGTATAAATTCATTCCCCATCTCATTTACACACATCCCTTAGATGTACACAAAGAAGCTCTTCTCGCCCTCCTTGGGCGCCACCCTCGCCCTCCTCATAATCCCATCCTCACACGCCAGGCGTATCCTCTCCGCCGTCGCCGGGCTCTCCAGCCTCAACAAGCCCTTTTCATCCGCATCATCCCCCACCACAGCCTCGACACCCTCCGCCCTTCTTGCCGCCTTGAGCGCATCCCGTATCGCAAAGAAGACCGCGCTGCCCAAGAACAGCGGCGGCTCGCCGACGCCGCGACTGCGCTGAATGGTGCGGAGCTCCTTCCACTCGACGTCTTTCAGGAGCGAGACGTTGAAGCGCTGCGGAATGTCGCGGAAGCCGGGAATCTTGTACGCGCCGGGTCCGCGGGTGAAGAGGTTGCCGGCCATGGGCCCGCCGCGCAGCCACAGCGACTCCTCCATGGTGAAGAGCCCCAGGCCCTGCACAAACGCGCCCTGGATCTGGCCGTAGTCGATGGCCGGGTTGATGGACTGGCCGACGTCCATCTTGATGTCCGTCTCGAGGCACGTCCACGAGCCCGTCAGCAGGTCCACCTCGACCTCGGAGGCGGCGACGCCCTGGGTAAAGTAAAAGAACATCTTGCCCTTGTTCTCGGTCCACGAGTAGCCAATCTCGGGCGTCTTGTAGAAACCCTGCGCGGAGAGGTTGACGCGGTCAAAGTAGGCCGCGTGCGCAATGTCCTTCATCGATGCGCCCTTGCCGAGCTTCTCGCGGTACGGCGCGAGACGCTCGTTGAGCTGCTCGCAGGCGTTGTACACGGCGAAGCCGTTCAGGTCAGACGAGGCCGACGCCGCCGTGGCAGAGGCGTTGGCGACGGTGTTGGTCGCCGTCTCGGAGATGAAGACATTGTCGAGCGGCACGTTGAGCGCCTGCGCCGCAATCATGGTCATCTTGGTGTGCAGGCCCTGGCCCATTTCTGTGCCGCCGTGCGCGACCAGCACCGAGCCGTCGTGGTAGATGTGCACCAGCGCGCCGGCCTGGTTCAGCCACAGCGCCGTAAACGAGATGCCAAACTTGGTCGGGATGATGGACAGGCCCCTCTTGCGCCACTTGTTCTCGAGGTTGAACTCGGCAATGGCGCGGCGCCGCTCCGTGTAGCGGAAGCCGTCGTACACTTGCTTGTACATGAGAGGCACGTGCCAGTCCTGTAGCATCTGGTTAAAGTGCGTCTCCTCGTGGTGCTTGTAAAAGTTGATTTCGCGCAGCGTCTCGACGGCCATGCCCAAACGGTCAGCCACCTCCTCCATGTACGTCTCAGCGATGAACATGCCCTGGGGGCCGCCGAAGCCGCGGAACGCCGTGTTGGAGACCGTGTTGGTCTTGCAGACGCGGCCGCGGACAAACACGTTGGGGATGCTGTAGCAGCCGTCCGAGTGCGTCATGGCGCGCTCGCAGACGGCGGTACTCAGATCAAAAGTCCAGCCGGCGTTGTTGTAGATGGACAGGTCCAGGGCCTGGAGCTTGCCGTCCTTGTTGACGCCGACCTTGTAGTGGGCGAGGAAGGGGTGACGCTGGCCCATGGTCAGCATGTCCTCTTCGCGAGTGAGCATGCATCGCACAGGGCGCTTCGTCTTCTTGGCGGCCAGGGCCACGACGGAGCTGAGAATGACGGAGCGCGATTCCTTGCCGCCAAAGCCGCCGCCGAGTCTCTTGACACGGACGACGACTTTGTTGGCCGCCACGCCGCAGGTTCGGGCCGCAAACACTTGCGTCTCGTTGGCGTTCTGTGTGCTGGCAAAAATCTCAATGGCGCCATCTTCAGGCGATGGAACAGCCAAGCAAGCATTCGTCTCAAGATAGAAATGCTCCTGGCCGCCCATTCTGACCTTGCCGGTAAAGACGTGGTCGCAGTTCTTGAACGCCTCCTCAGTATTGCCCTTTTTAATCTCTCGGTACACAGGGTGGAAGCTTTCCTGCTCGATGGCCTCCTCCATGGTGAGTACGCAAGGCAGCGTCTCATATTCCACCTTGACCGCCCGAGCAGCTTCCGACGCCTTGGTGGCAGAGGTGGCCAGGATCATGGCAATGGCCTGACCAGCGGTAAACACCTCACCTTCAGCAAAAAAACGCTCATCAAAGTGTGGCGGGCCAAACTTGTTGGCCTCCTCATCGGGCATGTCTTTCGCATCGATGTAGTCGACCACGCCAGGCATATCAAGAGCCTTGGAATAGTCGACCGACAAGATCTTGGCGCGGGCTTTCGTCGACAATACCCAGCATCCATAGAGCTCATTCTTCATCTGGGGAATGTCGTCGGTGTACTGGGCTTCACCGGTAGTCTGCTTCAGGGCGGCAACATGAGGATTCGATTTGCCTGTCACCTCGAGCTCGTATTTCTGCGCCGACTGGTGGTCAATCTTGCCCTCGGACAATTCTCTCTCAATTTCGTCCACTGCCTGCTTGTCCACATTCTTGCCGCTCAGAGCAGACAAGCAGTCGTGGTAGAATCTGTAAAAGAAGCCAAAGGCGAGTGCCTTGCGGTACGAGGCCATGCCGCCAGGGACACTAAACTGCATGTCGAATTCACGACCGAGCGCATCCATGACGCCCTCGAGCGTTTCGAGTTCGGCAAAAGGCTTCCCGATGAGGTATTCCTCGGCCGCCTTGGCTGAGACTGTCGTGGCCGCCATGCCGCCATAGATGAGGTTCGACTCCTGGACAATTCCAGCATCGTCCAGCTTCACGCGCAGAGCGCTTGTGACAATGGCAATGTCGTCATCCTTTCTCTTGGCCTGCTTGTAGGTGCGGTAAAACTCGCCCTTGGCGGCAGTAACTGGGATACGGATGGACGCAATGATGGCATCAGGAGCCAGTGCTGTCTTGCGATAGCCGGTAAAGAATTGTGACATGTGGATCTCAGTCTCTTCGGTGGCGGACTTGGCGATGAGCACCGCGTTGGCTCCCCAGAGCGAGGGGTTCAAGTCGGAGATCGGCGATGCCGTGACTAGATTACCGGCCGGTGTGCCGACATTGCGGATCTGTCTGCCCGCAAAGTATTTCAGCTGCTTCAGGATGCCTTCAAACACTTGGCCGCGCGCTGGTCCGTAGTGCTCCATGGCCGTCTCGCAGAGCTTCTCCAGGTCCGTCAGGGTGACGTTGCCACCGACCTCCATGTGGTCGTCGTTGAACTTGTATTGTCTCAGCTCGGCAATATCACCGACGTAGACTGATACAGGGTACTGCAGCGCCTTGAACTTGATTTCGATCTGGGTCTCGGTGCTGCCGCCGATAATCTTGGCCTGGGGGTAGACGCTCTTGATCTGCAGCAGCTGGTCAAGCGTGACGGGACGGTACCAGGTCTTCTTCTTGGTGCCAAAAGCCAGCGGCCGCATGTCGTGCTTTTTGAGCTGCGGCGGGAAGATGAGCTCGGTGTCTGGGTTGTACTCGATGAAGCCGGGCGGGGTGAAGCGTTTGATGGGCTGGTCGTCCTTCATCTTGTCCATGCAGCATCCACCGTTGGCAGGACCATTGCCATTGTCCATGCAGCAGCCACTGCCGTTTTGCTTGCCATTAGCGCCATTCGTGCCATTGACGCCATTTTCTCCGTTTGTCCCATTGGTACTCGTTCCATTCGCACCATTGGCGTCGCCGTTTGTCTTGTCCATGCAGCAGCCTCCGTTCGCCGCCGCCTGGCCGCAGCCCTTCTTGACGCTGAAAGTCTGCGCCGCGTCCAGGATGGGGCGGTATCCCGTGCAGCGGCACAGGTTCCCGTCAAAGGCCTCCTCGACGTCGTGCTCCGTCGGGGCGTCGTTGTTGCGCAGCAACGCGTACAGGCTCATGACGATGCCGGGCGTGCAGAAGCCGCACTGGCTGCCGTTGCCGACGGCGACGCGCTCCTGGGTCGGGTGCGGGCGCTTGGTGTTGCCGATGCCCTCGATGGTGATGACGTGCTTGCCGTCGAGGCTGACGAGGGGCGCGAGGCAGGCGTTGACCGAGGCGTGGTAGATTTCGCGCGTGGTGGGGTTGAACTGGGAGACGACGATTGTGCAGGCGCCGCAGCCGCCTTCGCCGCAGCCGCTGTGTGAATTTGTCAGAACGTATTCATCAATCAGGCAGGAAGTGGTGTGTCGGAGAGGGGAGCGTACAGTTTGGTGCCGGTGAGGCCGATGCCGCGGAGATACTCGAGGACGGTGACTTCGGGATCAATGTCGTCGAGAACGACCTTGGTGCCGTTGAGGTAGAACCGCAGAGTGCCGTCAAACTCGGCGGTCAGAGCGGCAAGGTCGGCGGCCTTGGGCTCGTTCTTGACGTCGACGGCGCTGGGGGCCATGTTCAACGTCGTGGGACAGCCGGGCTGTCACTGATATGCGAGGGGTGGCGATTTAGTACGGCATAGAAGCCTGCAAGTGGCTGTCCGTTCTTTTCAAGCTGGACTTGAAAGAGGACGGAAGTAAAGTTGGACGCTGATATGCAAATTGTAGATGTAGAAAAAAAAATAAGGCCAGGATAATGCAGAGCCGGGGCAAAGGTCGAGAACAAAGTCGTGGGGGATGTGGGATGGGGACGGGGTCCAGTTGGAGATTTGTAGGTTGCAGCGCCACGCTAGAGGCACTGATAGCGGTGCGACACCCCACAAACGGGAGGATAGCGGCGTGGTCCTATAGCGAGCGGCTAAGGTGGCGGGGATTGTACCTGGTGTGCAGCCGTTAAAACATTCCAGAAAAAAAAACTGTTGATCTCGTTAGTCTGTCTCCTGTTACCTTGTCTTGAAACGCAAGCAGCCGTCAACCGAAAAGTACCAATCCTCGTGGCAAATGCATGCAGGCAGGCATGCAGGCAGGCAGGCAGGCAGATGCAGCTGATGCCCAATATCTCCAGAATGATTGGAGCATCTCCGTCTCTGCTTTACTGCTAAGTTAACTAGCGGGTGGCGAGCAGCTGCGGGGGCCTCGTCGGCGGGGTCCAGCGGAGAGCCCTGCAGCCTCGCCTCCAGCAGCGCCCCCCTCTGCCCCTTCAGCGGTCGCAGGCCCGCAGGGGGACTGTCTGCAATCGCCAGCTGGCGTCGGCCGGCTCCGGGCTCGCCTTTTCGGGCCCCTCCATCCGCCACCCCGCCGCCGCTATCAACGTCGACGATTACCCTGCCACGCCGGCATTGGAAATATTCTCTCAGAATAGTCTTATTCTTCTACCGTTCTTTCGGAGTTTATCGGATCAAATGGAGCCTTTTACCCCAGGTATTGGGGCCGCAATCAAACGTCCATACGAGCATGCCCAGGTACCCGCCACAGCATATTCCACGCCTTGCTGCTCTACCCCAGACTCAGTCAGGCCCAGTTCAATAACACCAAAGGTAGATCTATACACCATCTTGAAACTCTACATCGGCTCCTCTTTATCCCTCAATTTGGCCGCGCATCACCCTTGCCACAGCCCATCTCTACTCCTCCCTCATGTACTTCTTCAGCCCTCGCAGCCTATTCTTCGCCTCCTCCAGCACACTGTCCTCCTTGCACACCGCGAACCGGATGTAGTCCTCGGCGAGGTGCGCATTCGCATCCGTGTAAAACTCTGTCGGCGGAATCGCCGCCACGCCCACCTCCTGGATCAGAAACCACGCGAGCTTAAAGTCCCGCGGCCGGCTCGCCACGTGCGGCGGAAACGGGTAGTCGGCCGGCACCTTGACCTTGGCCATGTTGACCAGCACAAAGTAGCCGCCCTCGGGCTCAGAGTACGGCAGGCCCAGCTCGCCCCAGACCTCGTTGAAGCGGTCCATCTTGCCCTTCATCTCGGTAATGGTCGAGGCCCAGAAGCCTTGCTTGTCGGCCTGCTCGAACCCCACGGCGCAGGCTTCCTGGAGCGGCGACACGGACGAGTAGCAGATGCGCGTGTGCGCGGCGGAGACGTACTTGATGAGGTGCTCCGGGCCAATAAGCCAGCCTAGAAACGATTGTCAGCACCTTCATTGTCCCGGGCTCAAGAGGCGTGGTAACGGCGCATACCGACGCGCCAGCCCGTGGCGTAAAAGTTCTTGCCCGCAGAGCCCACGGTCAGCGTCAGCCGCTCAACCTCGGGCGAGAGCGTTGCGATTCGCGTAAACGGCACATAGTAGAGCTTGTCGTACACTTCGTCCGACAGGATGATGATTTCATTCTTGACGCACAGGTCCGCAATCTTTTGCAGCTCGTCCTTGGAAAAGACCTTGCCCACGGGGTTGTCTGTCCACGTTAGCGCTCCTTGCCACCATTCCTTTTATCAAGGGGCATGCGTACGAGGCGTGTTGATGACAATCATCTTGGTCTTGGGCGTAATCGCCTGTTCCAGCTCATCAAAGTCCACCGTCCAGTCCGCCGCCGATGACGTCGTCGTCGCGCCCGTGGCCGGTGGGTGCAGCGGCACATAGACAATCTTGCCACCCGGCATCTGAATATTCGAAATGTACCTGTTCCATTCGTTAGCCTCCCTCCCACCATTTCCCGTCCGTCCTGCTTTCTCTCCCCCACGTACTGGTCGAAAAAGGGCTCAAAGATGATGACCTCGTCGCCCTCCTCCAGAAACGCCATGAACGCGCTCAGCATGCCCTCGTTGGCGCCCGTCGTAATCGTCACCTCCGTCTCCGGGTCAATCGTCCGCCCCCAGAACGGCGTGTACGAGTCGGCAATGGCCTTCTTCAGCCGCGGCCGGCCCTTGGTCGGCGAGTACTGGTTGCAGTCGACCCGGTCGAGCGCCTCCTTGGCCGCGTCGAGAATGAACTTGGGCGGGTTGTAGCCAAAGAAGCCCTGGCCCATGTTGACAATCGGCTGCTTGGGCGAGGCGGCGGCCGCTTCGTTGATGATGGACCTGGGGTATGGTCAGTGGGCGCTCGCTCTTCCCCCATCTTCGCCGGCCGGTATGAGTAGGCTTGGCCGGGTCATGCGAGGCAAACTCACCAGACATCTTGCTTCTGCCCAGACACCCGCGCCGCGGGCTTGAGCTTGCCGGAGAGGTTCATGGTTGCGCAAAGCCCCCTGGTCGTGGTGCGGAGCGCAGTCGGAGAAATCGACGTGGTAGCAGCGGCGAGCTTGCAAACAAGAGAACGAGTCGGCGCAGCAAATGCAGACATTCGTAGAATATCGAACTCGGGGGCCGCAAGCTTCAGCAGCGGTGTAGAGAATGCGCGGTGTCGTACGATTTAATTGCGCAACTTTGTCGACGCGAACCGCAACCTGATGTGACAATTGGCTTGGTGGGGGTTGCTTGGGGGAGCCCGTTATCGCAGCTCCAGCCAAGCTAGGCCTTCCGTAGCCGAGCCTTTACTAATAAGCTGCAAGCACGCAATCGCTCCACGTTCGACATGTAATGCAAATAATAGTTGATGCAAGTCATCAGTAGCACATGGTATTTAAAGCAAGGTAATTTAAAACAATCTACTGAAATCGATTGAGCAAAATGTCCCGTTCTAGGGAAAGGTAAACAGTACACGAGCCAACACTGTCTGGCTACTCTACAGCCGTCCCCGGCATAGACATACCCACGTCTGGCCACAGGAGCATTCAAGCGAAAAGGAATGATGACCCGAATGAAACAAGAACAATGACAAAAAAAATTGACTCGCTTGTTGCGCCGTGGCACCCCTATTACGCGCCATCAGCGCGTCAGTCCGTTTCATAGTATATTATACGTCCCAAAACCTTCCAACGCCGAGTAAAAAAAGCAAGAAAACAGCCCAGTCATCAAAAGAGGTAGGTATCAATCAAGCAAAGCAAATCGTCATCTTCATCGCCAGCGTATAATTCATTGGCGCGATTGCCTCTAATTTGTCGTCGTCCCTTGTTGTGAGGCCCGTCGCAGATTTAGCATCATGTTGTCGACAAATTCCATAGATTCTCGGCCCGGGACATCAGCAAACTCTTGCTGCTCCATCCGCGTCTGGCTGCGGTGCAAGGTGAACGGCTTCGCAATAGTTGCCGATGAGCCAATATTCATACTGCTACTGCTTTCGGTGGTTTGCGTACTCTGCAGCGCCGATGTATGCTGTTGCGGCGTCGAGGCAAAGGATGGCAGCGGTACCGGCGTCGTAGATATCTTTGCTCCCTCAGTTTGCTTGGCAGACAGAGGTTGGCTTGGGGTCGCAACCACAGCTGGCGTCGCTGACAACGGCGATGCAGAAGCCGGCTGCGCCTGCTTCTGTGGTGCTGTCCGCGCCGGCGCACCCATAGCTGCGAGGAAGCCTGGTGGCAGGGGTACAGGCGACTGCTTCGCGGGAATTTTGTACGCCTTTGGCGGTGGTGTCGCCCTTGGTTGCTCCGTCTTCAGTGCTGGCACAGCAACGGGCTGCGGTCTGCCGTTCTGTGCTAAAGGTCGAGGCTTGCCATTCTGAGGGCTGCCCGCCTGTGGTGCTGATGAGGCGTAGCTCAGCCGGCGCATCATATCAGCCTGACTGCCTGTGGCCATCAGGCTGGCGCTGTGATTGTTTTCGTAGCCATTAATAAAGCCTCCATAGGTCGCATATGGCGTCCGATACCTGGATGGCTCTTTGTTGTAGTGGACCTGAAAGAATTGATATGTTTGATACACGGATGGGTGTACAGTGTACCTGGGTCCCTCTGGTGGCGCGTTCCAAGTAACCTGCGCAGGCTGGTGCTGGGCGGCCATATTGCTGTGTGGCTGTTGCACGGCGTGCATGCCAGCTGCTGCAGGAATAGCTCGGAATTGCTGCTGCGTATAAGGTCCGCCCACACCCATGTTCCCGGCATTCTGCGGCGGGATATAGCCCCCGTTGTATTGCTGGTAGGTGTACCCGCCGGCCATACCTTGTTGGCGGTACTGTCGGTGTTTGGGTGCAGTAACTGGCTTCGGGGGCTTCGGAATAGTATCCAAGAAGTTGCCTCGCGGGTTGTGTCTTCGGTTGGCAGCGTCTTCAGTGTATTGAGCCTTGGCCTCTGTTGAAGTTTGGCCAAGATAATGCCACATCTGATCTGGCTTGGCAAAGTCGACCTTGGCCTGATCCGTGTTAACCACCTTGTCATGCAGATTGAACTCGGCCCACGTGTATCCTCCAGCAAACTCATCGTCCTTGCGCGGCTTGTCGTCGTCCTGTCTCTTCGCATTGAGTCTGTTTCTCGCCTTTTCGGACGCAGGCAATGGTAGGGCGTTTGCTGAGGCTTTGGGTAAATGATAATCGGAGGGGTCGGGTACGAGAAGCCACTTCCATTCAATCTCAACACGCTCGCCACTAGGAACGATGCTAACGAGGAATGTCTCTTCATCAATGCGATTCTCAACGACGAGGCCTGCAAAGATGTCGCCCTTGGTGTACTGGAACTGACAGATTTCATCAGACTTGGCTGCCTTGGCTGCACGATGAATGCGCTCGTCGCACTCCAGTGCTATGCCGTCGAGCTTCTTATCTCTTCGAGTGCGATGGAAACGGCAGCTGAACTCGAATGCTTGTTCCTTGTACTCGACGCCATCTTGACCATAAACAGGAATATCTTGCTCTTCAATAAAGACACCAGCGGCAGCGGCGCATGTCGCGTGGTATGCTCGGGCGCATTTCTTCTGTGAGCATTGGAAGCAGGCGCCGCGCTTGGAGCGACAGAACAAGCACTTGAGATCCAGCCTGTCCCGGTGGACGTTGTTGACGTTGCACACGACGTCCTGTCCTTCCACTGTATCGATATATGTCTCAGGGATAAACAAGGCGCACATTCTGTGAGCCTTGCGGCCGTCGTTGGTAGGCAAAACATCCATGCCGACAAAGTCGTTGGGACACAGACAGCAAGGAGGGTCTGCCTTGGTCTTGAGTCGTAAGCGGACCTTTTTAATCTTCATCCTTGACCCGCCTTCTCCTGCACGTCTGCGCTTCCTTCCATCTTTGAACTTGACGCCACTGGACGGAGGCGAGGGCAGTCCTGACATGTCTTCGTCGTCATCGTCTTCGTCGTCCTCTGTCTCCTCGTAGTATTCTGGTGTCGGCTCACCGCGCAGCTTGCGCTCAATTTCGTAGACGTCAATCCAAACACTATCCTGGGCTTGTGAGCACTCGCACCGCTTTGCAATTTTGCCCATCGGAAGCCACGAGTCCAGAGCAAAGTTGACAGCCTCGGCACAGTTGTAGCCTAGGTTGTACCCAGAGTGGTAGCCGTAAGGGTAGGTGACGACGAACTCTCCGGGGTACGAGAGACATTTGTTGACGCGAATGCCATAGTGTGACAACAGGTGCTGAGGGGAAATCAGGTAACCCTTATGACGCAGAAACTGACTGCACGACTTGGCGTCCGCAGGCCAAATGCTCTTCATTGCCCTTTCGAACTTGGGAGCATCGGCTTGGGAGATGCTGTACCACTGTTTCGGTGCGCCAAAATGCAGATAGTTGATGCTGTACAGATCCACGTCCTCGAGATGCCAAGCGAATGTGGCTTTCCACATGCCAAGATAGAGGTATGCTGTGTTGACGCCAGGAATCTTGGTGCCAAGCACATCGAGAAGATTAGGTAGCTTGTTCAGATTCCAGGTGTCGGTAGCGTCGTCGAAGAGAGTTCCCATCATGTCGGCACCATACAGGGGAGCCGCATATGTCAGGGTCTTCCAGTACGCTCTCTCCAACTCTTCGCATCGCTCGGCAGTGTAGTCGGATATGTCCATCTTGTAGTCAAAATCCTTGAAGGCTTCCTCGTCGATAGCAACAGAGCCCTCACGGCGTCCATTCTTTCTGCGCGCTGATACCGACTGCGTCTTTTCTTTGGCAGGTTTGGCGCCTCCCATACGCCCGCCCATTCTGCCAGGCGGTGGAGCTGGCTCTTGCTCCGGCTCTAGCTCTGGCGCATCATGTTCGACGGATTGAACTACCTCGGGCTTTTCTTCTGCTGCTTCTTCGGGCCCTGCCTTGGGTGACACAGGCGTCATGGGTCGGTCCGCCTGTTCAGCGGGCGCCTCTCCGTGTCTGCCCTTATTCTTGGCAGGACGCCCGCGACCGCGCTTCTTGGGCGTCGATGTGCTGGGTTGTTTTGGGGCAGCGGGCTTTGGTCTGGAGGGTTTCGGCTTATTCGCGTTGGCTCGTCGCTCGCCTCGGCGCGCAGGCGGCTGGTGCTCGCTCTGGTCGCAGAGCTGTCGCCACTGGGGCAGGTTGTAGGATCGGCCGTGTAGAATATTGACCTGTCTGTAGGTTCCGTTGGAGCCCATGATGTCCTGCTTGATCGGTTCGCGGACGCGGATCTGCTTGACCAGGTCATCGAGCTTGGGCTGGTCATCCTTCCATTCCTGTGGTGGGATGATCTTGATAATGCCAGACGTCATGCCATAACTATCAACCTTTTTCATCTGTCGGGGGTCCTGGGGTTAGCGAAAGCGAGTCGTGGGGCAGAGGCAGTGCGGCGCAAGCACAGGCGGCGGGCAAACGCACGAATTTCTTAAAATCCTTAAATTGATCCATGGTCGGCTTGAATACGGGCACGGTGCCAGACCAATGATCTGGCAGCACCTCGCCAATGTCGTCTTGATCATCCTCGGCGGCAGGCGGCTCGGCCGAGGCGCTCAGACCGGGGGGGACGCTGTCGAGGGCGGGTTCATCCTCAAGTTCGCTGAGCTCGGAGTCGCTCGCATCCGATTTGACTGCGTTGTTGCTATCGGGTGGCGAGTGCAAAAAGTTGGGCTGCGACGGATTCGAACCCTCGGTCTGGTCCTTGGGTGCGTCGACCACGGGCGTAGTGTCGGTGGCGACGGTGACACTGTCGGTGTCCATGGCTGTGGAAAATGGGGGGCGTGAGGAAAAGAGCGGCGAGTTAAAACAAGGGCGAGCGAGGGGAATCAGGCGGCAGCCTGGGAGCTGTCCATCCGAGCGGAGAGCATAAGAATGCGCAAGCGCAGAAGGTGGTTGGTGGGCGGCGTGTGTTATCAATCTGCGAGGATTTGTTGTCTCGTCGTTTGATGGCGGTGCTGAGTGGTGGTGCTGCAGGTGTGTTGCTCGATCTGGGCCGGGGTAATGCAACGCTTGGTGGATGAACTTTGACTGGGCGGCAGCAGGCAGGCAGGCGAGCAGGGAGAGAGCAGCCACAGCAAGAGCCCAAGAACGACAGGCACGCGAGAATCTGGCTGGCACTGGCAGTGGCAGTGGCAACTGGCAATGCTGGGGGCCCCCTTGGCTCTGGGTGGCACCGTGGGCGTGTGGAGTCTGAGTTTTCAAGGCCGGCTGACTCAGTGGAGCTTCCCTTTTTGGTTTAGCCGCCTGTTGCAACCGTGCCCTGCCAGGTACGTACCGACCACCCACCCTTCTTACTGGTACTGGTACTGATACCAGGGGGCGCTGTCCATTCCTCCTCGCGAATATTCATCTGCTGTGGCTTTATTTCCTTGGTCGGCATGTGATGTCATTGGACAGGTAAAGATCTGATAAGTGTATGATGCGACAGGGAGACGCTGCTTTACCCCAACAACTGCGCAGGAGCAGCTCGGTCATTCGAAACGACAAATTTCAAGAAGAACCATTATATCATTGGCAAAGGTGAGCAAGTGTGGGTATTTTTGATGAAGCAGCCAGATATGCGAGTTGTTCTTTCAATAACGATAGCATCGCATCCCAGTGCCTACACTGCTCACTTGGCATCCGCCGGAATCACCCACCAGCACCCCAAACACCGCATCCCAAACCTCGTACTCTGCAAACTCCATCTTCCCTCTCGCCCACACACATCGCTTCCTCTATTAAAATCCCATTTCGCTCCTTGCCAAATCTCAACCACTTCGCAGCAGCGTCAACAGCAACGTGTTAGTCGTCATCTCCGTCCACGCCGCCACGAGGGCATCTAAAGTCTGGTGAATGTGGCGTAGCAACCCTGAGAGGGCTCTTGGAGTAGACTCCCTTTCATTCATCCCGATTGTCTTGCCGCGCACGCATCCTATTGCTCACACTTTTATAAAGTTAAAAGTATTTCTTACTTCCGTTCTTTTAATACTGACATAAGGGGGATGCTGTAGCAAAAGGGCAATTGAAATGAACGAGCACAGCCTGAAGACCGTGTTCCTCCGCTGGCCATGACTTCCAAGGAAAAGCACCACAATAAACTGGGGCCTCATAAGTACGAGGGCGAAAAATAATCGAGGCATTAATGAGAAAATAATGCGCAAAAACAAAAGCTCTCCGCCGGTGCGCTGTCGCAAAATGCAAAAAGGAAAGGTTCCAGGGGGAGTCGAACCCTCGCTGGCGGAATCAGAATCCGCAGTCATAACCGTTAGACCATGGAACCAATGAAGCGGTTATCCACTTCTCATGGGGGCGGTTGTTTGCCGGATGATGACGCCGCCCTTATTTTGTTTTAAGATCTGAACCCGTTGGTAGAACGTCCTGCTCAAGCTTCCCCAAAGCGTATTATGCAAAACGGGCTGGTCGAGGCAAACCACATCAACCAGAAACCCGCAATCTTGACTGCTGATTATTGTATTCTCCCCATCCATCATAAATTAGACTATCTCTTTCTCTCTAGACCCTTCACACTAATATTATTATGTTCATTCGCCCACCTCGCGGCCATGCAAGGCTAACGGTTTGTGAGTTACCCTGGGCCAGAGTCTAGGGTATGGCAGCTAGCGCATTGCCCATCTAAACTTGTAGCCAGAAACCTCAAAGTTTGACGGGAAAGAAGCGTAAAGAAATGTTATCACTGTAAAAAAAAAAAGAAGAGAGATCAACTTTTGTGGGTTGGTTTGGAGGCATAGCAACTCATCCCTCCAAAATGCGCTTGGCGAAGATGTCGCCGTCACGGTCCGTGTGATAGACGCTCCCAGCTAGCTCAGCTGTTCACTTGCGATAAGAGTGGTCCACCACCGGGCATCGTAAAGAAAATCTTAGCATGTATTTAAATGTAAAGTTTAAAACAGTTTGACTATGTTAGTTGAAGGTGGAAAGCTGAGTAAAATTCTTTTGAAAACATTTGTAAAAAAATCAAAGCCTACGAAGAAGGACAGCTCTGTTAGGCGAACAGATCTACGAAGTGCAGTATCACCGAGGTGGATGCCTGAACTCGATATCCTCTCTACCACGCATGCTCACGAACCTCCTTCAATCCTTGACTAAGCTACGATATCGGTACCAGTTCGACTGCTAAGTTGGGAGATTGTCATAAAGGGTGAGACATATTGTGATAGCCCAAATACTAGTCCTGAAAAGGTCGAAAACACTGATGTACTGGCCTGATCAAGAAGCTTCTGGTTGAGGCTTGCCTTTGCCCTTATCTCTTTTATTTGTTCGCTTTTTATTCAATGTGTTGGGCTTGGAAGAGGCGTTCTGCTGAAGCCAGAACTCGACATCCTTGGCGCCGGCTCCGTAATGCGTAACGGGCGGCGAGTGCGCCATTCAATGCCCATTATCTTTTCTAGGCAGCGAAGATAGTCTTTAATCGAGGAACTATATCTCCAGCTTTGGCGCGCTTTCTCCGGCAAATGGGTCGTTGAAATTTGTAGCAGGTTTAAAAACTTCTCCAAGGCGGTCGTGCTGCGAACACCATAGCGTGCATTAACCCAACCAAAGACCATCGTCGTAGAAAGCTGCGTGGCTGACGTTGAGATTGACCAAAACACGACCGGTAGCAATGCGTAGGCTCGAGAAAAAAACTCGAAGAATTCGCAAGCCGAAGCCCTAGATTCAATCGCTCTGTTTGCTGGCTGAGCGAGAAAGTCTCGGAGGACCCGATCGTGATCAAATTTGCAGTCGCTTGGCATAGTGGCTGAGAACGATGTTGAGCGTTTGCTCCGACTCGCCCCCGTCTTCAAATCGACCGCCTATGCTTGTAAACACCAATCAGTCCATCAAGTCTCTCGTGCGTAAACTGCTTGAGTACGATACCCGTATGTCACGGCACGTGGCCCCCGCTGGCGGCTCATCTTCAAGATCGGCTCTATACTGGACTTTGACGATAAACGCATCGTTTGGGGGCTTTTTCTTGGAGAGCAGGGTTGATCGGAAATCCGTAGCGAGCTCGTTCTTTTTTCGCGAGCTGTTCGGACTGTAGGAGAAGTTCCACAAGCCGGAAATGCTTTCTGCGCCTTGGCTCTGGCGTAATCTGGATGCTGTAGCGATAGAATGCCACATCCGATGGCGGCAGCAACTCGACATAGTCTGCTGTGAGCTCAACCTTGGCACCTTTTGTGCCATACCCTGGACGGAGAGGGAGGAATCACCGACGCTCAGGCTGCCGAGTTAGGGTATTATCTTGGTGCTTGGATGCAGCGCCTCTTCTGCTTGGCCGACTTTCGCGTTATGAGGATTGGGGTTGCTAAGATGTAATCAGTATATGATGCGTTGCATGCGGTGGGAATTATCGAACGTGTAGACTTCGATTGCCTGCAGCATAGCACCCGCTTGGCCGCGGCCGCCTCGAAACCCGGCCCTGTCGCCCCGTCCATCACCGCGATCTCCACGAATGCCGCCTCGATCTCCGTGTTCTCTGAACATTGTTGATATCTAGTTCGTGGAATTTTCGAACGAATGGTGTGGTGAAGCTGTGGGTTGGGGGGTTGGTTCAAAGCAGAGGCAGGTATCTACCCCGCACACTCCAAACTGGACCACAGCGGCCTGCATACACAGATACTCTGCCTCTCCTCACCCTGTCGACCTTTTTAGCGGCCTCTCACTGTCCCTGTCAGGATCTACACTGGTCTTCAGCACCTGTCCTCAGCTGTCGTGGCCGTCCACCAAGGCCGTCCACCAATAATGCACTAGATATAAGAATCAATACTGGCCCCTCATGGTGTCGTGCCACCTCTCTTTGTCTCTGACATCAAGTTGCTCCTCACAACTTACACCACAGCCTCTGCTAGAAGTAAAGGCTCTAACTTATTGACAACGCCTCGACGATTTGTATACGACACGACGCTAGACGCACCCTACATCTGCAGAGATTATCACTATGGATACTTTAGGTGCTTCGCGACAATTTCCCGTACCGTGGGAAGCTTTGCGTGGCGTGGCTGCAGGAAGCAGAATTGACACAAATCAAAACAGGCTCAACGGCTCATATCTCTCCCACGCAGCTTCTTGCACTATCGCAGTTCGTTACGTTCGTCGAAGAGCCGGAAGTCCTGTCCGACAACTATGTCAGTAAACTACAAGGTGCGTTGGTGCATTGCTCGCACCGGAGCGGGCGCGAAACGGCTGCTCATAGTTCTTGGCTCATTTCTTACGCGACTGCAGAGTTTGTACAGAAAAGGCATCTCGATATGCCGCAGTTTACCATGGAATCATTGAACGTGCCAGTTGCGGGCAAGTATAGGCCACGCTGGAGGTGCATTTGTTCGCTGCCATGGTCCGGCGAAAAGTTCCCAGAGCCTGGCGAAGGAGCTATCGGACTGTTTGTCAATTCAAAGGTTCGAAAAAGCCTCCCACAAGATACCTTAAAAAACTAATCATGAGCGATTTGGTTTGCATCGTAGGAAGCAAAGCAATTTGCTGCCATGAAAGCCTTTGCTCATGTCGCAGGGCATCCTACGCAAGATGTCTCCGCGGCCTCCTTTACGTCGTCGGTCACGGGGCCATCCGTTTACGTGGTGATGACACAGCCAGCAGACACCTCGCAGAGCGACATGGCGAAAATCATGCATTGGATTACGAGATAAGCAACCTAGCTGCAAGGCTGGGCGTTCCACAGCTACGGTACATTGTCAAGCCAGCCCTATATCGGCCGGGCTACTTCGCTGGGACTGCCGACTTTGGTAGTGCTGATACTTCGCGAACGCCGAAAGAGCCTCTGTTAGTGACAGAGGTGTTTAGTGAAGAACAGGCAAGGGAGGCACTTCGACAAAAGGTGCTGCGGTGGATTGAAGAGGAGGAAAGAAAGGGGCGGGAAATTGTGGAGAGTATTCTGACTGTCTGAACGATGCTATATTATGGGGATCAAAAGAGACCAATGCTTGTTTTCGGAAGTCTGGCCCTGTAGTTGAAACTACTCATCGCCACGTTTGGTCACCACAGCTGACCCTCCTTTTGTATTTATTTACAACGCACCAAGAAAAATGCCGAAAATCAACAAAAAGTTTTAGCTAACTATTAAGTCAGTAGTCAACTATATAGAGAGTCGCTTAAGTATTTTGGCCATGTGAGGGGCGCGTTTATTTTACTCGCAACTTGGAGGGAATGCAGGTGGCCGCCAAAGAGCGGCGAACGATTGTTTCGACGTGGCAAGTATGGAGAACGACTGACTATCCTTGGAAGCTCTTCTCCTGACAGGTAAGTAGTTTAAGCTTGGTACGCGCCTTATCTTTCCCTTGACTCGGATCGGCGCTGCGCGGGCCGTCCCCTTTGCGGCCTGGGTGGCGGGGCCGTTGGGCATGATCGGTGCGGGTATAAGCTAGCGGCTAGTTATTGTTCATGGTCCAACCGTGCCGTGCGGGGATTCATATCGCCATGGACATGCTCGGCATCGCTTCCTTTGTTGAATCAGAAACGGCGAAAAGCACAGGAGCTTTGCCATTCCGGTGATATGTGAAGCATCTCCGCGATCGGCTTAAGCACGAGCGCGACACTTGCTATTTACAAAGAGGTCAGTAGCCAAAACCTCTGTGGCAGAGCTGTCATCGGTGGGGGGAGGAGGGTTTGCTACATGAGAGCTGAGGGAAAATGCTGACGTGATTGTTGATTTGCTAACTGCTCTTACCGATAATTCTTTACTCTGTACTCTTTTCTTGCTTTTCTTCCTACCCCAAAAGCCACGCCAGCGAAAGGATCGACGTGGCTGCCAATTGTAGAATTATCATACCTCGCAGCACGCAATTACCTAAGAAGGTATAGCTCCGTAGGCTAGCGATGGTAGATATGAGTGAGTTCAGACTAGTTAGATTGGACTAGAAACGGTAGCATCTTACTCCTCACATCACGGCCCAACCTCATAATCGTCATCCTCCCTGAGTAGTAACCAAAGTGCAATGATGGATGAACTCTTTAACATTCACTGTGTGGAGCAGATGTTTGACTTTCTCGGACATCAGTTTGCAAACCGAGAGCTGGTTCGGCTAGCCCTTACAGCCGCCGGTGCCGACTCGGCAAATCACGATGGTAATAGACAGTTGGCATTTCTTGGCCAAGCTGTCATGAGCCTAGTAGCAGTCAATGGTAGCTATGGGAACGTCTCGTCACGAGGTCAGTATAGCGCAGTCCACAGACAAAGTAAAGCTAATTTGACACAGAGGATATGAATACTATGCAAAGCAAGTTTAGATCAAAGGTCTGGTGCGCTGCTGCGGCGGATGCGACTGGAGTCTCGACTTGTATTAGGCTTTGCGAACGATCTGGACCGCCTTCCAAAACCGTCAAGAGCTATGCCATCAACGCTATTATTGGGGCAATCTGGATTGAATCTGAATCTTGCAAAACCGTGGAAGCCGTACTTGATACTATTCAGTAAGTTTAAAAATATTTTTAGCTCTAGGCCGCTCATAAGCTTACTCTACTGTCATATGATAGATACCATCTGTTAAATGCGGCCGAAAACTCGCATCCTTCCAGCTGTCAGACAAGCTCGGTTCCCTTCGAACCTCGCGTTGGCTCACCCAGCCAGTTCTTGATGGATCATGGTTATGCGGCTTCAAATCACGGCGATGGCAGTCGTTTAGGAGATGGCAGTCCGTTTGGGTCTTCCCGAAGTGAAACTCTGGATGATGAAAGAAGCAGTTCTGTGATGGAGGTTCTCATGAGCACTTCACAGACTGATATGCCGCTACCAATCACACCTGCATTGGAAGACGAGCCTATCGATAGCAGCTCGACTGCCGTCATATGTGAAACAGAGCTATACTCACCAGGGCTTGCTCTTACACTCGCTCCTGACCTGGAGTGGTTTGCATCATTTGTTTCTGAAGACGAAAATCGATGTGCAGAATACAAACTACCGAGCACTTGGTCTACCCCCCAAGCGATTGCCACACTGCAGATTCTGAACAAATTCCCTGCCCATCATCGAGATATATGCCTAAGATTATGGGCTGGTATCTGCAGCAGTTCCTCCGTGGTTAATCTGCAGGAACTCATGCAAGTACTGAAAAGCGGTTTGAACATTAAGCCTCTGTGTCTCGGAATGGAACTTTCCGTGCAGAACAGACTGCAAGTCATTGATCGTGCAGAGAAATGCGTCAAAGGGCTTTTGGCAATAAGGAGACTCCATGTGCTTCAATTGTGGAGGGATCAACCGCAAGCAGCCGGTGGCGACCCTTGGATCAATCTGAGCATATGCAGTGCCAGTGGCAGTACGAAGTCAGGACAGCGCGGCAATCCTTTGTTTATGCAAGAATCTGCGGCAACCAGGTCGCTGCTGGAGCGGGTTTATCCAGATCTCAGTCCATCATCACCTGAGTATAGGAGGGTATATGAAAGATTAAAGAAAATTCGCAGGCTCGGGCGGAGGCTTGAGACGATGGCTTCGAGATTTGGCACAGGAATACTGGGACTATTACCTTGCTCCGACTTTGGACCCCATGATTCGATCCCTGCAGTATCGGATCACGCGTATGCAAAACACTCTATGAAGTACCTGTACGCATACTAATTACTGAGCAGGCTTCGAGACTTGACGGATGAAGAGTTCTCAAGTTTCATTGGGCTTCTCGACTCTGCTGAGGGTGACATGGTGCGAAGATTTGGCTCCGCGGCATCCCCAATTGTCAACAGCATCCTTGAGGGCAATATGACTCAGTTCGATAGGTATCCGCTCCAACAGCTCCAAGTCGAAAGAATTAGCAAACGGCCTAGATGTTCTGAGTCGCTTCTTGCTTGTTTTGACGGAGTATGATATCCAACACGGAGCGGGGGCTGGAAGCCAACAATACGAATACTGCAGACTACCCGAAGTGTCAAGACATCCTTCTAATTCTCCAAGATCACTTTTGGGTCGTTTTTCATGGGGGGGGGGGGGGGGTTCTTCTCACTTTTTGAAAAGAAGAGTGGCCAGTTTGGAATTTTCCGAGGGCCTGTTTGTTGTGCAAGTCGCGGTATGAACTGGGATCCATCAACCCAGCAAGCCCTAGGCATGCAGCTTTCTTTACCTGGTGGCTACCTGATAACTACGGCAGCACCAGAAGCGACAAAATTTCTGGACGCACCAGAAGCCCACTCCAGCCGCTACTGAAACCCCGCCACCGCAAGTCTCCACAAACGACGCCTCTGCAACCGACGCCTCTCCAACCGACGCCTCTGCAACCGACGCCTCTGCAACCGACGCTTCGCAGCAGGATGAAGCCAAAGACTGCTAGGAACAGCCAGACAAGCTCGCAATTGAGGGTCCTCCGACCTCCGCGGACGGCTCTCCAAGCTGCCGTGGAGCCGCGATGCGCGACGCTGGTGTGAGCGACGAGGTCTGGGAGCAGTTACAGAAGGATACGCAAGCCGAACAGGGGCGCGAGGGGGCGTACCAGGCAAAGCTACGCGCCGAGAAAAACGCAGGCGATAATGCGTTACGTGAAAGGATGGTGAAGGAACTCATTGAGGAGGAGAAGAGGCGGAAGAAGGAGGTCGAGATGCGGAGGAAATTGGCGACTGGAGGGCGTTGTCCCATGGGGTATCCGTGGGTGAAGCAGGCGGCAGGCTGGCGTTGCGCGGGCGGATCACACTTTGTATCGGACTTGGAGCTTTCAGTATAAACTGCGTGATTAACGATTATACTATTTGTGTGATTATGTGACTTGCGACTAGCAGGATTATTTACTTGAAAATGAATGACATTGGACTGGAACATTCTCCTATACTGTTACGCCAACTGGCAAAAAACTAGGCATTAACCTCGACATGAGCATTGATCAGGAGTCCAACTACAGCTTACAAGGCAACAGTAAGGCCCTTGGGCCTTGTCTGATTGATTGATTGATTGATTGATTGATTGATCGCTTATTTATTGTAATGTATTGTATAGTGTATTGTATTGCATAGTGTATTGTATTGTACAGTGTATTGTAGTGTATAGTGTATTGTAGTGTGTAGTGTATTGTAGTGTATAGTGTATTGTAGTGTATAGTGTATTGTAGTGTATAGTGTAGTGTATTGTATTCTTTTACGTCTGTATTCAGGCCTTAGTGCAGGCATTAGACGTGCTGTCTATGATCGCTAGACAAAATGGCTCCCATTATGGGTAGGCATGCCAGGGCGAGCTATTGGTGGACTACGAGCGTACTTCATGCAGCTGCAAGTGTGTTGGCAAAGAGGTTAGGGGCGCACCATCTACGCAGGTGGTATGTGGCAGTCTGCGATTCGTGCCCGCGAGATGGAATGCGTAGTGTTAGTGGTAGGCCTCGATGCACGCTCCCCACTCAGAGGCAGCAAGCTAGCTCACGGATTGGAAGCCTGTTTAAAAGGCATAGTACTTATTTATCAGTTGGAAAATTCTCCCCTCCACGATGCTTGCTCCTTTGAACGTAATTGAATGATACACATTAGCAATGCCCGCACAGACTGCCTTCCAACTATCCCTCCCCATCGACTCGAGCCGCGTGGGCAGGCCCAGGCTTAATCGCTACTTCCGGCTCCTGTCCAGATTCTACGAGCCGTACCTTCTTCTATTCTGTCTGGGACAGACGCAAGAGGGCCACACGCCTTACCCCGCGTCCGTATCGGAGCACCAGGAGCAGCGGCGACAGTTTATGCGGAATCTCGCCGTCATATGCGACTACAAAAAAGGAGGGAAGTCATTCACTGCCTTTGCTATCTCCCGTGACGGCCAGCACAATGTTTACTGGTTGGGATCTCCGCAGGCGCAGAAGTGTGCGCGCATGCTTCGCGACTCACTCAAAGCCCTTCTCGAATACGCAACTGCGCCGAGCAAACTCAAAGACAATTTGCATTCTGATTTCCTACGCATGTGCGTGGAACATGCTGAAGAACGTATTAAGGCGTACATCATTGACCTGGAGAAGGCCATTATGTTTTGTGTACAAGACCTATCCAAACGCAAGGCCGAGGACAGTGAGTGTACTCACGTTCAAACTACGCATAAATTGAACCCTAACGGCTCCCTGTAGATGACTCAATGGTTGCCTGGCTTAATACACTGCTAAAACGACACACAGGCAATCCTGTTAGCCACTTGAATGTCTGTATGGACATGTACCGCGAATCTAGATCGGCGATGATGAAGAAATTACTCGAAAAAGATAAGCTACAGGTGCAGCGGCGATCCAGCGAAGGTCTACCGCCGGAAAAATGTGGCTGCTTCGCCAGCGCTAGGCACTCCATCGGACGCCTGGCGGCTCGTGTGGGCAAACCAACCGCCCTGCTTCTCCGTGCACCGCTGATGGTCGAGGTGCTCGAAAATCCCAGAGTCAAAATCGTCAAGAAGCTTTTTACTCCAAAACGGCCTGATGCCGATAGCCAGACGACCGTAAACGGCATTCTGCGCCGGATGCTTCCCGTGGACAAACAGGCCGAGTTGGACGAGCTGAAGCTGAAGCTCGAGGCGATGCAACAAGACAGCAGGCTACTAAACAATTACATGGACAACTATCGGTCATGCAAACCAGCCATTGTACACAGTGAGATTTCCGTCTTGGAGCACTTCTTTCGTCAGGGCTTACAGTTTCTCAACGACGATCGTTATGTCTACTCCAGCAAGCCGGCTTGCTTCTGCTGCAAGCTGTATTTTACCCATCACCCCGCACGAATGGTGATTCCGGAATCTCATGGCAAAGTCTACCTCAACTGGGGTCCCCCCCAGATCGAGAACTTCGATCCCAAAGATGCATCCTCGATCAGGCAGCGGGACCTGATGAACAAGATAATACAAGCTGTGCGGGGTGCGGCGCTGGACCAACTTTGGGGAAGGAGGCATCCCCGTGACGGGCACCCAGATTCCACCGCTGGTGTTCCCAGCGTGGCCCCGTCTCAAGTTACCCTACGCGGGTGGTACAATGCAAGCAATGTGGGAGCTCTTCCGCATGAGTCAGCGCGGCTCTCTGATTTTGACTCTGGATATTCGTCGAGTGCCATTCAGGGCTTGCTCGAGACGGACCTATCCTTTACTGGCGATGTTGTGACTTCTTCAGGCATGACAGGGCCAGAGAAACAAATTCCAGAAAGCTCGGATGACGACGATTCGGATGACGAAGAGGGCGGAGCGCTCGTTTAGTGAGCGTAGTTAAAGGGCGCTACGAAGTCATTTTATAAACCTATAGCCAGTAAACTTAGCAAAGAAGGCACAAATGATGGCATGTTTTGGGCACATAATCAGATTCCTCCCCTCCCTTACAATGTCGAGAAGAAATGCAGACCAGCCTGTCCAACTAATGCACCAACGTTGGTTGCCCAGCGTGATGGCCTGGAAACGCTCACTAACGTTAGCCAACGTCGATTTTAGCTGTTCCAGCGCACGCTAGCTTTGAGAAGTAGAGTGGAGACGTGACGGTGGTTCTGCACGCAAAAGCAATAGAAGAAGTGTTTGCAGAATTCAAACAATATGTTAATTCATATATAGCTAAAACTACTCTGGTGAAGAACCTCAGTGTAAGACCGGAACAGTAAAATCTCTAGACATTGTAGCCCAGGCCCGGGTGTCGCTCATGAACGTGTCGCCTCACCGAGGAGAGACGCTTGTAGTTCAGACCACAGCCCGGATGGGGGCACACGTGTTGCGGCAGGTTTTGAGCGTGCACTTCGTGAAAATGGCGCTTCATCTCCTTCTGCTCGATCGACCGGTAGCAACACACAGGGCAAGCGATTGGCCTGAAGTGACCTTTGGCATGTCGTCTATACAGCCATCACGTTAGCGTGGGGTAGCGCCGTCAAATCCTCGCACCTACCGGAGATCCCTGCTAAACTCATCTCCAGGCCTATTCGCGCACGCATACTCAGGACAGTAATACAGCCCATTGGGAGCTCTATGCAGCTGCCCATCCCAAGGCATGTAATACTCTGGGAACTTCCAGCCCTTGGCACCGTCGTGTTCCAGCGCGGCGAGAAAGGCATCCGTGTAGTTGGGCAGGGAGCCGCTAATCAGGTCGCTGCAGGTCCCTTGCTGAGCCCACACATCCACCGGTTGCAAGTCATACCCCTGGACATAAGAACCGCTATCAGAATGGTGATAGGATGTTGCAGCTTCGGCACCTCAAGAATGCAGCTGAACAGAGCCTGTGTCCCCAATCGTGTTAAGCGTAGGACCGGTTTTACCCTGGTCGTCCTGATGCTCAAGATCCTGCTGCAACGAGTGCGCGTGTAAGCCCGCCTGGGGCATGGGGTTCATATCTGAAGCGCTGATGCTGTACTCCTGGGGCTCGAGGCGGAGAACAAGCGGATCGATTGTCCCGTCACCCAGTGCCCCGTTGGTAATCATGCCGAGATATTACGCGTGCTGGCAACAAAATGCCTTGAAAAGTCAATCTGCCGAGTTTGCTGGATGATGCTATGGAGAGCGCTACTTATACGCGTCATCTCCTCTTCGTAATCAGCCTCGCAAATTGGGGAAGTGGACTGGAAGCCGAGCCAATGTGGCGGCCGAGGCCTACCATGGGTGACGAGACAATTGGCGAGGCCTACCACTAAATATGCATATGCCTCCGCGCGCCGAAACCGGGACAGTCCGCGGCCGATCCCTGGGCTGCGCACCATTTCCATCATGCCATCAGGTACCGTTAGGCTTCCCTTCCGGTCGAAACGGGCGCCGATTCGCTGACGTGAAAGACATTTTTTTCGGTGCAGTGACGTCCATCTCGAGTCTTGTCGATGTGTCACTGGCTCGAACGGTTTGAGGGGGGCAGGGAGTATCAGAGATCTGAGCCCGTGTCTCCATATACTCTGTCAATGCTCGTGAATCAATACGTCGCGGTGAAGGGAATTGATCTCTCCTGCTGGGCGATATGTTTAGGCCCATAAGAGACCACGGCATGAAAGACTTAATTGTTGAATCTTTTCTGTGCAATCCTCGTCCAAAGTAAACTTGATTTTTCAACCACCTAGTATTGAAGACATTCCGAATACGAAAACAAAAACAACATGCTGATCATCAAGATGCCATCTGCGGCCGGGTTGTCAGACGCGAAGATGCAGTATGGCATCCACCGTGCATTTCCGCGCCCCCGATACGCACGAAACAGTCAAGAAATCTATGCAGCAGTTTGATGCAGAGAATACATGAATAAAGCAGAGAAAATAGGCAGCCAAGTTAAAATAATCCGCACCAGCTGCAATCTTTGTACGGCGCCTATAGTACACAAGAAAAAGGAACGCTTCTGCCAAACTGGTTGTGATTCAAATTTGCTCTGGGAAGGACGCACCCTCAACCATGCGTTTTCTGTGGTCAAGTTCAGCGTATATTCGACAATTGGGTAGCATCATCACATACACTGCTTTCATTTTTTCCCGGCTAAGATGCAAGTCGCCAAATCCGGAGCGACGAAATTGACAATCGCGCCGCTCGCAAGATGGATCCAGTGGGCAATGATGGCCACGCGAGCAATGCATGTCAGTGCAGGTCGGCCCATACGGGCACGGCCCAGTGCGCGCCTTGAAGCGGTGAAAATCCAATTCCTCGAGAGTGAGCTCCATGGCATGTTCCATGATGCAATTGGGCCCCCACTCGCATCCGTTTTGCAGGTAGTGCCTATTGCAAAATGCACCTTTCTTGGCCTTTGCCAATTTCTGACGGTATGTTGCCCTCGTCTCGGCGTTGAACGCATTCTGAATTGATGCATCAATGCGATTGCCGTCTTCGTTCAAATTAATCACCAGGGGCCTTCGTTTGTTGCCTTTGCTAAGTACAATGTTTTGGTGTCTGTTGTCGCCACAGACCTTCGCGTAGCTACCGGATCGCTGTTCGACGCTGCCATGACGCTCGGGCTGGGCGCCGGCCACGGCCGATCTTTGAGAAGGTGTTGCCCCGGCAAGTTGATTTGGTGCTTTTTGCACGGGTGACGACGGTGTATGAAGACCTGCCCCAGGCTCCAGTGGTGCATCGCGAAAGACGTCTTCAAATTGCGTTACAGAAAGACCCAAACTTTCGAACGCCGGCTCCGCTGGCGTTGTTTCGACGAGAACAATGCGATCGCTGTTCTCGTCGAGAAGTGGGCGCAGATCGTGAACGTAGCCAGCATCATGGCAAACGACCAGGAAAATCTTTTTGCAACGACTGTCCATGTAATGCCATTTCAATAGATCTGGCGCTTCCAGAGTTAGTATCAGTTGGCAAAAGTGTGCCCTCTCGCAGTGCTCACGTCTTATCTTAGAGTCAGCATTTTCTTTACCATAGTCGACGTCGACAACGTCAAAACCAGGCCTAGTATTTGTAAACCCCCTAGCAAATTTTTGTAAATCGTCGATGTAGCGGATCAGTCCTGACTGGCGCAGGACCTTGCCGAGGCCATGAAAGTTTGCGTAAACACGGGCAAAGACATCCACACCATGTTCGAGTGACGTTCCCCTCAAATGCCTGTCGACTTGCTTTTTAAGTGCATTTGCTGCTTTCGATCCACCTGACTCGGCATCTCGTATGAGACTATCCTCGAACTTGGCTCCGTCACCATCGACAAGTACAATGACGTACGGATTGCTGGACTTAGCAGAGATGATTTGTCAGCATACTTGGCGTATTTATAATAAGATGGAACGTAATTATTTACCGCCTGCCTATCATAATCCTTGTTTCTAGCTTCAAGATCATAATTTTGCATTTGATATTGACGTCTAGATGTAATCTCGGATTCGAGGTTCATCCTGAGATGATCAATTTCCTTAATCGCATTCTTCAAGCTTTGAAGTAATCTCTGTACATTGTTCAGTGTTAGCTAGGAATTCTAGAGTTACAAAACCGGCCGTGTCACGGACACAGTACACGGCCTCCCTGTCCTCATTTTGCTTCGACCACTCTTGCATATAATGCTCAAACTGATCGGCGGAGAAGAAATCCTTTGTTGCTTCAGAAGTAGCGTCCATGGTTTTGATTTTTACAGTATAGAGTTATGCGTCGATAAAAATGTGTATAGTTGATGCAAGCATGAACAACGACAAGTTTGAGGGAGCGTATGGAGGCGAGTGCGACACCATTAAATATGCGGTTATCAGATATAAGCCTATGCTGCCCGATCCTTGTGTTCAACCACGAAAGTTAAGTGTAAAAGCGGTGCCCAACGCATCAGCCACCAACGGTGAGCCAATCCCAAGCAACTGCACAATGCACGGCCACGTCACCCATGCAGCTTGAGAACCAAAAAGTCCGCTTTCTGCGAGGTGGGCGATACGCCTCACAGACCGTCAGGCTCATCCGTAACGTTTCTCTAGCACCAGCGGTGGAGTGGCCGCGCCTGATTCTCAAGCCTTTCTCCACCGCCATCTGGACAGAAGACAAAAACCGTCACCAAACAAACGAACGCCAAGCAGAACAATTTCGGAAATGGGTCCGGACCCAGACGAGCTTGGTCATGTACAACGATGACTTCAAAAATAAACAAGCCAAATCCGAGATCGGATCCGTCGTCTACCGGCGGCAGTAGCTCATCGCACAAGGCTGCGACATGTTTGACGCAGAGATCAAAGGCACCATGGACGCCCGTCGCGCTGCTCTGGCGCATCAGTGCCCATGAAAGGGGTCACATTTGCATCGAAAACACTTTTGTGATTAACTGCATACGTATTCACCCCTTCGTTATTTTATTGTGCCCGGTGGCTTCCAGCCATCAGGGCTCACTAGCTATGCCTAGATACATGTTTGGCGGTTCGCATCATTCCTTCCACTTTGTAGTGTCATCCTCTAATCATCTGCACTTTGTCTGACATTCCATTGGCCCCCATTCCGCAATTGTATATTATCAACTACTATCGAGACTGAGGGCTATCCCCCAAGTGTTCGGAGTCCTATCTGCAGCGACCGCAGCGTCGCTAGTCATGCTTGCCTTGAATATGGCTTCATGATATAGTGAAAAGCCCATTGCAGTTTTTGCTTGTCAATAGCTGGTCCGCTGGCTATTGCCAAGCTCATGACCTATGTCTGAAAAGATCCTCTTTCCGGTACGCCAATATAGTGCTTACTCCAAGCTCGTGGTGTTGAGCAGCTTGGCTGGTTCACAACAGGATCTCACGAGGATTGTGTGCTCATGTCGACCAAAAACGTTGATCTACTGACAAACATAGTTAGGGCAACTAAGACAATCGACCAAACTGGTCAATGCCAAAAGCCGGGCTCCTAAATCGTGAAAGTGATCGCTGCTACAAACTCTGTTAGGCGTCGGCCATTTGTCGCTCGACATCAACTTCAGCGCGCAATGCTCTGAAATCATGAAGGAGATCGCAGAACGTCCCGGAATCAGACTGAAACCTAAATTGAAGAAGCTTCCTGAGCTTACAATGCAACCATGACAGCAAGGGTACCTCCTACCTGCAAGGACATACCACGACGACTTCGCCGACTACCTCTAGCGCTTTAATTACAAAGACTGCGCACCAGTCGCCATGTCTTTGTGTGAAATCGGTAAAATAAAATACATATCAATTGATTGCCTGGTGGGGCTTGATTGACACGAGTCGGACACGAGTGAAAAAGTTGTGTTGGCCGCTAAGTAGCGCGAGTTGTGTAGCGTAGTATGTCAATCAAATGCAAGGGTTTTCTTTGGGGGGAAGAGATATATTCGCTTTAAGACAAATGATGTAGCCTTGTTAGATCGCGATCGAAGCATGCCAAACTGCAATTTCGCTCAATAGTGACTTTGTGTCTCTCTGCCTCTAAGGTAAACTAATGAACGGTTCATACCATTTCAATTCGCCATCAAGCTTTCTCCCCCGTCATTCGAAAGTCTTGTTCGTATCTTGACCTCGAAGTATGCACTGCCTAGTAGTAGCTGTGTAGGCTCTACTTTGCTCTTTATGCCGACGGCCGCATTCGGTGCAAAAATCAATGCTTCACCAGTGTTTAGTCTCACGATTCTCTGAAAGACTTTGTCTTGCGCCTTAGAAGATTCTGTGCTGATGGTGTCGGATGCTAATCGTAGAGTGGTATGTGCTCTAAGAGCATGCATCCACGCCGGCGAGGTGAATCTGTGGAGGATCGTCACCGAGCATAAATCGAGCAACGATGGTGAAATTGTGGGCTCTTGAGTCGCTATCATTATTCGAACTCCGAGATGTCGCTGTAAACGTACGGTCGCGAGTATTGTATTGGTCAACGTAGTCGATTCCGGCGAATTAGACATATACTATAAGGGGGTCACAATTAGCCACTATCGTGTCATGCGGCGGAATCGGGAAATCAAAAAACCTTATGAGCCTCATCTAAGGCAACGACTCTCCCGCAATGATAATCCTGCTCCAAGAACATGCTTAAACACGCATTGAACAACGAACAGGCCGTGTCCGGCGAGATGCAAGGGCATGAAAGATCGATTATAGTGAGGAGACCGGGCTTTTTCAATGTTATAGGGGTGCTTTCAAGCGCTTGGGAACTGCTTACCTCATTCAACCATGCAGTGCCTTTATCCGCATCTTTTGGACTTTTAGACTTTCGTGGCATGAAACTCTCCAGTACCGACAACCGTTGGCTAAGTGGCGCTAATTGGGCAGGGGAGAGATCGGCTTCTGCCACCCTTGACTTGAACAGCCCGTAGTTAAACGAGCTCCCGGTATTTTGCTGTTGAATACGCATCTCTCTAAGTATTCGATGAACAATGTGAATATAGAGCGGGATGCCTGTATCATCCTGCTTAACAGCCATCAGATCCAGCATACGCTTAGTATTCAGGTTGCTCTCCCTGATTTGAAGTGGTTGCACTTCTACTTTGAGCTGACTGTAGGTTTTCTGTAGTCAATTTAGCATGCCTTTACCTGCGTTATTGGACATAATATACTAACCTTGATTGTTGCTATATTTGTCGGTGAACATAGAACCCGTACTTTGACCCCTGGAACAGAAGCCAAGAATGCTGCCTCACATGGAGAACCTCCATGATCGGAAATGAACTCATCGTAGTGGAAGAGTAAAGATGTGAGGGGGTGCGGAAGAACAGTTGCTTCTGATCGCGCCAAGCAATTCTCAAGTAGACAGGAGAGCGTGTAGCTCTTTCCAGAGCCCTGAGAACCACAAATGAAAGTGCTCGACGGGACCGACGTGTTGAAAAAAAGTCTGCTCTCCGAGATTCTCTTTGAATCGTGCGTTATCTCCTGAGAGGTCATTTGCATAACCCTAGCCAGGAGGCCATATTGGTTGATAGGACTTCGCTGTTGTTGTGCCAAACGGAGGGCAGACACAGTCAGCAGTGGTGAATTACCCAGCTTGTGAGAAGTATGTTTCTCAGTAACCTGGCTCAGAAGTACTGAATGGTTTTGAATAACACGCTCCTTGTCGAAGTCCATGGTAGCGAACGGTCGAACCAGTTTCTGAACTCCCCACGTCGCAGTAACGATTCCTAGACACGCAAAACTGCCAGAGGTAAGAAGCTAAAGCCGCAGAACACAGCGTCAGAGAATCACAAGGAACATTGAACAGAAGATCTCCTCATATATGCGAGCACTGTTAAATATAATGAGGGTTGCCAACGAACGTGTCTCAGAATAGCTACTTCAACACCCGCGGGCTTCCCGCTGCCATCTGACTAGCAGAATGAGACACGTCGCACTGGGGCTACCCTGAAAAGAAAACAGGAACAAAACCTTGAAGTTTTCGAAGAAGGAGCGCTATGAGCGGTGTCGAGAAAGTTCGAGCGAGCGAGGGCCTACCAGCTGAAGATGGGCCTCGAGAAGTAACTGCCAAATGATTGGTAGACAACGAGCGTATTTCAATCTCCACAATTGTGCTCTGAATCTGACGGTCCGCGTTCGCATGCTTAAATGTAACGCATCTGCAGGTGTGTTCGCCAAGAGGTTAGGCGAGCACCATGTCCGCATGTGGTGCGTGGCAGTCGTCAATTTGTTGCGGGATGGGATGCGGGTGTTAGTGGTAGGCCTCGATGCAGGCTCTCCACTTCATGAGGCTGCCAGCTACCTCATTGGATTGGGAGCCTGCCCCAAGAGCGCTACTTATACGCTATTTCTATGCGTCGATCTCCCCTTCGTACTCAGTCAGCACTTTGGGTAATTGATCTCAAAGCAGAGCCAAAGTGGCGGTCGAGGCCTACCACGCGCGAGGAGCTAGGCCTACCACTAAGTAAACGATGCATGGCGCTCCGCGCGCCGAAACCGCGCAGTCCGGGGCCGATCTCCAGGCCGCGCACCAGTTCCATCATGCGTGAGGCTTTCATTTCGGCGAAAGGCGGCAACGAGCAAAAAGTAAAGAATGGACGAGCCGAAGGTCGCTCTTCAGTATGATGGCCACTTTTGCTCAGACTTAAATCCGATCCGATTTTGTCTACGATCACAAACGGCAAAGTCGAAACAGCAAGAAGAGCGACAGCTTCTCTGCACTTGTCGGAAGTTTGGACGACTTCAGTACTTCTGTGGCGCTGTTGAAATGACTTAGGCACGGAAACTCTCCACAGGTCAGTGTCACCTTTTCACCGCACGTCGAAGAATTAATGCCTGCCATCGAAGTTCGTGCGAAGGTACAACTTCGCTCATTGGTTTCCGAGCGGCAGGCAACATCAGGGCAGCTTAGTCAGTATGGATTCAGGACGTAAATCTAGACCGAGCTGTGAACGTGGACCAGACATACCTCTGAAATCCTCCCCGATACTTGTGTCGCGGGGGAACAAGCTTTGACAGTTCGGTCGAAACCGGCGGACGGGCAACAGTGGGAAATATGCTGCGCGGTAGAAGTAAAACTACTACATGATGCAGGGAAGCACGGCACGGGCTCTTTGGGACCTGCTGGCGAGCAAGACGAGGAGAATCAAGAATTGGGAGCTGCTCGAGGCGAGAACGGCACGAGGAGGGTTCAGCGCCAGGTATCGGGACGCCATCACTACTGTAGAAACCCAAATCTGATGGTAGCCTTGCTAAGTACTTCCTAAATTGGCCTGGCGTCGTCTGTTCATTGATATGCGAGGTGCGCAATAAGCGGTGCAATAAGCGAAGCCACTTCGGAAGCAAACGAAAGAAACCATGCCGATTGCTATTAGCTTGAATCCATGTGCGCATAGATTCAAATCTCCAGGTGTAGTACTTTGTCCACTATCAATGAAACCGAGGCGGCGGCAGGGAGTTTAGTTGGCAAAAGCGGGCGGAATGCTGGTAGAGCCGAAGTTTGCGCAGCTTGGATTCTAGAGGGAGTGGCATAACCATCGCCGGTGAACGTCTTGCATTTTAACTGTATGATAGATTGCTTGTTAGTAGTCTTAGTTGCTGTAGCTTTGGTGAACGCGTGATGGCCCTCATTTGCTTTACGAACGGAGAAATGATTGATGTGCTTATGGTGCTATCGAGCTCCACGGACTGGCAGAGAGTCGAGCTTAAGAGATAGGATGGTGCTGTGCTGTATCATAGTAGTTAGAAGTATTCTGCCGCTATTTCCAGGGTTTTCTGCCCGACTCTACTAGTCATCACTCCCTTTTGATTAATCCTGAAAATGCATCAAGATGTCCCAAGGTAATCTATCCACCTTGCTCAATGACTCTCTAGCTGTGGATATATCTAGCAGCTCTCGGTGTTCGTGGATTGTGTCCAGGATCGCAGTTCGCAACTGTCTGTCAGGCGCCGGGATCGTTTCATACGCATCTTGTACTGCCGCGAGAAAAGTCTCGGATGCCCAGTGTCGACTGGCGGCTTCTCTGAATTTCCTCAATGCAAGCCCTTTGAGACCCATAACACACAGTTTTCCCGCAAGCGCGTACACCTTGACGTGGACAAGCAAAGCACAATCATCATCAGCAGAGCGCGTAGACCTTAGGTACCGGGACCGCTTGGGTCTGTTTAATGTACATCATATTCTGGCCTTCGGCGAGGGAGACATGGACCCCGAATTTAGCGATGTAGTGTTCATTGTAACGGATGACGCGGTGGCCATCGAACCCTTTGAGGACTTGTTCCGATGCTTGGATAGCTTCAGGCGAGGGGAGAGCGCCTGGAAGCTGGGAAGCGGTCGCAAAAAAAAGGTACCCCGGCGGGGCGGTCCATCGTGTTGCTCATTTCGGCTGGTTGACTGGCGGAAAGGGATGAAGTGAAGCGCTGGCGGGAAACAGTCAAGACGGCGGCCGTGGATTACCTACCTATGTAAGGAGGGAGTTGGACTCGTTAGGACGCGGGCGGCAGCGATCGAGTGCCCTCGATTGCTTGCCTCTTGACCCACCAATTGCAGATTCTGGGTGCACGCTACACGACTTCGTCAACGTTTACTAGTCACGATGATTTGCCCCTTTAGAGTATGACCATAAAAGTTCTTGATGGAGAATGGGACCTGGGAATCTTAGTGGCCGTCCTCTGCATTTTCGCCTTACATTCAGCCGCACCGTAACTAGTAACAGCCCGCCGCACGCTTTCATCCTAGGCCGAAGCCGTGGCGGGGCGGCCGGCCGCCAACTACCGACCTATACGGCCTGGTTCAGCTTCTTAGCCTCAAAAATGCCAGAGGTCGATTTTTTTTAATCTTTCTCCTCTTGCCGTAGAAGTCCCTGCCATCTTTCGTTTGATCTTGGCACCGGGGAGTCTTGAGACGACAAGTCTGCTGTTGGAGACCTTCCCCAGCACTCGATCTCACTGAGACACTCATAGCGGCGATCACCGAAAAAAAGAGAAAATATGACCCCGCCGTCTGCTCTCCTGCCCCTCCTCTTCCTCGCGCTCGGCGGCAGCACTGTCCGGGCGCAGGAGGACAGTGATTCGAACCAAGTCACCAGCACGAGTTCCAAGGTCTGGGCGGCCATTGCCTTTGTCCAGCACGGCGAGACGACGCCGTTCCTACTGAGCCAGAACCCGGTCCTAACGCCCGCGGGCGCGCAGCAGCTGTACCGCCAGGGCCAGGCGTTTCGCGGGCGCTACCTCGCGCCGTCGACGACTACGACCAAGAATGCGTCATCGTTCGACGCCGCCGTGGTACAGGGCCTGTCGCAGAATGCGATTGACAATGCGCAGCTGAGGATTCTCGCGCAGACGGACGCCTGGGTTGTCGGCGGCGCGGCCGCCTTTATGCAGGCGCTGTATCCGCCGAATAAGAAGGCCTTCATTGCGGCGGCCGGCGGCGAGACGCTGGCCGAGAACCACACCGGTGCGAATGCGACGAGCTATCCCCTCGACGGGTACCAGTACCCTCAGATCGAGACGCTGCCGAGCACAGATGTAAACTCTATTGGGTAAGTACAAGTTATCTCACAAGTTTTTCAGAAGACGCTGCAATGGATTCGCTAACAACTCTCGCAGTATCCAGGGCCATGTCGGCTGCCCTACCTGGCAAAACGCCACGACGACCAACCTCACCACCAACCCGACCCTCAAAGACGCCGCGCAGAAGAACGCCGACTTTTACACCAAGCTCTTCAGCAGCGGCCCGCTGCAGGGTACTCTCGCCGCCGACGACGCCAATTTTTTCAACGCCTATGACATTTACAACCTCGTCAACTACGAGTACACCCACAACGAGACAGTATTCACCAACCTCGCCGACGCCAACGCCACGCTCGCCCGGCTCGCCGCCGACGCCTTTACCATGGAGCGCGCCAAGTCGGACCCGGGCTCCAGCACGGCCAACGACACGGCGAGCGTCGCGCTGACGATTGCGGGCCGCACACTGGCCAAGCTCGTCGTGGACCAGATGAGCCTCAACGCGAATCAGACAACAGGCCGGGCGCGGCCGATGACGCTCATGTTTGGCTCGTTCCAGCCGATGATGGCACTCTTCTCGCTCGCGGGACTGCTGTCCCGGGACTACTTGCTGGGCACGGCGATGGGCAACGTCACGGCGCCCGGCGCCGCCGTCGTCTTTGAGCTTGTGGGCGAGGACCCCAAAGACGCGGCTGCTTTCCCCAAGCCGGAGGATTTGAATGTGCGCTTTGTGTATCGTGCTACTGCGGACGTGAGCGATACGTTCCTGGTGTATTCGCTGTTCGGCTCTGGAAACGGTGGCCGGACGATCCCGTACCTCGCATTCCTGGACAAGATGCGTTCCATTGGTAAAGACGCTACGGACTGGTGCAAGATTTGCAAGCCCGGCTCTGCGAACCTATGGTGTCAGAACGTGGCCTCGAGCGGCAGCGGCAGCGGCAGCAGCAGCAGCAGCGGCCACTCACGGATGAACCCGGCCGTGGCGGGCGTGATTGGTGCGGTGATCGTGGGCGCACTGATTGCACTGGCTGTCCTTGCGCTCTGTGGGTTCGGTGGATACCGAGTACATCGCAGAAATAGAAATGGTGCCGGTGGCCGTGGCGCAGAGAAGCGGGATGGTGACCAAGACGTGCAGTATGGAGGCGAAGGGGATGCGCAAGAGCGCATAGGCAGCTGGGAGATGCGCGGACAGCCAAAGGGGCAGAGCCAGCAATCGCACGTGCAGCACACAGGAAACCCGTTTGATGACGATGCGGGAAGCGATCTGGGCGGCGCTGCGGTTAAAACACGCGAGGGTTTCTAACGAGAGGGCAATTTGAAATGGGGGATGGTCAACGTAAACGCACATAGTTTTCACGGCGCTTCAACGCAGCTTGAGGTACGATATATAACGAGACAATGATATTTGGAAAGAAATGCCTGCAAAGTGTACATGTGTAATCATAAGTGGCACGCGGCGGCCGCAGCATCAGTATTTAGGTAGCAGGAGCACATCAGCAGAGTTGTACGCCAGCAACGCCAAGAAACGCGGGTCAACGGAGCCATCGCTGCCCCGAAAGCCATTGTCGAACCGCTGCACCTCTGTTACGCGAATGTCGACGTCCCGGGTGTGAAAGTTGACCCTGCACGACTCGGACATCGCGGTCCCAAAAAGAGATGGCAGTGACCTATCACAGCGTAAGCATATCCCTGAATCTGGAGCATCCAATTTAATGGCGGCACATACGCCGAAGCTGTCTAGATGATTATACTCTGGCTTGGCGTGGTTGAAAAGAGCAATGAGGACGATGGTCTTGACCTCGCTGGTCCGGAGGGAGTAGACGTCAAAAGGCGTGGAGTCCACAACATGGCATACGGCGTGCGGCTTCTCGGGGTCCAGAGCCGGGGGTCCGTTCTCCTTTTCGTATTCCTTGAAGCTGTGATAGACCGAATTCGGGTACCAGACGTAATCGTCGGTGGCAGGTACGCCGAGCCATCCTAGTGCAGGTGGATCACTGGCCGAGCGCTCAGTCAGTAGAAATGGTCCAGTGCCGTAACTAACTACATGCATATCCGCGTGGTCTGGCCGAGGAGGGGACTCTTTACATCGCCTCTCGAACGGTCCCTTTCATCTGTAACATTTTGGAGACATGGCGGCTGCCGCCTTGCAGCCCAACCAAACCGAACGCCTGATGAGATAATGGACAGTAGAACCCGCCAAATTCAGCGTGACTACGCTGGCCAATTGTTGTTGAGTGAGCTGTTGTTGGGTGGACTGATGATGAGATGTCAGCGTGAACCTAGCGTTGGCGACAAGCTCCGCTGTGGTCGGCTTGATACAGTGGCTGGACAGGACAGGTCTGTGCGGCTAGCGCTACACGATGTTTTAATAGCCGCTCGGAATTGTTATGTCTAAACTTCACAAGCTACGATGAGGCGACTAAGGACTTGCTACAAAAATAGATGGTGTCAGATAGAGAGAGTTGCAGTCGACAATCACCCAACTAGGTGGCCTGTCATCAATTAGAATGCGGGTGGTGCTTGTCGCTCTTTGACTTAGCTGTCGCGACTACCGATGTCTTGCAAGATGGCGTCCGGAGAAAACATTTCCTTTTTTTTTCTCGGCTTCGCATCGCCTCGATGGGTTTTATGGCACCGAAGTCACTTCGCTCATTCGTGGTTCGGATTAGAGCATCGCAGTGAAGATAAGTTGTATACGGGTGGCTGTTATGCCTCACAGTTCCTGTATCATGGATTGATGGACTGACAGGGGGAGGTAAAGAGAGAATGTAAAGCGCAGAGTACACAATATTGAAAGCAGAAGGGTATGACCATTCATGAAGAAAAACTTGCCAAAGCGATAGAAATGCACTTGACATGACCCGCGCGCTATTTTCGTAGTGGGACGACTTCGCCACAGTTGTACGCCAGAAGCGCGAGAAATCGGTCGTCAATTACACCGTCGTTCCAAAAGCCATTGGAAAAGTCCTGTATTTTTGATACCCGAGGATCGATATTTCGCGTCTTCAGATTGACAAGGCCTTGCACGATGCGGACGCTGGTTTTCCAGAAAGAAAGAACAGTAACCTGAAAGCGAAAACGTTAGGTTGGTAAAAGCCCACGGGTATAATTTCTGTATTTTCTTATACATACGCCGAAACAATCGAGGTTGTTGTAACCTGGCTTCATGTTATTCACGATGGCGAGGAATACGATACTTTTGAACTCGCTCATCCTGATGATAGGGTCATCGAAAGGCGTAGAGTCGACGGCGTGATAGATGGCATGCGGCATGTTGGGATCGCAGGGAGGCTTGCCCTGACCGTACTCGATGGGCAGAAGACCATGATACGTGATTTCGGATCTCCATATGTACTTGTCCTCGTCATCCGCGCCTAGCCAGCTCTCTGCAGCTCGATCACTGATGAGAAGCTCGGGTCAGCAACACGTTTGTTGGGGCAGCGCGTCGTCACTTGGGTGTAGCATACCTGCGCTCCCTCCAATCAGTCTGCCGCAGCAGTGTGCCTTGACGCCGTTTGTTGGCGATATCTAGGGTTTTGGGCCATTTCTTGGGGAAAGCATCCAGCCAGACCTGCACAATAGTGGAAAGGTATTTTGCCGAACGGTAGCATCCCATCGCCTCCGAGTCGCTGCGAAAGGGGGTCTCGGGCACGAAGTTTCTCCACTCGTCGGTGCCGTCCTCGATACACGGCTCGACCTCATTCACAAAGTTACGGATGTCCCGTACGCTTCTGAGCGTGAGCAGCTCCGGACAGTTGGAGTTGCTGGGCCTGCCGGTGCTGAATTCCAGACAGGAGACGTTGGCTTTGAACTCGGCGAGCTCAGAGACTGTGAGGCTGGGTTTCTTGATCTCGTGGAGGCGTTTGGCCGTACGAAGAATGAAGTCCTCTGGAGCAACGGGTCGCATCGCAACGGTGGCTGACACTGGCGGAAGCCCGGTGCGAGGTCTTCGTGGTGGTGATTGATGGTGGCGATGTTGTTGTTGTTGTTGTTGTTGTTGTAACCTTTGCCTTTGGCTGGTTCTGTCCTGACAACACAGCGCCATGGCCAGGTTTATATAGTTGATGCTCACGAGATGCCAGAGCTCTGCAACTGTGATAGTAATCAGAAGGATGAATTTGTGTTGCGATGGCGAGATGGGTAATTGGTTGGCTGTCGTTGGGGATGTGATGAATGGGCGGCACGTAGATGATGGTGATGGTGTATCTGTGTGATGGTGATTGTGATGGCGTCCTTTGTGTTTGTGCTGGTGATGGTGCTGGTGATGGTGATGGTGTTTCCGTCGTGGGCTGCTCAGCGACAGTCGGCTGCTGACTGGACGCAAGCGCGCTCTCCGGTATCGATAACGTCCAACAGTCACTGTTGCACCGGCGTCGGTACGCACGCTTGCAATGTTCTTTTGTCTTTGCGCTACCTGAATTATTTATCCCAGGCATGCCAGGTTACCAGGGACTGTTGGTAGACTAGGTTAATGATAATGTACCGTGTAGGTCTGTGGGCCTGTGATCCAACCCCAACACAGGCCCGTTTGGTTTCTGCGCAAGTATTCTGCTAGGGTTCCTAATACCCAGAAATCTTGCTACGTTTTCTGCTAAATGATGTACGACATATGGCTCAATCGTCACACGCGCGTCAGGGTCACAAATTCATTGTCCAGAAGTGACCGACGTGCTGCTGCCATGCATGGATCTGCTAAGATCTAACTACCGACCAGGAGGCGCAGAGAGAACCCAGGCACGAGTTTACCTGGTGCTATTAGTGAGTGCGTCAGCGACTATGTTACTTAGAGGACAAAACGCAAAAGCCATCATGAGATCGAATTCAGACTTCACAAGGTAAGCAATGGAAACGAATCAGAAATTGACAGCTAAAAACATATCGAGGGCACTAAAGAAGGCAAGAGCACTAAAGAAAAAATTGCCGACTTCCGCCACCTCAAGTGGTGACTGCCTAGCAGGACTCCGAAGCCTCTTCTTCTCTCCTTCATATTCAGTCAGTCAATTCTTCAATACAGGAATTGAGGCTGTCAACCACCCATTTGCAGTACCACCTTGTGACCACAAAAAAACACAAGGCAAGATGTCGCTGGACCAGTTGAATGCATGCATCTTGGTTTATCCACTGGTGTTTTATTTTTGGCTTACTTCTTTCTGTTTTCCTCCGTAATGAATTCTTTCCTCTCCCGCCATTCTCTATTCATAGTAACATGGAATTGATCGGATTGCCATTCAAGTGCCTGTATACAAGCTACAGCGGCCCGCAGCGGCCGTGCCCCGCTAACAGTTCCCCGTGTTGGCACACCCACCCGCTATAGCGCGCCCTGTAGGCCGCCGGCACAGCGCCTACAGCGTCCAACAAGGAGCTTGCGGTCGCTGGAGCCACCATACCATCACCATCACCATCACCAATGCGCCTTGGTCAGGATGTGATAATGGCCGGCGCGTAGCTAAATCAATCACCAGTCCCCGGCAAATTTAACCGCTGGGGGCGGCGTACCGCGCACAACGGTTCTGCTCGTCCGGGATTCGCGCAGAGGCCTTGCTTCAGTAACGCCACCTCAAATACTTTTCGGGCATGAGCTTCTACTATTTTGAGCCGCGTCTTCTTTTGTCACCCACTTGACGGCTTGCGGTACCATCCTCTGTCACTTTGGCACTATCTTACTGGGACTACACTCATGGACATGTCTCTGGTGGCATAGCCGACATTGGTTGTTTCCAGTAGCAACTTAACCTGCTTGAGAGAGAGTGGCGCTTCGCGAAGATCATGCCACGTCGGATGGAGCTTCAGCAAGTGTGCGCACCACCGAGGCAAGGACTGCCTGTACAGTTGCTGGTACGACGTTCTTAGCAATGGGAATACGAAAATGACGGGTGAAGCGCCTTGCTGTGAATGCTAGCAGTTGCAGAAACATTCAGAGTTGATTGAGCGTTTGTGAGCTCGCATATATAAGTCGTGGTTCACCGGAGCACTTCTGACCACTTGGCCGGCCTACATCAAGCCCTTCCAAACATCAATTCAACCCATTCTACTTCTGTACCAGTTGTCCATTACCAATTTATCTTCGCAATGCCGGAAGCACTTCCAGATAACAACGTCAAATGGACCGCGGAGGTGAAGAGAAAACGTCTTACCAATAAGTCGCTGTTTGTCCTCGAATCATTGAAATCAGCCTCGAAAATCACGCGGCCTCAGTTTTTAATGCTACGTTTCCTTTATAAGAAAGTATCTGCGGGCAAGACTCTCTATAGTCTTTTTGAGTCTGGCGATATCGTTCCACCAGCAGTTTGGACCGAGGTCACCAGTCATCTCAATGGATCCAAAAACTTCAAGGAGTACTTGGAGAGCGTATCGAGCAACGGCAAATCAACTGGGCCGTTCTCGGCAGCGCGCTCATATCAGAAGCGTTGCTGTGTACTGAAGAGCCGCGACAGCTACATCGTCCTGGGAAAAATTAATGTTGGCGGGCGGATGACCTGCAGCCGAGCCTTGCTAGAGGAGCGGAAAAAGCAGAGCTTGCCCAGCTTGAAGCCCCTCAAAGACGAAGAAGCAGCTGATGATGCATTGGCCGCCGTAATAGGCAGCTGCTCCCTACTCCAGACCCCAAAACAGGCAACTTCTGCGGCGAGCGCTAGCGGAAGCGCCAACGACGATGAGGATGACCTCGTTGTGATTACTCCCTATGCAAACGTGGACACTCCAATTCCGAGCAAGCTTATAGACCCCTAATATCGTGTGGTTGAGGATGAGCAGATTGTGAATTTTGCCTTGTCTCTGTTGCTCGACTCGCTCGTGGAGGACTACCCTAGCGCGCCGGGATACTGGAGTCCTTACAGAGCACCGTTCTCCGTCACCGACAGCGGCCTGGTCGAGTTCTATCAGGCCCGCGTGGATGGCATATACAGATGGAACGGAAAGGCGGCTGTCAAGTTTATCATTGAAGTGAAGTCCAACTCTCGGGCCAAGGGCGGAGTTGTGGTAGACATGCAGGAATCGGCTCAGATGGCGGCCTGGATCGCGGCGACATCCCGCGCGCAGCCAAATTTCCGTCCCAAAGACAATGAGTCAGTGCAGCTTGGGACTCAAAGGTGCGAGAGCTCTCTCTTCTCTTAAAAGTTGAAAATTGTACGAGCTGATTTGCTAATTAGGCGCGCGCTCATTTCACAAAACCGTCGCGAGATCTGGGTAACTATTGCTTCGTATGATAATGACTACGTTGATTATATCAGTGGCAACGACCCGAGCGCGAGCAAAAACCCGTTCATGACCATGAAACGCTATGGGCCTTTTCCTATCGAGGACGGAGACCATGTCAAGGCTTTGTGTCACATGCTACTTGCTCTTTCGGTGCAGGGCGCGGTTTTAGACAAGGTAGAAAAGAATGAATAGGTTACAGACGACCAGAAGGGGTCAAAGTAGCGTTGCAAGATGGGGCAGCTCTGTAAACGGGCAGATCTAAATGGTTGTTGGACAGCTTACAATTGCTGCCGGTCATACCAGCCGGCAAAAGTAGCACAGAGCGCGTTTTGAATCAGTAAATATACCTGAATCTTGCAAGCTCTTTATCGGTTTTGTCGGACAGGTTCGCCACAATGCCATCCATTACATCCTCAGAGCAACTCGCCGCCGAGTCAGTCTCACACATTGCTCGATCGCGCCGACGATTCTCCCAAACAATGTAAAGTAGCATAAAGAAAGATACAATTATTGTCGCTACCACGCAAATTAGCATGGCAAGATACCCCGTAGGATACGCAGGCGTTTCGGAACCACTGAAGAGCTGTGGGCCAACGATGCTTCCGGCGCAGCCAGCAGCGAATATCTAAACGAAAACAAAATTAGAGGGAGCAGTTCCGAAAGAGCCGAGATTTACATACGAGAGCAGCTGCTACAGACTTTTTTGTGAAACCTGCAAAGTTGCCAGACGTGAGCGCGGCGAGGAGCCCATAATTGGCCGTATACATGTCGGTCAAGACGGCGCCCGCCCAGCGACCCCATTTCAGGCGTGGAGGAAGCTGGCGCATGAGAATGATGCCAAGAGCGCTGATGCAAAGGCAGACAATCATCCAAAATACTCGTGTGTTTTTGTATCGCGTACTGGCCCAGCCGACGTAAAGCTTCATGAAGAAGAGAATGGGGAATTGACACGCATTGAGAAGAAAGACCTCGCGTTCGCTGAAGCCGGTGCCTCTGAGAAAAATGTTCAAGTACTATATAGGTTAGTCATGCAAGAAACGATTGTCTTCTGAAATAATGTCCTTTCGCCCGACCATGCTGTTTGATTTCTCACTTTGAGTTTCACTTACAGGATGAAGCCCTCCGTTTGGGATATTGAGCGCCAGCTGGTTCAAAACTAGCAGCCAAGTATTGACATCGCAGATTGCTTCACGAAACTGAGACCAACTGAAATTTGTCGCTTTAATGCCCGTAAGATTGTTGCTGACTCTTGCAATGACCAGCACGCGCTCCTCCTTTGTGAGAAACCATGCAGCAGAGGGCACATCTGGCAGAAGGAACAAGACGACGACGGACCCGATAACAGTAGCGGATCCCAGAATGAGATACAATGCCTATTTATGGGCAATTTTTAGGTCAGCAGTGAGAAGCTGATTTTTTTTTGCAGATAGCTCTGCAGTAGCATACCTTCCAAGCCGCAATCATCTGGATGTTATGAACCCCAAGTCCCACAAAGCTGCCGATGAGAGTACCGATGCTGCCCCCCAAGTACCAGATAGACTGACGAAAGGGCTGCTCGTCTCGCGTATACCACATGGCCACGATAATCGTCAGCCCTGAGGTGAGAGGGGCCTCCGCCACCCCCAAAAAGAAGCGATTGACCAAAAGTCCAGTAGCATCACGACAAGTAGCTGTGAGCATCGCGATTGCCCCCCAGAGAAACCTGCATTGCAGCTCCATACTCAGCCCCATTGTTCAGCCGAATGCACAAGCAAGGGCGGCGACTTACAGAGAGCCAGCGATGAGTTTTGCAACTGGAAGACGCACCATGAGGACCGCCGACGGGTACGATGCCGCGAGATACCCGAAATAGTAAATACTGTTTGCCCACGAGTAGTCGGCGTCGCTCAAGTGAAGGTCTTCACGAATGCCAAGGATCGAAGTGTAAGACAGCGCTAGCTTGTCCATGAGCTGGAAGCAAAAGCAAAGCGTCATAATTGGCATTAGGCTGCGGGAAATTGGGTTGGCGGCGGAATCACGATATCGGGTTTTCGGGGAAAATAACTCACTATAGGTCAATTTTACGTCGCAGGCGCTTGCTCAGTTCTGGCGTGAGGCTGGCGATGCTGCCGCCAGGCATCTCTGTCTCCAAGAGCAGTACATTCTCCAGCTCGCCACTTTTGCCTGGTGCCATGACTTGTTCAATCGCGAATGACAATGCACCTTCTATTCCAACGACTGGGTAATTTGCTCTTCAGAAGATTGCAGGACGTAGAAAAGGACATGTCGCAGCAGAACTCCGGCCGCAGTAGCTGAAGTTGGGGGCGAGGAAAAACTGGGTAACCCTCATGCAGGTCTCAGCACTGATGTCTCGGCCTGGGAAAAACCACTGTACCTTGCAAATAGTTGGGCACACAAGTGATATAGTCATGTTGGTACTCCAGCTGCACCCACCAAAACTGCTTAAGAGCTATTCTTGTTCTATCGGTTTGCGCAGTAGACAGTGGGAACAGAGCTAAGATGGTAACCCTAAAGACGAACTGGTTTGGAGTTTTGCGAATGCAAAGATCTGAGCCGCAACTATCTACACACCCGTTCAGGAAGATTAAGCTTTCATGTCTACGTTCTCCAAAATGTTCTTGTCATCGGCCCTGGAAACCATGCGGCTTTTCCCCCCCGCATGCTCCTGGTGCGAGCAGGCCAGCACCTCCGTTTTCTCGCCTTCGCCGGCATCCTCTCCAGCGTCTACCGCATCGACCTCGCCAAAGATCTTGTCCATGCGCTCCAGGGAAACTCCTTTGGTCTCGGGAAGAATGAAAACGACAGAGAGCTATGAAAATGTTAGAACTGTTGCAAGTGGACTCTGCGGCGCGTCTTACCAGACAGAGAGAGTTCAGACCAAATAGTAGCCAGTAGCTCTTGCCGCCGACCTCGGTGTTGAACTTCGGCCACGGTTGCGTGATTGCGAGCAAGCATGCTGTTTGTCCAAGGAGGGAGATTCCAAAGGCCTTGTCTCGAACCTCTTGGGGGAAAATCTCGGACGCGATAGCTGGTGCAATGGGGCCATTGGACCAGCAGTATGTCATGCCAACGATGAAGAGACAGATTACCTCAACAACCGCGGCCGGCTTACTGTCGTTATTCGGGAAAGCTGTAGTCAACGAGGACATGATGAGAAGGGCGAGCGCTTGGATTGAGAAACCGGCGATCAAAAGTGTCCTTCGACCGAATCGGTCCACGCTGAATGTGTTCACCAACACGATAAAAAGCTGTAGCACCGACTGAATGCCGTTGATGGCTAGCGCCTGCCGCCCTTGGTTCCAACCAAGCGACTCGTAGATCTACAGGTCTCTGTCAGATGTTTATTTTGAGATTGTGATGGGAACTGCTGCCAATACTCACAATTGCAGCATACATGGTCAAAGCAGCAATGCCTCCGGCCTGTTGCAAGGCAGTGGCGTAGAAACCATAGGCCAGACGTTTCCTCAGGGCTGGGGACTTGAAGATTCGAGTGTAACCGCTGTCGAATCTCTTACGGTATTCGTACGAGGCCACGAGCTCGTGGAACTCTTGTCGCACATGCTCCGATTCGGCAGTACCCATACGGAGTTTGCAGAGCAGCTGAAGCGCGCGATCCGCATTGTCAGGGTGCTTTTCAAGCGTCCAACGAGGCGACTCAGGATACCAAAACGAAATGACGACAAATGTGAGGCCAATTGGTACTTGGATGAGGTTGGATACGCGCCAAGCAATGTTGTAGGGCGACTTGTGGAAGGACATCCCATAGCCAGCCCAGAAGGCAATCAGTGTGCCGAGTTGGTATCCAAACTGTGTGACTGTTCCCACAAAACTTCCGCGAAGGGACTTCGGAGAGCACTCGGCGACTATTACAGATGATGAGATGGTGCCGAAGACATTACACAGCTCAAAGCTTACCATAGAGACTGGTTGCAATGTACACACAACCGAAGCCAAGACCAGTCAGAAGTCTACCAACGATGAGGACGGCGTAGTTGTTGGGGACGACTTGGACAACAACGCCAATGACCATGACACAGATGGAGATGCGGAGGGCCCAGAGACGCCCGACCAAGTTGGCCAGAGTCCCTCCGACGAAGAGTTGCGCAAGACCTAAGACGTATCAGATTGGCAGCGCATCGCAAACCATCATGAGAATATACCAGTTGAAGCCCATGGAATTGTGGCGATAATGCCTGACCGATTATCGTCCACATTATAGTAATCAACAAACTGTTTATCGGCCAAGATGACTGTCATGATGCCGGCATCGTAGCCATTGAAGCATGTGGAGAAGACCATGCCGTAGAGAATGAGCGCCGCATAGCGGTCATTCTCTGGAAGGAATCTCTGCAAGAGGCCCATTGTGCCTCTGCTTTTGACACTTGAGGGATTTGAAATAGATCGGACTCGGCAGGGAAGCAAACAAGTTGGATGTAATTTATCGATGCTACTGGCCGCAGCAATTCTTCCAGATGTGAGGTAGCATTTGCCTATATACCGAGAGATACGGACAGGGCTCCTCATGGACTCTCCGGTGGGAGGAAGCAGTTTAGCACAGACTGTTACAATTGCTAGTTTCCCGAGTCGGCTTCGATCATGGAACGCACAGCTAATATCTTCGGGGGCTTGGCTGTAGAACTGGTTGCCTATTAGACAGCTGATCTACCTTGACTCGCGAACTCGATACTTCTCAGCCGCACCTATCACGCGCCAGTCATCGCGTCTTGAGTCCCTTACAGATCCAGAATCAAGATGGGAACGCATTCCATGATGTAGAGTCGGGGTCTGGGGTAGTGGATGCGGGGAAACTATCCGTACGTGGTCAAGACATCCGGTGGGCGGCTGCCCGGTGGGAGAGCCAATGGGACGAGGTTGTCATCCAAACTGCTGCCCACCTCTCTCGCTCTCCACACACTGCGCTCCTCTATTACGCTGAGCCACTATTTTAGTAGGCATTGGCAACAAGCCAGCCAAAGGCCAAGCGCGAACCTGGAGATGGCCCGGCATTGAGATGGCCCGGCATTGAGATTGCTGTCAGGGCATCTTTCGACACCGTAAAGGTTGTTTTGAAGAGACTGTCGGGCTCCCCGCGTTTTTTTCGGTTTTGTTTGCCAGTCAGCTACTTTTTGGGCTTAGGACGCAGGTTCCTCGTTGCAACATAGGGCGATCTTCACATCAGAGGGGAAGCGCATCAAGGAACAGACAATGTGCCGAACACAAGAGGTCAATTACGGCTATGCAGGGGAGTCTACCCCATCGGAACAGAATCATGGGTTTGTTTGCTCGGGCATTAGCTTGCCGAGAAATATAAAGACGCGATGAAGACCCCCACTGGGAAAACAAAATAAATACTCACCAGAGTCAAGTCTCGATCGTCAGCACCGCTCAAAAAGTCAACCTCAACATGGCTACATTTCTGACTGTATCCGTCCTCACTGCAGTTGCCACTGCCTTGAACTCTTTTGAGATTCGTGCTGATAATACCGCCGTGGTTCATCTGGGCACTTCCAAAGGCGCGGCAGAACATCTTGCATCTGGTTTCATTTATGGTGTTCCTGACACCCGTGGCCAGATCCCTTCAGAATAGTAAGACCAATAAGACCTGTTTGCCGCAAAAAACCTGACAAAGACAGCTGGACGCAGCTCGACATCCAGGGATGCCGTACCGGCGGTGCGCAGCTGGGGAGTCCAGCCCGGGGTTGGGTCTGGGGCCGGTCTGAGTACAAGGGGCGCTTTGCTTCGTCATTGTCCAACTACCAGGAGTGTCGAGAGTACAACGCCGAAGTCAGCTGGCTGGCGCATGACCTCTGGGGCACAGACAGCACAAATGACTCCACGATTTGGCCCGGCGACGGTGGTCAGTGGGACAGCTACGATGCATTCGTCCTGCAGCTTGTCGAAGATCTTTACGACAACGAAGTGCTTGACGGCAGTATCTACGAGATATGGAATGAACCAGACATTGGTGTATTCTGGAAAGGCGAGGGCGGGATGCAACAATGGATTGATCTGTACATTCGAACTCACAAGCTCATCAGAGCCGACTCACGATTCGACAGTCTGAAGCTCGTTGGCCCCAGTCTGGCATTCCGTCCTATGGGTAGTAACCTGTGGTGGACAGAGTGGCTGCGTCAGGTGGCCGGAAACGATACTATTCCCGACCAGTACACTTATCATTTGGAGGGGACTCTTGCAGAAGCTGACAATGATCCTTCGTACACCAACGCTAGCCTCTCAACCTTGCTGGAGACCTATGGCCTGCCGTCGCGACAGATCAACGTGAACGAGTATGCGCAGTACATAGAGATGGTTCCCGGCTCGTACATCTGGTGGATTTCTGGGCTCGAGCGTTTTGACTTTATCGGGCTGCTTGGAAACTGGCAAGGGGGCACTACGCTGCACGATTTATTTGCCAACCTTCTCAGTGAGCAGCTATCGCATCCTGTTTTGTCTCAGATCTTTAACATTAATTTTAGCGAAAACAGCTGATCCCTATGACTACTCGGCCACCGACTATGCGCCCGCTCCGGGCTACTGGGTCTACCAGTATTATGCTAGCAACATGACTGGCAACCGTGTCGCTGTTGATCGATCGGGCGATACTCATCTCGATGTATATGCCACTGTCGGAGACGACCGCGTCCGCCTCATGGTGGGCACCAAGCTTGCCTCTGGTACTTGGTACGTCACCATTGACGACCTGGAGTCTGTTGGGCTTCTGGTTTCCGGTACATTGACCATCGACACATGGGGCTTCGATGGCAACGACCCTCTCGCTGCCCAGGCTGCCCCTAGTTTCCGGAATTCCGTCCCGCATGATTATACTGATGGGGCCCTCACCATTGCTATTTATCAGGAAAACAACTACACCGGCTGGGCATTTGAATTTGATGTAGGTGCCTGAGTATTGGCATCCTGTGGCTGTTTTAGTGGCCGGATGTGTGCACGCACGAGTCAACTTTCGAGACTGTTGCTGGAGGACATATAGGTTCTTTAATACGCTCGTTACTACCAGATATATTTGCGATGGTTATGTATGCAGGATGACTTGCGAGTTCATAGTTCACTGAGGATGAGATACTAGTTGGCTTAAATTTCGATCTGCTCCGTTTCTCGTAGCTGGAAGTTCCCAGAGAGCTTGCGACACAGAGTGAAGAACCCGGAAAATCTTTCCCCTGACGCCCATTTCAAAGCATTCCTTATATGTGACAAGAGCAAAGCAGCTTATATGTCAAAAACAACATTACATCTTCAAACTTTGCCGGTTCATGACCATGCACCCAATGTTCGCAGAGAGGCAAGAACATTGCATTTTCTCGATACCAGCAGAGCTCAGAAATCAGATTACGACTGACTTGCCGCACGCAAATCAATATTTGACGCATTCAAAATGCGTATCCGAGCCTACTTGGCCACCCAGTCTTCATTTTGGCGCGATGGTGGGACCGGCGTTGTCTCTGCATCCTCCCACCGGAGCACCCACTCGCCACCAGCTCCGGTGGGAGTCGGCATCAGGAACCGCACCAATCGGACGAGAGCACACCGCACATTGGGCAAAACATGCCAACTTACTGAATACTAATATGATCTGGCTCCAGTTGCTAGGTGATTGATCCACCGTGACTTAGCTCCCTTGACTGTTGCGGCTCCGGCTGTGTCATCTTTGTCGATCGCTTCACGAGGAGCGAAAATCTGCACGTTAAGAGCAGCTCATCACCACACTTTTTTTGGTTGAAACTGAGAGATTAGCCATTTCAAAGTCACAAATCTTTTCAGACCATAAGCGTCGCCATGTCTCATCCGCAGTCCCTATTCCAGCAGTCCTCTTTCCATGGCAAGTCCATGCTATCGGTGCGAAGAGACACAATCGCAACGACAACTATCCACACTCAGCTTGAACAATTGCGCAGTACTGGGCGCTATGACTGCTTTAAGCTGGAATGGCATTCCATATACGCCGACAAGTCTATGTGGCCTGTCCCCTTCCACTTGTTCTGGGACAGTGATATCGCCAAGTGGATCGAGGGCGCCTGTTACCTCTTGCAAGAGACTTACGATGAGAAAATTGACCTTGCAATTCGAGAGCTGGTCGCAATGATTCGTAGCGCTCAGGGCGAGGATGGCTATCTGAATGTACACTACACCGTGGTTGAGCCTGATAAGCGATGGTCGAACCTGCGAGATATGCATGAGCTGTAAGTTGCCACTATCTCAACTACTAGGGTTCCATGCTAAGCAACCCTCAATAGATACAACGCGGGTCACCTAATTGAGGCTGCTCTAGCTCATAGGGCTCACTATAATAATGACTTGCTACTCGAGCCAATTGTTAAATATGTTGCTCTAATCAACAAGACGTTTGGACCTGGACAGGACCAGCGACATGGCTATCCCGGCCACCCTGAGATCGAGCTTGCTCTACTGCGTCTCTATTCTGCAACCAGGAGTGAAGATGCGTATAATCTGGCTAAATACTTCCTAGAAGAGAGAGGGAACCCAAACGGACAAGATGGACAGCATTACTACGACTGGGAGGAGAAGCAACGAGGAGACTCGGAGTGGTTGCGACCTGATCCATACCCCGAGCGGCACTCGTACTGGTACGCCCAAGCGCATGCGCCGATATTGGAGCAATCATCAGTCGAGGGCCACTCCGTCAGGGCCATGTATCTATTGGCCGCCGCTGCCGATATGGTGTGCCTCCACAAACAGGGCAGCCAAAATCTGCCGGCGGCCAGTGAATGGACGGCAGCTCTGAACCGTCTGTGGGACAACATGGTTGACAAGAAGATGTACGTCACGGGCGGGATCGGGGCCATGAAGCAATGGGAAGGCTTCGGAATCGACTACTTCCTGCCGCAGGGTACCGACGACGGCGGCTGCTACTCCGAGACCTGTGCGTCGATTGCAGTAATGATGCTCGCCGAACGGATGCTGCACATTGACCTCGACAGCCGCTATGCGGACATCATGGAGTTGTCTCTGTACAACAACGTCATGACGGCGATGAGTCTAGACGGCAAGGCGTTCACATATGTAAACCAGCTGGCTAGCTCCGATCAAGACAAAAACGCTCGCGAGGACTGGTTCTGGTGCGCGTGCTGCCCGCCTAATCTTGCGAGGCTATTCGGCAGTCTCGGGGGATACCTGTGGGATTACGGAGGTTCTGGGAATGACGCATTTGTCACTGTTCACCTTTATACTACCGCCAAGGTGACGTTTGACCTGGATGGAAAGAGCATCACCCTCGAGCAGAAGTCAAACTGGCCCTGGGACGGGGTTATTTCGTTCCAACTCGAGGCTCCGGCATTCGTCCGAACAACAATCCGACTTCGCTTACCGGCTTGGTGCCAAGGACAGTACGAGATTACACCAGCACCGTCGGTAGAGCAAGTTCAAATCTTCAAGGGCTATCTTACCCTGGACTCGGCGTATGGCAATGCGAACCCTTCATTCAAGCTTCAGATCAAGAACTTCGGACCGCGATACTTAGCGCCCCACCCGTACACTAACCAGAACACTTTGGCTCTTGCAAGAGGACCTATTATTTACTGTGCTGAAGACGCAGATAACGCCTGGGAGAAGAATCACTTCAAAGATGTGGTGATCCGTGCTGGAAGCGCTGTCGAGGAGGAAAGGCGGACTTTTGAGGAGACGGGAGAGGAGTACTTGGCCTTGAGAACGACCTGCTCGGTACGGTCGATGAAAAACTGGAACGAGAAACCAGTGGGCGAGGAGCCAGGAACAAGCCAGCTGGATGATTCAATCTTAGAGATCGGAGAGCAAAGGGACATTGTGCTTGTACCTTACTACTTCAGGGCGAACCGAGGCGGCCGTGGGCATATGCGTGTCGGCCTGCTGAAAGGTTGAGCAAGGACTTTGACAAATGTGTGGCAGCTAGACTGAGTAGGCACATCACTGGCGATTGGGTTTGGAATCCGTTCTCACCGTAGAAATGGCGGCTTGAGTATCACGCTTCGCCGTTCTATGTGACTCATGTGACAACGTACGGAGTAAGCATGGATCGGACCACCCGGGGCTTCAAGCAATGCTGACAGACAGCGCCGATCAGATGAACAAACGATACAAGCGACCTTTCACAGACTTCCCATCCATTGTGGTTGATGCTGAATGTTTATGGACGATGCCGGGTAGCAAATGAGTGTAGAATTGCGTGCTGACGGGACAGTTGAAAATATGGACCGCAGAAAGCGGCCAACGAGTTCGCTGTATATGCCAAATTGGGCAGAAGGCCGCGTCATTGTCCTATGTCGCGCAGGGCAGCTATTCGTCATTATACCAGTAGAAGGTGCTGATTGAGGGAAAAGCTAAACCATACGCTAAAGGACAGCCAGGGCACCTTCAAGGGGTGCCACCCATAAAAGGCGGAAAATTACGCACTAAACGACCCTGTCTAGCGGGTAAAGAGCCCAAAGGGCATCCTGCATCGGCACCCCTGGTTGACATCCTAGAACCCACTGGCTCCAACTAATAAGCCACCAGGCGGCCAAACCCCATGGGCACCCCGCCTCCGCGTCCTCTATGTTCGGCACTTCAACCTTGCCACTAACATCAAAGTTGCGTTGTAAATGCAAAGTGGCTCGGCAGTTGAGGCGCAAGTTTCCCACTGACCGACCTAAAATGAGAGCAAGGCGCCAATGGGGCAGCCTCAAGAGGACGAGCGCCGGCTGGAGAGTGGTCTGATTACCAGCGATGGCAAGCTACGGTGCGCTCGGTGTTCACGCAGTTTCAAGCGTCCAGAGCACCTCAAGAGACACGAGCGAAGCCATGAAGGGCTCAGGAGCTTTTCCTGTTCCGTTTGCGACAAGAAGTTCGCTAGAAGGTACGCCGCGTGCACCGACATGTCATGCTTCATCGTATCGACCGTTGGCTGACTGCTAGTAAAGTGACATTCTCGCGCGACACTCATCCATCCACAAGCAACCGCAGACGGCCGGGCCCAACTCATCCAAGGATGGTGAAGATAGGAGGCGCCGTGCCTGTACTGAATGCGCGAGGGCTCGAGAGAAATGCACAAGAGCTTTGCCCTGCATGCGATGCTCCGGGCGGTCTCTGGAGTGCGTCTATCCCGAAAGGCAAGCGCGGCACACCGGCAAATCACCAGAGGCTTTCGAAGAACAAATGAGTTACTCCGCTCCCTTCGAGAACTCCACCCGCGGTCGGCGCAACGTAGAAGCAAATCACGATGCGACACCTGACGTGCCCTATTTCGATGCGCCTCGGGGAGATGGAAACAGTCCACTTACTTCAGATCAGCTCGTTGGCGATGCCTTCATGGCAAACTCGTATAGCCCTCTGCGCAGCTCCCGATTCCGAGCACCGGACTCGGCAAATGCCCACGATCTGGCCAACCTCGATCTCCGTGAACCTAGGCCGTCCACACCACAGTTCTATCGCAATGATGTCCCCGTGCCCGTGACGGAGAACTTCATGTATGCTCCATCTGTTTATGATGCGACTCTGGGCTTTGCAATGAATTGGCTTCCCGCAAATGACGCCATCGATGTCGATTTCAGTTCCATTCTCGGATTGGGCTTATCTCCTAACAGTATGCAACCTTACAATGAGCCAGCCGGTGTGCGGCCCAGGTTGCCCCTGCAGGTATCGAATGAGATTTACGGGGAGGCATCTCGATCACCTGCAATCGCATCTCCGGCTGAAGTGGTCTCAACGATGTCACATACCTCGCATAGGTCGCTGCCTCTACTGCCGAGAGTCGCGAAGGGTGGTCTGTATGCCACCAGCAGTAATGGAGCGCGAGTGCCTTGCACGGTTAGATCTCAGCGAGTCGACCCCTCGCTACGCATACATAACTGCCAGTCGTTATCGCCCATCTCAAACGGTCTTTCATCCGCCAGCTGCGAAGAAAACTTGTTGTCTTTCCCCGATCTGAGTCACGTATCAGTGGACGACCCAGAATATCACGATCAGACACGAAGTATTCAGACAGCTCTGTACGAGACCGTGCGCAACAGTTTCAATCGACTTTGTCTTGCCTCAAACCCGGTGCATCGGCCCTTCGAGTCCGTCCACTTCCCATCCATCCAGCACCTCAACTTCTTTCTTGGCTTATATTTCGATCAATTCGCGGGCTCACTCCCGATTATACACGAGCCGACGTTCAACGTGAACAGCTATTGGCCGTTAACCTTGGCTATGGCTGCTATTGGCTGCCAATACACTCAGACACACGAGTTTTGGAGCTGTGTGGCGCCGATTCATGAGTTCTTGAGAAGGGTTCTCATTACGGAACAGGAGAACAGAAGCGGCTTTGGCGACGATGACACACCATTTATTCAAGCTCTGCTACTCAGTCAAGTAGGCATGCTTTATTGTGGATCATCGCACTTGCAAGCTCTTGCAAAAAGGAGGCATGGCGAGTTGGTCAGCCTTGTCAAACTAAACGGCCTCATGAGTATAACTGGCGATCACAATCGTGACTTGAGCTGGGCTACCCAAGATCACAGACGCTGGGTTGGTTGGTTGGCGGTAGAGACCAAACGGCGTCTAGCTTACTCCATAGTGGTGAGACCATCACTCACAAAATCCTTGACCTCGCTCATGTTCTCCCTAGTTACTCGATTGCATGATGTCGTATCATTTCAGACTTGATGCCAACCTTTTACTAGAAATGTCACAGAGCGATCTCCCTCACGATGGGCTCTGGTTTGCAACACCAGGTCCTCTGTGGGACGAGCTCTATGAGAAAACAGAGCGTAAGTGGACTCTCACTTTCAGGCGAACAAATAAAAGTTAACTTACCAAAGGTAACCCATCTCTGTTCACCGCCGTGCACCATCTCTTTACAGACAAGCACGTAAAAGGCGACCTAGGCGAGTTTGGTCGCATCATCCTTCTTCATGGCGTATATCGTGAAGTGTTCCACGTCAAAGACTACATCACACGACCGCTTTCTTCTTGGATTCCATCTGCGGAGCCACTCCACGGCGCAAGCCAGGGAGGCAACAAACATACGGACAGGAACAAGGGGAAATGGCTCGCGGACGTGTCCATCTTTTCGAGCTGGCGCAATGCGGCCATGGACTGCGTCGACACGCTCCACTGGGGTGCCAACGCTACCATAGCACTGCTTTCGGGGGCTGAGCACTCGACGGTCATGCATCTGCATTTAGCCCGCGTAGTGCTGTTTGCACCCTACGATCAAATAATGACGCTCGCCCTTTCGGTAGCGTTTTCCCGAAACCCAGAGCACGCCGGGCGACAGACCCCAACTCGGGATGAGGCAGTTGCGGCTGAGCACGAGGTTCTACAGTGGGCACAGCGTGATGGAGTAAGTTGATGTATCCAACGAGTAACGAAAGAATCTAACCGAAGACAGTCAAAGGCTCGCCTCGCAGCTCTGCACAGCGGCTGTTTCTACTGGCATATTCGGCGGTATTCCACCATGGCGTTCTATGAACCTGTGTCCGTATTTTTGGCCTCTCTCACTCTCTGGGCGTACAGCTACTATACTTCGAGAGTGACTGCCCAGCGATGCCAGTCTTCTGGGGACGATGAGGAGGCCAGGAGCGGGAGCTTGTCTCGGCAAGTATCACCAGAGGTCCAAGGCACCTACCACAGCTACTCGGGCGCGTCGCCTTCGACATCCAGAGCATCGCAATCACGCCATCTGCATGCGTCGCCGCGGCCGTCTACGTACACATCTGATCCGGACCCGACGTTTATTCGGCTTGACCGTCCCAATGACGACGAGATGGTGCAGCTGTTCGTGCGGTCGGCCAAAATGAGGGCACACATCACGGGAGTCGGGGATGTCTGCGCGGCGGAGGGGCCGGTGCGGATCTTGCGCGAGGCGAGGAAAATACTCGCGACGGTGTCGGTGGCGTGGGGCCGGACGAGGGAGTATCATGATATTTTAGAGGCAATGGAACAAGCGACAATGACGCGGGCGAGCGACGAGAGGGTTGGGCTGCAAGCCATGGCATGATCGAACGTAGTCGGCATTTGGCCTCTATTCTGCGAGCGCATATGATGTATATCCCTAGATCAAACTACCTAGTATTGATATGCATGCTGAACATCAATGGATACATAAATGCTGGCTCATCCTAGTTGAGACTCCCATATACTCGCCTCTATTAAATAGGGGTATATAATTAGAGTTTGAATCATATCAAACCCAGGTCCATATTGCAGAGGCTACAAGAGCAATTCAACCCCCAATACGTTATTTGCTGTACATGCCGTTCTTGCCGCGGCAGGCATGAGCTGATGTATGTGACGGTAATTTCTGCGTCGGGGGAAGTGGCCGTGACCGCGTGCACGTAGTGGGTTAGTGTACGACAGTCAAAGAAGTATTGCAGCATTTGATCGGCAGTCGTCATTACGGCGCTGCTATGAGTTGGCGGCGGGTACTGAAAATTCATGCCACCAATTGAACAGTAATCAGTATACCCCATCAAAGTAGATGACGAAGAATAGCAGCTCTCGGGCTGGTGACCAGCTGTTTATCCTCCTGTTTAAGCTTAAACTTAGCTCGTTTGGACGGTCCGAAACCGATGAAGGTGAGTTGTCGCCCAATTTTCATTTCTTACTTAAAAAAAAATCAGCCTTACTGTGGGGAGAATAACATCACAAGGCAATCCTGGCTTCCTAAATAAGAAGTGTCTCCGAATGGACCATACAGAGAACTTTCAGCTGGCTGGGTCGCTAGTGGGGCGGTTCCTGGTAGTTCTAAGGGTCCTAGGCGCATTGGTTGTTCCGTATTACTTGACGATGGTAAAACTGCTTCAGCTACTGCTCACGAGTCCACTCAAAAGTCGGGCAACGCAGTTATGCGAAGTGAGTCTGGCGCATAGAAAGATGGAAGTTGTGCTTGTTCCATACGAGGCATGCCGATCTCTGAAACAGAGACGAAGTATAAAAGGTCGACAGCCGTCCGCCAAGGCACTGTGTATTTCCCAACCATTCCAATATCATTACACTTCTTCTCTCCTTGAATACTTCATAATCCAACCCTTACCACTCTCAAAATGAAGATTTCTTCCATTCTCGCCTGCTCTTCCATGGCGCTCATGGGTGCGGACGCGTGGAGCTTCACTGTCTGGACCGAAGACAACCAAAAGGGAAAACACATGCACTTCAAGAGCATGTACGCCGACAACAACTGCTACAACATCCCTGAAGACATCACGAAGGAGCGTATTGGTTCTTTCACCTGGTGCAGCGCTGCCTGGACTCGCTGCTCGATTACCATGCACAGCAAGCCTGCTTGCAATGGCAACAACCTGGGCTCTGCGACGGCCGGCTCTCCCAAGGAATGGTACAAGAAGAGCACCAGCAAGGAAGGCTCCTACATGAAGAGCTTTAGGATTCAGGGCTGCAAGAAGATCCCTATTATCGACACTGATGTCGACGTCACCAAGTGCTTGGATGATCCCAACTAAATCTCCTGGAAAACACTCATCACCGCGGGAGCTCTGTTCGGTTTCCGGATTAGAAGGAGAATAGGGTTCAACTTGCCTGGTAGCGGTAAATCGAGTTTCGGAGGGCATGTGGAACGGAGGGTGAAGTCGCGGCGAGGCATCAGATGCAATTGCAGCATGGTTAGACAAGAGCAGAGATATAAATCATTTCTCCAAGATTACGTACCCCTTTGGTGATGCCCCCATGAAACGCGAGATTCTGGCTCGAACATCTCCCCGGCAATCCCCCCAAGCAGCCCGCCGAGCAGCCCGCCGCACAAATTTCAATGACCGAACCAGTGGCCACCGAAACCGCAAATGACGATTCAAGCGACATGAATAACAGAGGAAGAACTAATTTCGACCACGCGACAATCAAAACCTTTCAGACAAACGTGAGCAAGAGAAAGGAAACCTACAGCGCTGCCCATCAGCTTGCGTTCATGGGCTTGTATCGCGTACCGATTAATGGTGAAGTAAAGAAGCGCGAAACATCTTCTTCTCATAATTTCCATACGACTCTGCCGTCTTTTTGCCTTTCTTCTATCCATGCAAAGTGTCCTATATTGTACGACATGAGCATCCGTGAGAGTCTCAACTACTGTCTCTAGGCAATTTCGTATACACAGCAGCTTTATCGATAATAGCCAAATGTTTTTTGTGAACGGCACTTCCAAAAATGCGCCAAATTCTCTTCTTGCGTTGGAGAGGGCCGGCAAGTAAGAGTCAGGCTTCGGATAACTTCCCGGGTTACCCTACATCTCCAGACATTGCATTACTGATTCGGCACGACGGATACAGACGAGGATCTTGTGAGAGTAGGCACTCGTAATCATCCATAGGCTTAATCGTTTCAGATTCGTAGCGACGCTGCTAAATATGTATGTTTCGCGGGCGGGCGCGGAATTATCGCCGGCAACACTTTTAACGCTCAACTAAATGGCCAAAATACGAATGCATGAAATATTTGAGTTCAGCAGCATACGAGACCGCTATTTTCTGCTTGTTAAAATTGATGCCGAAATCACAATCTCTACCTATTTATGTTTTATAGTGAAGGCACTATGATAACTTTTTAGCACAAATCAGAAACTCTATTTAGCGGCTTCAATAGGTCATGAGAAAGCTACAGCCTGGGGCGGATCAAGAGCTCGGCCACCTGAATATATAACTAGTGGTGTTGTGTATGCAGGTCTTGTGATCGTGGCTGATCTATGGTTAAATACGTCTTGATTTCCTTTCTTAGAGCATTTGCTGTAAAGCTAATTTTATTTATTTTGTTGTTTGCTTCGAAAGAGCAAATCGGGTTGTATTTAGAGACACAATAGGTGTAAGGGCACCCCAGCTTCAAGCATGTGCACTGCGGCGGAACAATTGCCGTGCTGGGGAAAGCTCCCGGGATGGAGTTTTACGAGCAGTTTCCCACATCCCGAATCTATAGGGACATGATAAATTGGCGATTTTCGTTCTGACTCACACCGAACAGGGCAAGACCTGTAGAGCGTAGCGCGCCAACTAACGCCGGCCTCATCTCCACGTTCCCACTAAACAAATACCGATTTCGACCGCTTCTTGCACCGCCTACTTCTACAAATGCGTTCCTCTGTAAGCATCAAGGGTGCAAGACAGCTGAGCCGCAGTAGCCAGCTCTTTCCGCCTCCCAAAGCGCCACACACAAGGGTCCCTTCCATGTCGAGCTCACCCGCCGAGGCAGGCTCCCGGCGCTTGTACGAATATGAGCCCTTCCAGGACGGGCGCAGCATTCGCATACTGACGCTCCACCCGGCGCAAAGCCAGGAGGAGCCTCTCCGCGGCGACCTAAGCACAGAGCCGCTGGACGGCCCGGCCCCAGCGCCTGAAATTGACTTTGAGGCCGTCTCGTACGTATGGGGCAGCCGCAAGCGCGTGCAGCAGCTGAACTGCGGGGACGGCCGGCTGCTGCCCGTCACGCAGAGCATCTACGACGCGCTGCAGCGGCTGCGGCTGCCGGACCGCCCGCGGAGGCTCTGGGCGGACCAGGTCTGCATCAACCAGGAGGATGTCGAGGAGCGCGGCCAGCAGGTCAACCTGATGAACAATGTGTACAGGAGCGCGCGGCAGGTGCTGGTCTGGCTGGGGGGCGACAAGGAGGGAAAAGCAAAAGATGCTGTGAAAATGGTGGAGCATTTGCAAGAGGTCTTTGCGAACGAAGAAGCTCGTGAGGAATTTCGCAAGGCGCACTCTGATAACCTGCATCTGCAAGATATGGCGCCGTGGAAACCATTCGCAAAGCTAGCCATGCTCCCATGGGTTTGTTGCACTGAAATTGTCGATGCCGGCCAATGGACTGATGAGAAATAGTTCAACAGAATATGGATTGTGCAAGAAATTGGCACTAAAACACCAGCTACCCTCTTCTGGGGCGATGCTGAAGTTAGTTGGGACGTGCTGTCCGCCGTCGTCGCGGTGCTCAACGAGCGCTATCACCATCTACGTGCGCGCTTTGCCGTCATGACGCCGAATATTCGATATCTGCACCGCCGCTTCGTGGAGCCCGAGGAAGTGATTGTCAACCAGCGCCATCGACGGGGTAATTTCGTCTACGAACTCCATCGCGCACGGCATATGCTGGCGGAGGATCCTCGCGATCGCGTCTTTGCCTTTCTTGGCCACTTTTCTTTGTACAAGGATAGCACACCGCCGGGCCTGCGGGAGCTGGTGGCAGACTACCAACGTTCCGTAGAGGACGTGTATTGCGATGTGGCTATGCGTGGTCTGGAAGGCGCCGAGTCGCTCATTATGCTGTCGGCGACGCACTACGGCGGCGAGATATCGCGAAGTCGACAAAATTCCATCCTGACCAATGCCGATGGCGCTATGCCTTCTGCGCTGTCGTTCAAACTAAATAGTCTACCGTCATGGGTTCCCGATTGGCGCCAAAGAGCGCACCATTTATTTGGCTCGCCAGATACACCACATCGAGCGGCCGGCGACACAAAGCCGCAGCTCTCCATTGACAGGAGCGCATTGACCCTCAACATCACTGGAAAGCATATGGATACGATCAAGCTCGTCTCTTGGGTGATACGAGGAGACAGCTTTCATGTCCGCGGACAGCGTGAAGATGCCACCCATCCCATGGTGGCTCTCTGGCAGAGAATATGCCGCCAAAGGTCTCCGATGCATCTTTCCGCCACGTCGCCGACTGGGAGGCACTACCCAACCGGGGAACCACCATTCTTAGCTTTGGCGCAGTGCCTGACAAATGCTGGCATTGGCATGACCCGTGCCCGCGAGCACTCTACAATCCCCGACTCTGAGCATTTGGCCAACGCCACAGCATACCTTGGTCGAACAGCGCGCCGCTTGGACCCCATGGTGTCGGACGAGATTCGAGATCTCGGTCGTGACGGCGGAGGTGATGCCTTTAAATGGTCGCATGAAGCGTCCCTGATATCTAGGCATAGGCGTCTGGGCCTCTCAGCGCAAGGCTATTTTGTCCTCGGCCCGGACAGCATGGAGCCGGGAGACACCGTGGTTGTGCTCTATGGCGGGACGGCGCCGTTTGTACTGCGACGGAGAGGACCGCGTAGTGAAGATGGCTGGATATTGGTTGGAGAGTGTTACGCGCATGGCATGATGAATGGCGAGGCTTTGACTAGGAAAGGCGCCGTGGAGGAGACGTTTACGATACATTGAGCGCCGAGTTGCGCGATCATTTTTGTACATATTTCCACTACGCATCAACAACGCTGTCGACCGATCAAAAATACGTGGCCAACAAGTTACCCGTAAATTACAGATCGTATTCAATCATGCAAAAGTAAATCAAAAGTCCGTCGCCGTGTTGACTTACATCCTCCGGCCAGAAGGTGGGGCCGACAAAAGTCGAGATTGGAAACTTTTTTTGGCAGAGCTTTTGACTGTAGCACATCGGCGCGACACCACACAAACGTCATGCCACGAAATACAGTACAACCCAATGCCTGGGTAGCATTGAAGCTGCCTAATGGAAATGTCAAAATCCTACAAATAACGCCCAATACGTAAGCCGCCGCCCGCCTGCGCCCGCCTCGTGACCGACTTTTGGCCCGCTAACCAGCCTGTCTGAGCAGAACCGTGAGCTTGGGCAAATACGGCTCGTTCCCCAGCAACCTGCTCCTCGAGCGCCCGTACCACATCACCTACGAAGTTCAGGACAAGCGCGAGGGCGAGACCTTTTCGCGGCTGCGCGTGGTGCCCGGCACCGAGCTCAACGCCGACGCCCTCATCGACACGACGGCCGAAGACGAAGCGGCGAACGCGACGCCCGATGCGGAGCCCGCCAACCAGGAGAGTGATGACATCAACGAGGCCATGATTGCGGCGGCTGTGGGCGAGGAGCTCGCGCTCGTCGACGAGGAGGTCGCGGAAGGTGGCGTCGTCACGCGTAAAACGTTTGACGAGCAGGCACGGCAAACGCTGACGACGGAGGAGATCGAGGAGCTGAAGCGCAAGGGCGCTGGCGCTGGCAAGGAGATTGTTGCGAAGCTATTGCTGCGCCACACCGCCATTGATCAAAAGACGGCGTACTCGCTAGCCAAATACAAGCTGCTCAAGGAGAAGAAGTACGTGCGTCGCTTTACGGTTCTGCCGCTAGACGTGGCGATGATGGCGCAGTGGATGCTGGAGGACAAGGATGCCAGCAAGATTCTGGAAATGCGACAAGAATCGCTAGCGCTGGTTGGATGCTGGGCGGACGTGCACTTCGGTGGCCGGCCTGTGGAGGGCGTGACGACACCACATGGCGGTCGATGGCTGGCAGTCGATGACACGGGTGGTCTGCTAGTTGCTGCGATGGCTGAGAGAATGGGTATACTGTACCGTGACGAGGATGAACCGAAGCAAGAAGACGACCAGACGGAGGAGGCACCAACAGAAGAGCCTACTGCTGAAGAAGCCAACGGCGCCGAGGACACTGTCTCAACAACACGCCCGTCGCGCAAGAGGCCGCACAAGGACGACCTCTCGCTGCACTATGCGCTCACAAACTCCATTACACTCATCCACGCCAACTCGCAGCCGAACCTATCCCTGCTGCGCTACTTTGGCTTCGACGCTAGCGACCCGAGCCCGCACGAGCCGTACCACCCGCTCTTCACCAACCTGCTGCCAATCAGCTGGCTCCAGACCCTGTCGCCCCAGGATGACCCGACGTACGCCGAGCAGCCGGACGAGGTGCCCCTGGAGGAGCTCATGGCGTGGAAGACGAACCGCCGGGGCAACTACCACCGCAAGCGCCGCCGCTGGGCGCGCACGCAGCAAATCGTCGACGGCACCCGCGCGGGCGGCTTCTCCGGCCTCGCCGTCGCCAGCACCATGGAGCCCATCTCGATTCTGCGCAACGCGCTGCCGCTGCTGGCCGGCGGCAGCCCCGTCGCAATCTACTCGCCGACGATGGAGCCCCTCGCGCAGCTGGCCGACTGCTTCAGCATCGGGCGGCGCGGCGCGTGGGTGGCGAGCCCGCCGCCAGAGGCCGAGGGCAAGTCGCTCGCGGAGCTGGTGTACTGGGAGGGCTCGACCGAGTTCCCCATCAACCCGACGCTGATGGTGGGCGTGGCGGTGCAGACGAGCCGGGCCAAGAGGTGGCAGGTGTTGCCGGGCAGGACGCATCCGATGATGATGGGCAAAGGAGGCGCCGAGGGGTACTTGCTTACAGGATGGAGGGCGATTCCGGCCGAAGGACGGATATCGGCGCGCGGCAAGTTTCAGAAACGAAGGATGTAGCGTGATATTGTGGTAGAGATACCCTTGTAACGATGGATTGTGTAAATCAACATGAGCATTCACTTTTATCGGCGGATCTGGGCATTTATTGCCAAGGATTGAGTTTGGTTCACGTTGTGCCATTGAAAAAGTCTGTTCGCTATATTGACGTGATAAAGCAGTCTAATGTGCGCCCCATGTGGTCGTCCCTATCCTTCCCTTACAACGCCTTGCCCATGAACTTTCTCTTTGTAAAGCTCAGCCACCACTTGCTGGGCTTGGCGTCGTCCTCCTCGTAGACGCGGGCGAGTATGCGCGCTGCGAGCTCCTGTCGGATCTGAGCCATGTACTGGCGGAGCTGCTCGGCGTCTTGTCGGTCGCGGGGCGGCTCGTACATCTAAAAAGGGACACGATATTAGCCATCTCCCTCCTTTGCCAGTCCTAAAAATCGGCGGAGAAGGACGAGAAGTATGTACCTGGTTCAGGGGCCACGCAGGGTCACCCGGCAGCGCAAAGTGCAGATCCAGCGCCAGGTTCATGACGTCCTTTTGCGCATCGCGCACCGAGGCATTGGGCTTGATCTTCGTGAGACAGTCGCTCAGGAACCAGATGCCGTAGATGAGGAGGCGGTCCGCCGGGCCCTGGATCTCAAAGTTGCGGAAAAAGGTGTTGGCGCGGAAGAGCGAGATGACCTCGTCGAGGATGTCGTAGCTGTCCGAGTCCGGGTCCGGCGACTCGGCGGCGGGCAGTGGCGGGTTCGGGAGCGGGAGCGTGTAGGCCGGGCCGCGGACCTTGGTGCGCAGAGGGAGCAGCGGGAAGTTGCCGATGAGGCGCGGGTTGGGCTCCGAGTTGAAGACGGAGTTGTAGGCCTAGAAGGCGACGGCGTCAGCACGTGGGGATGTTGGGGCGAGTTGGGAGGGTTCAAGTCGCGATCGTGGATGGGCATAGGCGGAGGGGATGTGGGAGGAAGAGCTATTTACAGGCATTGCGATGGGCTCTGGCGCAGCGCGACGGGGACAATCTCTGTTGGACAAGCTGGTTCAAGAACTGGTGATGGCGTATGCAGCTTCACCATGGCGGGGCTGCCGCTGGAAGCTGTCGTCAATGAATGTGGGGCACAGCAGAGGTGAAGAATGGCTGTGCTTGCTGCTGTGGCTGGTAGCTTGGAGGGCGCCACAGCGCTGTTGGGGCTTCGCTCAGGCAGCCAGTCCGGCATGCAGGTACGAGATGCTCAGAGATACGATGCAAATTTACGAAGAAAAAAATGCAATTACTAAGAATCAGAGTTTGACATGGTTGATTTCTAATTGTGACTCTTTCGGGATGAGTTATTGTTCGGCGTGACGATTCGTGCAGGGAGAGGCCGTGGAATGCTCGGCGACGGCGGAGACCTGGACGGCTGGGCGATCAGGTGATCGGTGCACTGCGGGAGGGCGACGTCGGAATGGCTGTACAAAAATGGCAAAAACTCTTGAATATTATAGCAAAATGAATCCCATACCCATTGCTAGCAACTCCGATTTTCGTAGATTTGAGAGGATTGCTGCTTGTTGCAGTACGAACGCTGATTGAAACATCGTCATCGGCCGTAAACTAAAATCGCCAAGTTGAGTGGCAACTTTCACCTCAGAAACATTCATTCACACTCCCAACGTCGGCGACATTCGCTATTCGGCATCTTGCTCAGTACGACAGTGGGAGCGACGTATTAATCAAGTGTATTACAGCGACTACTTGGCACTGTTACAGCGGGAGGGCCGCTACAGCTCCGCAGCGGGGTAGCTTTTTGAGTTATGCCCGCCTGCCCGCGCCACGTAAAAAGAAAGACCGTTTGGCTGCGGCCGGCCTCGGGCATAACGCCGTCAATGACATAGCTCCTCTCAGCTCGACATTGTTTTTAACCTTTTCCTTCCGCGTCTTGAGCTTCATCCAACCTCTCCATCTTCATCTACTCAAAACTTTCCCAATTCTACAATTGACACCATTGATCGTAACAGAGACACCATGGCGGATACCGTAGGAAAGGTACAGTCTGCCCCTCATCAGCGCAGCATTACCCCTCCATTGGGCCGGCGCGCCATGACGATGCCTCACTTCGTGCCCGAAGCAGTGAATCAAAAACTGACCAGCGCAAAACGAAAATAGACCATCACCTGCAAGGCTGCCATCGCCTGGGAGGCCGGCAAGGACCTCACCATTGAGGACGTCGAGGTCGCTGCCCCCAAGGCCCACGAGGTCCGCGTTCAGATTCACTACACTGGTGTTTGCCACACAGGTACGGCGCCATCCGGCACGCCGTAAGGACCAACAAGCTCATCCTAAAACTACAGATGCGTACACACTCTCCGGCAAGGACCCTGAGGGCGCTTTCCCCATTGTCCTCGGACACGAGGGTGCCGGTATCGTCGAGTCTGTCGGCGAGGGCGTCACCAACGTCAAGCCCGGCGATACTGTCGTCTGCCTCTAGTAAGGCGCCCGATTCCATCCACATCCACAGACAAGGCCTATTCTGACCCATCATCTTTCACAGCACCCCCGAATGCAAAGAGTGCAAGTTTTGCAAGTCTGGCAAGACGAACCTCTGCGGCAAGATTCGCGCCACCCAGGGCAAAGGTGTCATGCCCGACGGCACCACCCGCTTCAAGTGCAAGGGCAAGGATGTGCTGCACTTCATGGGCACTTCGACTTTCTCGCAATACACTGTCCTCGCCGACATTTCCGTCGTCGCCGTGCAGCCGGACGCGCCCATGGACCGCACGTGCCTGCTCGGCTGCGGCATCACCACGGGCTACGGTGCCGCGCGCGTGACGGCCAATGTCGAGGAAGGCTCCAACATTGCCATCTTTGGCGCTGGCTGCGTCGGTCTGTCGGTCGTCCAGGGCGCTGTCATCAACAAGGCCGCCAAGATTATCGTCGTCGACGTCAACCCCGCTAAGGAGGAGTGGTCCAAGAAATTCGGCGCGACTCACTTTGTCAACCCTAATGACCTTAAGAAGGACCAGACCATTGTCGACAAGCTGATTGAGATGACGGATGGTGGTTGCGACTACACCTTTGACTGCACAGGCAATGTCAGCGTCATGCGCGCGGCGCTCGAGGCCTGCCACAAGGGCTGGGGCGAGAGCATCATCATTGGTGTCGCCGCCGCTGGCCAAGAAATTTCCACCCGACGTAAGCCGCACTTGCCTACCGTAATTTGACAGATTTACTGACGCTCTGCAGCATTCCAGCTCGTTACCGGCCGTGTGTGGAAGGGATGCGCCTTTGGTGGCATCAAGGGCCGTTCCCAGATGGGTGGCCTCGTCAGCGATTACCTCGACGGCAAGCTCAAGGTCGACGAGTTCATCACCCACCGCAAGACCCTCGGCGAGATCAACAATGCGTTCGAGACCATGAAAGACGGCGACTGCATCCGCGCCGTTGTCGACATGAAGAAGCTGTAGGAAGCCTAGTGCAGAACGTGATCGTAGAGATTATGTAGTATGGCAGACGATTTATGGAAAAGTATTTTATTGAATGCAGCTCCTAGCCAGTGCGAGCAGATGTGATGTGATTGAATTGAGCTGTGGCGAGTGATGGAGTACCCAGGAGGTGCAGCGCCCGCTGGTCCTTAAGTAGCCGCCTAGGCGACGGACCTTGATGGTTCAGGTGCGACTCGGTTGGATCAACCCCGAGCCACGACCGGCTATGACGTTGATACGACCAGCGATAGAAGGGAGGAGAGATTTCGAGTTGGTCTTTTTTTTTAAACCAAGCGTAATGAAATGTCTTCCGCAATTGGGTTCAGACTTTGATGAATATAGAGCAGCCTTGTCTCTTTGCGTCTTCCTACTTAGCATTGCCTGATCTCTCTTTCTCGTCTCTCTTCCTTCTTCAATGCGTGCGAGAGCATATCCGACAACATCCACAACCGCCGAGAGAGTTTCTTTTCTGTGGAAGACGTCAAGATCAACAACTGCGTTGCCAGCTCCGCCCGCAAGGAACAAAACCATTCGCGCGGTCCAGCTGAGAGCGAGGCAGGCAAACATGTTCTCGGCGTAGCGGCGGTTAGGATGTCGGATGCTAAACTCGGCACCATCCGTGATACGCTCGCCCGTAGTTGCGTCAAACTCGGTATATCTCGACATATTGTTTTTGTAATCGCCCTGCAGAGTACACATCTCCCCCAGGGACGCGTAGGAAGCAGGAAAAGTTTCGAGGCTCAGGTTGGTCTCGGTTGGTCCGAGGAAATGAAGCTCAAAGTAGACTCTGATTGCTCGACACCCGTTTTCGTCGACACAGGGCACTATCTTGGTGGGACGAAAACCGATCAAGCCCAGCTCGTACATGCTGCTCAGGTGGCCGTTGAGGGTGAAGATGTTCCAGTCCTCATCCCGCCAGTTCAAGTGCTCCAAGAGGCCACGGATGCGAACTTGAAACTCTTCTCCTAAGAGCATGCGTAGAATTGATAGCTGGGCGGAATCGGGATTGACGCTGTTTGGGAGGATTGAAACATTTTCGAGACTACCTTTGCGCCCGGATATGACGCATATATGGAGATCACGACGATCTACCTTTCTCAAGGCTCTGTCCTCTCCACGACTCTCTTCCTCTGTAATGTACTTGGAGTAATCCGTCTCCAGAAGCCCCCGCCTGTTGCGTCGATTTGACTTGGTGTTCTCCGGTGGCGTCATTGACAGGGTCGAAGATTTCCGCTTGAGAGTGACTGCAGTCGCCGTCTCAGTCGCTGGCGGATCGCCCAAGGCCGAATGATACGTAGAGGTATTCGGAGTGATTCGGTGCATGGCGCGGCGAGCGGCCGAGCAAAGGCTTCCTGTACAGGGCTTTGTCTCAGTCGGTGGCAGAGAGGCTGCGGTCGACGCATCAGGAATTGTCGCCTGCGTGGTGTACGTAGCCGGCAGAGGTGGCATCTGGCCAGCGATGACTGGAAATAGAACCGTTAAGCAGTGAAAACGAAGATGAAAAGAAAAGCTGATATACACAAATTAGTAAAGTCTTTTGCAGCATCACCGATGCTACGAATTTTAACCAAGTCACCCTTGATACCCTCGAGGAAACCGGAATCAAGTAGGACGAAAATGGCTTGTTGAAAACAACCAAATTCTCGTTCAAGTATCTTTCCTTGCCGAAGGCCCACATAGACGTGTGAGATTTCGTCGATTAACTCAAGTCTTTCGTCATAGTAGCCGCGGCGGTCGATGTCTCGAGGAGCCGGTGGTAAATTGAGGCGGATGGGACTGGGTAGCTCAACATTGCTGGCCATGGTGATGAAATCAAGCGGATAAAAATAGCTCACAAAGTGAAAAGAAAAGTTTTTAGGATACATACTGCTATTTATCAGTCGCGAGAAAATTAAAGTTACGCGGCGTACGCCACGAATAGGGCCTGCATTCTTCGACTCTCTTTTTTTTTTGACGTGCCTCAATCCGCCCGGCATTCCTCAGAGGGTCTGCACAATTAATAATTAGACGCACTATTATATTTTTGCAAGCCAGAAGCTCCAGGACATGGAGCACCGCGGAGAGTGTCAAGTCATGTATACGTGCCTACAGTACTGTTCGCGGACAGTACTGTCACTGGTGCCGGCCCCGGGCTAGAGCCAGCGAGAACCAGGCTTGTTATCTTTACTGATCTAAGACTCCTCGTAACCAATCGGTCTTTCTCTCTGAACATAAGACATTGGTGCAACACAAGCCACATGAGTACCGGGCTTCTCGCCGTAGTGAGGGTCTGGCCCGAGCATGTTCAGTGGAAACCCAAGCTCGAAGGGGACGATTGATTCCAGATAATCGAGATCAGCACGACTAAGCTTGATGTCGAGCGACTTGATGTTGTCTTGTAAGTGCTTGATTTTCCTTCCACCTTTTTTTGGAACAGTCAACAAATTGTTTATAATAGTTGGACCTCATTCTTATGCTTACCGACTATGGGGAAGACGTTGGGGGCTTTGGCCATGACATAGGCAAGCGCCACAGCAGTGGGGGACTCGATGTCATGTGCCTTTGCAACTTTGTGCAGAGCTTCGGAAATCTTGGCCTCGTTGTCCGTCTGCTCAGCAGGCGCTCCCATGATGGCGCGGACACTTTCGTTGTTTTCTGCCTTCTCTACGAGCTGCGAAGCGGTCTGAAACCTTCCTGTAAACAGGTTAGTCGACTATTCTGAGCACCAATATGTTGTAAATATTCTATATACTCGCCTCCGCCGACTGCATCCCACGGCGCAATGGCCATGCCAAAGTGACGTGCCATGGGGATGATCTCGCGCTCCAAGTCGCGCAGCATGACATTCCAGCGACCCTGGTAGATGCTGAACTGGGTTTTGCCCGTCGCACGTGCATACGTGTTGGCTGCTGCGACAATGTAGGCAGGAGTATCACTGATTCCCAGGTACATGACGCGACCCTGTTTGACAACGACGTCAAGGGAGTCCACAAGTTCCTCGATACTGGTGGTCCAGTCCCACCAATGCACATAGAGAATGTCAACCCAGTCTGTTTGAAGCTTCTTGAGCGAGTCGCGGAGCGAAACGTGTAGAGACCGTTTGTGATTTCCGGAAGCATTGACAGAGCCGAGGCCTTTGCCTTTCTTATGGCCGACATAGTTGCTTGTAAACTTCGTCGCGATGACCATTTCATCTCTATTGCCTCGCTTAGCCATCCACTCGCCGATCCATAGCTCCGACTCCTCGTCCTGGTAATTATTGGCACTATTGTATTCTTAGTCCAGCTCTGTACAGTCTGCCATTTGTTTCTGTTGCTTACGTATCGATCAAGTTACCGCCAGCTGCAACGAATGTGTCAAGAAGCTCAAAAGCACTTTTCTTTTCCATCGAACCCAGCATACCCTTCCATGCCTCGCCCAAGCTTCCTGCTCCAAGTTGCAATGGTGAAACACGGATCCCAGCGGACCTTGAGAGAACTCTGTACCTACCTAACGATGTGGGAGGGTCTGGTGCGAGCTCGAATAGTGACATTTGGAAGAGTTCGTAGGGGAACGAGAGGCTCTCGTACAATTTGATGTGGGAGAGAAAAGTTCTCGAATGGTTAGTAACCGTAAACTGCTGGAATGGAACGTACAACCCAGTACATATACTGCTGGTGATCGATGCTATTGACCACATTTGTCATCATAATGTCCGCAACTCCGGCGAACCAGGGAGAGGGGGTATTTTAGCGACGGGTATCGCGCGGGTTGCGCGGATCTTTGCATTACCAATTGGCCTGCATTAGCTCGCCTTGTATGTCAATGTAGACGTGTTCCGTTAGCAGCGGAGGGATAGGAGGATCCAATACCAGTGCAACAGAGACAAAGATTACGGTACTGTAACCATACATCTCGGCACTGAAATAGCTCCGCGGCGGAGAAGCACATTCGCTCAAGCTGCATTGGAGGTATCTATACACCTGCAGCTTCTCGCATCGACTACAATCACTTCTAAGCTCTAGGTTATTGATTGGGGACAGCAAAAACCAATCTCATCATGTGGCAGAAAAGGAAGCGGCCGAGGCAGTAGGTCAAAAAACTATTGAAGTATGGTAATCTACAACCAACTTAATCCCGCTACACCGCCTCACTGCATCTGTAATGCGCTATGCTAGAGGCGTATATATGGTGTCAAACTTCTTGTATCCCACACCTGTCACGAATGTCTGCATCCACGGACCCTGCGCGTCGGCGTGGGCCAGTTCCCAGTAGAGTTTCGCATGTGCGTCGCCGTCGATGCGATACTTGGGAGATCCATCTTCCTTTCGTTCATCGGCATAGTAAAACCTGCAAAATCGTTAGATTTTGATGCGCAATCCGATTCTAGTGGTGGAACGGGGGCAACGCACTTGTATCCACGGTCTTTGTACCCTGCCGAGGCCGCCCAGATCATATGAGCCGCACCCGATTTACCGACGCCCGATGACAGCATTTTTGGGAGAATGGCTACGTTGGTGACATTACCAGTATATATGAAAGTGCGCGCAGCCGACGACGGGAGCTGCTCAAAGCCCAGGACGGCCTGCTGCGCCGCAACAAAAGCACTGTCGATGTTGATTGTCCTCTCCGCGCGGAAGTCGGCAAGCGGAATCGCCAAGGGATCGTCTGCAGACGTGAATGTGTTCGCGCTGCAATTGTAAATAACGACGCTGGGGATGCCAAACGCCTTTTTCACTTTGGCAAAGGCATTGACGACATCGTCCGTCTTGGAGAAGTCGCTCGTGATGTTGAGTTGGGTGTCGGTGCTGTCGGTCTCCTTGAGGGATCGAGCGGCAAGGGCAACTTTGTAGCCTCCAGCTGCAAAGGTGCGGGCGAGGGCTTTGCCAATATTGGGCCCTGCGCCGAGGATGAGAACGACAGGAGATGTGCTAGGCATGATTGGAATTGTACAAGACGAATTTAGTTGTCTACAGCCCAGCAAGGAAACAAGAGATTTTATCTGCTTTATATATATCTACAAGTCTTTAAAAAAGATGCAAAAAGAGACACAGGTATAAATGATTCCAAAGGGTCGAGCGATCTATCCCAGTGCGATTTCTAGTAGTTATGGTTTGTAATGATCGCCATCCATCACGGAGCCGGATCAGTGGGTCACCGTTGCAGATCTACACCCGGACCTTACGGAAGGTCCGAATTCGAGTACAGCGTCATGTCCTCGTCTTTAGTTATATGAGAGTTCCTTTTATTATTCAGCGAGGTGAGATTTGAAATACAGGGGGCTTTTTTGTCGCGGGTTTATTGTCAATCGAGAAGGAGCTCTTCTCCCTGCTTATGAATTTGAGGCGGCGCTGTTGTGCTCATGGATATTCGATGAAGCCTACGCAAGGCCTTCATTGTGGGATCCGTCGTTGTTCCCGGCGAGCCTAATTGCTTGCGCTGATTAATTGTTCGTTCTGGCGAGTTGAACTTGAGTGCTACTAATGAATGAAAGTGAAATGAAGCTCCTCGCCCATGGACAAGACGCTTAAGCAGAACGCAAAGCAACATTCACACCTTAAATCATTCTTCGCCCAATCTCAATCTGTTCTACTAATTTACCTGATGGCTGCCAAGGCAATTGTCATCGTCGCTGGAGTTGGCCCAGGCACAGGTAGTGCCATTGCGCGCAAATTCGGTGCCGCCTATCCAATTGCGCTTCTGGCTCGCAAGCAGGAAAATTATGAAGGTCTAGTAAAAGAGATCAACGAGAAAGGAGGCAAAGCCATTGGCTTCAGTACAGATGTCTCCAGTGAAGCGAGTGTGAAAGCGGCTTTTCGCAAAATCCACGACGAATACGGCATTGGACCAGTCGCTGCGGCAATTTTTAATGCGCCGGGAATCTTTCTAAAAAAGCCCCTGTTGGACATGAGTGTGGATGAATTCGGCGCGTCCTGGCAGGTGAGCTGGTAAGTCGTTGAAGCGCAGATGCGAAGAGGACCTTTACCCAACAGGAGCCTGGGCTGACAATGAACAACAGCAAAGGGGCATTTATCTTTTCTCAAGCTACTCTTCCGGGACTGCTCAGGCAGGCCGCAGACAGTAGCGCTCCGCACCCGCCGACACTAATTTTCACAAATGCCACTGCAGCCATCAAGGCAAATTCGCAAGTGTCTGGATTCGCTAGCGCCCAGCACGGAATGCGAGCGCTGTACCAAAGTATCGCAAGGGAGTTTGCTCCGCAGGGCGTTCATGTCGCGCATGCAATCATCGATGGCGCTATTGATCTTCCGAGAACTAGAGAGTTGTTTAGGGACTGGGCAGACGAGGCCATGATTGGCACAGGTGACATCGCCGAGGCGTACTGGAACTTGCATCTACAGAGCAAGCGCGGCTTTACCAACGAGATCGACATGAGGCCAATGTTGGAGAAGTGGTAGAGTTCTAGATTGTCGATAGTAGCCATTTTGACCGTTTTTGCGTATTGCATTAATGTAATTAATGCACGGACTAAAATTTTCGGGCGCCATTACTACGCCCAACGTCTCGACTGAAGGAGTCCATATTGTGGCTGCAGACTCTCAAACACCGATTGCGCCGGCAACTGTAGTGGACGTATTACTTTAAGACGAGTGACGAAGAAATGGTCCGATACTTGTCACTATATTTGCTTCGTTCTGGATCGTATAACCAAAAAAAAATCGTATTGTTGTTCTTCAATTTATCATTCAATTTCTTTTTAAATAGACTTATAAGACGTCGTAAATAGTCTCATCCAAAGTCAAGTATTACCTATTTGGTCTGCGAAAGCCTGTCATCGAGAAACTCAAATATTTCCTTTACGGAGTCTTCTGTGCTAGATTTTGGATTCTCGGCCTGGATTGAAGCGGCGGTTGTAGTCATAAAAGTGCGTTCTGGAGCATCAACAGTAACATATGGGAGTGCCCTGGCTCTATGAGTAGCCCTAAAACGCTTGAATCCCAGTTAGAAAAAGTTTCTGGTTAATTTGGAACGTGGTAGGGTACCTTTAAACGCTTTATAATACCTTGAAACTGGGCCTTCAGGACCTGATCATCTTCTGAATTCCCCAGTGACCATCTAAAACAGCTTCGCTGCAAGCTGGACACGAAATCCCTTTGTCTCCGTGGTATATAGTTTTCCAGGTCATTTGTTGAGAATAGAGGAGGTAGCCCTGTAAAAGCGTCAAGAGCTTGAATGATAAGCATATGACCACCGGAGAGCCCGCTGTATGTGATTATTGCATCGTTTTCGATCTTTCCGGTACCCCAAGCATGGAATCCTTGAATGTGCCGCATCCACACATAGTGTAACATTTTTCCATTGTGCATGTTTCCCGAAAGGCTGTCGAAGACCTTGTCGAAAGTTTCGTTCAGATGGCCCATATGCTTTCGACACAAAGACTTTTCTCCCTTGTTAAACTGGATGATCGCGTGGATCATCGCATGGTAGACAGGAACGGACTGGGGGTCACAAGGTTTTAGTCTTGCAAATCGTTTTCTTCGAAGCTTCTACCGGACTCACCAAGCGCTCCATCTCGTAGAACATGCAATAAAAATTAAATTCCGACAGTCTGTAATCCTGCGACAAAGGTTGGTTGATCACATGCTCGGGATTTCCATGCTCATTGATGTTGAGCAGAAAATTTGACATGACTGTACCACTTTCAGACGTAAACCCGAAGTGCCGTTGAATATGACGCCAAGGAAGAGCGAGCTCATCCGGAAAGTCAATAACTCTCTCACGTTGAGCACTCGTGATGATCGGATTTGTGCCCCACCTGTAGTAGTTAAGACAATTGCTATCAGTTGAATCCGAGCTTGGATCATACCTGTAGGTGTGGCGAAGAAATGCGATACAACAGCAAAAGCCGTTGTACTGTCGTTGGGAAAGAACATTTCTGTGCGTAGCTTGAGATAGCGTCTCGTTGACCTTGGAGAGCGCAACTGAAGTTGTGAGTAGCATCTTCAACCGGTCCCTCACAATCTTGATCTTGTAGCCATATTGGTTGCCATAGATATTGTTTCTCGGGTCCGATATCAAAGGTACAGCATCGTTCCATATGGCTTTGTACGGCATTAAAGCGGCCGGCCAGGCATCGTACGACACCTTGGGTGGCCACTGGCCGTCGCCATCCGATTCCACGACACCTAAAAAGTGGAAAGCGATATCATGCTCATTCTGTAACTTGCGAAGAGAGTCAACGTCAGCAACCGTCTTATCAAGACGTGAAGTTGGCCAATATGTGTGTCTCATTCTCCAGATGAAGAGCAGCACTGCTGATAGTATCAGGATAATGAAAGTCATTTTGCGATGAATTTGCGACAGAGAACAAAAATGAATTGTTTGTATCAGTAAACTTGTAGGTTGACCTTGGTCGTGGGCTTTTGGTACTCACCGTAAAAGCCAAGTCCTCCGCCGGCTATTAATACTTGAACAACTTGTGGCAATTGTGAACTCTACAAGACTCATTCACATGGCCGATGGTCATTGATAATTTGTAATGAGACAACTTTGTACTGCCGTCGGCGGCTTGCATCTACTTCGCCATCTACGTAACAGAACTGAAAGTGGCGAACACAGGTACAAGAACCTCAGAAACGGCAGACCGGAACATGAGAGACTAAACCATGGCAAACCTAGACACGAGAAACTTAGACACGGCAGACTGGAACATGGGAGACTCAAAGACGGCAAGCTTAGACAAGGGAAACCTAGACACGGCAGACTAGAAGACACCCTAGCGTAGACTTTGCTGCTTCTCTATGAGGTCTTGCCTATACGAGCTAGATAATTACCTCTTCGGCTGTGCTAGTTTGTCGCCACGTACCGATTGTTTCACCCCGGTAGTAGAAACTTGGGCGCTATTTCCGTCCATGAGTGCGCCACAAAGTACACTCAAGACCACTCACACAAAAATGCTGTCCATCGTGCAGCCTTGGCAGCGCGGGAGCATACCTAATGTATTTTACCAAGCTCTCGATAAGACCTAGTCTTTACACTATATTTAACAACAGAAACTACATGGTCATAGATCAAGCAGGCGAATACTTTAGCGCGACTCACGAGGCACCGACTATGTGCAATGTATCAGATCATAGCATCTGCATAGTCTCACATATTTGAGCCACATGGGACGTGTCAGGCCTCTGGCATGCTGAGTAGAAAATTAAAAAGTGTGCGGCGCGCGTGAAGTCTATTACCTTTTCTCCCCGGCCAGATTGAAAATCCATCTGACAGGGATTAGTACTGTCGCAATATGTCTGGGAATTTGGCAGGAACCTGATGGAGTGCTTTGAAGCGGAAATATAGTCCGAGACCACCGAAAGTCTACGGACTGATCGTGGCGATGTCTCGGCCAATGTTCACCTCCTTAGCGAATCTCCTGATCTACTTCTCGTGGGATCATTGACTCGGTCTAGGAAATTTCGGTACGACATATACCAATCGTACTACTAGCACAATAGGCAATCAGCTAGCAGGTGAAAGGGCTGTCGGCTCAGAACTATACATTCGACGCATTCTTTTCTCTACTCGTCTATTTTCTTTCGCACTACTTTTCTCGAAAAGCATACAAAATCTTGATATCTTACTATACAAACACTCCGTACACTAAAAGTGCTTCTTGAGGGAATATTTTACGTAGACAGCACATTCCCGGAATTGCGACCTTCAACTGACGGCTATCGTTACAACTTCAGTAGATATAGGCACACAATGCTTAAAGCTCATATACTTCCAAGAAAACCTGGCATATCCCAATACTTGTAGAAGAAATTCACGAGCTGGGAGAATCCCTAGCGAGACCAAAATGGTACAAGGCGATCAAAGTCCTCCGCAGATATGGTGTCCACGTTTTTGTCCTCCTTGGTAACTTCATTATACAGCGCTATCGAGTGATTGCGCAGCCTCCTCGCCGTTTCCGACTTACCCATACCCGCAAACGCACGACTCTTCAAATAAATAGTGCGCGCCTCCTCGTTCTTGTTCGCGAGCACATCGACGCTCCAAGCAATCAGTGCTTCATTACTGATGAATCTAAAACACACCGAGATTAGCGCTTTTTTCCTGTCTGAAAGTGAGTAATCCTCATCGCAATGCACGGCTTACACTGCGTCTTCAACACGTCCCTCGCGGAGGAGGTGCTCGGCAAAGTTGTGCGCCACGCGCGCCGTGCACGAGTCCCGCTTGCCGAGCGTCTTGCGGAGGTGCTTCCATGCGCGCTCGTGGTACTTGCAGCTCTCGTCCGCATCACCTTGCATAGCCCGCAGCGCCGCGGTGACGTTCAGGAGCAAGCCCGTCCTAGCGCTCTCTCCGTCATCCTCACCCAGCGCCGCTTGCCGGGTCGTGAGGCTCTCCGCGAGCAGCGCGTCCGCGTCGTCGAGCTTGCCCTGCAACAAGAGCGCCCACGCCATGTTGGCTTCGCGCGAGTGCGGCACGTACTCGGCGTCGAGCTCCTTCATGATGCGTATCGATGCGGCAATGTCGGCGATGCCCTCGTCGAGCCGGCCGTCCTGGATGTGCGCGATGCCACGCTCGCCGTGGGCGACGGAGAGGCGCTCGTCTTGAATGCCGAGATCTTCGCAGATTTGGGAGACTATGGCAAAGGACTTTTCCTTGTGCGTACGACTAGCTGCAAAGTCGTTAGATTCCATGGCGACGACGCCGAAGCAAAAGTGGATGTCGGCGAGTACGGCGTCTGTATCCTCATGGTCGATCTGGCGAGATATTTGTGCTGCCGTAAAAAGACTCGGAATTGTCTGAGATCGATATCCGCGCTCGATCTTGAACCTAAGCCATAATTAGAGACAATCATTTCAAGAGTGCTTCATTCTTACCATGCTCCTTCAATCGTCAACTTGCTAAAGAGCAATCTAGACTCATCGGACAGCAACTCTAAAATGGCAGGATAGAGCTTTTCAAGTCTAGCAATAGTGTGATGAAGGTCTTCACACTCGGGCCACCGGCTCACTAGGAGCCTCTGTGCACGATTCTTGGGCTCCGGCAGCAGCGGCTCCTTGGATGGTCTGGGCAGCGCCGCCGGCCACTCGGCCCAAATTTTGCGTGTGATGCCTTCAAAGAAACACTTCCTCTTATCATCGTTTAACGTCGCAAAGACTTGATTTTGAATTGTGTCAATTATGACGAGCTTTTGCTTGTCCCCTTCTAGGACAATAAGCGGCTGCTCCAACAGCGCATCGCGACCCTCGACATAGGCGGCCTCGTCAAAGGGTGAGTCTGCGGACAACAGTTCGGGGGCGAGCGCTTTTATAATGTCTTCTGGGAGTCCCGTGCTCATGAACGAGAGAAGTTCAAGGAGCTGCAGGGCCGTGGATTTGAGACTTCGCGCATCATACCTAGGTACCATGTCGAACATGTCCGAGCAGTCGGCTGGGGAAAGCGGTGTCAGCGGATAGCTCAGGTACAGGCGCTACATGATACAAACCTTGAGCAGGTTGAAAATCACTCATTTTGTCGAGTTACTATTCAAAGTAAGCAACACTTTTGGATTCGGCAACCAAAACTTGGCAGGGACGCATGACGGCATTCGAGGGTCCCCGGCCCTCGACAACTGCTACACGCCGCCTACTTATATACTGCTCAAAGGCAACACAACTCAGCAAATCGTACACGGCAGATGCATTTCTGTGCAACGAATACGGGCATATTATCAATACTCTGTGTCTCATTTCATTCACGCACGTAAGGGCATGCATCCGTGTTGGCGGTGGTGTCACTACATGGCGGGCAGCTTGGACGGCCGGCAGGGCGCCACGCGGGTCGCCTCACCACCGACCAGGCGTATTGTACCCCCATGCGGTGAGAAGCTTGCTGCACGACTTTTGGCCCCGCTTGCACAGCATCAGAGCTCATGGGACACGGTGCGTGCTTTCAAAGAAGAAATCACGTGGCATTTGTCTTTGTTCTTGTTGCACAGCTGTCACACCTGGACATAGAGCCTGCCCAAGCCTATCATTGGAGTACTGTCTATCATCCAACAGCTTCGCACCTAGTTTTATGTTGCACATGCACAGATATACACAGAGCCGGGAAAATCCAGTCCAGCTGGGCTGTCACCCATGTCAAATGCAGGCCGTATTTCCCCCGTGCAGACTTGATCAGCTGACGATTGGCCGACCCTGTTCTCCGGAGTTGCTTGCATCAAGGCGCTTCACCAATGGCGGTTCACAAATCGATCAGTGGACCAAAGCCGCAATGTGTTTTGTCTCAAAATCAGGTGATAGGAGTGGCGAGGCCGCGGCGTCTTTGGCCAGGCAGAATTTGTACCCTGGGTTTGCTTGGCAACCTGACAATGACAGCGACGTCCTGCGCTTCCCCCGCTTGCCCGGCGGAGGTGCTGTCAGGATCTGGTACCGGTCGGCGTGGGCTTTTCGTCCGACACCAAGTTTGCCGTGAACGTTATGGCGTCCTTCTCAATGCCCCCCGGTCCTTGTCTCTGGCGCTGAACCACAAACTTTGAGCCCCAATTCTTGTCGTCGTCGCTGGCGCCCGAATACGCCGGTTCATTCGCTCCATCTCCAACAATGCGCGCCATCTTGGCTCTTTTGTCGACGAGCGCGAAGCGAGGGCCGAAGAAAATCGCGTCAGGCTTGCTTTCTTGCGTCACTAGCAGTCTGTTGTCTATTTTGTCGCTTGCCGCGGACTTTCGGACATCATCTTGGCATTCGGAGAATTCAGCGCTGCCGTCGCAAAATGCCGTGGTGAGATCGCCAAATGAAACGCGCATGCTGGTCTCATTGAGAGGTAAATCTTGGTGGTTCAGTTGAGCATGCGATATTATTCACGAGAGCGACGAAAGAGTATGAACTTACCCACGTGCGCTATTGTCCTCTCAGTGATGTTCCAGAGCAGCTGCGTTGGATAATTTTGATCAGGGTGCTCCCAATTGATGGTGTATATCCGATCCCACTCCCACTCGTCGTGATAGCTGCGAACATTGTCTCCAAAGTATTCGAGAGTAGGACGTTGTTGGCACTCAAGGTTCATTGTATCGCAGTGTTTCCTTGAGCAACTAGTGATGTTGACGATTCTCGCAGTCGTACCCGCTTCACGAGCCTGCCGCTGGTTGTCTGTCCGAAGCTTGTATAGATAGCCGGTGCATAATGCCAGCATCAGACACACGAGATGCAAGTTCATTATCTTTTCTGCAGGAAATTCGATGTCCCATGAAAAACGGTAGAAACTGGTGATGTTGAAATTCTTGGGCATATACATGACTTTAATATTGGCAAGTTGGTCCACCAGGGTGTTGACCCAGGCTAGTTTGTGAAGACGAGGCTCCAACATGACGTCAAGCGTCCCAGCCTTTCCACCTTCTAAGAAAGAAAGTCCGCCCGACTTGTTAGGCTCGCTTAGACTGGGATGCTCTTTTTATGCCGTATAAATTTCTCTTTGTGGTAATTTTCCCGCCGCCGTTTACTCGCGACCCCTGCGAATGCCGCCGTTGGTGCCGATCGCCAGTTGCCTAACAACTTTTTGGGGCTCGCATGGCACCCACTCGTAATTGGGCTGGATCCGCATCAAGTTATTCTTCAGTTGGGTCGAAGTCGGATGAGATTTTTTTAGTTGAGTTGGAGTTGGTTGATACTATCTGTGAGGACAGCTTCTGTCGATCGCAGATGCCCGGCGTCCGCGATATGCTGGTCAGTGTGACGATGAGTATGAAGTAACTTTGTTGGCTCCCTAAAGGGGTTGAAGCTCAAGAAACGATTTTCGCCCACCTATTATTGTTAATGCTGGCGGGCTTCCATGTTATTCGAGTTCAAAGCTCTTGGCTATCAATATCGGATGTTAATCGCTGTTCATGAATGACTTGGCATCAAAGTCTTGAAGATACCCTTCTATATTTTTGCCTCTTCCCCTAGCTCGAGCTAGCTCGAGCTTCCTTAATGCTCATGTCAAGGCTGGCAAAGCTCCCAGGCGGGGCACTAATCGTGCCTTTGACGCTTTTTCCGTTTCCCTTAGATGTAACATCCTCGATTCTGACGCGCGCCTCTCGGTCTGCAGCGCGTATCAACTTTCATCGGACACCGTCATGATACTTCAGACGAACAGGGTTAGCTACTTTGACAGGACTGCTGGACTTGCGTGTGTCGAGGGTGGGTGGACACGTACCAATTCGCAGTTCCCAGTGCCACGGCAATTGTTGACTTGCATAGTTCCACCTGGTGGCGGAAAGCTTGAATCTTGGCCACCTTGAACATGCCGATGCAAAAGTGATCTCGCCAGGAGATGCTGTCCTCGGTCGAGCGTTGAGGCCACTCGCCCAGCCTCCTGCGGAAATCGGCACAAGTCGAGTCGCACGCTCGCACGGCGCTCTGTACTCCAGCATTCTGTATCATTTTTCTCAAGTCTGCGTGAATTATGCTTTCAGGCGCAAGGGCTACGCTTAGCGACTGGAGCACAAAGCAAGGTCACGCCGCCGCAGTGGATTTCTCGGTATATAAAGGCCCTGGTGCGACAAAGACGAATGATGAATGAGAAAGGCCTGTGCTTCGAACTATTTTCAAAAAGTCAGGAAATATCGGCAATCAGAGGAGCGCCCGCACGCTGTCGTGCAGCTCCTACCCCCCTTGTGCGACCGCAGCGGGGTCAGCATCACATTGCGATGCTCGGTCAGGGATGATGCATTTCTCCTCTTGTATTTTCTTGGGTCCTCCTCGGTCCTTTGGAATCTGGATAGAAGTCTCGCAACTGGCCGAGAATATGTACGCCACGAACAGAAATGCACCCCGCGATGCAGGCTCCGGCCCGCAAACTGCCACCGCCTCGTTGACGAGTCCCTGGAGTCGGACGGCTGCTCGGCTTTTAGTTTTCCACGAGATCCCGACATGGCAGCAGGACAATAATTACTTGCTTTCAGGGTATCGGTAAGCACCGTCGAAGCTCTACCCCTGTACGGACCAAGCGACAGACGTGTTCGACTAACACCGCTAGGCAGAGTGACTTCCGCCTCCGTCGCGACGTCAGTAGCGTCTTTGCTGTATTTGAACAACCAGACAATCAACACCTACTCACATCTCCTTGGATTGGTGGTGTTTGCTTTGCTGCCGTTCTACTTTTGCTACTGCGTATTGCCTGTTCAGTCTAGTGCGCAGGAACAGGACGTGGTCGTCGTGTCAATCTATTGCTACGCCGTTGCAGTTTGCTTTCTTTTTTCCACAATGTGCGTGCAAATGTGCTTTGCCAATCTCCTCCTCACTTATCAAGTTTAGCTTTCATTTGCTCTGGAACCATAGCCAGAACGTGTCGCGCTTCTGCAACAAGCTCGACTACGCCGGCATTCTCATACTGATGTGGGGGGCGGGTATCCCGACGATCTACTACGGCTTCATCTGCAATCCGTCGCTGCAAGTACTCTACTGGATCATGGTAAGTCCATCCATTCTGGCGGTCAATCTCTTGGCATGCTTGCTAACTATCGACAGACCAGTAGCACAGCGCTTTGCTGCACGATATTTACGCTGACCCCTAGCTTCGTCACCCCTCAGTTCCGTAAGTGGCGTGCCAGCTTCTATGCAGGCTTCGGTCTCAGCTCCATTATCTTTGTTGTTCATGGATTGATCATTCATGGATGGGAGCTGCAGAAGTCGCGCATGTCGCTTGTCTGGATGGGCTGGATGGCGATGGCCAATCTTGTCGGCGCGTGCATTTACGCTGCGAGAGTAAATCCCCTGATCTACACTCATCATGCTCCCTGCTAACTCCGAAAGATTCCCGAAAGATGGTTTCCCTACACGTTTGATAATTTTGGCGCAAGTCACCAGCTCCTTCACCTGGCGGTCATGATTGCTGCATGGATCCATTTCCGTGGCTTGATCGAAGTTTTCTGCAATATTCGATCGCAAGACAACATTTGCGGTACGGTATAAAAGAATAAATAAAACCATTTCATAGTATACATCATTCTATTCGATATATCGCCATGATATAGTTTCCTACAGCTTCTGTACAATGAATTGCGCCGGGCCGTCGTCTGCCGTCAGGACCAGCCGCAGCGTACGGCCGAACCGGCGATATTTCTCTGCGCGGTCTGCGCGCGCATCTATCTGCCTTACTTTTGCCCAGCCATCAGTAACCCGAATCGAAGGATCCGTCTCAATGTGAATAAACGTCGAGCCGTCGCCTCTCGCACGAATGCACCTCCCGACAATATTCCCAGTCGCGCCAAGATCGCCAAACTCCCATCCATTGTAGACTCCTGTCGTCATTTTCTGATCGTTGCCGGCCGATGCACGCTTCCAAAACTCGTGCGACAGCATGTCGAGTATCGCGACGCGCTTCCCTTGCAATGACTCGTCGCCATTGCTGAGGATGATTTGAGGATATGTGCGCTTGGGGTTATACGTCCACTTTCCATCCTCCATGTCACTGTTCCCGAAGCCGTGGATCTGGATTACAGTGGTAGCGCGCAGTCCGCGATAACGGTTGAACGCAGCGGGTCGCGTAAAGTCTTCTGCCAATTGAAGGAATAAACTGTGCTCATTGTGCGCCATGTCGGACGAGGTCGCGTTGGACCATGTGGATGATGTCTTTGCGGCCTCGGTACTGTATCGATGAATGCCGGCGATGAAGAAGGAATCTGCGTTTGTTTCGATAAAGGCTCTGATCCCTAGCTCAGGCGTGTTCATGTCGAACAGGGGGTGCGGAACCTGTATCGAGAGTGGCGTGCCGTAGGAGCTGCCTCTTGGTCCAAATTTTGCGAAAACGAACATTCCCCAGTTCCTTCTGCAAGCGCCACGCTCATCGGCCTCCTCGCGTAGTATCAAATAGTCACGATTGCGACCTTGGCCGATGTCTTGGTACTCAACGACCACGTACGCGTAGAGTGCGGCAATGGCACGAGCTGAATCCAAGTCTCCGCGGCGTGCAAACGTCACAGCGCGTGAGAGATCCTCGTTTGCGGCGGGCACTGAGGGTAGAAACGCCGTCTTGACATTTTTGCGCCCTGGGACGATGCCATCGTGGAGGGGGATCTGCTCGCGAAAGGTGGCCACGTAGTCTTCAATGTCGCCACGCTGGGCGAGCTGTGTCATGATTCCAAGCTGCCGCGTCAGTTTGAGTCAGTGATGCAATTCAAAATTTGACAGTCAAATAGTAGCCCGCTCACCGCCAATGAAGCAAAGAAGAGGCAGGGAAGCAGGCCGAGGTTCGGCTGCATGTCTAGCGCCCGATAAATCAGTGTGCTACCCCTGTCATAGACTGGGACTGTGATTCTTGTTGAAAGGTGCAGCAGCCGCCACAGCAATGGCCGAGGTAAAGGGATCCCAGCAAGTGGTTACAGGGACGGTCGAGTCGATGGGTAGCGAGCTGTTGATGCCCAGCTCAATGGATGTTGCATCAGCTTATGTCTGGGTCTCACCGCGTGCGCCCATCGAAGCTAGCATCGGATTTGCGGCTGACCCACTCACGGTACGGATATTCGCAGCAGCAGAATTGCAGTATGGCAAAGACAATTCTGAGCTCTGAATTCTATTGTTATTTCCCCTATTGCTGCGGGAGCAGAAAGGACGCGAGATAAAAATCTGCACATCTGAGCACCGGGCTAATTTTCACCATGTTGCGAAGTCCCTTCTCTGCTGCTTCCTTCAGGGTAGCTATTAATTACCCCAGGTAATTGGGACTCGCCTACGAAGCCTCCTCATTCTGAAACTGCTGGATAAATCTTTGACATAGGGTAGATAGTCTGGCTTCATTCAAATTAAATAATGTCAATTCTTTAGAAATTTCCGGTATCGCGTGTGTTTTATCTAGCCGTGGTTCGGATGCGTCGATGCTTCGGCGTCGCTATCAAGTAGCCCAACGTAGGCCTTACAATTAAATTCAGGATTCAGACTCAATAATTGACTGCGGCCACTCCAGCCAATGCGACCATTCCATCCCCAGAAATTCGACCAAAGAAGCTAGAATGAAGGCACCGGCATCGCCAACCTGCCACATATGGCGACCGTGATGCAGCAGCACCGCATACCAGCCCATAACGGCAGCCGCCGCAGGGTGATGTCGGCCAAGCAAATCTACAAACTCGTCCGGAAGAAACACATTCCAGGTAGAGAGCATCCGATACGGGTTCTTGTCGGGCCTACGGTTGGCCAAGTCGTCAAAGCCGATCTGGAGATGGTGCACCGCCGTGCGGCAAGACTCGCGGGACACAGGATCTAGCCCTGGCGTAATCGCCAGAAGACGCAGGAGCTGGTCGCATTCATGCCCGTGTGTCACCGCATCCGAATTACTCATTCCCCATTTGAGGAACGGCGCAAGCTCCGACTCGAGCAGGCTTGACCAAGACACGCCGGCCACGACGGCCCGTACGCCCCTGTACAGCTGCGCGCACTGCACAAAGCTGTCGAGGAACTCTGCGAAGCCTCTTGGTCGGGTGTTGAGCGTGTCCACCAGCGAGTGGCGGGAAAGAATGGACGAGAAGAGGACGGCGGGCATGCAGGCGTCGCTGCCGAGCGGTTGCGAAGCGCTGAAGCCTTCGATCGCCTTGGTCTGAAACTTGATGGCCTGGCTGTAAAAGAATTGGAAGTCGTCGGGATGCAGATGGGCCAGGTGTCGGGCGGACACAGCCAGGACTTGATGGAGGAGATAGGGCGTTTCCAGGGCAAGTCGCAGCACGAGCTCGGTGCCACCTTTGGCGAGATGGTCGGGGATCTCTGGAACAGCGGTCGATAGAGAAAAATGAAGAATCAGGCGCATGTGATGTAGATTGATGGGTGTGTCCGGATCTGACGTATGACCGTGCCCAGGCAACGGAGTAGTCGAGGCGCCCTGCCCTGGCGTGGTCACCGTGGTAGCGACCACGTTATCAGACGGGACGGCACATTCTGAGATTGTCCCAGGAGTGTGGGCCGCCTGTGTTTGGGGCGTATTATGATCAACAGATTTCCATGGCGCGTCCCGCCTCTGCTGCTGCGCCTGGCTGGGTTTGCGACGCCGTATTGCTGCGTATTCGCAGGTCCGCTCGACGACGACGCAGTTGGTGCACTGCGGCTTCGCTTCATCGCACTGATGCCTCTGTCAGTAAATGCGAGTGAGACTGCGCGGACAGTTAGTAAACCGACCTTGATATGACGCCTCTTACACTCGACACAGCCGTTTCGGGATTTCTTGTGTGATTTTCGTGTCATTGGGCGGCGGGCGTTGTAGGAAGAAAATACGAATACACGGAAGTGGTGGTGCCGGCGCTGGCAAAATTCACCAGTGCGCGCCCGGTGGGGAAATGCCGGAATACGGGCGTGTACACTTCTTGGTGCTTCGCCCTAGCGTTATCGGCATTACTTTGAAAAGATGGACCTCTCTGGAGAAAAACGACAATTGACTTCTAAGTTTGAGAAAGGCTTGAAATGACTAGATCCATCGGCATGGCCGCCGCCCGGGCCACATCTCGGGAACGCTGAATGCTCTAACGTTAGTTAGCTAAAGTAGCTCTGCCAGGAAGGCCAGAAATCCATATGGGGGCTGAGAATACCATCAATTTTAATATCTGACTCTAAAACTAATTTTCTGCTGTAGCAGTGAGTACTAGTCTAGCGACAATGAAGTACCCGTCCGAGTATTTCCCAGCGAAAAAAACCCATAGCAGGAACCTAAACAGAGAACTCTGCGTCACGATCTTTCCGCTGCTCGACAGGGTCTATAAGTTCCATCGCCGTGTCCGCTCGGTCCCGGGGATAGAGTCGGTTCGGATATCTAGTGGCGAATAAGGCCACGGCTAGAAACATGAGAACGCCGTCAAAAACGTATACGCACCACTCAGTCGACAAAAGATAGCCGTCCTGCCCCATGGCGTATTCGACGACGCGAAAGATGTTTCGAAGCATGACCAGTCCAGAGGTGGCGTAGAGCATGGCGAGGACAGAGCTCCAGGGAATGTCCAAGTAGCAGTTCACAAGCCCCTTTCTCACGAATCGAAGATGAAAAGAGAGGGACACCACGCAGAAAATGCCAAAGATGAGAATCTGGAAGATGAGGCCACTAATGATGATGTTCTGGCCTGTGTTCTGGCTGCTGGCAGAGTCGGCCTTGACCAGAATACCCGCTCCACCACCTTGGATCATGAAACTGACAACGTCGCCCGTGACGAAAATCGCGGTGATCCATTTCGAACGGATCATGGAGAATTGCTCGCCGTCAACGGCGCGGATCACGCGACCGAGGGTCATGTATAACGAAGCCGCAAAGAGAATCGGTGCAAGTAGGAGGAAGATGGACTGGAGCATGTAGGGAATCAGCTCGCCCGTCTTGTCGTAGGCGAGGAACCGGCCGACATAACCAATAGTTTCAACTAATTGGATATGGTTAGTAGAGACTTCTTATAATTTAGAGCGAAGTCCCTCCAGTTTCGAGTGAGTAAGGGGCATAATTACAGAAACCGCCAATGACAAATGGTAGGCAGAACCAAAGTCGGTGCTTGAACAGCACAAAGGTATGGTACGCTGTCGCGCACGCAAAAAGAACAACAAAGATGACGGCTGCAGGCCGGTTGGGAATATAGTGCCAGAGCGGATAGCCATTGTGAAGCTCGAGGGTAGGCATTCTTGCTAGTTGAGCTGGGAGAGCTGCAGAGACGGGCAGGAGGAGGTAGCGAGTGTAGTGATGAAGTTTATACCTGATTAAAGGAGCGGGCTAGCTAGTTCTAATACTTTTGTAACATGTTTCTCTATTTTAATTGCCAACTATGTCTATCGGGGTCTTGACTTCAATTGTTTCTATTTTTGTTCATTTTTTGCCAGGTTTTTGACATTGTCATGTCCCTAAATACGCGGAAGTTGGACACGCAGGAAAAGGTGGGGCCATTCTTCCTAAAGAGGCAACCCAGCTTTGCGACTTAATACGTCGTTAATACGAGGATAGGTTAAGACCAGGCAAGGCACGGACGAGGTGATGTGACTTGCAACGGTTGCCGAGAGGCATATTTCGCGCGTGACCTTTCTACAGCTTACGCGTTCCGAAAAGAACTTTTGGGTCTAAATACAAAACAGAACCTCGAGTAGGTGTCAGTCTTCGAACGTGCGTCCTCCTTACCGGCACTCCGGCTGTCGGCGCAGGGATTACACGTACGGAATGTGTTGACTTGGAGGGCTGATACATTCGCCGGGGAAAAAAAGGCAAAACTCGGCAGATGTTGCACTGAACATGGCAAGTAAACAAGGCATCATGGCCAAGGGAACAATCGCTGCGCCCACCTACAAGACCAATACGCTACGCTTATGTGCGCTACCGTCCGAGCGGTAGCGAGCTAGGAACGGTCTACGATTTCGCGACCATGAAATTAGAATTTCTTGTGCATGGAAATACATGCAAACGCGGTGTCCTGATTTCCCATTCTTCAAGTTGAAATGGGTTTTTCTCGCGGCGCGCGCGTTCTGCCTCATGGCCAAGATCGGAGCAAGATCTGTGGAGCTCTCCTAGGCTGGTCGCACCACGAGTTTAGTGTCTCCTTTAGCGATATTGTGTTAGTGATTTCGTGGACGGCCACGGATTACAAGAAATACAAATCAAGCGCGGGAAACTATGTTTATAAAATGTACCCAACCCAAACGCAACTAGACACGCAAAGAACTAGACAATTTTTTTCCTTCGCCATGCAGAGATAAATGAAAACCATCCCTAGGGCAAGCTCATGCCTGGGCATAGTTCTTGTCCGACCACTCCCTAACGACTCCCAGGATATGTGACTGGAAATCGTCCTTCTTTTGTGTCGAGGCGAACGAATCAACCAAGATCTGGACGATGCTGGCGGCGTACTCGTCCAGCTCCTCTTTGGATGGACGGCTAGGCACGTCGCTCTCGTCGACGGAGTTTACAGCACCGAGGTCCTCGCCGCGGGCGATTTTGCCCACCGCGCTTAGGGTCATGTCGATGCCGAGAGCGTACACGTCGTTCATGCAGGCGAGCGTGGACTTGGAGTAATCAATCGCATGCTTGCGAACGTCAATGACAGAACCGAGAGTGGTGTTTTGCTTCATCTCACGGAGAGAGTAGATGAAGTGGCTCTCCTTGTTCTTCATCGCGCGGGCGGCGGACATGACGCCGCGGTACGACGACAGGTTCTCCGAGTGTAGGTGCAGGAGCTTCTTGCCGTTGGAAAAGTATCCCAAGACGTCGTCGCTGGAAATATCGGTAGAGATGAGGGACAAGCCGACGTCAATGTGATGCTTGCTCATAGTCTCGGCAAATGACTTGTCGCCAGGCGCAGGAAGCTGCTGCACCAAGATGCCGTACTTCGTGGCTAATTGGCGGACAGTCGGGCTCTTGGCATCCTCTGCGTTCTTGTCTTTGAAGTAGGGAATGACATGATTCTGCAACAGCTCGTTCTCGAAAAAAGCAAGCTCGGGGAACTCGGAGAGAGCCCCCTTTTGCTTCTTGGACTCGGAAGCAGATGAGGATGCCAGGAATAGATATGGTACGTGGCCGGCTTGGATGAGCTCGGGGACCAGCTTACTGGCCATTAGATGAGAGACAAGGTCGCCGCCGACAAAGATGGCAGTGTGTAGATGGGAGGAGAATGGCTCCGAGGTGAGCGACTTTGCGATGCGGGACGCGTGGGCGGCCACACGATCCGTGGCGCTGACATAGAAGTGAGTGCCTCTTGTCAGTGATCCCATGACGTAAAGGCCCTTTGATGCTTGCAGGCTCTGGAAATCGACCACGACTCCACCGGCGGCGTGCGGCGTCAGCAGGCCCTTGGCAACCGCCGACTTGAGCAGGGGAGAGTTGATGCGGTTGAAGTGGCTCTCTTGACCAGTAGCCTCGACGACATACGGGGTCTCCAGGACACCGGCCGAGGTCTTGGCCTTGAAAATGCCGTCCCAAGAGATACTGTCGCCTCGCACGACCTGAAGCTGGGACTTTTTGAGCAGGTTGAGAACACGCTTGGCATTCTTGACGGGCATCGCATGACGGTACGTCATCCAAGCACTGTTGAACTTCTCCATGAAGAGCTGCTGACTCGTCGGCGACAGTGAGTTCCAGTATCTCTCAATCACCGGGGCGGTGCCGTTGAGGATAGACTGCCAGCATACCCTGCCCTCCTGCGCGGCCGCGAGGTCCGTCTCGAGCTGCTCCAGCGGCGAGTCCTTTTCCAGCATCCAGCTCCAGTCGCCGCCGGTGGCCAGCGAGATCTCCTCGACCAGGGCGCTGGTGAGGCGCAGGAGGCTCTCGTTGGGGTTGCCCTCGACCTGGCGCGCGAGCTCGTGCAGGACGTAGCGGCGCGGGTTGGGCACGGGGTCGCCCTGCACGCGCGGCAGCTTGCCGCTGCGCGACATGAATGTGATGGGCCCCTGGTGGCCGTTCTCCGAGAGGTAGAGCGCGGCGTCGACGGCCGAGAGCCGCGAGCCGACGACGAGGACGTGCGCCGTGGGCGGGATGGCCCGGAGCTGCGTGGTGGGCCACGGGTTGGGGTAGTAGCCTGGCTTGCCGACGAGGTGGGCGTTGGCCGACCCGGTAAAGTTGCCGAGGGCGAGGACGACCGAGTGGGCGGTCAGGGTGCTTTGATTGTCGAGCGTGACCATGAAGCAGGAGTCCCCGACACGGTCAATGTCTGTTACGCCAGCCTGGACGGACGCAATCGTGATGCCAAGACCATGCGCTTCTTCAATGGCCCGTAGCCAGCGCTCTTGAAGGTATGTGCCATAGTCTACTCGGGAGGGAAAGGGTCCGTCCTCGTGGCTCTTGCGCCACTGTGTGTAGTCTCGGGGGTTTTCGTTGTAGATGCCCATCGTATCGGAGTGCATGTTGAGAATCGTGCCATGGCAGTCGGTGGAGAAGGCCAGGCCGGGACCCAGGATGTCTCTCTTCTCTATGATGGCAATTTCATGAAGCACTCGTCCCTTCTTGGCTTGCTCAATAAGGTGCAGAACGACGGCCACGCCACCTGCACCGCCGCCTACAATCACCACATCCGGCTTAGTGACGATCATTGGTTGCGCTAGCTTCTTGCCCATGGTGAGAGATAACAATAAAGTAAAAACGCAATATTGAAGGACAGTGTATCTTGATAAGAAAAAGCTCGACTTGAGTGGTCGGATAAGCTCCCTACTTATATGCTCACTTGGCTGAGTCCGGGGGGAACTCGACATGGTAAGGGCCTTGCTTGCGCCACCATTCACGTTCAGTAGTCCAATGCGACGTGTTAGTTGGAATCATCGGACTGATTATCTTGCCGCCTGCAACGTCGACCATAACTCGCACCGTTTACGCAATCCTCTCGCACGTCTCTTCCTCGGGGCAGAAGCAGGGCTCATTAGTGGTCTCATTGGCCTTGGCTTATGTCGACCGCATGCCACTTCTAAACCCAACTCGGGCAAGCGTAGCCACCACCCCTGTATACTGTTACATTCTCCTACTACCAAAAATTTCGTAACGGAGACTTTGCTGCAGTTGAGATCCTGCCGAAGATGGCGGAAACCCGAGTTATGTCCTTAACTGAGTTACCGCGGTCCCGAGGCCGTTGCGAGCCGCGTAAAGCTTCTCACTAGCTTGTCATTATGTTTCCGGTCTTACTGTAATTCATGCTTACACCTCTAATATACGCTATATTTTCATGTGAGCTGGTATAAGAATGAAAGTGTTTACGCCTCCGCCGGGTCGTTGGCGGCAAGACACTACAAAACTTCATACAGAGCTAGCATACAACGTTCCCCCTTGAAGACCAGACCTTCCCACGCTTCTCAGCTTTGAGGAGCTTTGCTCCGCCATTGGCCGGTTGCCCTCTGTCTTCATCTGTGGCCGAAGTCCGGTCCGATGAAGCCGCATCTCACGGGTGGGGCGTAAGCCCTGCTAGAGCACAATATTACTATTCCATCTAGGATATTAATAATACTCTAACCGAGTTGGACAAGGATTCGCAATACTCTATACATTGTTAATATATAGCTAGACTTGAAACAAAGAAATCCTGCGCTCTTCCAACTCGTTGGCTTGGCAAGCGCTGCCTGAACAGGCAATGTCCAAGCACGACCCACAGGAAGGAGGCATGAGATGGGATGGTCATGTATGTATGCTGTATGCGAGCCACGACACCGCTCAGGGGTTTGCAGGATTTGATTCGTACTGCGGCGTCTTTTTTATAGATTTACATGTGCCTTCATAGGCGGGCGACCGCGGCAACGTGCTTTAGTCCCGGAGTAGAAACTCTGGATTTGATTGTGCCGAGGTCCTCATTACACGCCAGGCGCAGTATATATCCGGTAGCATCTTCGCAATCATTCTTTCGCGATCGTTTTTGCATCTGATACAAACTGGAAACAGGCGAGTCCTACCGTCGCTGAGCCAGCGTGCTGGGCTCGTTTCTCGGCGATGATCAGCCCACTTGCTCGCCTCATCTCAATTGTGGCTCGGATGGTGCCATCCGGGGCGGCGCTGAGATTTTTATTTTTATTTCTATTTCAATCCTCTTCTGCTCCAAGATTGACATCTATTAATAAGGCTTGGCAGCGGTCAGGCCGCTGACAGCCGCCATTTGCAGTGGGGGGGTGGGCGAACCCGTTGCCTGGACTTGGGCAACTGGGCCGCCGATCGCCGCCCAGGAAAATCTCTTTAGCGTGCTTTACTGCCTTCAGCGGGCCTGTAATGGCCCATGAGTGAATGTACGGGGTACTCGAGCCGTAGAATCGCGGAACCACAAAACTAGATGCTCGCTCTTGTATCCATGGCTTCAGAGGGGTTCATCTCGTAGGCACACGATTGAGGGAAGGAACTTAACAGGGCTTATAGTACTTGCTTCTCTGCGCTGTCCAGATCCACAGGATTAGGGGACGGAACATGCATGTTCGCCTTGGTTTGAGAGCTAAAATAAGCTACATCTTCGCTGTGCCCATGTCACGCTATTCGGTCTTTCTCACTTCCACCTATTACCAGATCGAGTCTGTGCATGCGCCAAACCGCTTTGCTCCTTTAGCCTTTAGGCCGGCAGGCAAAATTTCTGTAGCAACCGACACCTAGGGCTCGAATATGGCTCGTTGTAGTATTGAGTAGTAATGATTATCGACTTCGTTGCTAACCGATCTGAGTTTTCCATGCCTTTTCCTGTTGCGATCAGTTCGCGGCGACTAGACTGTGGCAGTACGCCTCTCGCGTAAGCTTGCATTGGCCCTAACACCACAAGCCCCTGGTTCTCGGCGAATAGGCCTAGATCACTGGCTAGTTAGATGGCGTTTCCCCTTGCCACAGCACAGCTCACTACTGCGTAACAGTCTTAGCTTCAAGCACTTTATTTCTAGCGCGCTACTAGACAACAGCTGTAACATGGGTTCGCTCCTACGGGCGAAAATTTTACATATGGCGCTGAAATTGAGCGTCGGCACTAGTTACATGGTGTCACTGTCTGTCCTCTTCACGCACGTCGTCACAGTGATTGGTGTTGAAATGGCCGATCCTATAACTAGGATGCTCTGAATTGGATCTTATGAATACTACTCTTGACAAAATACAGTTCCTCGACCCAGTGCATCGTCAGATGTGAAGGAGCGGCATGTCTCGGCCAAGGCAACGGATCTCATTACCATGGGCGATTCGTTGAACCTACAGTGGTAACCGTCCACCCACACCCACAACCAGGAGGCTTGGAAAATAATTCATTTCCTTCCTTTACTTCGTTCATGTTTCTCTATGCTGCGTGGCTGCGTAGCCTGTTGTACCATGATGCATGGGTTCAGATGGGATACGGCTCGCGCATCCACAGGTCTCGGATATGGTCAAGACAATCTCCACCAGGCGCTTGTAAATGCAAGGACTTCAGCGGCGGTAGCTGAGGTAACACTCTGAGTCTGCGCTGGCAATGATATTTCAGTTGGCGTTGGTGTCGATAAATATGACTGATTGTCACTAAAGTTACAGCAACAAGTCAAGTACAGACAGACTGCTTCAGTTCATCTACTCACGGACAGCACAAATTTTCCCATTTAGAGACTTCATAGAATATGCATGGTCTTGGAGGACCAAGATTCGTTTCAGCCATTGTGTAAGACATTGTTGTTCAGCTCAGCCCCCTCACGTCACACTCAACGGACAGGATAAATAGCCGCCATGCCTTTGCCTTCTCAATCTTGAATACATCTCATTTCATTCCCATAATCTACAATTCTCTGATAATTACAATGCGTTCTACCGTGGCAATTGGTCTAGTACTGGCTTCGTGGTGCTCGGCCGCCGCGGCTGACGACAGCAACGTCAGGGTAGGCAGAACGCGTTGGCATTTACACTCGTTTGCTAACTTCTATCTTCTAGGGCACCATCTACACGGAGGAGAACAGTGGTGGTAAATCGTTGAAAATCCGATCCTCGAACTGCGTCCGGCTCAGAAAGCCTCTGTAAGTACTGTACGCGCTCACGATCTTGGATTCATGGCGCTGATCAACAGCTAGGCTGGGAGAAATTCGCTCCATCGATGTGACGCTTTTCCAAGAGTGCACTCTCTACTAGTAAGTCGCTGCTTGTATATATATGGTCCGCAACGGAAGTCGCTAATCCTTTGTCGCTTAGCGAGCGCCGATGCGACAGCGACGTGAAACATGTCACATTCTACGATGACCAGAAGAACATCCAAGATCCGGCAATCGAGGCAGTCAAGTGCGTTGATGTGGATGCAAGCTGCAAGCAGGCTGGCAAAGAACTCTAAATTTAGGGTGACGACAGTACTAGTTTAGTGCCCGCGACAGGTGCAGGAGGCCGGGGCTGAGAACAATTTTGTAATCGCAAAATATAATACAGTTGCCCACTGCATAAACTTGCGTGCATTCTTCTCGTTTCTTTTCAGACGAGAGTATTAGGGGGTAAAACAGACAATTGCAATGACGGTTAGCAAATTAATGACAGGTCCTCCTCTCGCTCGCCCTCCTGCCCAGAGTTGACGGAGTCACATGCTGTAAGAAGGCGAAATATTGGAATGGGTAACTTGTGGCCGATAGTCTGGAAATATGCATGTTGCAGATTCGTCCGACAAAGTTGCGCGATGTGCCGGGCAAGGGTACAGTTTTCGCGACAGTGCCTGGTCAGCCCAGCTTTTAGCAACGTTTGATGATCCATCCCGTGCGTGACGGAATGCCAAAGCTCCCTCCATCTTGTAATTGCGAGTATTATCGATGTATACGCCCCTTGGAGAATGTTCATCTGACAGGCAGCAATAGTCAAGGCAGTAATAGCTAATGATGCCTCAGTCAGAACGTTGGGCGGGCAATGTAGAACAAAGCGCTTCGCAGCTGTACCTAGACTTGTTACACTAAACGACTGTGAAGTAACGTTCAGATGGCATATTTCAGCATCAATGGTCCATTTTTTGGCCATGAGGGTCGAGATGAACTCCGCAATTGATGTGTTGAGTCTCGAGATAGTTGCCAGGCTCGCCGCGTCTAAAGTTTCTTTGGCGACAATGTATGCGGTCGCATTCGAAGCATCCCAAAGCTCACGATGACATGGGAGGCTGCCTTTCATTTCTCCGATCGTGATATTCGGTGGGCTATAGAACATTCGCGAGTGATTCCAGTCAATCATGGCGGTCATCGCGGCTATACTGAGTGATGGAAGTTAGCTGGCACACAAAAGGCTGTGGACTGTCTTGGCTGCGCTCACCGGACAGCTGTCTCGTCAAATATAAATTGGTGCCAATCCAGCGTCAGTTTATTACTGATCTCTGTCAATTGGAAATGTCGAATGGAACATATCAGAGTGGGTAGTCTTCTCAGTCGCGCTCTTTCTCGGAGAGACCAGTCGTTGTGGTTCATCATGAAGTTGGAGGTCATGGCCACAGCGGCCTGAAGTGTCTGGAGTTGCGAAAAAGCAAGGAGCTGCGGCTTGCATGCATTCAGTCTCTCCAATTCAAGAAAGATGTATTCATCAGCAAGTTTTGTAAACTTTTTGGCCTGGATCGTGTGGTTGACTGGAGCGCAGCGAGTGGCGCCAAATATAGTGACCGCGAGGATTAAAAAGGCTGATGACTCTGGGACGCCAAACGTGGGATAGTGCACCAAAGGGAAGTGAACGTGCGTCAAGCGGAAGAATGCAGAAGCAAAAAATTTAATTTTCTCTGCACAGAATACTTGACCAACTTTGCCAATGTCATGGGGTCCGGCAAACGCTGGGTCGATGGCTTGAAGCTTGTAATGGAGCGCTTCTAAACCTTTCGCGAGCAAGGCCGCTTTTGCAACCAATACTTCACAACCAGCTTCTGTCAGGGCAGGTATTGGGGACGGAGCCGAGAGAAACAGCATCTCAAAATCCTCGTCTGGTGTGAATGCTCCGATTGCCTCGTCCAGGATCGCGGTGTGTTCGGTTGGCAGCAGTGCGAGGGTGTCGCCAATGTCCCGTGCGGGGTCCGCGGAGTAATCTGGCGCACTCTCTGAGTCGGGGACATTTTCGTTGAATGATCCGTCATTGTTGCCGACATTCAAATAATGCTGCATGGTGAGTGTGTGAGGATCAAATATTTGCTGCAGAAACGGCATGTCCTCGTGCGTGCTCGCTGCGGTGGGCTTTGACGGCGCATCGGTATCATCGCATACCCTTTCGGAGCTCTCAGCAGTACTAGATTTTGTCTTGTCTTTCTGAGGAAAAGACGAGCAATGCTTTTTGCAAACCTTGTTAGTACTGCATGCGACAATACGAGGAGCTTAGGTTGCTGTTTTAAACCTTCTAGAAAACTCTTTGTGGCAGAAACTGCACTTGAATATATTGGGCCTCGTATCTTATGTCAGGACATCAGCTTCGGTGTTGATTCTTTTGTGTGCAGCATCAGCGGCATACGTGTCGCTTCGTGTCTTCGAAGATGAGTATTCCGCTGGTATTGCCGCCCACATGTGGCGCAGACATGATTTTTCGAGGAGCGAGTATTCAAAGCTGACAATGCAATCGCGTGAGCGCATCAAACTATAATTGCTGGGCGAAGTCGCAGCAGAGCAGGCTGTAGGAAAGGAACAGGCAATGAGGCGATTAATAACGAGCCCGGTGCCCGTCTGGGGGTTAGTCTCGGGTGATGGCGGTGCACTCACCACCAGTACGTACTTCAGGCTGAAACTTGCCGGTTACCTCGCTATGTATAAGCCTGTCATTCGCGAGGCAAATGTCTAAACTGCGTGTGCAGGGTCAACAACTATTGTTTTTGCAGCATGTCATTAAATTTCAAGACGAAATCTGCGCATTTGAGATCCTCTCAGGCGCCAATAAAGCGTTGATCAATTACTCATGATAGTGCGATAGGAGAAGAATACAGTTCAGTTGGGGGATCTCGGGCGCGATAGGCGCTACAAATGGTAGATCTTGGCCCTACGACGGCCCGATGCATCGATAAAGCAGTTAGGTCAGAGTGGACGCCTTCGAATAGTGTGTTCATCCGCTGACGGAGCACCTGGATCATCCTTTACAGCACCAGGAGACACACCTAAATACCATTTTCCTGTTGCCATGCATTGTTGATCACAGCTTGGGACGATTTGGAGCGTTCGAGATCGATGTCGTTCGATGTAGGGTGGTAGCTGATGCAACAACCTGGCACACTGGTCTCTGGTCAGGCGAGCCTCTCGAAGTACGCCCGTCTGCACATCTCGCAGCCCTTGTTAGGTAGTACCGGCACATAATCTTGTCCGCGGGAGCAAAGGCACGGGCACTGGTCACTTCTCCTTTACAAGTCGATGATTGATTATTCCACCGAGTACGTCATTGTGGCAGTGTCAAGTAGGAATACAACTGCCAGAGCCAACTAGTCGTCCAGCGCACGCGGAAGCAAGCCGCTTTTACACGGTCGCATCAGGAGCAACCCCCGTAGCACCGCCATTCTAATAATGTGTGGTGGAACTATGTGGCTGTTGATTGAGAAGCAATGGTAAGTCAAAAGAAGAAACAAACTGCGCTTTGGCCCACGCATATCTTCTTCAGGCAGGTGCGTTGTCCTGTCCTCGCTTTAGCACCGTGACTGGTGTCTTGGCTGCTCGACGGCGCGGACTTTGATCCAGTGCTCTTCTCCGGGCGGGCTGTCATTTGCGCTGATCTGATCCTTCGACGGTGCGGGGAAGCAAGCCTATTCATCCGTCGTGAATAATAGTGATAAATATTGTGTAGCCACGCACACGATGATGCTCGCAAGCGGTCGTCGGTCCAGCCCTGCGTGGCGCCTTCCTCACCGGGCTGACGATCGATCTCAAGAGCTCTCTCAGATATAGAACACCAAGTTGTAGTTTATTCGTGTCTTTATACGTATGATTATCTCTCCGACGCAACTCCACTCGCATCTACGCCGTCCCGTCCGCCTCTTTGTCTTTTGCTTCCCCGCACGGAGCTAGCACCCACCTCGTTATAAGTTCCTAGTAGCCATGTCCCATGAAAGTATTAATGTAGCAGATCCCGAAGCCACCAACAAAAAGGCCCAGTTCCCCCGCATTTTAGTGCGAGTTTTGATCACCCCCACGCTTTTCCTCCAGGCCGTCACCAGCTTCCTCCGGCTCACCACAAGGCTACCAGCAGGGTTACACTCCAGGCGGCCCAATCATCGGCAGCCACAGATGCAGTCGGGTCGCACCAGAGAAGGTTAATTTGTTGTTCATCGCCGACATAGCGCCGGAATATACGGTGAAAGACTGCAGCTCACGCTCTTTTGCTCGTCGAGCACGTCGTGCCAAGGTGAGGGGTTCACAGCAGCTGGGCCAGGTGCCGACTGGAAGTGCGACGATCCCCGGCTCGCGACAGCCTTACCTCCCCCCAGTTGAACTGGGATTTGGACGCGCATCTCGTATCTCTGGCTCGCCTATAAAAGGCAGCTTGCCCAAGCAGTCTCCCGGCTCCTGGCTGTGTCCTTTGTCTCACCGGTAGCTTCACGACCTTGCGCCATTCAACTAAATAATCTGCGCCCCTTAAAGATGAAGATCTCTCTTTCCGCCCTGAGTGGTGTGCTTGCCGTGCTGCCCTCGGTGGCGTTGTCGGCTACGCTCGACAAGCGCGATCCCGTACCCTACAAGGTTCAGACCCCTCCCCTCGATACGGACTGGACGTACAAAGTTGGGACCAATCCTTGGCCCGAGCACCCGCGCCCGCTGCTACACCGCGACAACTGGCAGAGCTTGAACGGAATATGGACATACGAGAGCGCTGATGGCAACCCTGCTGCTCAAGCGCTCAGCAGTCCTCCCAATCAGCGTCAGCTTGGAAAGGAGGTCATGATCCCCTCTTGCGTTGAGAGTGCACTTTCCGGCATTCAGGAGTATCCTGTCACGAACATGTGGTTCTCCAGGACCTTCAAGGTATCCGACTCGTGGAAAGGCCAGAATGTGCTTCTCAACTTTGAAGCTGTCGACTACGAAGCCACAGTCTTTCTCAACGGCGTCAAGGTCGGTCACAACGTGGGTGGCTACTTTCGCTTCACTCTAGATGTGACCAAGAACGTCAAATATGGCGAAGACAACACTCTGTACGTTGAATATCAGTGAGCCTGCTGGCATAACTTACTCATATGGTTGCTAGGCTCGTGTTTGTCTACGACCCGACCGATCTGGAAATGGTCCCAATTGGCAAGCAAACAAGACGGCCCAGTCACATCTTCTACCGGTCATGCTCCGGGATTTGGCAGACAGTTTGGCTGGAAAGTGTGCCTCAGAACCACATTACTGGTCTTGATGTCACTGCCGACATGGACGGCAACGGTGGGCACCCTTGCATAGCAAAATGTATGCACCTAGGCTAACAAATCAAAGTTGCTTTTACTGTTCACAGTTCGGGAAAGAACGGCACGGGTGTCAAGCTCAACCTTTTCGATAAGCATGGCAAACAGGTGGCTTTGTCCGTCGGCAGATCTGACTCCGAAGTCAAGTTTCAGCTCGCTTCTCCCAATATTTGGTCACCGTCTTCACCTTACTTGTACAACATTACTATTTCCATGGACGGCGATACCATCAGCAGCTACACCGCATTCCGCAGTATTGCGGTTGGCGACGTCAATGGCATCAAAAGACCTCTGCTCAATGGTAAATTTACCTTCTTGGTAGGCACTTTGGATCAGGGATTCTGGCCTGATGGCTTGTATCTTCCTCCTAATCGCGAAGCGATGGTGTACGATTTGAAGATGCTCAAGAGTCTCGGTTTCAATACTGTTCGCAAGCATGTGAGTTTGGCGCTCTCGCCTTTGCCCGACTCCCACTGACAGCATAACCAGATCAAAGTAGAGCCAGATCTTTTCTACCGCGCCTGCGACGAAATGGGTCTTGCTGTGATTCAGGATATGCCGAGCATGTCCGCTGACGGCAGAGTGCCAAATACCGACGAACAGGCCGAGTTCCGCCGACAGCTGGGCGTCCTCATCGAGGAGCACAGAAATTATCCATCAATCGTGACTTGGGTACGTTGTTTGCGATAAATCTCTCTGCAGTGGCGGTCGCGTAATATCTTTTTTTCTTTTACTTCATTTTTTATTTCTTATTTCTTCGCGTCGCACGCCGTCACTGATATGACCTCACGCAGGTGATCTACAACGAAGGCTGGGCCCAGATCAACACACCACCATACCCCGAGGCTGAGTTGACAGACATGGTGCGCAAATTGGATCCGACGAGACTAATTGACTCGGTGACTGGCTGGCATGATCATGGCTTTGGTGACTTTTCGGTGCGTTTTATCTCCCCCTTTTTGTCGCTACGCTCGCCAGACTGACAGTCACAGGATAATCATCACTACGCCAATCCACAGTGTGGTAGCCCATTCTCGTCCCTGCCAGGTGGCCCGTACGACTCAGGCCGAATCGGGTTTCAAGGTGAATTCGGTGGCGTAGGCCACAACGTCTCCGCCGACCAGTAAGACATCCATTTCATGTTTTCCTTTGGATCGCAATACTGACAATAACTTGCGCTAGTTTGTGGAAAGTTCAAAAGTCTATTGATGAAATCAACCAGACGTATGAGATGGACGAGAACCTAGAGGCGTACAACTATCGCACTGGTACGCTGTTTCGAGAGCTGAAGGAGCAGATCGAGATGTACGCATGCAGCGGAGCCATCTATACGCAAACCACTGACGTGGAAGGTGAGCTCAACGGCCTCTACACGTATGATCGCCGCATTCTGCGCCCGGACGTCAAGCAGTGGAAGCGGGATATTGGCCGCTTATACTCTGCCGCACATGGCCGTGGTGGCGCTTAAGCTGTGCAGTGTAGTTTTTTAGAATTATATGAGTAGTCTAATAGGGATGCTAAATCTGATTATAGTTAAGAGGAATTTCTATAAGATATTCATAATAGGTATAATAAGACTGGGCTTGGTTTCATTTCAAGTTCGCTTTTTTGTTACCCTTGTTGTTGTGAGGTACTTAACTATAGTTCAGCGATCCTAGTAGCAGTTGACCCTTTCTCGAGTCAAGGCATCCGGGCAATAACGTGCGAGCAGTTATTCTCGGCCTCGAGCAGGCATTGCTTGTAGGGCCCTTGAGGTCTAACACTTTTTTTTACGCGTGCGCTGTTTCGGCGTATAGCAGCCTCTTCGCGAATGCTGGTTCGCTAACGTTAGCACGTGTGGGAGCTATGTTAATCGAGGGTCACCACGGTTTTGACTAAGCGGCCCTCAGGTGAGCTCCGGCATTGGTGTTGATACCTATTATATCGAAACCCGCTATGATATAGAAGCGATCCTCTGCTAGGATGTTACAGCCATGAGTAAGTCAAAAATCACTGACGTTTTTCCAAACTTCCCATTGGGGGCCCCGACACGGGATAGTGAGTGGTGCCACATGAGCCCTGTCAACGGAAAAAAATGGTAGCTGGGAAATCCACGTCACTGAAGCCGCTAGCAGCTCGGAATAGAGGGAAAGAAGAAGCTCTGAGTCGAGCCGTGATGTACTGATTAAGAGTAATGCCGCAGCACGCAAGCACCGGCCAGGCCGTGGCGCATTGCCATGCCGCAAGGGTTCCTGCGCTAACGTTTCGTTTCATCCAAATCGACGCCCCATCATGGCCAAGGCCTGCGCCCTCGAACTGTACGCCGACGAAAGGGATCAATGCTGGAAGTGTGCTGCTGCGACTAACGGCAGAGCTCCTTTCCGCCAAGGGCGTGTTTTGGAGTGACTGTGCGCCAGCTGCGAGCTAAGTAAGCATGCAAGGCTACTTACAAGAATGAAGAAAGAGACAGCCAAGCTCGTGTTTCAGCACTTCCCACGTGCGTGGACGTCTCGTGCCCAGACATAGTCTGCTAGGTCCTTCTATGTGAAATGACGCCGTTGCAGCTGGGGTGACAGTGGATAATCCGAAGTCCGAACTGTGCCTGGTTCCTGGCCGAACAGATGATCATGACGAGCTGGCCAAATCGTCAACTTGGAAGGTATTCGAACGGCAACCCATGCAGCGATCTAGTGCTGGCGATGGCCTCATCCTGTGACAGTCCATCACAACTCCAATGCCGCCCTCGCTCATATCGCATTTATCCAGTGCAGTTGTCTCCACGTGGAGAAACATGCGACGCGGAGTATCTCGCTCAGGCAAACAGCAGCTCACCTATGCGAAAGACTTTTAGTCGGGAAGACTCATGCCTACCAGTAATGCACAGGTTACGCATAATCAACATATCACGGCCAGAACAATTCAAAAACAGCCCATAGTTGATAGTGTGCAGCTTTTCTTTCCGCTGGAGATACTCCTCACTTGATCCACGCTGACGAGTGTTTCCAAGCACTGAGCCACGATTCTAGACCGAAAACGATCATTTGGTTTCGTTGAACATGTGCACCCCTTTGGTCGACCGAGAAGTGCTGGCCCACCTGCTTTGAATATGCTGACTAGATTCTAGTTGAAAATTCGTCTTTTTGACTTGGCTAAGCTTGATTTCTGTGTTGCATGACGAGGGTCCTGATACCATAAACTGCTCACGACATGCGGAATTGAAGCGGATCATGCCGAAGCTTCCATGCCATGCCGAGCCGTATCCATTACGAGCCTCAGCTCTGTGTCGGCTATTGAAATGCTATTTTGCACAGACGGAAAGGGTCAACTGTGTTATAAATAGGGCGGTGCACTTCCTCGTCGAATCATTAATATTCCTAGCAAGCGAGACACTCACATCTCATCCTCAGAACTCATCTTTTCGAACAAAAAGTGCAAACGAACTGTCAAATCCAGCGTTCTATTCAGGGTGCTAATCCACTATCAGCCCTTTACTTTCAAGCTTGAACTAAGCCATATCCGCTACCATCACCATGTTGACTCTTCAGTTGGTTTCTCTCATGGTCCTTGCTGGCCCCGTGTGGTCTTTCGACACGGCCAAGGACATTGCGACAGTTGAGAAGGTCAAGAGCCGCGTGGCGGACCTCCAGAAATCCTTGTCTCTTACCGTCAACAAGGAAAATCCGCCCTACCAGTTTACCGACATTGCCAACGAGCCGGTCTGCCCCACCAAGATCACCAGCTGCAAGACTGTCTACTTCAGGGACATGAACTGGCTCGATGCCCTGGGCAAGGTCAGCATCAGCGCGCAGGCCAACGTGGACGCGGACATTGAGACCAGGCACGACGGCGGCGCGGCGCAGCCCGATAAGGTCACCACCAAGACGTCCACCATGCTCACCAGCACCACCACCAAGGGCTGGAAGGTCGGCCTGAAGCTCACGCCGCCCGGTCCCGTCGGCGGCCTCATCGGCGGCGACGTCTCGGGCGAATACAGCGAGCAGTACGCCGACGCCAAAGCGACGACGGTCGAGCGCTCGGTGGAGAAGCCGTGCCCGCCCGGCCACCGCTGCACCATCCAGACCATCACCTACCAGGCCACGATGCCGGGCAACTGCCTCTCGTACCCCATTATTGACTGCGGCGGCGGCATCGACCCCTGCGGCACGTTTGGCCAGACACCGGTCGCGAGCAAGTACCCCACCACCGATGTCATGGGTGCATTCTTCGGACCGTGCCAGCAGTTCACCGACTTTGCCAACCGCGAGTGCAACAGGGACCTCAAGGCGACGAAGCCGTGCGAGATCACGCTGCCCATCCTGGATGCCTCTGGCAAGCCCTACTCGCACATGATTACCACGCAGGAGAAGCTGGACCCTGTCGCTGCCCGTCGCGCCGGGGGACGCCTTATTGTGCGCCAGCAGGGTAACTCTACGGAGGCTGGAGAGCCGCCTGCGGATCTCATTGTTGAGTTTTTGGATCCCATCTAAATGAGACAATGAACAGTCTGCACTGTCGGACGTTTTCATATTATGGAGCGGTTTGGCACCGTGGAGTGGACTGCCGAACTGGGTGTTGACCGATTGTTCAATTGGCCGAGACGGAATCCACGACATCATTTAGTCCAGTCTCTATATAAGATTGCTCTAGTCTAGTTTGATAGATCTATAAAGAAACGATTCGAGCTTTTATCTTATAATTCGTAGTTATTGAGGTCGTCAATCAGTTAACCTTTGCTGGGTTCTTACAGTAGAAAGCCAACAAAAATTAGTGTAAGTGCACTGGCTAGCATCTAGGGCAATGCTAGCAATGATGTGGACAGTAGCTGTTCCGCGCAATATTAACAATTTAGACCCTCTCAGATATTATTGTGCTACCACAGGGTTCATGTCGTAGTACCTATCTAGCGGTCAGTTATTATAGTTGAACTCTGGTTCTCGGTGGCGTTTGAGCTATGCAGCCCTATTATTAGCTCCAAAATTGTTACTCCGAGAAACCTTTTTATTCTATGTTAACGGTGCTTCTTCCATGCCATGGTTCTCGGGCCAAATCCCTTGTCCGACTGCAGCATTCACACGACAAAGTAGAAGTCCGCCCGGGAGAGATGCAGCTACCCAGCCACGGCCAGCCAGCCAGGCTTTCTGCAATCTTCATTATTAATTAGTGCCACAGCAGGTGGAGTATTCAAATGCGCTCGCCACCCCGTCGTGCCCAACTTCCTCCCGCATGGATGCCGCTCAACAAGTGGTTCGTCCTGTATTTTACGGCCGCTAAGTCACCTAGTGCAGCATGGGAAAAATGGATGCGACGGAAATTGCAACTCCCGATGCTGGTCAACGGGGCTTCTCGAAGCCGTAGCGATTTTCTTCCCCGTCGGTGTCATTAATAAAATGTTTGCTGGGCCCTCCCTCCGCGCGCCGACCGCATCTGCCTTGACCGACAGTCGTTGAACATGGCGTCCATGGCGGCATCTCTGCTCTCTGTCCTGGCCCTTTTCTGCGCCTGCATCTTGGCCGGCCATCACGACCACCACCAACAGCACCGCAATGCGACGTTTGGCCTATTCGCCTTGAACCGGACCCTGCAAGGGCGTATACACGCCGTCGAGCCGCTCGCCCGACCATGCTTCTCCAGCTTCGAGGGCGAGCCGGTGCCACGCGACGAGGCGCTCTGCGCGGAGCGCCAAGCCAACTACAACAGCCCGCTATATCGGCGGGAGCTTCCCGGCGGGTACATGTACGATACGTCGACCATTGACGCCTCCGACCCCACGTCCCGCGATCGGTGTCTGCTCGACTCGACGGACCCGAGCAACCCCGTGGCGTGGCGCGACGCCGCCGACTGCAGGCTCGGCAACCTGCCGTCGTGGTACCTGGTCGTCCGCTCGGCGTGCGATGCTGTCAAGGCGTTCAAGTACGCCAGACGCTTCGGCATCCCGCTGTCCATCAAGAACAGCGGCCATACCTACCTCGAGGACGCCGGCGCAAAGGGCTCCTTGGTGCTGTGGACACGAAAGCTGCAGAAGCTGCGCCACCACGACGAGTTTGTGCCAAGGGGATGTTTTGGCGGGGATGCGCACCGCGCCATCACGACCGGTGCGGGCGTGGGCTGCGGCGAGGCCTACGAGTTTGCGGACAGGCACAACGCCACGATACTCTGCGGCTACTCGCCCACGGTCGGTGTCTCGGGCGGGTGGGTGATGGGCGGCGGCCACTCGATCCTGACCAACGTCTACGGCTTGGGCGTCGATCGCGTGCTGCAGTTCAAGGTCGTAACGCCAGACGGCAAGCTGCGCGTTGCGAATAAGTGCCAGAATGCCGACCTGTTTTGGGCTCTCCGCGGCGGTGGCGGCGGGACCTACGGCCTAGTTCTCGAGTCCACGCACATGGTCGAGCCGAAAATGGCCATGGCTGTGGCGGTTGTGCAGCTTCCAACATCAGACTCGCAACTCGTGGCACGGTTCATGGACCTGCTCGTGGACACGGCGATTGAGCTGGCGGAAGACGGCTGGGGCGGCCACATTTACGGCACGCATTTCGTCTACGTCAGTCCGCTCATTACCAGCACTGAAAAGGCAAAACGATCGCTGCACAAAGTCGTCGAATTTGTGGCTTCAGTCAACGGCACCTCGGACATCGCCGTGTCTGAGAGCTGGTACCAATTCTTCCAGGACTATGTGCTGAGCGGAGTGTACGCCGTCGGCAACCTGCAGTTGATTGGCACGCAGCTGGCGCCCGTCGACTTGTTCACGAGCGACGCCAAGAAGGACCAGCTCAAGGCGTTTTTCCGCGACGAGCTCCGAAGAGGCAACATACCTTATGTCCCCGTCGACTCTCCATACCTAGCGAGTAGAGGGGACCGCCGACCTACCGACACGTCAGTCCTGCCGGCATGGTACGATTCGCTCTGGGAGATTGGCGTCGGCGGCCGCTTCACGTGGAACAGCACTCTTTCAGAGAGACAAGCTGTGGTTCAGGACTTGCAAGACGGAAGCAGCCGTGTTGCCAAGCTCACGGGCGGCTTTGCCTACAAAAACGAGGCAAATCCTTTTACAAAAGACTGGCACCACGACTGGTACGGTAGACACTACAACGCCTTGGAAGAAATCAAGCGTCAGTATGATCCTCACAGCATTCTTAAATGTTGGGGCTGCGTCGGGTGGACAGAGGAGGATGCAGCGGCATCCAATTACGCAGCATTTACGAACATTAGCGCGCATGAAATGACTTGATGAGAAGATATAGACATAGAATTAATGCATAGATTACGCTTGCTGGGTATCATCGTTGTGCTTCATGATCCGGAGACCTTGTTACAGTCGTTTCCGTCTCGACCTCAATAGCGTTGAGTTCCAACTCGGATGAATTTCGAGCTTTGTGTTGCGAGCGGGTGCTGAATACCGTGTTGCTTGAAATCGTCGTTTCTACCCCCCTGACCCTTTTCCCCCATGTGAAAATGCCGGTATTATTGCCGTCGTATCGTACACGGTTTCCGTCTTCGGCATATGACGGAGCTCGACCTTTCAAGTATCCCGGCAACAACGGCCGCAGCTGCGGCATGCATCCGCAAATGATGGAAATGTCGTTTTCGAGAAACGTCCACGTAGTTTCGAGATTGCCCGATGCTGGATTTTTCATCAATATGCTGTCGGCCATATACTTGTCACCCTACTCACTGGATAGATGTGCTGTATCAAAGTACGCAAACTGAACACAGCGTAGTAGGGAAAAGATGCAAACTCTGTGGGGAGGCGAGGTGTTAGACGTAGCCATCAGCATACAATGAAGAGAAGATCGGGGTCACTTACATTATGCCAACGCCCAGAATTGCCGTTATGGCTTTCTTATGTTGAAGATCAATCTGCGACCTCCATATACGCTGCTGCGGTGTCGCTAGTATCGCCAGATCCGTCAGCAGCCCCAGCACCGAGAACGCCAAGCTCTCGTGGTTGTACACTTTTGGCGCGACGCACCAACCGCCCGGCGTGCTCTTGTCCCAGTAGTATGTCACCGGCGAGCAGGCCCAGATGGACACGCAGAGCGAGGCGATACCCCAGACCACGCTGAAGACGGCCAGGAAGTTGAGAATGCGCCGCGTTGTATCGTACACGCCAAATACGGTGCGGAAGAATAGTATTATGGATAGTCGGCAGCACACCATCGACAGTACGCAAAACTTTGCCACGAGCCATGAGCCCTGCGACAAAGAAGGTCCTGTTAGTGTCCGTCTGCGCCGCCAGCCACCGCGCTCAACACTCCAGCTTCAACGTACCAGGCTTAGACGATAGATTCTGTCGTGCGCTAGCTCGGGAGCCGGCGTACCAACACCATTATAACATTCTAAAACACCCGTTAACGAAATGGAAAATCTCTTTGCTCCAGCTCTGAAGCGAGGCGCCAACTCACTGAGGAGGACCGCTGCCGTTTCCGCCCACATAAATACCACGGCAAGCCCCATGAAGATGTCGTCGGGGCGGACGATGCGCCGCGATTTTCTCGATGCATACACCCGCAATGCATAGAATATAGTCGCCAAGATGGCGAATGTGAGGCTCGTCGCTAGCAAGGTCGTCTTCCAGTACCGGGCGCGACCTGCCCACCAGGGCTCGTGATTGCCGCCAGGGCTATCCATGGTGGAGGGTTGTCGAGAGTTCAGCGACAAGAACCTCTGCGGGCGACCGCGCGCCTGAGGAGGGGGTAAGCTCCAATATTATAATCAAGTACTGGTTACGTTTTTAATTTATTTTCGCTTTTTCCAGTAGGCTCAGCCTGACCGTCCCAGACTTGCATTTGAGCCATGGCAGGGGTTCAGCCCGGTTACATCGCCGTAAGCAACCGTGGACCGAGCCAGCAAAAAAACCTGCTAAAGAGATTTAGTGTGCATCTTTAGGCAAGTTCGGCCAAGCGGCCAACTGTAGATTACGTTTTCCACCCCCATGCAAAGGCCTGTAGTTCGTTAATTAGCGTCGGATTGGCTTCCAGCCCGCTCCCCAGCACCTTAGCAACTTGGCGAGCCCCTAGATGGGCCGTCCCGTACGAGACATCTCCGGGCTGTGTGTACACCAGGCCGTCTTCACAGCCGATCGACGTCAGATGCGACAGTAAAGTGACGCTCCCGGGGAGCTGAAGCACAGTTTAGTGTGGACTATAAAACCTGGAAATATGCCGCGAATCTTCCCTGGATAGATGGGTTGTATTCGCCAAGGCTTGTTTCTATTGTGTGAGTAGCGGCTGGTCCTCACTGGCCGAATCGCACGAAGCGGCGCCACCATTCGGCTCTCGCTCCTCCTCGTCATGGTCCGCCGCCAGTCCATCCAGGCCCACGCTGGCGCTGTCGCCGCTGTATTTCTGGAACAACGAGTCCATGTCTTCCAAAGCGCATCCCTTGGTCTCTGGGTAGAGCAGCCATATTACCTGTGCATAGAAAAGGTCAGCGTCGCGAAAACATTTGGGGCCGTACGCCAAAGACCACTTACCGGTACGCATATGGCATTGACCGCGAAGAAGAAAAAGTAGACTCTGCTACCAAACTTGGCAATGCCAATGGGCCATATCTGAGCAACAATGATGCTCCCGATAGAGCCGCCAGACGCAGCGAAATTCAGACCGCGGGCACGGTACGTTGTTGGAAAGATCTGCGATGTGTAAAAGTATTAGCTTCTGCCACACTCTGAATATCATTATCAGTTTCTGAGCGCACCTCTGAGCTGTACACCCAAGCCGCCGGTCCCAGTCCTAGGCTGTAGCCCATTGCGTATATAAAGATGAAGGCGATACAGATGGCATCTGCCACGGGGCTACCATTTCCGGGAAACATCTGCGGCAGCACGCCATTGACCTGGAAAACTTGTCAGTTATCTTGGCTCTAACGAGCGCCAATCCCGTATCAAACTCACAAGCATAGCGACAGCCATGACGACGCTTCCGCCGGCAAGACACGCTTTTCTTCCGAAGCGATCAATAATCCACATCTCGACCACAGTCATGCCAATCTTGGCCGTCATTTCCACAGCACCCGCCATCAGCGCAAGGCGTGTCCCAAGTCCAAGCGCCTTGAGGAGCGTCGGGAGGTAGTACTTCATGGCCGTGGCGCCGCACATTTGCGCCATGAACTGCAGCAGGAATGCCCGCCACATGCGCGCAAACAGGGGCTTTTCCCGGAACAGCGCGAGGGATTTTCCCACGAATGATCCTGGGCCGCGGTGGTAGGCTTCAATGTCGTGGTTGATGGCATGCAGCTCATGCGCAATGTCTGCGGGCTCGACGACGTCCTCACGCAGCCAGTGGAGGACTTTGCTCGCCTTTTCCATGTCGCCGCTCTGAAGCAGCCATCTCGGTCTGGTGGTGGTCTCTTAGTAATTGCGCACCCGGCATTCATGTAAGCAAAGGACTCACGTTTCCGGTATATACGGCAGCATGGCGGCGAAAGCGAGAGACGGGATCAGCTGGATGAGCTCGAGTGTCCTCCAGCCCCAATACTCGCCAGCTTCGCTCTTCCAAAATGTGATAAAGTACCCGGCCCTGCGCAAGCGATTAGCAAAAGCATCCCTCGATTAGTAAAATTGCTAAAAGTCGTACCAAAGGCCAGCTGCGAGGCCTGCCACAAAACCAACATGGTTAATCGTGACATATTTACCTCTCTCCTTGGCGGGAGACATTTCGCTATTCCCACAAGTCAGTTTCAACAGCGCACCTCAATCACAAAGCACGCAGAAGCTGAAGGGTTGTAACGTACCTCTGATACAGCGGCACAGTCGTGCTCACAACTCCAACTCCGAGTCCACAGATCCATCTCCCCATCACCATGACGAGCAGCGCATGCCGTCCCGCCGCAGATGCCATGACCAGCGCGCCCAGACACAGCACCAGCGTGCCGACCCTCGCCGCATACCGCCGCCCGAGGACGTCCGCGAGCGGGTGCGCGAGGAGCAGGTACGAGAGCAGCGTGCCCGCGTAGTAGGCGCCCGTGACGAGGCCCTTTTGCGCCGGGTCCGGCTGATGCAGCGCGCGGCGCCAGCCCGGGTGCACCAGCACCGACGAGAGGATGCCAATGTTGTAGCCCCAGATGGACGACCCGAGCGCCAGCTGCAGGCAGATCCTGTAGAGCCGGCTGGCGCCTGCGGGCCGTGCGGAAGCGGCCATGGTCTTTTGTGCGGTTTCTTACAAGAGTTGGGCTTTCGTCTGACTCGCGGTTTTATCAAGGCATCGCCAGCAGCAATTGGGCCTTCATTCCCAGATATGAATTGGAGGCGGAGATGCCCCGCGATGGTCGCTGATAGCGGAAACTGTGCTAGCGTCACGTGCGGTAGAAGCAAGCAAGATGCGCCCATCATCACTGTCCTATGCTGTGAGATTGCAGGAAAGAATATTGTCCATTTTTTTCTGATCAATTACTCATTCGATTCCGTTGCGAAAACTGACGACAGTCCCATGATGGTGATGGAGTCACACGCGTCACCAAACCACAGCGACATGTAGCCAAGGGACATCATGTAGACAATGGTATGCAGACGTGCACTAACGGTCTCTATATTTTTGCCAGATTATCCAGCAGCTCTATTTTCCTGATATAATTACAATTCGTCCTTGACGTGGTCCTTGCTTTCCACCTGCTCATCGCAGGCCGCCGGCGTGCCGACCTCCATCTTGTACACGCACTTCTCGGCCTCGGTGACGCGCCACAGCTCCTCCTTGTCCGAGCAGCCCAGCCAGACGTCGGTCCGGCGGTTCGGTCCGTTCCAGCAGGCCTGTCCGTCCTCGTAGCGCAGCACCATCCGGGTGCCCTTGCCCAGGCTCTTGCCGTCGAGCCGCTCTTCGTCGTCGGCCTGCTCGCGGTCGATGCGCTTAAAGTTGCCCATGTTGGTGTTGCCGTGGCCCTTTTTGGACTTTTGGCTCGTCTTGTCCAGCCAGCACAGCTCGTACGTGTACTCGCCCGCGTCAATCTCGATGCATTGGCCCTTAAGGGAGCGGAAGATGTTGGAGGGGCCGTAGTCCTTGGAGAGGTCCGACTTTTCATTCTCGAGGTCCTGCTCCTTTGTTTTCAGGTCACGCTCGGCATTCTCCTTGGCTTCTCGGGCCTCTCTGGTGACCTGCGACTCGGAGGCAACGTTTTCTTTTTCGGCCAGCAGTCCGTTTTCGACGAGCCAGTCGCGAATGGCAGCCTTTTTATTCTGGATGAACTCACGAAGAGAGGCGGGGATATAGGCATCGAAAGCATAGACTAGAATTGGTCAGCGCGAAATAATGTCAAAAGGTATAGGGTGTTCCTTACTAATGTCGGTATCATCATCGGATGTTTCAAACTCGACCCAGTTGATGCCGCTGTGTTCGCCGTCCTCGGCCAAGACACTCGAAACATCATCTCCACCGGCGGCAGGCTGCTCAGCCTCACGAGCAGCGAAGTCCTCAAACGACTTGACTGCAGCCTTGACGCCCTCGTCGTTGAAGTTGGGGTTGTACTCCTCCTTGAGCTTGCGGAGAACGGTGTCCAGCTCATTCACCTTGATGCGCAGCTTATCACGCTCGTCCGCAACCTTGGTGAGCGTCTCGCGCAGCTCATTGACGCGGCCCTTGGCTTGGCCGAGCAGCACGCCCAGCTTTCCTCCACCGCCAGACTTGACGACGCGGTTGCGGTCCTTTTTCTGGAGGTCCTTGTATTTCGCATCGAGGGCAACCTTTTGGGCCAATCCAGCGCGGATTTGGTTCTCGAGCTCCATGATACGAGCCTCGGTCTGCTTGCGTAGCACTTCCGAATCGGAGATCATTTTGGATCGCTGCGTCTGGGCGTTTCTCATCTTCTTGTCCTTCTCCTCAGCTAGTCGACGGTACTCTTTGCCAATCTCAGCGCAACGGTTCTCGCACTTGGTTCCGCCCACGGACGCGTACTCTTCGCTGCCGTCGCAGCACAGGTCGTAGTCGCAGATGCCATCGTTGACGTAGAGGAAGGGCACATAGGCGCCAATGTGTCCCTTGTTCTCGCACCAAAAGCCAGGGAGTGAGTTCTTGGCACTGGTCGTGCCCGAGCTGCTGCCAGGCAATGGCTGTTGAGGAGATAGAGGGTCGATGTGAGCGCAGGCGGCAGTGCCAGGTTCGTCCGAGCCGTCGGGGCAATCGCAGGTGTTGTCGTTGACTCGGCTCACGCTAATCTCGACGTCTGGGTTCGCAATGCAGCGGAAACTATCCTTGGATTGGTAATGCGAGGCAACTAGCCACAACTTGTCAGCATCATAGAAAGGTGACGTTTCGTTTGTAGCGAGCTGGCATACACTCTGGGCCGACACCGCGAGGGATGCTGCCAGCAGCGGCGACGGACAGGGCACCCAGTGTCGTCAAGACAGCAAATTTCTGTGAATGCTGCATGGTTTCCGTCACTTCCTCTCTAGTGCGGGAATGAATTGGGCGACGGCCAGACTTGTGGCGGAAGTTGTTGTGTCGATGCACCTGGAACTGTCAGAGAGAGTGGACATGTGTCAAGGACTCGCTCAGGAGTGCTGAAGCGCGAAGCTGGCACAGCTGGAATAGCTGGGGTAGCTCCATGGAGCTTGAGCCCAGGGGCCCTGTAATGACCACTGGAATGGCGCTAACAGGTTCAACGCTGCAGCACTGTCTCGCCTCTGTGGCGGTAGAATTTCGGAAGTTTTGCCGCTCTGTTCAGGCTAGCCAGACCAGCCCACACTTGCCTCGATTGCCCCTCCACCCCGCCAAAAAAACATACAGCGTCGAGCATCATCGGAGCCGGCAAAAAAGTTATGTGACAGAGACCACCAAGCTGACCTGGAAGCAACACTGCCCATCGGGTCAGAGCAAACCGAAAATCGACCATGGCCTCGTCCTCCGACACAGGCGCTCTCCAACGCCTCGAGACGGCCGTCACATCCACCCAGGCACTCTGCCAGCAGCTCGCCACCTCCCTTGACGCCATCTACAAAGACCCCTCCACGCCTCTGCCCGCCGACACCACCGACTCCAAGATCATCCCCCTCGGCCTCGCCCGCGACGCCGCGACGCTCGTGCGCGCGCACGCAACCAAGCTGTCCCTCCTCCTCATCAACGAGCCCTTTTCGGCGTCCGCCATTGCCGACGTGCTGAAGCAGCTGCTGTCCGGCCCCGTGCTGGGCGTCGCCTCGGCCGCGCAGGCGTGCGACCCGGCGCGCTACACGGCCTTCTTCCGCAAGGAGCTGGCGTGGCGCTCGCGGCGCGTGCTGCTCACGCTCGGCGAGCTCCTCGGCAAGATCCCCAAGGACGGCAAGCCCCTGTCGGGCGTGAAGAAGAGCGGCGTCGGCGCCGACGACAAGGGCAGTCTGCCCTCGACGGGCATCTTGTGGTCTGCGTGTGACGAGGTGGTGGCGCTCGTCGGCGGAGGCGTCGGCGGCTACTTTGTCAAGAGAGTCGAGGAGTGGAGAGATACCCTAATAGACGTCATGGAGGAGCTCAAGGACTGGGGAGATGAGGAGCCTGACGACGATGATGATAATGATGATGATTCAGCACACGAAGCCGACGCCGACAATGCACAAAACGGCTCAACTTCCGCGCAGGACTTTCTCGACGACTTGATGGGCTCCGGGCAAACCATCCCCCGCGACGACCCCAAGGCCATCCGTCCACGCCTCGAGTCAACCCTCCGCCGCGTGCGCCTCGTCGTGCTCCTCTACCAAGCCATCACCAAGCGCCGCCTCAAGAAGCTGCCGCCTCTTCCGCCACCGGCCGCGGACAGCACCAGCATGCCTCAGCGGCTGGACGAGGCCGCCCGCGTGCTGGGCGCCCTGCCGGACGCCTTTGGCGACCTGGCCGCGGCCTTCTACGACATGGAGCCGGCCGCCATCGACCGCGCCGCCGACGACTGCTTCTTCAACGCGTTTGCGGCCGGCGAGCTGCTCAGTGCCCCGTGGGATGGTAGTGCCGACGAGTTCTCCGAGTGGACGGAAAAGTTCAAGACGGAAATTAAAAAGAGCTAAGGCGCTGAGCGGACAAGGCAGCAGGCATCATTACAAGCATACATACATACATACATACCCAGGCATACAACTGCAAAGTACAAATAGTGATAATTTTTGTTACATAGACCAAATCAAACGCTATATCTACATGTCTTCTGTGGACAAAACGCTTTGCTCCCCAAATTTCTGCCTCGGCTTCTGCACTCAGGGCTCCATGCGCTCTCCTCCCCCCCCCCCCATCCTTACTCATTTCGCTTCTGTAGACATTGTACCATCAACCAAGACAGTCGGCCCAGGCCCCATGCCATCTTTGCCGTGGTCAGGGCCCTGACTACCAATCAAAGTCTCTTCTGTATGCAGACTTCGCTCGGGTTGCGGTTTTTCTGCTTCTTTTTCTGCCACTTTCGGGGCGTCCACTGCTTCGTGGTGCGTAGCTGTAAGCTCGTCTTCTTCCTTGACTTGGGATAGCGGTCGTGCCGCTGTCTCTTGCGTGGCATCAGTGGCGTCCGTTTGCGCTTCGCTTTCGTCTTCCTCGGGAATGGCAGTTCCCTCATCGATATTCACACCGACGAGCTCTGCCAGACTCCTAAAGTTGAACAAGGGTTCGGAAGCTTCTTCGCCGTCACTTCCCTCTCCTCGAGTCTGCCTGATACCATCCACGTTGAGAAATCCTGTTCCTGAGAAGCTCCCTGGCGCAGAATCCACTAATGACGATCCCAGAGAAGAGGCATTGCTCATCTGCCGAAGGTGCGAGCCGCCACTCCGAATTGGGATAGCCGATGATGAGCCCCCTTCTGTAGAGGCATCAGTCGCACTTCGATCGACTGACTTGCCTTTCCCACTGACGTCTCCGATGCTGCTCTCATTTGACTTGAATTGCGACGCATCTGTCCGCTCTTCCCCTTTCGAGGCTTGTGATGCACCTTGTACGGTAGCCTCCATTCTCAGGTTGCTCGCATTGCTGTTGCCTCGTTTCCTACCCAGGCCAAGAGAAAGGCTGCTACCGCTCGCGCCACTAACACTGCCCCCATAAGGATCTTTTGCTGCTTTCTTAGCAGCCTTCTTCTCCGCCTGTTCCTTCTTCTTGGCGTCCTTACGCAACGCCTTGGCTTCTTTCTTCTTCCGGTCCTCTTCACTTGCGAGCGAAAGTCGCACGGCTTCCATAAACATCATATCTTCGAGTTCTTCCATTCGCAAGCGCCTGCTTCCATCTGGGTTGAGTATGGCCTGCGACCTGTCGGATGATTCGGGAAGCTCTGTCCCTTCCTCGGCCGTGGATCCGTTGCCAGGCGTGCCGGAGCCGGAGCGCATTCCGGTATGACGGCGCGTAAAGCGACTGGGCCGTAGTATTGATCGCTGGTCACTGCCTCCAACAAGAAACGCGGCCGTGTGCAGAGCAGTCGCGGCTGCTGAGCGTCGTGCCTGGTGAGCCCGAGCAGCCGCAAGCTTTGTGGACCAGTCTGGCCGAATCCTATCAGTAGTGATGACATTTGGTGCATTGGCGGACAAACTATGCCCTCTTCTGCGACCAGTCTGCGGCGCTAGATTAGGATTCGCGGTGGAATGCAGTGAACTTGAGGAGGACATGGGAGACATTGTCGAAGAAGAGGCAAGATTCGTGGATGAGGTGGAAAAGACTAATCCACGGCGGAATGGAGGGGGATCGTACGTCACGCCAAATTCTGGCTGCTGGCAATAGGGGCATGCAGACGGCTCAGATGTCAACATTTCGGGTAGATCTTCGGGATCTGGTCGCCGGTCAGGGTCAGTCAGTGGTTGCCCATCGGGATGGTGCTCAGGGAGGTGAGGATCGGCACGCTTGATTTGAACAAAGCATTCGCTGCAAATCGCTTGGTCGCAGCAACGAGTGCTGTTCAGGTAGGGTGGGTATGATAGGAAGCAAATCGGGCAATCTGCTGCGTCTTTGTAAAGATAGACCTCAAGCAGTTGGCCATTAACAAAAGGATCGTGAGGAAGCATGGTCTCTGTTGGTGGAAGTTCTGCGGAAGAGGCATTCCTCGAATGTCCAGTCAAAGCCATGGCTAGAGCCTTTGCTCTCGGTTTGATGGCGCTGCGACTAGGAGTCCCCGGTGAAGCCAGTCCTGATCCTGTGCCGGAGCCGCTATGATCCGAAGCAGCTGACATGGTTCGTTCACCCATAGGGACCGTTAAGTTCTGCAAATTGGTCTGGCTCGGATTGCGATTGTGCGGCTGTGCTATCAGTTCTGGAGGCGGGGGTTCGTCTGCCGCCGGTATGGGGAGGCCTCTAGCAGCAGCAACAAGCTGGTGCTCTGCCCAGTTCGAGGACCAATCATTTAGACCGCGCCAAAACGGTGCCATCCTTCTCTCGATCTGTCGTGTTACGTTAGCCTTCTAGCACAGCAGTCGTGGTGTGAGGATAACCGGCAGAGCATACCTGGAGTTGCCGCACGGCCGGCTTGCTGTAATCCTCAGTTCCCACATATGTACCCAGAGTTACCAGATAACCGCCATCGACGTGTTCCTCTCTAAGGCTGCGTTCACGCTCCTTGAGGCGGGTCGCGCGTTCCCGCTCCAGGCGTCTGGTCTCTCGCTCTTGCTTGGTCTCTCTGTGCTCAAAAGGTACGTTCTGTCGGCGGTCGCGCTGACCTGGTGTGCTAAGTCCGAGGAATGATGCATCCCCACGGCCTGGACGCTGGCGAGAGCGGCCTTCACCGGCGCGAAACGCATCGTGCGACTCGGCAGCTCCGGGAGGACGACTCTCTTTGGTATTGCTGTTGCCCATTGTTACCGCAAGTGTTGGTTTATGATGGAAATATCAAGTTTCGACTATTTGCGTCGCCTCCAGCAGGGAATCGTTTACTGAACCAGATTCAGGTTGCCCACTGCTCTCTTCGGGAGGTTGGGCTCGCGGAGGGAATGGGCGGCCGATGGAAAAGCCGGAGTGTCGGAGTCCGGTTTTCGAGACTCTTCTGGGAGGCCTCAATATGGTTTCAATGTCCGCCTCTGCCGGTAAATAAGTATTGCACCGTAGAAAACGATACCGAGGTCGCGCCTGCTGCACGTACCGAGACGACGTCGCCAACGAAATGCAGGTCACGCTTTTCCTAAGCCGCACGATAGCATGTCGAAGCGTAAAATGCTGAGCTTGCAGTACTATGGAGACTGCAGTAGAAAACAGAAAGAATGCGTAGGGTGCTGGTAGAGATGCGACCGAGGAACGATGCAGGCTACTGGTAAGCTGGGTGGTCGGCTGCGAACGAGCGAGATGCGGCCTCTAGGCAGCAAGTGAGAAAATGCGATGGGGCAGTAGTTTTATAAATTTTATTGCCCGCTTGTTGGGCGGAGGAAGCAAGGGCGGAGGAAAAGTCTGTTGATGGCGAGGCAAAGCTCGGGGTGCTGGTTGTGTTGACGAGTCAAAGGCCGTGAGCTGCCAGATGCAACTTACGTCAACGGGGATGTGGATCACCAAGCCTGGAGCTACCTACCCCACTGGCTGGGGACAAACACTGACGCGGGGCAGCGCCTGCCACCAGCGCGTATATTCCGATTGAAAATGGTCAATTGTCGAAGGATGGAAAATTATGCTCAAGAAAGAAAGAAAAATATTTCTTTAATTCTTCATCTCTTTATTCGTCCTTTTTCTCCTTCTTTTTCTGTGGGCGTCCATCTTGCCTTACCAGGGCCTCGTTAAGTGACCCGGCCGACTCGGTAATGGGACCACTGGAAGTGTAATTCACAGCCTAGTTGGCCTCAGTGCAAATCAAGAGGGCATCGGATTCTTGAAATTATACTCTAGTGTATCTCACGTCTAGAAAAGGACAATGTCAGATTTTCGAATTTTTATTATATCCCTCGTAAAGACCCCTTAACTCTTTGTATCTCGCTCACGCGACCCTTACCCTATACTATTCCTCAAGCCAAATGTGTCGCGAGGTAGATATTCGTCGCTCGTCATTACCATGGACCCAAAACATGAAATGGAGAATTAAATTACTTCTTTGTGTATGCTATGGTATCTTGTCTATAATGCGCCCAGCTCCGAAGCACTGCCCATGCAGCCGCCCGCACCTATTCTATAAACAATCATGACCCATTATACTCTTCTTGGTGCCCATGCCTGTAACCAGTCTCGCATTTTATCCGCGTTTGACTTTTCTGCCTCTGCAGCGGCAATGCACCATTCGAGATCCCAAATGCCCTCCGAAGCAATCGCGGCAGCCAACTTGCGACCAGTCTGGCTCAGCTCGTCGACGCAAAAGTACATGGGCGTGTCCAGGTCGAGACATGTAGCCACCAGTGGCTTAACCAGCGGCAGAGCAGCCTGTACCGACGACCCCTTGACCTCCAGTCCAGCGTTGGCGCGGCCAGTCTTGCACCATTCGTTGATACACTGGCTCTTGCGGCACCCGCTCATCAGCTGTGTGAGATAGCGTCTTTCGATTCGTCGGCGGAGCGCTTTTCCGTCCGGATCGTGCATGCTGACATAGAGCGGTCCGAAGCAGAGAGAGCAAAGCCCAATATCAGCACCCTGCTGTACGTCAGCCCCGGGGCTGTGTTTCACCTGTCCGCGACTTCCAACTCCATATCTGGTCCGTCCGCAATTCTCGTTGCGACAGACTGGCGGTCTCTCCTTGCCTACTTTATCCAGCTCATGGTGCTTCAAGTGTGTTTGCATATCCTTCAGTTTAATGATCTTGTCGCAAAGATGGCACTCGGTCGTACGCGCGCCGTCTGCCAGTTCGTGTGCTGTCAATCCAGACAACATCACCTCGGGTGAGGGATTGAATGGATCACCTTCTTGTGGCACTTCGAGATGACAGAATTGACACAGGATGATTTTCCCGGGGCATACCGTACTCCTGTGTCTTGCCAAATCCGGCAATGAATTTGTCTGAAAAGTGCAAGATGGGCATAGCCAGCTGCCATGGAATATGTCATCATGCTTGTACTTGCTGTATGGTGTAGTGCCATGAGCCTCGTCGTGTTCACAGTGCCAGTGTGCGTTGAACTCGTCGGATCCCTTTTTAAAGACCATTTTGCACTTAGGGCAGATAATGTTGTTGCGTCGGCAGAAGCTCTCATGCAAAACAAGACTTTGCTTCGGAACCCACTGCTGACAGTTCAAACATTGCGCTTCATTTTCCCCATGCGTTTGGGTATTCTCGACGTTCTCCACGGTAATGACTTCGTCGTTTCCTCGGCAGATCTGAGCGCGAAGGGTGTACTGAATAGTATCTCGTGGTATTGTGTCCGTGGGGTCCGGGTACGCGTAGACGGATATTTGTATGCTCTCGGCCTTTTCCATCTCCACGTTTGTCGGCGAAATGACCTTTGTTTTCGTTGTACTTGATCCAGCCGAGTCGAAAGTGCTGAAAACGTGCTCTGTGTTTCGAGGTAGAGCTCGCTGATAGCCTGATTTCGGCGTGACAAAGAGCTCCAGAGCGTCAGGATCCGACATGTTGGACAGCGTTAGCTGCAAGGGTTGGGATCGATCCCAAGAGGGAAGAGTATAATCGACATAGCTGCCAACGGCAATCTCGTCAGATACGGGCTTCCAAATATCAATTGCACCACCCTTGGCGCCCCCGCTGCCGTTTGCTTGGCGGCCGGTGTTGATAACTTGGCGCAGCGTCTCGCGCGCCTGTTCCTCGTCCAAAGGTTCAATGTCAACCTCGAGGTCCGTATCCACCACACAGACACCCTCTGCTTCCGGCGATAGCTTGTCGACTAGTAATTGGAAAACCTCTCCGCGGACTCCGTACACGAGCATCGTCGCATTTTTGGTGAGCGAAGTAAAGTTTCGCCGCAACTGTCTTTCGAGCAGAGGCCGCCAGTCGTCGGGATTGTATCCAGCCTCCAAGGGTCGCAGTCGAGCATAGGTGCCTTTTGGTAAGGTTGCGGCGTGTATATCAAGTTGCGTTCGCGACGCGGTTGAAGACGAGCTCTTGGTGGTGGCGTCTGAGTCTGTAGCCAAACCCAAAGCGCTGAGCAAATACGGACTCAGCATAACTGTGCCTTCCGGCGCTGAGAACTCCCGAATTCCAGCATAAACAGCCTTATTGGTGGCTGGATTTACAAGGCGAAAGGTCAATGGGTTTGGAAGCTGTGCTGATGGCGTCGTGTAGTTGTTCTGCATGACAGCCTGAGACGCCGACGCGGAGAGCAGCTGTTCGAGCGCAGACTGGGGCAGGATTATCTTGTCTCCATCCAGACTATTGCCGCCGACTGCCTCTAGTGGAAGCAGGGCGAAATTGCCTTGCCATTTTAGAGCCGGCAGCTCATCCATTCTAACGGATGCGTTCTCCAACAAGTCTCTTGCTTTGAGTGAATGTCGGCCGAGAGGTACAGCTTTCATCTGTCCAGGTCGCGTTACGTAGGTGATGATGAACAGTCCATCCTCACCAGAGTGATAAGCCAGGAAAAGGAACTAAGTCTGATGGCGAAGCTTCTATCGCCAGGCAGCGTCTGCTCCGTCAGCAAATTCTTGTAGATTCGACTCTTTGCCACAGCCTACCAGCGGCTCTGCCTCTTCTCCCCACCAGAATCACGTGCCGTGTCCGGCTTGCGTGCGAAGAAGACCTCGCGCAACAAGCATCAAGACGCACCGTAGATATTGTTTCATCGTCAACCGCATCATACATTGCGCCCGAATTCTGCGCATAGTCAATAGGACCTCGACAGAGTGTAAGCGCTTTTTCTTTTCTTGAAACAACGTCATCGCGAGTCGAGAATCTCTCGCCAAGATCGGTTTGGCAAAGCTAGCTGGGAATGACGCACTCCTCTTCACTCGTCGTCGCAAGCAGCTTCCATGAGGAAATCTACATATACGGAGTAGAGAGATGAGCCAAGGGTACTGGCATATGATTTTGCCATTCTGCCAACTTGCCAGCTTGCTCATCTTCCCGGCGACGGGTCTGATAAGGTTTATCATTATGCTACGTTTTAGTTGAGTTGCACCCCGTAAATTGTCTTGGCCTAGCGCTTCGTCCCCCCCCCAAATGTTTTGCCCAGGCAATCAATCTGTCTCTGAAAATTGATTCCTGGTCTTAACAATACCAGGATGCAGTTGCCGCTGTGGGTGGTGGGTCGGGAAGGTAATATTAGACTCAGCGCATGGCACTTTCGCAACGTCCCAGATGCGAAAAAAAGGGGCATCTCAAGGCCGGGGGGTGGCTGACATTATTTACGAGTCCCATTGCGGTGGCAGAGTTCGCAGCTTATTCTCCCAAAGATAGATCCCAGAGCTTGTTGGCACGACATCTATATTACGACACACACATAGATCCCGCCGCCGGGTTTCGCAATCTTGTGCTCCGTATGGATAGTAAGACAGGAGCTGCAGGTATTAGTCGATGGTGGCAGCTTCTGCCAACGGCAAGTCACTGTTGTCAAGCACCTGGTTCGAGACTAATTGGACTGCGCGACTGAGCCTGAGGTTGCTTCCTTGGCGCGCTGCTGTATGTGAGACAATGATGTCGACGATGAGTGGCATCGAGTGCTCTACGAAGCTTGCTTGGTCCATACAGATGCTTCTTGCTGCAAAGAGGAGGCTTCATCTGCTCGCTTGCCTACCACACGCAATATCCCTTGGCTGCAATGCAAGGCGCCGCCTGCGTCCGCCTTCTGGGCGAGTCCGATATGCAACTCGGTGCCTCTTCGCTGTTCATTAGTGTCCTGGAACAGCTGCCGGCGCACCCCTAATAAGCCAGCTGCGTGTGGAACCCTCGCTCCCGCTAGTCAGATGTGACGGAGAGATAAGCGTAATCCACTGTCTCACTGGAACGTGCCCGCTCCGACCATGTTTATGACGAATGCCGTGACACTCAAGCCATGGCCATCCTGCGAAGCACGTACTACGGCTTGCACGGATGGGCACTTGAAGCAGGTGGACGCGAGATGGCCTCTTGTATTACTGTGCCTGGTAGTCATTAGCAGGCCACGTTTTAATCAGTCGTCAGCCCTGTACCACCCACACTCTACTCTGATGGGCGAGTGCCCTCTGCTGCAACACCCACCTGATGCCTCTTTGTCGGCACAATCTTGCCGGTAATCAGGCTGGCTGCCAGGTGTTGTTCTAGTTGAGCGTCTTCGGCCCCAATGAATTAGGGAAGCCGCTCCGCCCTCAACAAGTCTCGTCCGGTACCGCTCCAGACAGCTCACCAGGTGTGGGTGGCAAAGCTGCAGTAGCACCAAGCAAGCTGCTGGAGCTGGGCAGATGCAGCCAGGCATTAACAGATGGCACTAATCTGCACCCTGGCAGTCGCTTTGCAGCTGGCTGCGCAGACCATGACCCAACTCGGCAAAGAGCCTTTTTGACGGTGCTTGTACCCCGTACAACGCATGTTACATCTGCTGTGGCCATCTAGTCATCCTTGCCCATGTCCAATGTACTTTACTATCCTGCGAGAAAGTGGCAGCTGCGAGTTGGCGCAAAGTCTAACTAGTTAACTCCTACCGTTCGGGCAGGGTTGGATCCCTGACACCACTCATCTCACACCCAACCCTCCTGGATCCTGAGGCTGGCCTTACGCGTTGTGGTACTTGGGTCAGGCCAGGCCAGCCAGCAAATGTGTAGCTCTTTTTTTTCTGGCCAACAAATAGTGTCTGCCCTCCCTGTCGCGGCGTTTCGTCTAGGCGGAATGTAATTTTGAAACTGTCTCACCCCAAAAAGAGGCCTCTGCTTTTTCCTGTCGCTCTTATTCTATTACGACGCCTTGGCAGTTAGCGCACCGGCACTGACCCTGCTGTGCTACCTGTTGTGCTCTCTCTGGATCGACAACTGCGTAATAATACATGAAGGCCCGGCCTGGGGGGTCTCAACTTCTCCGGACCAGTCTCATCTGAAGCATCTCCCTCCCGCCTTCTTTATTTTAACCTTCATTCTCTTGGATCTTGCAGTTTCCACCCCTTTTTACTTTCATACCCCAATACCTCTTTTGCATCGCACTTTTGGCTGCGAGCAACTCAACACACCTCGTCATTGCATAAACCACGACAGCCTGACATGGGCGAAGCCATCATCATCAGCACAGAACGCGAAGGATTTAAGAGATCCGCTACAGATTTGCTGGATATATTTCACAATACACTTATTCTATCTCATATTGTTGCTCATTTGTCGCCATCTTCAATTACCAAGCTCACAGCAACGAACCGAGCCCTCCGAGACACCATCATCCACACCCCAGGTGTCTATCGCCATTTGGATCTCAGGACCGTCAAGAGAGCCCACGCTGATCTCGGCGCAATTGACCACGGCGGTGAGATTTGGAGAAATACACAGCTTGATGAAAACCTGACAGAGGAGGAGTAAGTAGTCACCCGAGGAGCCACGACAGTGTCTGTCCTCTGCACCATTCTTCGTATCAACTAGTACTAATGTGAATACTACCTAGCTTCTACGCTGGCCCATTGCGAGGATTATTCTCGACTCTGCAGAGGCAGCACATCCTACAAGATGTGCAGACACTTGTTCTCGATGGACTCTCCGTGACGGCGGACTTTTGTCATGACATCATCAACGACTCCAAATTCAGCGTAAGGCTGCTTTCCATCCGCGATGTGAAGAACCTCAACCACGGGAAGCTTCGCGGCGCACTTCAGTATGCCTGCCGCCCGAGCCGCGACGGAAGCCCGCGCCTCAAGGGCCTTTATCTGTTTGGCCCCAAGGACGGCGTTTCTTCTCCGCAGTCCGCTACTGCTGGCTACAGCCCAGCCAGCGTCGGCGCCGAATGGAACCAGCGCAGCCTGGGCGCATTGACTGATTCTTTGCAGCACAGCCGCGATGCTTGGTGGGATGTCAAGGGCCGACAGCTGAAGCGCCCCGTCCCCGTCGAGTGGGCAAACTGCTTGCTCGCCTGCAGTGGCGTCATCGCCTTTGATGCGCTGCTTTGCCAAGGACCGCGACACCGCAACAGCTCGGCTGCCGGAATGGCCAACGTCCTCGCTGAACATGGGCCTGCCGTTGCTACGTACTCCCTGTCGGGCTGTGTGGGCTGCGGCAAAGCCCCCGAAGGACTGATTGCGCCGAGCTCGCATGCCGTGAGCGATTTGCCCTTGCTGGCGCCCCTGCCCATCATGTCTTCGTCGCTCAGAGCGGCAACTGCGCCTGGGCCGACGGCGACAGCCTTTGTGCCTCGATGCGCCGAGTGCATCAGCCAGCGCTACTGCCACTGCTGTAACAAGTGGTGGTGCGAGTCGTGCTACCAGCTGCCCAGCCAGGGCTCTCACCACGAGCCGGCCGTTGTCATCATGGATGATGGTGATGGCATTGGCCAGCTTGAAGATTACATGTTTCTTGAAGAAGCTACCCCAAAGATCAAGGTACAAACTCACATGTGCAATGAGTGCACAGTTCTCGCGAGATCATCTCCAGCAAACGCATCGAGTATGACATGAGGTCGTGGATCTTACTCGCTAGCTCTCCCGAGACGAACAAGTATGCTGCGACCGTTGTCATATTTGGTGCTTTCTCTGGAATTGCCTCGCGGCATCTTTCTTCTCCATGGGCTAACGCATCATCTCTAGAGCCGAGTGACCAAAAGCTGCTGGGAGTGCGGCAACAGCGTAAGAGGACTGTCCAGCGCTGCCACTTTTACAGATGCTAACATTAGCCAGTGCGACGATTGCATAGACAAGACGCAGCGAGTCTGCAAAAAGTGCTGCGCCGGCTACTGCACCGTTCACAACGAAGGGTCCTCGGCCGACTTTGTAAGTGTCAAACCACCACCGAACGTCACATAAAATAAAAGCTGACCGATTTTAGTGTGACTGGTGCGTTTCTCGAGGCCGCAGAATGGCCAAAACAAAGGGACATGAGGGTAGCCCGCCGCCCCCAGCCATGCTACGTGACATCCGCCACCTGGACCACATCCGCCGGAGAGCCGGATTCTAAACAGCATATGCATTTGCCCATATTTTTACGACTAGCAGTTTTAAGCGCATTTGCGGCCTTTTGCCCGAAATTGGGGGCCCAAGATTGGATTTGTGTGAATTTGATTGATGGAGTTGTAGCGCCACTCATAAGCAGACCTCTATTTAGCTTAATCTCAACTCATCTATGACCGAAGACTATCTCAGCCCGCGAACCCGTAAGCATGAGTTGCATGTACTACTGGAGGGATGCTGTTAGATGCCCTTTTTTAGTTCTCGCCATATTAGTGTGGCGTATTCGGGTCTTGTTATGTTCCCCCGAAAGATTGGCCTCACGGCAACAAACTTGGTTGTGCCATCGGAGGCGGGGCGAGATCGGCTCCAAAGGAAGACGGCGCTATGGAGCAGTCATCACTGGACCGTATTTCCAAGACTGCCGGTAGACTCAGCTCACAACAGTCGGCACGGCCAAGAAGCCACCTCGTTGTACATGGTATCGCACGCGCTGTCATGGTAGATAAAAATGTTCTTGGAAACCCAGGCCAGAATCATGACCCGTCAGGCCCTGACAAGAACTTGCGCGCCAGCCATGCCTGGCCATGTTCCTCGTACTGCTGCTTTGTGACTGCGAGCTTCTCAATGTTGGGATGGTTTGCCAGGTTGGCGGCACCAGTCCATGTGCTCGTGATGGGCTCGGGCGGCCGCGCAACGCGGACAACGCAGTCGTCGGGCACTCGCTGAACGACTTCCTTCTGCAACCGCTGGATGAAGCCTTCAAAGAGAGTGTTGCCTCCCACTGCCACAATGTTGGCGAGCAGGCCAGGCCACAAGCCGACCGGCAGATCCTGCAGTGATTGGTAGATGAGCTCGGCGATGCCGGGCTGCCGCATTCCAATATCGGCGGGGTTGAACAATATCTCGGGTACTATGAATCGTTCGTTTCGGAGCGTGAGCACGTCTTCGTCCGCCTGCGTCGCGGCGAGCTTCTGTGCTTTCGAGTGGTTCGCCGGGTCGTAGTCGCGCAGGGAGCCCTTCAGCTTGGCGTGGAAATCGGGAAGAATATAATCCTTGGCTATGCCGCCGCCTGACACATAGTCCGGTCGCTTCTGTCCTCGGGTCCCTTTCCACGACTTTTCCAGGTCACCCTTGAAGTCGAGCGAGACGAAGCACGCCAGCTCCTTCATCTCGTTGACGATGTGCGGGTCGTTTCGGACGTCAAAGTGTCGTAGGGATATTTGTCGGGCCATGTAGTTGGTGAGGAGCTTGCCTCCTACGTCTAGGCGACGCACCGCGGAATGCAGCGGCCGGCCTTGGAACACTGGCGTCACTGTGGTGTGAGAATATCCCGAGTCGACGACAAGAAGAATCTCGGCAGGGACGTTGGGGGTTGTCGCGGCATCCATCGGTGTTCGGAACAGAGATTGCAAGTCGTGATATGCGTTGAATGCCGGTCCTGGAGATGGTCAGTTGTGTAGAACGTAGCGCAGGCAATGCTCAGCAACGTACCAACCCCTCGGTAGTAGCTTTCAAAGCCATATTCCTCAAAAACTATCTGATCGCAGTTTGACTGTAAAACAGGAAGTCCATTCGGAGGCTCGGCAAGCACAAGTCGCGTCTCTGACGGATCGCATGGGAATGGCGCTTTGCTACCAAAGAACTCGTAGTCCCAGATCTCCGACTGCACCTCCCAGTTGACGATGAAGCCCTTTTCAACAGGTCGTCGAAATTGGATCTCGCCGAAGTCGGTACATTTGTCGAGCTCTGAAGCGACGTATATCTTCCGAGTTCGGTCGCGCGCGATGCAGTTGGGGATAACTTCGGGCACGTCAATCACTCCGTCAAGGACAAAGCCTGCCTTCAGGGTAGAGGCGCCATTGTCGAGGACAAAAGTGTTGGTCGGCTTCGGAGGCGGTGCCGGCGCTTTCGCTTTTCGTCCGCCGGCCATGTGGATCGACTAAGGGTCTGTCGTCGTGGTTGGGTGACGCGAAGAATGTTGAAGGTTGGAGCCTGGTCTTCGTAGAAGCAACATCGCGAGATCACGTGGGGCAGGCCCGTCATATGTGCACGTCCACGATGGATTTATTTCTTTGATTTTGGATGTATTTATAGTCTAGAATCTATGTTTATCGATATTTTATGTACATTTGTATCGTTGAAATCGTATGTGCGGCCTTTTACAGCTTCGCATCGCCAACCACTTGGCTAGTGGAAAGGCCGCATCGTTTCGCAATATCATCATCTGGGACAACGCCCAGAACCTTGCGAGTGTTTGTAAAGGATGGCCCGCCGCTTACCCATGCGAAGTCTTTCCATCTGCCTAAGCTTGGCCACATTCTATTTTCTACCAAGGAGTTGGTAGTATCTTGGCCTTGCTCATTAATCACACTTTGCCAGAGCTCCCAGGTCTCCTCCAACTGGTCCACTGTTGAAACGCCCATGACGCTTGCTCCAATACGCGCAGGGAATTTCCCACAGGTATTGCTGTTGTAGCATTTCGTCCCGAATCTAGACCCTTGGTAGATCCAGTTGCGCAAAGACCATCTGATAGCGACTTCCTCCAGGTGCCTGTTCTCTGTTGCAGCAATGGCAGCGAGGCCATGGCAAGCCTCGCGCAGCTCTAGTGGCGCTGGATGCCAAGCACCCATTGGCAGGCTGTTGATGCCCTGCGAGGTCAACAACCCCATGCCGAGCATGCTGGCATTCAGTATACAGTCGACGCCGGCCGACGCAAATCGATCCAGGAGCTCTGCCCGCCCAAGCACAGCGTTCTGGAGGCAAAATTGCCCGTAAGACAAAACAGCATCAATCGGCTCAGACGTTTCCTGCAAGATCCTCTCCGACAAGAAAGCCAGTGTCTCGACGGGGTATCCGCTGATGCCGACGTAACGAATGACGCCTTCGTCACGAAGACGTCTCAGCTCGGTGACGGCGCCGAGCACTTCAGCCGCAGATACGAATTCCACATCATGCATATAGACAAGATCGAGGTGGTCGGTTCCGAGTCGTTCGAGGCTTCGAAATATGCTGTATCGGACCCAGGCAGGGGAGTAGTCAAACTCATCACCCGCAATGCGCCCGGCTTTGGTTATGAGGAAGTACGAGTCGCGCGCCGGCGCCGGCTCAATGCGACGCAGCGCCTCGCCCAAAAGAATCTCGGAAGGGCCGTAGTAAGGCGACGTGTCAAAGGCAGCAATGTTGTGGTCGAGAGCGCGTCGTACAATGTCGGCGTACGGCATCCGCGATGGGTCGGGATGGTATTGGTGGTTAAAAGTGGCGGTCCCCAAAATCAGCGGTGGCAGCACCTCGGACAAGGGCCGGGAAGTCGAGCGCTGGGCATCCATGGCGCCCAAGGTTGATTTTTATTTGGTAAAATGCCCTCGATTCTGCGACTATCGCGGCATTTCAGTCGAATGTCTCACCTGCTCGAGAGTCAAGTAGGGCGCAAAAGCATGTCATAGACTAGGGAGCGGCATGGAGTTTTTTCTTCGGAGGGGCAAATCGGAGGGGTGACCCATAACTAACTAGCTAACGTTAGTTAACTGGCACGGCCGCGGTCATGCGCTCTAATTGATCGTGTTGTCAGATACTGTTACAGTTATCACGGTATTTTGCAGTACGATCAGTAATACCGACCGTGCGATAACGTTTTCTGCCTCAATATCTTGTGTAAGCAGATGCAAGTCCGGTCAGGGTCTCATTCTCCGTCTTTTCGCGAGGTCGGCGCTCTCGTAAACCCATTGGCTCGACAGGATTTGGTCCAGCGCTGTCAAGTCACACGATGCACGAGGGCAAAGTGAGCAAGAATGTCACTCATTCACATGCGGGGTAGGGCATCAAACTTCGTCAAGAAATGGTTATTAAGGCTTATTTCAATCAATTACAACTTCCTCATATATAAGTAACATCCGCAAACTTGTCCACGGGGGTATGTGCTTTACTCGTTCATCTTGATACATAAATCAAACTCCATGCCGACCCGGCACGCTTAAATAGCAGAGCCGCGGCGCTCAACATCCTCGATGACATGCTTGTCCAGGTGACCACCAGTGCTCATCTCACCGGCGAAAGTGGAATGGGGCTTCCACTTGGCAGAGGTACGGGGAGTAGTCTCTTCCATCATCTTGTCAACTTGCTCAAGTGACAGGCCCTTGGTCTCGGGCACGAGGAAGTAAGTGTAGACAAAGGCGCAGGTGCAAAGACCACCCCAGATGAAGAAGACCTTGGACTTCAGGTTGCCCTTGTCGGTGCCGACCATGTAGGGGGTGATGACAGCAATGATAGTGTTCCAGAGCCAGTTGGAGGCGGTGGAAAGACCGACACCGCGCGAACGGATGGGGAGAGGGAAAATTTCACCAATGACAACCCAAGCACCGGGGCCCCAAGTGGAGGCGAAGAAGAAGATGAAGATGGAAATGAAAGCAATCTGAGCGTTGACGGCACTCAGGTTGTTGGGAGTAGTCGCGGCAGGGTCCTCGGGGGTGGGAGTCGCGTGAACCTTGTCAAAACCGGAAGTGACACCAATGATGGCGACGAGGAACTGGCAGACAAGCATACCGCCAGCACCGACGAGGAGGATGGAACGACGACCGAATCGCTCAACAGTCCAGAAGGATAGAGGGGTGGAAAGGACGTTGATGATGGTGAAGATCATGGAAGTCAGAAAGACGTTCTTGATGGCGCCGGTTGACTTGAGGAAGGTGGCAGAGAAGTAGAAAATAAAGTTGACACCAGTCCACTGCTGCATCATCTGGAGAGAAGTACCGAGAATGGTGCGGCGCAGATTAGACTTGGAAGCCCAGACACTGCCCTTGAAGCAGTTGGCCCAACTGCCGAACCAGGTGGTCGAGGGAATCAGAGCGCGCTCGTACTCCTCGTTGGCAACAATCTCGGCGACCTCGCTCTGGACAAACTCGGAGTTCTCAGGCTGGCCACGGAGCTTGGCGATAGACTGGACAGCCTTGGCAACCTTGCCCTTCTTGATGTAGTATCTGGGCGACTCGGGGAGGAACAGGAGACCGCAGCCGAGGATGGCAGCCCAGGGGAACTGGATGCCAATAGGAATGCGGTAGGAGGAGGTGTTCTCGATTTTAGAGGTGTAGTTGACGACGATGGCAGCCAGCATGAGACCAATGGTGATGCAGAACTGGTATCCGGAGACAAGAGCACCACGGACCTTGCGGGGGCACTGGAAAGGCATTAGCATCAAGCGTTGCTTCAAGGAGAGGAAGGAGACTCACAATCTCGGACATGTAGAGAATGACAATGGCGGATTCGAAGCCGACACCAAGACCAGCGATGAGACGACCGGCAACGATGGGGCCAAGAGCGTGGGAAGGGCTGGTGATCATCTGAATAGCAACACCAACGGCGTAGATGAGGCAGCCCAGAATGACAGTCCACTTGCGGCCCATCCAGTCGGCCATATCACCGGCAATCAGAGCACCGAAGAAGGTACCGCAGGAGAGGATGGAGACGATCAGAGAATTGTTGGGGTCACTGAGCTTCGGAGCGCCGATGCCTTCGACGGCCTCGTAGAAGACCTTGGAAGCGGTGACACCGTTGATGTAACCGGAATCGTAACCGAAGAAGATGCCACCAAAGGAGGCGAAAGCGCACATGAGGTAGGCCTTCCATGTGACGGGCGCCTCAATGGCCTCGACATCCTGCGCGGCGTGGAGGGTGATGTCCTCCTGGCGGAATTCGCCAACCTCGACCTTTTCGGTGGCAGACATGGTGAAAAGGTTGGTGGTGGTGGTGTTTTTGTTCTTGAACCTGCGTTGACAATAGGTTTACGAACAATGGGGAGTGGATTGGTGAGACACAGACGACAAAGGAGTAAGACAAAGATGGACAGGAAGGGGTGTGGGAGGGTGACGATGGGTTCTTATACTGGTGAAGACCTCGACACGTCTGGTGGTGCTCTGGGCTTTTTTTTTTCGTTTGGCTTTACACCCGCAAAGCTTACGAGGATGGGGGAAGAAAAGCTAATTGGGGGACCCCAAACAACTCCTTCGGCGGTTTGGCGGCCATGGCTGACTTGGGGGATCCGGAACAGGGGTTGGGAGGCGCCGTTGGAGGAGATTCTGGACCAGGTATGAAGCCCAGATTTGGTGTGAACTCACGGGGGGTGTGGACATAGCTCAGACATTCACAGCACGAGCAGAAGAAACAATCACACAAACTAGTCGGCCGGCTGCGGACAGGGGGTGTGCGTAGGTGGATGGGCTGAGAGAGCGAGAGAGAGAGAGAGCACGCTACAGTGGCGTGATGGAAAGAGTCAGTGGAATACGGGCGAGGTCGCGCGCGTCTGGGGAAAAGCCTGGGGATAGAGTTGCAACGCAAAGCTTGTACACTATGCTGCCAGTAAGCTGGGACGGGCCACGAACCCCAAAGAGAGAGAGCTTCCTCCTGGATGGCTCCCGAGGTGGAGAGCCGACCGAAGTGGCAGCGAAGTCCAAGAGGCCTGGCCCCGTCGAGGCTGCAAAGAAGGGCCGAAGGCTTGGGAGCTCATGGAAGCTTGAGAAGCCAACGAAGCCTCAGAAGATGGAGAGAGCGGCTCCCCTCCCCCTCCTCATGGTGGGCTTTCCCCAACTCCCCATTCTGCTGGCGCGCCCCCCCCGAAGGTTTCGCACATTGCCATGCCACTTTCCGTGATGAGGCTTGTCTGGGGACAGCCCCCCTCCCCTAGTAAGTTTCTTCCCCCCCGGAGCCACTCTGCGCTGGGGATTTTGGGGGGGAGAAGCGCCGAGAAGGGCCGGACGGTGGTGGTTTAATTTCTTTGCGCGAGGCGCCCGTCCGCTCGCGTGGTCACAATAGCCATCAAACCGAGACAAGGGAGCAGAGTAGCAGCGGTACACCCGCGACATTGTCCATGTGAAATACCTGGCCATCCAACAAGGCATTGTGTTGACATTTTGCGACCGACAACCTATTTGCGATGACCGCCCCCATCCTGACGATGGGAATCTGGCTCCCCCCCCGGTTGCCCAGGAGCGCCTGCGTCTGTGGCTTCTCTGCCCCCGATTCAGCTGTTTCCGTCGTTAGAGTTTTCGCTTTCTTCCCCATGACTCCTCCATACCGTGGCTGAATAAAGAGGGCCCTTGGAGACACGGATGGTTTTGGGTCCTCTGGGGCCCCTCATTCTCGCCTCAGCGGGACGCCACATGATTTTTTTTTGTGCTATTCGTAACTTATTAGCCACCAGCGTGTAATAAAGACGCCGCCGGCCAGAAGCTCCGTCAGTCCGTCATCAATAGCGTGAACGGAGAGCCAAACTTACATATCTATCACCAGTGTACAGTTGGGCATCGCCGCTGGCTAAGTTATTTATTTACTCAAACATTTGCCGGGTACCCATGTCTACAGCCAGGTGGCGCCGTTTCCATGATGCGGGCGGCGACTGGAATGCTGCCTTTGTTTGGGTGTCTCTCATCACGGCTCTTATTGTGTTACCCGGAACATGACAGATCTGGGCTGCTGCATCCGTCCCTCTGCTTGAGCCGCTCGCGCGCCAGCCCAGAAGTCGCTTGGCAACCGACAGAATGACACCACACCCTCTCAGCAAACTAATAAGGTGCCTGGTTGCTTTGGTTGCCAGCCAACTAGACATCAGGTAGGATGCCGTCCCGCAAGCAAACACACGGCAAGCCCGTCGTCGTTCGCCTGGGGCGGAGGGGGGCGTGTAAATCACAGCCATCCTACAGTAGCTTCGGCCAATCTGAGCAGCCTCGTCGTAGTTAGCTGTCGGCCAGAACCCGGCTAGCTGTGGGCGCCTCCAGTTTCCACCAACGAGCAAATGGGACTATTTTCGGCCATATTCATCCGGCCGCATGGGAAATGGCTGAGAGGCGCATTTAATTGACCGAGTGAAGTAGAGCCGCTTTCGCATTGCCCAGTACAGACATGCCACTGCTGCTTGTCGGCTGGAGCCTTGGCTAATGCAACGGCCTTCTCTGTCTGGCCACGGGACCAATCACCACTGACTCGCCGCGGAACAAGCAGCGATTCACTCACATCTTCACCTCGCCGACGTGGCACCAGATATTTCGCCTGCACGGCCAGCCGGCTAATTTTAGCGTATGAGGCTCGGCTTGCCTGTTACACCTCTGTGCTACTGTACTGGTACCAACAAGACTCGTATTCCCCTGCTGTTGCTGTTAGCTGCATCGAGGGCTGCCGGCTACCCTTTCACAAGCTAAATAATTAGTTACTGTTCCTTCAAGAAGAAATTTCTAGTAGTGTACCTCCACTGCATGAAATAGTACCAGCATGTCAGCTGAGCCCCGGGATTATTATTATTTTCGGAGCGACTCGCCGGGGTCCCTCCCGTATCCACGCAGGGACGCTTGGTCGCGTGGCAAGAAGGAAATTTTTTTCCTCCTCGCGTTCTCACAGTCTCCAGCATATTGGCTACTTGACATCGTGAAATACTACCCCCCCAATGCTGGGAACACCCGCAAAGTTACCACCGACACGGATACTCCGCAGCACTGCTGGCTTTGAGCCGAAACAACGTGTCGGCCTGCCATACCGCTGTGGATATTGACGATGCTGATGCAACCCAACAAACAATATCCCTGTACTGCTCATGTGCTCGTCGACTTGCTAGCTCAGGCACGAGCAGGTCTTCGTTTAATATAACCATCGCGCCGTCGATACTGAGGCTTGCTTCCTTCATTCATCACTGGGTGCTGCCACTAGCCGATTGTATTCACAAAAGTGTGCACCGTGCAATCTATCCGTAATTCTGCACCTTTCATACCCTGCGTTTGTCTTTCTCTCGCAGCCTGGACACATTTGTCAAAATATTTGGCCCATTTGCCCGCGCAGCACGCGCCCATGAAGCGACGGTCAGTGTGTCTTGCAGCATTCGCCCGGACCTTGCGATACTCGGCAAGCAGCAGCATGACACTATCTGCTGGGCTACTGATAACTTATTTGTCAAACAAACCCAGAGATTTTTCCAACTATCCAGGATATGGCTGCATCCTGCATCGATTTTGAAACTCCTCCGGCCGCGCCAGGCGCCTTTCTCAAGCTCAAGGCCTGGACCCTTGCACGGGACACCCGGCCGACACACAGTCTGGACGGTATTGGCAAGGCTAGTGCAGGCTAGTGACATTCGCCTCGCCTGGTCTTGCGCAGTCTCGCCTCAGGGCTAGCAACGGCCTTGCCGAAGTCCTGGAAGTAGCGATATAAGAGCCGGCTTCTGTAGTAAAAAATGCTTTCAGCAAACGATGAAGCTTCTCTCGGGTCAAGATCGCCATCATGGACGCTGCAGCGGCTTGTTGGCGTGGCGCGAGATCACCTCCCATCACGCGCAACGCCACCATGGCGTGTCTCCCAGTAGCAAGCCTGTCATCTCCTTGCTGAGAGCTGTGGACCAGCCCATGAACTGTTGTTGATGGCCCTAGCACAGGCAACCTAGGCAAAGCCCACTCCATTATTTATTAGGCTGCAATATGCCCGCGGTTGTTGTTTATGTTTGTTTGGGTGCATGTTTCGCTGCAGGCCTCAATACAGCCCTACCCTAGGCTGCGCTTGAAGCCGTTGATATCTTTATAATTAGCGCAGCAAGTTGGTTGGGCATTGCAGAGCAACTCTCTATTTCCAGCTTGTTTGCTCAATTCATTGGGCTGCATATTCTGCTCCGAAAAAGGTGACACCTTGGCGCCCAGACCCGGCAGACCGTATGATTACGGTCACACAACAGCCTGCCGTCCTTCAGCCTCCGCCACCAGCAGGGTGTCAACTCCAACCGCGGTCGGTCCAGTTGAATTGTCGTTGCGATGGAAACGACTCAAGCTCGTCAGATAAACCGTAAAAAACACCATGTCAAAAAGATACAGGGTAGGAGCAAGTAACCCGGATAATTTCAAGCTTGAACCTGCGCTTTGAGTAAATTTTAGGTTTAGTACGCCGTAGTTAGTATTGGCGAGTGGACCAGAAGCTTGTAACAAGAAGATCGACGCCCAGCTTCACAGCCCACTGCGTCTGGGTGAGCGCCACGGCGCCATTCAGGTCATGCTGCCGTTGAATTCGCGCACACCATCGCTTCTTCCACATGCCATTGCCTCTCATTCAAATAGAGAGCGACAGGCTCAATTCGCCAACGTTGGAAGCAAGGCTCGATCTTGACAGTCGAGTTGCTCACAGAGCGACACAAAAGTAAGAAAAATGTCGACGGCGGATGGAAATCGCGCTCCACCGCAAGGCGGTATCATCGAGGGGGCCAATCCGTCAAAGTACAATCCGGGTGACCCCATCATCCTTTTCATTATTCAAGTAGGTTCACTTACTGGCACAAGCCACCGCGTCACTTCTAACGACGCATGTCTCTCTAGGCCAGTTTAATTGTCATTGTCTGCCATGCTTTGCACTGGCCTCTGTCCAAGATCCGACAACCACGCGTCATTGCCGAAGTTGTCGGGGGCATCATCCTGGGGCCGTCGGTGATGGGCCGCGTGCCGGGGTTTCAGCAAGCCATATTCCCCAAAGAGTCCATTCCGAACCTGTCCTTGGTCGCCAATCTCGGCTTGATCCTGTACCTTTTCCTCATTGGCATGGAGACTGATGTCAAATTTCTCGTGGCAAACTGGCGCATCGCAACGTCTGTCGCATTCGCAGGCCTTGCGATCCCATTCGCCGCTGGCTGCGGTCTCGCCTGGGGAGTTTACCACGCCTTTCGCGAGGACTCAGACCTTGCGCCCATCAGCTTCAGCACCTACATGCTCTTTATTGGCATCGCCATTGCCATTACGGCCTTTCCGGTCCTGTGCCGAATCCTCTCCGAGCTGAAGCTTCTCGACACTTCCGTCGGTGTCATCACTCTATCTGCAGGCGTCGCTAACGACGTGGTGGGCTGGGTGCTACTCGCATTGTGTGTCACACTTGTGAATGCAGGCAAGGGCCTAACTGCGCTCTGGATCCTGCTGTGTTGCGTCGGGTTCCTTTTATTTCTTGTGTACCTTGTCAGACCTGCTTTGATCTGGCTCCTCCGTCGGACAAACAGCTTGCAGAATGGGCCCTCCCAAGGCATTGTGTCACTCATTATGATATTGGCACTGGCGGCCGCCTTCTTTACGGGTATCATTGGCGTGCACCCAATTTTTGGCGCGTTCATGGTCGGTCTCATTATTCCGCGTGAAGGCCGCTTCAACATTAAAGTTACCGAAAAGATGGAAGATTTGATCGGCGCTTTACTTCTACCGCTCTACTTCACCCTCTCCGGTCTCAAGACAAACTTGGGTTTACTGGACAGCGGGCTGGCTTGGGGATATGTCTTTGCGACAACCATTGTCGCTTTCTTAACGAAAATCATTGGTGCTTCTTGTGCTGCGCGACTGAACGGTCTCGTGTGGCGCGAATCGTTGACTATTGGTGTTTTGATGAGTTGCAAGGGTCTCGTAGAGCTAATCGTGTTGGTAAGTCGCTCATGATGTATCCGAAGCTGTTCAAACTCGCTGACCGAAGGACACAGAACATTGGCCTCCAAGCCAACATTCTCAGCACTAGGACTTTTACAATTTTCGTTGTCATGGCACTTTTGACCACCTTCTCCACAACACCGCTCGTGTCATGGCTATACCCGCCTTGGTATCAAAAGAAGATGGAGCTCTGGCGTCGCGGTGAAATAGACTGGGATACTGGCGCGCTCATCAACCCGCCCAGCGATGGCGCAACTGCGAATGCTACCCGAGAGCAAAGTGTGGCCCGACTCCTCGTATATCTGCGCCTCGACACTATGCCAAGACTCCTCAAACTTGTTTCCCTCTTTGGCGACTCCTCTAAACCAGTCGCTATAGGTGAGGGGTCGGAGAACGCTATTCCAAGGCCAGTACGCGCTCATGGAATAAGGCTCCTACAGCTGACGGATCGTGATTCATCCGTCATGACTGTTTCCCAGGTGGACAGCTACAGTCGTCACGACCCTGTTGTCAATACCTTCCAGGCCGTGACTCATTCAAACTCCTTGGCCGTGTCTGGGGAAGTCGCTATCATGCCCGAGCATCGGTTTTCCCAGGCACTTCTCACCAAATCGACAGCCATGTCCGCTAGCCTACTTCTTGTTCCTTGGAGTGAAACAGGAAGCATCGGAGACTCCCAGATTATTTCATCATCCGCACAAGCTGATAAGCTAGCGTCGCCATACACTTCATTCGTTTCATCCATACTCGAGAACAATGAGCACAACATTGCTGTGTTTTTCACTAGAAGTGAACATACTGACTCGAGAGAGGTTGCTGTCGAAGAGAAGGGCAAGCTGAGCCGCCAATATTCTTTTGGCATGATGAGGCAAGATTTCCCCGTCACTCCCGTCACTCGCCAGCCGTACCACATTTTCATGATATATATCGGCGGCGCGGACGACGATTTTGCACTCCGGCTAGTCTTGCAGCTGTGTGAGGGATCGCAAGCAACTGCCACAATCCTGAAGTCCAAGGAAGCGGATGTGCAAGATTCCAGTACACCGAACACAGACGTGATGAGCTACTTGAATAACTTGAGGGGAGAAGTGTCTGCAAGAGTCCAACTTGAGCATGTTGAGGGCCCCAGTACTGTGGAAGAGCTCATCCATCATGCATCTACCAATTTTGAAGTGAGTTCGCGTGGGAATAAATCAAGCCTCATTGTCGTCGGAAGACATGCGAAAGAGAAACTGGACGAAGGTAAACCCAGGCACCACCCGGCAACGGAGACAAAGGACTGCTTGGGAATTCTTGCCGCGCAGGTAGTTGAAGAATTTGTTGAAGCGGACGTGTTAATTGTTCAGGCAGTCCATGCCGCAGATGTGCAAGTCCACTCTTGAAGGCGATAGTTTGGAGATATTTACACTTAGAGCATATTGATTTGGCATTGAATACGTACACGAATTGAATGAGTTCGGTTTGGGGAATTCGACATTGGAAGAAAAGAGTTCAGCTTATTACCGTCCGAAATACTTGAGCTCAACTGTGCGTATGATGATATACGTCACAGAGGAAAAAGCGAAAGCACACTCGAATCCAACATCGCCACCGAAAGGAGGCGTTCCTGCATGCTTCGCAATTGGACCCTCCCACCAAGACTGGCTCATACCCAGAACCATGCCCATAACACCGAAGCAGAAAGCGATACCCGCGGCAATTCCGAGTGGCTGCTTAGTGCGGTCTTCATAGTTTTCCGGGCGGTACCCAGAGAAGCCGCGCTTGAAGATGAAGTGATCAGACAGGACTATACCTTCGTAAATCGCAAGCCAGTATGCGATCAAATTCATAAAGTTCTCCAGAGCCGTTTCAAAATGACTGTAACCAGGGATAGCAATGGCGATATAAATGCCAGTGGCGAGAGTCGACCAAAGAAATCGCGGGACTTTGCGAGTCCAGCGACCGAGGACCATGAGTGTAAGCGACACGGAGTAAATGTTTGGGCAGTTATTGGCGACGATTGAGAGAGACAAGATAACGACGCAGAATTTTCCGAAGCCACCTAGTCGCTCGAACAAAACGGCACCCAAAAGGCCGCCGATTCCTGAGTCTGAATATCCTTTCTGATAGACATTGTCCCCTCCATTGAGCGCGGTCGCAGTGATGACGGCAGCTCCCAGAATTTCTGTGAATAGCAAGGTTGGATAAATTCCAAGCCAGGTAGCGAAGAAGATGTTGCGCCGCGGTCGGTTGCTGGGCTGATAGACTGTATAATCGGCCGCAAAAGGTGTATATCCAGTACCGAAGCCAAAGACAGTCGAGCCGTAGGAGAGGATTGCGCCGAGCTCCCTTTTGCCACTGTGTGATGGCGTGTTGACGAAATCGCCAGAGTGAGCGAAAACTCCTAGCACAATCAGGAACACGATAAAGGTCGGCATCCAACTCCAAAATTCGTAGGCGTGGACTACTTTGTATCCGAAGAATACGACCAAAAGCGTGCAGAACGCAATGATGAGAATGCCGGCGTATCCTGGGACGTCGTTGTTGACTGCGTGTATAAGCTGTGCGCCGATGATGATGTTTGCCGCAGCCCAACCGACACTGGCTAGAATATTGAAGACGGCAACTGGCAGGGAAAAGAATTGTAAGAATAGAGTTTACTCGGCGGGCGCAATGTTTTCTTACTTATTTTGACACCCCACCAACCAAACCAGAACCTGGAGAGCGTCATCTGGCGCAGGCCAAAAGCAGCGCCAAACATGGAGAAGAAGCACACCGTTGCACTTCCCAGCAGGTTAAAAAAGATGATGACTAGAACAGAGTCAAGAAAGCCAACGCCAAACAGCGGTTTCCCCAAAGCGCCAATGGCAAAGGAGGGAACCACCATGTTGGCGGCAAGCCACTATCGTAGTTGCACATAGTCAGACGGGCGTCGGCGGCTTGGGAGAAGGAGGACGAAATACCATGGACCCGACATTGAGGTAAGAAGTGTCTGTCCGCTCGTCGTCGGGGACACGTTCAATACCTCTTGTCTCTACCTTGATCTTGAGAAGCGCCTGCTGCAGCTTCGACATGGGGACAACCTCGGCTTCATCGTGAGACTCTGGCCCCGTCTCGACTTGCTTCGCCGGGTGCAGCACACCGGCGCTCTTCTCTACGTCGTCTGATTGAAGATGTGACATTGCAAAAAACAGAACTCGCAAGAAAGTCACAGAGCTGGAACCTAAAAGTTGGCAGAAACGACTCGCTTTTAACCTCTGACAATTACATCGAGAATGAAATAGACCCACGGAGAGCTCCGCCCCCATGGGGTAACCAGATACATTATCAAGTGTAGTGGCGATCTCGAACCCGGCTATTTGTCGCCGTTTGATGGCTAGCTACTATCTAGGCTGGACAAGACCGTACGAGGTCGGCCCTGTGGCCACCATCCTATCTACCATCAGCCCTCACGTGGCGATGATTATCTGCGCCTTTTCCCTGGGAGAATTCAGCTGCACATGGCGCTATATTCTCCGAAAGAGATATCTTGGCGGGGACACCCGACCAATAGGGCTGTTGTCTTTGCAAAGTGCATGAGATCCAGTGTCCAAGCGCGGCCGGCGGCGACGAGGACCAAGGTCGGAGTCCGCCGATGGCTTGAACTATGGACTTGAGGCTTGCAACATATGTCGCTGTGGAGCAAGCCAGTCATGGGTTCCGTGGAAATACAATTATTCAAGCCTGATTGGCGACTGGGATTTAATTTCTTATCGCCTAGCTCTCTGCCACACGGGAATGCTCATCTCCCCTGCCACGCGAAATGGGCTTCATTGTGAAACAGACCCTGCAACCTGCAAGGGTTCTATCAGTCGCCAAGCGAAAATGTACTTTCAGCCTATTGAACGTGGGAGCGCAATATTTCCCGCAGAGCTTTCGCCGTAGTTTCCCTCGGGAGTTATCTTGTGGACGCTTTGATCCTAGACACGTCAGCATCTTTACAGCCGCAAGCAAAAGATTTGCCACGGAAGAATGGAATAGCAATCTCCAACAATGAGGATTAATGTCAAGACAGAAGACGATTCTCGAAGCCCAACGGGACCAGTACGGAGTTGGTGAAACTTGGCATGTCACTGGTGGTGCTGCCGGTTACCCCAACCGAGATCAACGTGAACGGCAGGAGATGACTAAAACATTCCTCCGCCATAGGGTGCCCAAGGGATGGGTTCGCAGCAACCGTCGACGATACATAATGACAATTGTAGCAATTGCCCACGAGAAGGATCGGTCGAGCAAACCGAGGCTCCTATCCTTGCGATGCAGAATGACGGTTGCCCGAGAACACGCGATTCCCCAGAAAACATTGAGTCGGTCACTAATGCTCCCGCTAGCCGTGTCGTCGTGGTAGTCTCTAGTTAACTAGTTAGTAGTGCTTCCGGCGCTGACCTCTAGTGATGCCATGTAACTGTACAACTAGCGACACCAAGCGCCGTGCATGGTGCGGGGTTATCACGATGCGGAGTGCAGGCAGCTACCAAATTCGGGCCGAAAAGAGAAGAAAACGATTGTGAGAGTGACTGGCCGTTGGAATAGCAGCCTTGACCTTGAAAAGATTTGTAACTTCGGCCTCGCCAGTATCATCCTACAGAATGGTCCGGATTGTGTTGCTAGCTGGTATGCTGGCGATCACGGCAGCGTCGGCAGACATATACAATGTGCCACCTACGGTGAACAAAATCGGGCAGCCTTTGGACGGCTTCGTCAGCTACTCAATCGAGTTCGCTTCATTCCCAGAATTTGCAGGTCTGCTGGCCTCTCGACCGCGGCGTTGTATCGTCTCAATGCTAAATTTGACACAGGGAACGATACTGTGCCGAATGAATTTTCATACAATCTACTCAGGAATCTCGGCGACGTGATGGGGACCAATCCCTACATCAGAGTAGGAGGCAACACGCAAGATTATGCACTCTTCAACGGCTCCCAAAAGCAGGCATTAATTGGCATCGTGGACCCGAGCCGGTCTCCTGATTATCCGACGACAATTACGATAGGGCCTGCTTATTTTGAGTCGTACAACACCTGGCCGGGGTTCAAGTACTCGCACGGATTGAATCTCGGGCTGGGTGGTAACCGCAGTGCTGGCTGGCAGACGCTGGTCGAGACAGTACCGCTCGTCTGCAAGACGCTTGGCAATGGGAAGCTTTACACTTGGGAGTATGGAAACGAACCGGATCTATATGGCGTGTCTGCTCAAGGTGCCGTGAGAACGCCATCGTGGAATGAAAGCAGCTATGTCTGGCAGTGGCTCAACGGCACAAGAGAAATTCGAGCTCGAGTGAAGGAGAGCTGCCCGAGCTTGGGCGATCCGCAGTACATGGCGCCATCTTTCGCCGCCCTCGCAAACCCTCTAAAGGAGCCAAAAACGTGGCAGTCTGGACTGGATGTGAACAATAACATTGGGCTTTTTTCAACACACAAGTATGCTTGAGACTATGTTGCTGTGTATCATCGTGACTAACAACGCCACAGCTACATCAGTGGCGCCGCGTCTCCAGGTGTTACTCTGCAAGGAACGTTGATGAACTTTGGAGTCACGAAAGCTTCTGTCGACAACCATGTAAAGTCTTATGACAGCATCTTTGGATCAACGGGCAATGCATCTGCCCCTCCCTTGATTTTTGGGGAAACCAATTCGCTCTATAATCAAGGGCGCCCGGGCCTGTCCAATACTTTCGGAGCTGCTCTCTGGGGCATCAATTTTAACCTCTACTCGGCGTCGGTCGGCTTCAAGAGAGTGCACATGCACCAGGGAACGAATTATCGCGTGGGTTCTCATTCAATTGCTCGTTCTTGAGAATGCCGAAATAAGCTAAACACGGCCATAGTACCAAGCCTGGCAGCCAGTTGACACGGACAAGGCCACCAAAGGCACCAAAGCGTCGTACTACGGTAGCATGGCCGTCGCTGCTATGCTTCGCAACAGTGCCACACGGCCGGTCAGCTTGTCCAACATAGCCCTCGGCACAGATCAGCAAGAAGCTGCGTACGCGGCTCACTTTGCGGAAAGCAAGAAATTGGCCCGACTTCTCGTCATCAACATGCATGGGTACAACACGACAGTAGATGGCGCAGGCCTTGTCCCGGTCCCGGATCCCGCGGTCCGGGTGGCACGCACATACAGCTTCCACGTAGGGCCTCAAGTCGCAGACGGCCAGATCGTTCGAGTTCAGCGCCTCATGGCCAACGGAAGTGACGCGATTACAGGTATCACGTTTGATGGCTGGAGCTATAATTGGGAGCTTGATGCGGGCCGACCGGTACGGCTGCACAATGTAACGGCTGGTGAGACGACAATGGTGAGCAACGGCCTAGTCACAGTTAGCCTTCCAGACTCTTCTGCAGCACTTTTGTCGTTTACGAAGCAGTGTAGCTGAATTAATGTCATGACCGCTATCATTTGTGAACCTCATAGATAGGACGATCGCTGGATATGTATCGCTTATAAAAGGCTCATCAGCACCAGCATGGCGGGGTTGATCCACCTTGAGATTGTGCCGTAACCTTGACCTAATGAGGGGAACCAATTGCCGGTGCCAGAGGCAGATATAAATGGAGTAATCATTTGTAGCTATTGTCTTGATGAATCATATAATTGGTTCAGCTCCCGACATCGCTGGCGAGCTATAAAACCCAGTTGGAACTGGAGATGCGCGACTTTCTCAATTCACCCTCTTACACACAACCCCCACCACCAAATCAAAATCAACAACTAGCACAACCAAAGCTTTTCGGTACGGACAATGTGATCCGCCGCAGGACAATCGCTATGGAGCTTATCCCAAGATCGAGGTAACGTATACTGGAATGCAACCGGGTGTTCAATCGTCCCACGCGCAGCAGCCGCGACTCCCGAGTGTCGAGCTGCTGTGCGGGGTGATGATGGTTCTGAGAAATACCGGCCGAACTTGATCTGGATAATACCAGCGAAAGGACCTGCATCTTCCCTCCCTGCACTTGCGTGAAACTAACTATCGCAGCATATTGCTCGATCCAAAATGGCCACTGACAAGATCACGTTCTTGACCAACTGGTCAGCAGCAACAGATCCTTGGACATGATGCAGGTATACTAACAACAGGCTAGGCATGCCACCCCCTACCATGCGCCCCTCTACCTGGCGCAGAGCAAAGGTTTCTTTGCTGCTGAGGGCATCAAGGTCGCTCTTCTTGAGCCCAACGACCCCAGCGTGAGCGTCAATCCTCTAGCCGTCAGCAGCTTTAGACTAACACAACCAGGATGTCACGGAAATCATTGGCTCTGGCAGCGTCAACATGGGATTCAAGGCCATGATCCACACGCTTGCTGTTCGTTGTCCGACCTCCATCCTTGCAGTAGACCTGACCTAATATGAGATCCGCAGGCCAAGGCTCGCAACTTCCCCGTCACCTCGATTGGCAGCCTCCTCGACGAGCCTTTCACTGGCGTCGTCTACCTCAAGGAGTCTGGCATCACGACCGACTTCCGCTCGCTCAAGGGCAAGCGCATCGGCTACGTCGGCGAGTTCGGCAAGATCCAGATTGACGAGCTCACCTCGCACTACGGCCTGACCCCCGAAGACTACACGGCCGTCCGCTGCGGCATGAACGTCTCCAAGGCCATCAAGAACGGCGAGATTGACGCCGGCATCGGCCTCGAGAACGTCCAGATGGTCGAGCTCGAGGAGTGGCTCGCCAGCCAGGGCCGTCCCAAGTCGGACGTGCAGATGCTGCGCATCGACGAGCTCGCCGAGCTCGGCTGCTGCTGCTTCTGCTCCATCCTCTACATTGCCAACGACGACTTCCTGGCCGCCAACCCGACCCAGGTGCGCGCGTTCCTGCGCGCCGTCAAGCGCGCCACCGACTTTGTCCTCGACGAGCCGGAAAAGGCCTGGGCCGAGTACGTCGACTTCAAGCCCGTCATGGGCACCGAGCTCAACCGCAAGATCTTTGAGCGCAGCTACGCCTACTTCTCGCGCGATCTGCAGAACGTCAAGCGCGACTGGACAAAGGTCACCAAGTACGGCCAGCGCCTCGGCGTCCTGGCGGCCGACTTTGTTCCCAATTACACCAACGAGCACCTCGAGTGGGTGCTGGAAGAGGCGTCCGAGGACCCGACCGGCGACCAGAAGCGCATGGTTGAGCTCCAGTGCGATGTCGCCTGCAATGGTGGCTTCCGCCGTCTCCCTCGCACTGCTGCTGCATAGTGTGCCAATAGCTTTTTTTCTAAATGGCACGATTAAGTGAGGATCCAACATCCAATTGTGCTGCGTCATCGTGGTTCGGCGAAGGATTTTCAACCAATCCAACGTCTGCAGAGGCAAATCAGGCTGTAGGATCCGGCTCGTCAATGAGGGGCACCCTTGTAGCGTCTCTCCGAGTTGCATAAAAATAGACTCTTGTTCAGCTACTTAATGTCTATCGATCCCAATATTTTCGCTTGCAATGCGTGTTTCTAGTTTACCCTCTTGTCGCAAGTGAACGCCTTCGTGACAGGACCGCCGCGCTTACGGTCGGGATAGAGCATCTGTTCCATACGCCGAGCATAGGAGTCTTCAGCATCTCTACAAACTGCAAGACTTTGTAGGACTTGCTTTGACGCACGTTGGCTGCCTCTCGCAATGGTGCTTACCGCTGCCCTAGCTACGACGGCACTCCCGTCGCCAATGACAACACCCTTTGCCGTCCCAAGCAGCTGCACCGGCAACTTCAATTTCACGACGACAGTCAGAAGTACCGCGGGAATCTACACCTATTCGAATGTGCGCCTGCTCAATATAGCACCAGACGTACCAGAATGCAACCATGGGCAAACACCTAGTGCAACGCACACTGACCTGGCCTTGATATACAGCCCTGCCGTCTGCCCCTCTGCATGGACTGCATACGACCTCCAGATCGAGGCCGCAGGAAGTGGAAACTCGCGGCTCTCATCAGCCTGGTGCTGTCCTAGGTAAGAAGTCCCCATAAACCCTCGCGCCCTCATCACCCATCGCCTGGCTGGTGCGAGCCATGGTGCTTCCGGCTAACTCTCTTCATACACCAGCGGCTTCACGCCCACCGGCAACGCCGAATACTACCAGGGCAGCGCTATTCGAGCTTGCGCGCAGACCCTGGCCCAGAACACGTCGCTGTCGTCGGCGTGGAAAGACCATGGCCGCGAGCTCATAACCACACAGTTGCTCGAGACGCCGTGGCTCATCACCTGGGCCAAGTCGGACACAAAGACCCTGAGCCCCCGACCGCCAAGCCTCGGCGATCGATGCACCAGAGCCGAGATTTCGACTTGGGTGCCTGGCGCCAAGGTTAGCGAGTCGGATCGTATCTGCTACCAATCAGAGCACGGCCCGGATTGGCTGGGCTCATCCCTTTTCTGGTTCCTCGTCGTCGGGCTCCCGGTGATTGTCATTACCATACCGAGTGTGTGGTGCTGCTGCATACTGCCCGGGCGGAAGAAGCGTCGCGAGCGGCGTGCGCAGGATAAGCGAGAGATTGCGGCGAGAGTCGCGAATGCAGCCGTTCCCGGGACGCAGCGGGTTCACGAGCTAAGCGGCGATCCGTATTTGTGATTGCTACATGTGGAGCGATGTGATGAAGCCTAGTACTGGTTTCATGCTTAATGTTTAATGTCTAATGCCTAATGCACAATGTTTAATGGTCAAGGGGATTTTCTTTGCAGAAGGCGTCGGCTCTTTCCAGCCGCAAGGGACGAACAAAAAGGATTATACACGTTCACAAACCGGCAACTCACAGTCGCGACCTGTTTTCTTGCTCATGAAATGTACTTGAATGCATTTCTGTTTTTGGAGCCTTGACGCTCCGCAGTGATTGACTGTATTCTGCACAGCCATTTAGTCGTGGCGGCCGAGCAACCTGGTGGTACTCTAGTCATCAAGATTATGCTTGCACACGCCTTTGTGTTCAACGAGAAAGGCGGTTAGCCGCCAGCGCATTTGCACAAAGGCTTTCACTGACTGTTACAGTCGTGAATCACAGGGCTGTCACAGCGGCTCGAAGACTTATAAAAGGGCAGCTCTCGCTGCTCTTCAATTCCAAGGGCCAACTTTCCCCAAACTACCACCAATCAACACACCTTTCCAAATTATCACCAGTCAACGTACTTTTCTCAGAATTATCACTAATCAGTATGCCTTCGAGACCTTTTATGACGTCCTTGGACAGAACGCGGAGGCAACGTCGCGTAGATTACAGAGTGTGGTGTCGCACCTTCATCTTCGAAGCTATCGACTGGAACTTCATTCTTGAGCACGCTTGCAGCATACGGCGTGACCAATCTGCCAAGTTTATTAATGAGGCCTGTCATCAAGGTACCTTTTACATGGACCGCCACCTCCAATTTGACGACGGCAGAATCTGGGTCGCAAGAGTGCGCACCCCTGGGCCAAACTACCTGGCAGGCGGCGAGAAGATGCTGGAACCAGAAGCATGCCTGAAAAGTGAGATAGTCAACGCCACGTTCTTGAAGTGAGTTATTTGATCCTGGTAGATGATGAAAGTGACCATGCTAACATTTGAGGCAGAAAAAGTTCATCGATTCCCATTCAAACAGTTTACGGTTTCGATTTGGGGGTGACAGATGAGGTAGGAGGGCCGTATGAGCTGTTCGAGCATGTAGGCGAAACCACGGCGAATGAGCTTCGAGTCTTGAGGAACGGCAACGACTCTAACATGTACGGCACGAGAGAGCAAGACAAAAAATTCAGACAGAAGCTGGCAGAGATTTAAGCCGAGCTGGCGACGTTTACGTTTGGTTCGATCGGCAGTCTCACTTGCCACGAAAGAAGTCTCACTTGGGAAGAACGCACGCAAAACTATTTCATCGGCCCTGAGCTGCGAACTGGCAAGGGACCATGGACATGCTCTACTGAATATTTCAAGGACCTCGCCAACCACGAGTTGTCAGCCTGCAAAGATAGTGGCATGCGGAATGTGATTAGCAGGCCATCACATTAATACCTTACAATGCTGAAAAGGGCTGAGCAGGGAGGGGCCGTAAAGATTAGCGACGATATGCACATGGTTGGAGCGACCATTATGCAGGGCCTGGTGCGGTACGGGGACCATGTCTGGGACAGGACGGCGCCCCCAGGGCTTTCGCCATGGTATAATACGCCAGAGACACTTGGCTGGGACCTCCTGGACGAGGAGTATGTGCGTGTGAATGACATGTGGTTTGAAGAGTACCACAGGCTGGTTCTGGTGGGCGTCGTCGCGGAGCCGAAAAATTACGACGACGACGACGACGACGATACAAGCTCTGAGAGCTCTGGTAGCACTCGAGAGATTGTCGACTAGTGACGCCTTTGAGCTCGCATGAAACTCGGCATCCGCATGCTAACCCTTTGGTAGGGGGGTGGTAGCTGCCTTGGGCGGCGAAGGAAAGATTACTTGACAGGCACACAGACCAAGGCTCTCCGAACAGAGGTTATGGAAATTATAAGAAGAAATAGGGAATTGAAATTATATAAGCAATCAAAACTTGCTTTCCCCTTTTGCGATTAATCGGAGTTGCTACGCAGTCATAATCCGGCGGCGTCTTAGAAGGCGTATTCGGTGATAAGTAGTGAGGTGTTGAGTAACTCGCATCCCGACCCTGCAACTTCTATGGTTCACTCTACTTTCGCAGAGGGTGACTAAATAAATTCAAACATAGTTTCCCCGCGATGCATCTATCTTTTGTTAATTCACGCTCGCACAATTATTAAGCTCATGGTCATCACCCCTGCTGCCATTGGCCCATCTCACTCCCATGTCTTGACTAGGCCCGCCACGCTTCAGGGTCCCTTTACGCCTGGCAATGACACCTCGCCGGCTCTATAACCAGCCACACTCGACTCACAGCTCTGGCCATGAGGTCTTCGCGAGTCTCGCGGGACACTGCGCGTCTTTTCGACCAGGCTGCTGTCGCCAGCGCCACGCCTCGCCGCACGACGCGCTCGCTGTCGCGCTTCGCCTACGGCCCCGTCAGCGGCAACGCCGCCCGTGCCACGACGCCCGACATTGAAGATGCCGTGCTGCCGCCCGCCAAGCGCCGCCGAAAGCTCTCGAGCGAGTCGCCGGTGAAACTCGTCAAGGAAGAGCTCTTGGACGACGTGAGCCCGATTCGCGCGCCAGCCAAGACGACGACGGCGACGACGACGACAACGCCGAAGAAGAAGACGCCGCGCAAACCGGCGCGCAAGGCGGTCGATCCGGCGACGGGCGAGACGACGGTGGCGCCGCCGTCGGACTGGGAGGAGATGTACGCGCTGGTGCGCAAGATGAGAGCGCCGGGCGGTGCGGCGCACGGCGCGGCGGTCGATACCATGGGCTGCGAGAGGCTGGCGGACCGCAAGTGCTCGGAGAAGGACCAGCGCTTCCACACGCTGATTGCGCTGATGATGTCGAGCCAGACCAAGGACACGGTCAATGCGGTGGTGATGAGGAAGCTGCAGACGGAGCTGCCGGCATTTAAACCTGGCGCGCCAGTGGGATTGAATCTGGACAATATTCTGGCTGTCGCCCCAGACACCCTGAATAAGATGATCTGGGCAGTGGGATTCCACAACAACAAAACCAAGTACGAGCGAGCACAATTTTTTTTTGACAAGGCGAATCTAACATGTTTCAGGTATATAAAAAAGGCGGCAGAAATACTGCGCGACGAATGGAACGGCGACATACCAGACACGATCGAGGGCCTGACGGCGCTGCCCGGCGTCGGCCCCAAGATGGGCTACCTCTGCCTCTCGGCCGCGTGGGGCAAGACCGAGGGCATCGGCGTCGACGTGCACGTCCACCGCATCACCAACATGTGGGGGTGGCACAAGACGAAAAACCCAGAGGAGACGCGCGCGGCGCTCGAGTCGTGGCTGCCCAGGGACCGCTGGCGCGAGATCAACGGCCTCCTGGTCGGGCTGGGCCAGGCCGTGTGCGTGCCGATTGGGCAAAAGTGCGGCTCGTGCGACGTTGGTCTGAATGGGCTGTGCAAGGCGGCGGACCGGAAAAAGGTTGCGCTGGGGAGGGCAGAGCGGGAGACGGCCAAGCTCCAAGATGAGGATACAAGAGAGCTTGAGGATATCAAGCATATCAAGGAGGAAGGCCGTTGATACGAAGCATCAGCTCGCAGCATAGCGTAATAATTGTAATATCCTTCATGATCAAGAATCGCTTATTCGTTTTGTACAGTACTTTGCGCACAAAGTAGTCTCTATCAGTAATAATTGTACATTGCCGCGGCGCAACTGCTCGCAGGCTTTTCGCGCAGCACCACGTCCGATGCCCATGATCCAAAATTCATACAAAACTGTCCTCCACATGCATGCTATTTAATCCATCGTTTCCCTAGACTTTATGCGACGACATCGATGCCAATCGACTTGGCCTGGAAGATGATGGACCGGCAGAGGCCCTCGAGCGACAGCCCCGACAGGCGCAGCTCCGACTGCTTGACCTTGGCAATCTCGTAGACGTGCTTGAGGCTGACGGCGCCAATCGTCTCGGAGCCGGGCTTCTGCGCGCCGCGCCGCTGGCCCTTTTTGTTCCTGGGCGCCGTGTCGACGCAGTTGAGCAGCAGCCACGACGTCTGCGGCGTGCGAATGTCAAAGGTAAAGGAGCGGTCGGCGCGGACGGTGACGCGGCAGGGCATGGGCGTGCCGACGACGTAGTTGGCTGTGCGGGCGTTGAACTCCTAGACGCGAGCACGCGCAGGTTAGACTCGGGGCGCTGCGATGAGGGCGCAACAACTGGAGGGGGAGGCGTACCTTGCAAAAGTCCATCGACTTGACACCCTTGCTACCGAGCGCGGGACCGACGGGCGGACTGGGCGAGGCTTGGCCCGCGCCGACGATGAGTTTGACGATTTGGTCGGCTGCGGCGCCGGCGCCTCTGGCTTTTGACATTTCGAAAGAGTTGTGGTTGTGGTGTGGACGGGAATGGACGGGCGTGAGGCTCCTGTGATGGCGGTTTTTGGCGACAAAATATTTGGCCACCGAGGAGCTGCTTCCTGGTTGGTCCGTGCGTCACGGTGGGAAAAGGTACGTACCGCGACGCTTTTGTCCGTCCCCGATATTCAATTGAAAAATATCTACTGGGTGGCGTATAAATCTTTATCATGATCTTCGCTATTAACTTTTATTCCCATTCAAAACTTGCTCACTTTGATAAATTTCAGACTCGTTATTTCACTGCCGGCCCTGAAAAGGCTTTGGGTTCTTGTCACCTCTGACAAACGCGCTCAGTAACATCGCTGGCTAATGGCACCACTGCGGTACGGACCATCCACTCCATATACACAAGTCAGACTATCCAGCACGGATAATGGATGCAAGTCTGAACTGTAAACGGCCGCACCGATTCCTCCACGGGCGGTGTACGTTGTTGCTGAGATTGGCGGCCTCGTACGTGTCTTTGAGGTTGTGGCTTCAACGGCAGCCGGCTCCTCGTAAATAAGCCAGTCTTCTGGTTTTGATTTCATCGATAGACTGCTTTGCGTCGTGAAATCTCTGTCGATGGTGCCACTCTACAAAGTGGTCTTTGTAAGCGACAAGGGCGACTTCGATGTCGCACAAGATCTTGGAATCTGTAGTAGCAAGCGATGCAGCAAAGAGGCAGAGCGGCATAAAACCAAGGCTAATTGGCGCGTCTTTGAGAACCACGTTGGCTGTCTCGATGGCTTCTTTGGCCATTGTGATGGCGTCTCTTGGTAGAAACTGGCTGCAAGGATCCAGTGCAGATATGAATGCGTTCATAACGAGAGAGTAGTAAAGTACCGCGGCGTAAGCAAGCCGCAACTGGGCCTGCACTCGCTGAAGTTCTAGATTCGGGGACTTTGTCGTCGTGTTCAAGTCGTCCAATGAGTGCAATCGCGTGCGGAGAGCATAGCCATCGAGCAGCGCTTGTTCATAACGCATGCGTAATTCTACACCATAAAGTTCGGGATTTCGAAGAATTGTCGGGTATCGTAGGATCGCAGATATGTCCAGACTTTGTATCGGCGACACATCTCGGTCGCTCGAGAGGTCATCCTGACTGCACAATTTGGAGTATTTTTCCGCATACCAGGAATGAATTTCGATGTCCGAACTGATTGCCATTGCGAGATACTATCGATTATCCTATTAGTTGTCCTGCATAACTTGTAGCATAATAGTTGCCCGTACAATGGGAAAAATGACGTGGAAGCGCAGAGTCTCGGCAAAGCGACTGTTCCACTCCTTTCCGGCGCTGAGGTTCAGGAGATGAGCCATCCCCTGGATGTGGTTAACGTAGTCCGCCTTGAGCGATAACCATGGCTGTTACCCAATTAGGTCAGTCGAATTTATGCATGTCGTGACGATCGGGAAACCCATCTTTACCTGACAAAGCGTGATCATAAACACAGCGGCAAGGGTGTACGGTTCTTTTACTTTGACAGGGTCTCTCAGAGCATGTCCTAGACGGCTGATAGCCTTGCCATAGCTTGACCAAGCAGCCGTCGACTGTTTTCCGACGCGTAAATCTTCCACAGCAGTCGTTAGGGCGGTCGTCGCTGTGTCAAGCAGACCATCTTTGCCGAGATGTGAAGGAATGTCGACAAGCCAGCTGCCAAGAGTTTTGAGGTTATACCTGGGGTCTGTGACTGAAAGCACGGCGATGAAGCGACCTATGAGTGACGTGGTCTCATCATATAGGCACCGTGGAGGCGCCCATCTGTGAAAAGTTGCTGTGTGATGTGATGGTTGCGCCTTAAAACAAGGCTTAGCCAGAGCCGGCGGCGTCCTGAATTTGTAACGCTTTTCACCACCTCCAACACAGGGGAGGTTGAAACGCTCACACCTGTCACATCGCGGAAGCGTCTGACTGCACTGCACAAGGTTAATTAAAATCGCCTACAAGGGCTCACTCATGCAACGGCGTTTGATGGATTAAGAATGATCTTAGGTCTGACCTTTTTCTTCTGTTTCTGGCAATTGTCGCAACCTTTATATTGACGAGGCATACCCTGGATCCCGCAGTGAAGTTTTGCGAGCGCTGCGACACTATCGCAGATAAGGATGGTCGAATGTTGGCATTAAAAAATGCTGATAAATGTGCGCTCAAGAAACGATGTCGGTGCGCAGTGTAACGAGATGATGCTACTGGAGCAAGTGTTGTTTCTGCAAACCCTTCCTCACGGAGGTTACAAGCGTTGCAAAAGACGAAGTGCCGTGAATGGACCCAGGGTCGCCAAACTTTACCACGTGCTCACGGCCTGCTTCGCCTGGGCTTATATTTACGCCAGTTCCACCTGTCAGTTGGCGCAATTCAGCCTTGCTGCGCCTGAAGGCATGAAGAAACATTTCAGGACCAATTGCCATGGAGAAGAAATCGCTGCTACCGCGGAAAATCCTTTCCGACGTCGGGCATGAAATAGAAAATACCTACAGCCGAGGAGAAAAGAAGTAAAAAAGCCCTCTGTAAGAAAGAAAACGTGATTGACAAGTTTCCAGTCTGAGACATTACTTCGCAACAGCATACAGGAGCATACAGCACGAAAACGTTTATTTATGGTGTCAGGCACCAAGGTTACCGCCCACCGGCCGCTTTCTCTTTATTGAACTTGGCGAAACTTTCAGACGGAATACTTATTATGTATCGTACTTGAATGAAGCAAGAGAAACCTGATGCAATGCCGTACGGTGAGTGACATCGAATGAGCCAGATGGCCAGGCTGGCTGTTTGGCTGCCAAGCCTGTTCGCCGTCAGCACTAGCACTGCTCTGAATCTTGCCACTAAAATTAAGAATCATGCCGTGTCGCGACTCCGTTTTTTTTTTGCATGGATCACGAAGACAACTGTACTTGGCCTAGAGAGGTAAGTCTATTACTCAAAGTGGAAATCTATAGCGCTCCTCTTGATGCCACCACTCTCGCATATCAAGCTGTAGACATGTGCATTTAAATATGATTGATGGCTCTTCCTCTCCTGTTCCGACTCCTTCCTCAGGAGCATACGCTTTCTCTTTGCAAGGCATCACTCAATCTCGCCAACTTTTTCTTCTCATCCTTTACATCCTCAACTACTGACAACATGCATTGTTTGAAGCCATGGTTCGCAGCGCTTCTCCTTCCATTGGGACTTTGCAGTGGCAAAATCATACCCGTCGAGGTTGGAAGCAAAACCTCGAATGGTTTCGAGCCGCCTCGAATGGACGCGAGAGTAGGGGATATCATTGAGTTTCGTTTTGGCTCTGATGAGCACAGCGTGGTGCAAGGCAACCCAACTACAGGATGTTATCCTGTTGATGTTGGAGGCTTTTACTCCGGTGCGCAGTCCAAGGTAAGCGACTCACTTTTGTGTCTGAATCAATTTCGACCAAACGAGAGTGCTGACTTCATACTTTTAGCCGGCTACTTTCCAAGTCACGATCAATAGCACCGACCCCATTTTTGTATACTCGTCAGTCGACCGTGAATGCCAGAAGGGTATGGTTGCCGTCATAAATGCAAACAAGGTGGAAGAGACTGGCTACCGGATTACGGTCATCAAGTCGATCAAGAACGAGAGCCCTAGCCATGCTTTTGGAGGGGTTTTGTCTAAGTCTAATGCAACTGCTGATGGTCGCGCGGAGGAGTCTGGAGCGGGAGCCACTAACATTCTCGGCGCTGTAACAGTGGCTGCTTTGACAATGGCTGGACTTCTTTTTGTTTGATTGCAGCTCAGCCATTTGGAAAATATTAGGTAGAGTTTCTCTTCACAGAGAGGAGGCAGCGGGATTCAGGTTCACTTGCGGCTACACCTGTGTGTTCGCGTCATGTCATAAGGCCCGATAGTTTTTGAATGAAGCCTTTCTAGAATTGAACAGCGCAAATGTCTAGGACAAGTTTATGGTGAAGGTGCATGCGAGTGCTGCGGCCATAAGCGTCGTAATGAAAGGTTCTCTTAAGAGTACATTGACAAAGTTACCATCTGGAGGCTTTCGCCTACCGCAGACTCGTAGACATATGTGAGTTGCTCATTCGACATGCTGAGCGCCGCCAGCCTGCAGCTTATGGACGTTGCCACGATGTCGGATATTTTTCGTCGCTATTGTCACTCAGGAAAATAAATGCATTTCTAGCTTCCGAATGGCGACGTAAATCTTATTCGCAAAGAGCGACCAAAATCTGTTCACACGGGGCCTTTAGCCATTTTATAAGCATCATCTGAATTGCTTATGTAGGAGTGAGAAGCGTACTACATCTTCTCTGCTAACACCCGCTCTGTAGTGGCAGCAGAGTCTCAGCGGCCACTCAGTCTACTGCACATGGTTGAGAAAATTGCATTGCTTTCAATTTATGTATTTCGAGCAAGGGGCTCGTTTAGAAAATTGAACTATATGCTCACATCTCGTCCTCGCCATCTTTTACTGCCTTGAAGCCGCGTGGTAGGCAGTACGGGGACCCATTGGCCTCATTGAACTTGCATAGAGTCCTCGCGGGGCATGCACCCGCAAACTAGGGTTTTGTCAGCAAAGGTCCCTTTTGATGAATATTCGAAGATGAACTTACAACCCATTGGCCGCTGGTGTTGCATACTTCCCAGCCTTTGTGAGAAGACTGGCATCGATAAGTAGCGGGCTTGCACTTGGTGGTCTCCCCGGACGCCTCTGGTGCAGCTGTCGCAAAGGAAGCCAGAGTGGCAACGGCGAAGACGATGAACTTCATGGTGGTATGTTTTGGAGGCCTTGTGTAAAAAAATATAGTTAATAATACTTGAGCTCGTTTCGGTAGCTATCTTGATTTTATTGAAGGTGTCACTAAAGTAGCAAAAGCCTGAGGGCGCAGCTGGAGCTTATATACCTTGTGTGGCTTCAAGCGAGTAGACGAGACTGCCTTACCAAGCGTCAGCTGAGAAACATGGCTGCAGGACTGAATATTATGGCCTGATCAGGGCTGTATCTTAGGTAACACGTAGAGCTGGTGTATCGGAGGAGGCTTTCCAAAAGATTCTGCAATGCGAGAGAGAATCGTGCCCTCTTGCTTTCACCACTTGAGGGCGCACACCTGTGTCGACCGTTCCGACTGCATTAAATACCACCTTTCAGATTTCGCGTCGTAGTAAGTGAAAATTCTTCGACCGCGGTCGCTAGGTTACTTGGTATGTGAGAATCATCTCGAGATGGAAGTGGAAAGCTCTCATTTGATCTGGAATCATACCCCGAAACCGTGATCCCTGCCTGCTGTGTCGTCGTGCCATGTTTCCATCAGCCGACGACCCGAAATCGAAAAACGCACCGACACAAATCCTTTCCAAATTTGAGACGTCACCCCTGGCTACCTACTCAAGACATTGTTGAGGTGGCGTCCTTCAGCCGGAGCTGAGATGCGCAAGTCGGACAGGATATGCATGGGAGCGGCCGCATCCGCAGCTGAATCCGTGAAAGTGGGCTGCGGCTACCAGTCAGAAAGTGCCAGCCTCGAATCTTCAGCCCTCAAATTAGTTATACGATGTCATGTCTCAGAACATGCATCCGAAGACCCCGTGCCAGAGAGGTGCGGGCGCTTTTGGCGGCATAGTTAGGGCGGCACAGCCCAGGCAGACTGGCTGCTGCCCTTCCTCGTGCAGTGCATTGTATATCATTCGATGATCGCTAATTTGCTAGTCATTAAATCATGCCTATGTTTAGGATTCCTCTATTTTGAGTGCGAGCATTGAGCAGAGACGAAACATGTGACTGGATTGGTTAATTGCGCAGCGAGAGCACGCGTGGACGCCGTTTACACTGGGGATGCCGAGAGTTGGTAGGTTCGAGGCGAATGCTTCTCTGGCGTTCGCAGGGTCAGCAACTATCCGCCTCACCTCCAAAGCACCTCCGACAACTACTGCGCCCAACGCCAGAGACATGACTCGGAAGACAAACGATATTCGCTAATTGTCATTACCTAAACGTCGAGATAGGAAATATGGCCGAACCCCACTATCTTCGACAGGTAACGAATTGAAGCTTTGACCGTTGCTCAAAACGGCAAAAAGTACGATAGCGCGGATATGATTGGCTCGTGGCGAACAGGGATCGACAGGGCCTACACCACCGTTGGTGGACTTTATACGGCCTAGTAGCCGAATGACCTGCCTTTGCAGTTGATCTGATAGACAAATACTATCGTGCTTTTCCGGCTGACGATTTTTAGACTCGGTGATAGCCTTAGTCACATCTATGTCCGAGCCACAGACACATGAACGAGCCTCTGGCGTGGCTGACATCAAAATTACTATTTAAAGAGAGCATCTTCCCAGTCTGGGATGAGTCGCTTGAAAACTTTAGACTTCCTTCACGCTCTCTACATAAATTGGATATCATCACTACAATCTGTACCACTTCTACTGCAACACGCGGCTTCACTAGCAGCCGAACCACATCATGGACTCCCTCAGCACAGGCGTCGTAGCAGATGTTCTTGCACAGCTTTACAAAGAAGCCAGAATTGCTGATTCGTCAATGCGCGATGATGAGAACGCGAAGCACCCCGACGGTGACTGGGCCACCGCGTTCATCGAGTCTGAGATCAAGGACTTGAGAGGCACGTACCAAGGGCTCGCCGGCAACTTCCTTTGCGTGTCGCCCAAGTTTGGACGCCACATGTACATGTGCGCTCGCGCCGCCAAGGCCAAGCGCATCATCGAGTTTGGCACCTCTATGGGCGTCTCGGCCATTTATCTGGCGGCGGCCCTCCACGACAACGGCGGCGGCCAGCTCATCAGCACCGAGCTGGAGGCGAGCAAGGTAGAACGTGCCAGGGCTAACATTGACGCCGCGGGCCTGACTGACTTGGTCGAGTTTCGCGTTGGCGATGCACGCGAGACGCTGGCGCTTGGCGTCGGTGGCAAAATCGACTTGGTGCTGCTGGATGGAGCTTGGTCGCTGTACTTACCGATTCTCAAGCTGCTGGAGCCGCATTTGAGTACGGGTGCGGTGATTCTAGGCGATAATGCGGCGGACACGCCGGGCGGGTATATCGAGTATGTGCGCGATCCGCGCAACGGCTACATTTCGCTGCCGCTTGAGTTTGGCGAGAAGCAGGGCAATGAGTTTTCAGTAAGAACTCGATAGGTAGTTAGCTTAGACACCAGTTAACATGCGAGACACTAGTTCATTATTGACATTGTTTAAATGGTCTCAACATACGAACCGGTGAGTTAAAAAAACTGAAATCACGAATAAGTACTAGTTATTTCAGACGGCTAGCGCCTCAGCAAAGACGGACTAAAACGTTTAACTACCTATAAAACACCTGCTGTTAGGGCCTCCTCAGGGGTGAGGCTCTACGTAACATTTGCCACTAATACGAGAAAAAATGGGCTGTTCATAGCCTTGCCCGTGGCGACCTTTCGACATCAAGCCTTCTCATCTCCTGCATATTCCCGTTCTCCTCATACGCTTCGACGAAGAAATGATGCCGATCCTATGTGCGCTCGTCGCGCTGCTGTCGCTGGCCAGCGCGACGCCGTTCCAGAGCCGTACCAGCCGCAACGGCTCCGACGAGACCGCCATTGAGATTCTCTACCCACGCAACGAAACGTACAAGCTTGCGTCGCCACTGCCCATTGTGCTGGGCGTGGCCAACCTCCCGCCCACGGCCGTCCTCGGCAACTACACACTTCAGTGGGCTCTTACGGGCTTCAGCGCCGAGGATATTCCCGGAGGGCTGATTTACGGCCAGGGCATGTTTTGGCCACGCAACGAAACTGCTCCGTCTGGCAACCAACCGCTCATCTTCGCCGACTTTGTCGATTTGAATGAGCAGTTCAAGCACCAACGATATGATTTCCGCGGGCGCCTAGAACTCAGCGTCTACCTCTCGTACAACGACAGCCAGGCGGAAAATGACGTCTGCCGGGCACGCGACAACGGCAACACTCTTGGCCCTTTCACCGATGTGGCCACGGTCGGGTTTCGCTTGGACGAGGGCGATGGGGGCAAGTTCCAAAACACGGACGCCGTCGACATTGACCTACGGCAGGCCACGGGTTGCCCAGCTGTCGGGGCAGCGGTGGCGGTGACGACGACAACGCCGTCGGTGACGCTCGCGTCGGGAACGCCACCGGGGGCGACGTGTCTACAGCCGCTGGTGACATCGACACTGACGCAGCGCAGCGAGTGCCCCTTTACGGTGGATGCCAGCATGGCGAGCAGCATCTCGAGCAGCGTGTCGGTGCTGATGATTCCGCCGCCGACGGAGTCGCTGCCGACGTATACGTCGAACCGCGCGGCGAAGATGCCGATCCAGACAGGCGGACTGGCGGCGGCGGCGGGTATTGCGGGTGCCATGATGCTGTTATAGGCGATGACTTGGACGGGAGCTACGACCTTTGAGAAAGGGGCCGTTGATGCTCAGATGCTAGCGAGACCCATCGGGTAAGCGGGCATGTATATATGTAAAGAGAAGCATTTCGCGACTCACCAACTGCACTGGCAGCCGACGATCTGCAGTGACGGCATTGTCGAGGGCCGGCGACGGGTGCGCGGGGAGTGCTATCGATCGCACAACGGTCTCTGGACAATGCAGCGCTCAACGGCGGCATGTACTTATACTTGTAAGGCGCAAGCTTTCATTTCGGCCACGCCGCCTCTTGAATGCTCTCGTGAGTTGCCGCCTTTTGTACATGTTTATCCTGTGTTTTTAAATTTTGTTCATTCCACTCGCATGAGTAACCTAGAATTTCCGGATCAAGTGTGATGTGTCGCTTTGTACTTGCCCGCCGTCAGACAGTGTTTAGTGGCAATGCTACAACCCTACCGGCGAAAAACATATACCCATAAAAGTGAGCATAAAGCACAGGTAATATTAAACAGAATAATGGTAAATCTAGCTGAGAAGCGCAATTTTGCCGGACCTTGGCGTCATGCGGGTCTACTCAGCAGCACACTTACAGCACTTCATTCACGAGCCGGTCCATCGCTGTGGAGAAGAACTAAGTTATCAGTATCGCGAGAGTAAGTGGCGCGTAGATATATAGTAGGCGGAAAGAGCTGATATTTGGACCGTATAGAGCTGGAGCAAAGTAGTACTGTTCTGTCTATTATTTCGAGTACGATGGGGGCCCTTAATACCAGGATCAGTAGATAAACAAGAAACTCGGAAAAGTTGCCAGCGGAGACTCTCAGTCCGTCGTCGGACTTTTGTCCCTTGTTGCAGTGACCTAGGGGGGTTCCGGCACAGCTGGCGGAGTGGCTGCGGAATGCATCCGCATCCGCTCCAGCCGCGCTCGAGCAAGACTGCTCCTACGTACTGCGCTCGGAAAAGTGCATCGTTTTCTCCAAATACTTGCAGTACCGAAAAGCTGCTGAGAGACAGAAATGCAGTCCACATCCCAGCCAGCCGTGAAAAAAGGCGCGCCCGCGAAGGCGCAGCCTTGGTTGCCGGAAGAAGCAGCGCAGCCCTCGACACCATGCGGCACTGAGTACAGCAGCACGCAGCCGCCGACTACCAGCCACTTCGGATCCTATGACCCGCTCCTCGACTTGCATCAGAATGAAATCATTCGTCTATGCCAAGTGTACGAAGGCGAGATTGGAGAGGTGCACCCAATTCTTGATATCCAAGGGATTATTGCGCATGCCAGACATATTACACCTCGATTGGCACCTGCAGTGATACTGTCCGGAGAGGCTCGCGATGAAAAAACCTTTCAACTGAAACTAATTCTGTGCTGCGCACTACTTGTGGAGAACAGTGACCGTAGCGGCCACGCTAAACGGTTGTTTGACAGCATAGAAGAGATAGTGAAGCAAAAGATGGCACAGGTTGTCTGCGACGTGGTCAACCTACCCTTCCTATGTCTGCTTGCAGGCTATCACTTCTTGTCCAACGATACAGTTATGGCTTGGCGAGTTAGTGGGCAGGTTGTCAGACTTTGCGTGGAATTGCGTGTGCACAAGATAGAAGGCACAGCTCAAATTCATGACGCGGCGACAAGACAGTACACACTCAATTGTTTCTGGTCGGCACTTGTTATGGAACAGCTGTGGGGCTTTGCGACTCATCTACCGTGTACTTTGCGAAGTGAACAGATTGATCCGGAGCTACCAATTCCAGTGAGTGAAAAGAATGCCTACCACAAGAGTGGACGTCTCTGACTTCTTTGTCCAAGAACGAGCATCCGTTTGTCCGGACAATGATAGCGTACACTCATCTTGGCGCCAACAGTCGGGCGGCGTCTCTGAGTGGATGTGGTTCGGATCAAGAGATCCAATTGGCAGATATCGATCGTCTCGACCGCGACGCTTTAGAATGGTACCAGGATGTGGACAGAAAGCTGCATAACACCGACCCGGGCGGGCAACACGAACTCGTGCAAACGCCGTGGTATACACCACAACACCTGAGAATGTGGATGTTCTTGAGCCTTTCCCAGGTAAGTCTGCATCTTGATCGTCGATAATATCACGGGTTGTAACCGTCACAGCTTCGTATATGGGTGTACTCTGCAGTCCTGCGGAGCCCAACAAGCATCATGCAAAACCCAGAGCGGGCATCAATCGTTGTTTCGATTGCCAAACAGACCATCAAACAGTTATCTCGACTCAATAACGCTGCAGACTCGCAGCGCAGGGCGGCGCTGTTTCTGAGCGAGTTCCTCACCTCTTCGATAGCCGTTCTGTTCCTAGCGTCTGTGCACAACCCGGCGGTGTACAGTGCAATCTGTCGGGACGACTTCTACACTGCTCTTAACTTGGCTGGGGGTTTGCCCGACGACAGCTGGGCATCGAAGCGCCTTTGGCGCACAATTAAATCTCTAGAAGAGGGTGCATTAAATTTGACTTGAATTGCTTCAGCGTTGTTAGAAATATGCTAAATGGTAACTGCCGAGTTTCTTTGACCCGTGCATCTCTCATGAGACAAATTGCCGCCTACTTGTGACACATGAATGACCAATTCAATGATTTGAATTTTGTTTTCTTTAGAAATAGCTTTGTCCATTGAACTACTTGGTAATAACTCAATGGCCTGTCTATGTCCTAAATGTCTGATACTTTCCAAAATAGGCCTCAAGTGACACAAAAAACTCATTTGACGGTGAGCTCTGATTGAACTATGGCAATCCTTCCATCTCCAAACTTATTCGTCATTTGTCTTTCCAACACTGATCCATCAAAGTCTTCATTGTCATCGGCTTTAGACTCGGGAACATCTCGTTCAAGGAGTCTTCTCCGGGTATATTTGCTACGCCCATGGTCATCCAGAGCTCCATTATTGCCATGGCCTGAACTTCCTCTCTCGAAACATAGCTATACATAGCGCGATGACCAGGAAGCTCCGTGATTTCCATTCTCTGAAGCTTCTCCACGTCATCGTACGCTACGTCAAACTTGGTGCCTAGACAGAAACTGTGAGCAGCATTCATTTGAAATGTATTGGAAAGTGCAAACCTCGAGCTTCTTCGGCAAGTCTAAGGACCTCATTCCATGTCATTGTGTCCCCGATGACTCGCATTTCCCTTGGCCATTTGTCGAGGCTGAGGGCGGCCACGACAAATTTAGCGACGTCAAAGCTGTAAGTAAAAGTTACCAAGTCATTGCCTGATCCCGGGATCGCAGCAGATTTGTTCTCAATGTCGATAATAATTGTCCATGGCTTCAGATAAGACTTGAGCGAGGGCGAAAAGTAATCCATGAAGACACCATTAGCGACGACTGCCCACTCGAGATCAGTCTTCTTCATCTCGTCAAGGCAGTTGAAGTGCGGCTGTAGGCTTGGAATACCTGCCGCTCTGTGACTCGTGTTAGTATGTCGCGGGCCGTATGTATACTCGTGAGATGAAACTCGTACTCAGGGGGGTAGGGGGGGAGAAATGCGCTGGGGATGAACCTCTTCGTGACGGAAGAGGCATCTGCAGCTTTAATCAAGTTGAACTGCGCAACGGCGAGCGATTCACCGTCCGTGGAAAGGGTACAAATGACTGTGTGGACATTGTTTTGCTGCAGCATCGCAGTGAGGCTCTCCACGTCAGAGTAGTCTACCTCAACGACATCGATGCCGTTTTCCGTATTCGATTTGGCCTATCATTGTACAATATTAGCCTTAATATTCAAGCTCTTGCGTGATGTTCCGTTCGAATTACCTTTCGACTGAGTATGACGGCATCGTGACGACCATCAGCTACGGTGACTTCGGCAATGGTACGCCCCAGCTGCCCGCTGCCACCGGCGATGGCGACTTTCACCATGCTGGTCTTTGGATGGATGTAGATGCTGAGTGAGGAAAGATGGTGATTGCTGTGAAGGCTAGAGTGGATGATAGGAGGAGCCAACCCGCGTCTAATATATACGTGAGAAAATGCGCACAGCCTCAGCTCCATCCTAGGTATAAGTTAGGTTTCGGAGTTTGTATCTAGGTCTCGGCTCTCCCGCCACAACTGACCAGCGGAACTCGGCGCGTTTCCGCCTCTCATAACCAGGGGTTTCTGCGGGGAGCTAGGCACATGGCGAAATCTTGGTGTTCTAGCTCCGCTAAGAAGCGAAAATCCGAGCTGTCAAAGTCGCGTCTTAGTTCCGTTATGCCTCCAGTAAGTGCTACCGGACTGCTGATGGCATAGTGGCGTCTGATGCGGACATGACGCTGCCGCACTTGAGAATCGGACCAAGTCGGTAGACAAAGCGGATTATGAAAGGCTGCGGAATCTCCCGTTTCCCCGCCTTGGCCGATCAAACAGGCTTTCAAGCAAAGAATGTCCGTCTGTTTGAACTGTCGAATCTTTGAGAAACGTGGGCAGTTCTTAGCTACCACAGCTTCATTGACATTTGTCTAGCTTGGCCAGTCGTTGGTTCGACGTGGCAGGAACCTCGACATTGTCTGTCGTCTTTGTGTGGCGTAGCAAAACGCTGGCCGTGCAGCTTCTAAGCCTAGGATCTGGCAAATTTAGCACTTCTACCGTAGCATGGTGCATCTGCGCTATAACGCACGAAGTCATCATCCGCCCTCCCTATCGACACCATCCTACCTAGCTATTCCATAGACAGCACGTTGTAGCGGGCTAACGGAGCTCCAAGAATAAGAGCTAGAGCAGTAAGTAAAGCGCGCCTGAAAGTTGCTGTGCGGTGCCTTAAAGCGAATATATTTGAGTCCCCGAGAGCAGCTGTAGCCTGTTGCCCTGCGGAATTAGTTCATATGCACCACTAACTAGACCTAGCGATGTGAAAGCATTCTGCGTACTTGCACATGCTATTCGCGGAAAGTGTTCCGTGTCCGGCGACAATCCCCACGCTCCGCCGGCATCTATCCACTCCACATCTTGCCTTGCAAACTCCACGACCATACCGTTGTGCCCCCCAACGTTAGGTTTTCGAGAGTAGGAATCGCCTACTGGACCCAACTCCGCAATGTTGGTGAAAACTGAAGCAGATAGTACCGAGGATATAAAAAACCAGCATTTCCGGTTCCCGGGTAGACTGCTGCTGTCGAGGCAGATTATGTTGCCTAGCATATGCCACACGCCGACGGTCCCATCTATAAATAAGACGGAAGCATCGGGCAGCCAAAGGTACATTTATCAAGTAGACCATCGACACTGTTCCACTGCATACCATCATGTCGGGCACAATCATGCAGAGCCGACTTCTCGCCTTTATACTTTTGCTTGCTTTACCGGCTACAATCTCTGCTACTCTTCAATGCGATTTGACATGGCAGCCGCCTCGCACGCATCCTAGTAAAGATCCTTTTTACAACGTGCCGGCCGGCTATGAAAATGCCAGCCCCGGAACAATCTTGAAGTCTAGAAGGCCCCCATCACCGCTCAGTGCATTCGCAGCACGCCCAAACAAACTTGAAGACAGTCATCAGATCCTATACAAAACCATTGACAGCCTGAACCAATCCACCGCTACAGTCGCCACAGTACTAATCCCTTCTAATGCTGACTATGGGAAGGTACTGTCGTACCAGATTGCCGAAGACGCCGCCACAATTGATTGCGCCCCGTCGTACGGTCTCCAACTGCCGTCAGCTACGGATACAGTACTCGGTAACATGGCAACCATGGCCGAGATTCTGATGATTGAAGCCGCGCTTGACCAGGGTTGGGTGGTAGTAGTTCCTGATCATCAAGGCCCGAAAGGCGCATTTTTGGCCAACGAGCTAGCCGCACACTCAACACTCGACGGTCTCCGAGCCGCTCTACTCTCTGGTAACTTTACCAAAATTGAGGCAGATGCCACAATCGCTCTGTGGGGATACTCTGGCGGCGGTCTTGTGTCCGCATGGGCAGCCGAGTTGCATCCAGTCTATGCGCCAGAGCTGAAGATAGCCGGCGTTGCAGTGGGTGGTATTGTTCCCAACATCACCACGGCAATAACGTCGATGAACAAAGCTCCATATGCAGGACTCATTCCATCAGGGATAATGGGCCTGTACAACCAGTATCCGGAATTTGCTCAAGTTGTGAATCAACACCTTTTGCCGCGTTACCGACCGAACCTCGAGAAAGTAACGCAACAATGCGCTTCAGCCACGGTCGCACAGTTTTTCTCCGACGACATAACCGCAATTTTCGACAATCCGGATTTATTCCACTCCGATTCGACCTTTATTGAAATCTTTGATGCGAATGCTTTGGGAAAGCGTCGTCCGTCTGCCCCACTCTTTGTGTATAAGTCAGTTGACGACGAGATCAGTCCAATCCAAGATACAGATGTACTGGTAGACTTTTATTGCGGCAAAGGGGTCTCGGTACAATATCTACGGGACTTGGGATCTACTCATGAGAGCCTTGGTATTCTCGGTGCACCCAGCGCATTGCAGTGGCTGAGGACCGTCCTGCATGAAGAAGGGCGGCTGGAAGGTTGTTCCAGAGCCAATGTGCGGTCCGCGCTGTTAGCACCGAACGCAACTACTCTGCCGTACTACATCATCGATGGTCTGCTAGGCATCCTATAGAGCTAGAAGGAATCAATCACCCGATGGAGCTCTAGAAATCCCTGAGCATGGACAGACAGCAGGCCTAGCGCCTGACGGTTCGTGCTAAACATCTTTCTTTGTTTTCTAGGTACATCTTTTTCGCTGCCATACACAAGCAAGAACGCACTTTTGTGTTGGTTTTAATCTTTGATACGCTCCGAGAAAGAGTTAACGCTACGAGTTCATCATGCCAGTCGCTACTTTTTGCTGTATCGCGGAGGGAATACACGACCCTAAGGTTCTACAATAGAGACCGGTATGAAGTGAAGCCTGACCTTGCTTATGTTAGAAACTCGTGAAAAATAATGAATTACCGAAACAAGGGTTCTGTGCCTCAAGAACCGTAGCAGCTGCATCTTGTTTGCGATTGCCTGCTTCATGAGCGCCTGGACTGTGCTGAGACGCTAGCCGCCAAGCTCGCTGGAGCTGCTCACTTACTCGCTTGAGAGCTGGGAAACACTGCTTGCGGCTCACAGATTATATATTGTTGAAAGTAGGCGTTCGATAGCGGTCTAATAACAGAAGAAGACAGATTGAGCGTTATTGTTAGTTATACGCGCAAGCGAGAGCATGCCGTCTTATGGCTGGACAGTGAGCCAGCAGTGTTTACAGGCGAAAAGCTGTGACTGCTAAGTTAGTGGGAGCTCTCCGTGTGCGGTACCCAGTTATAGGCTATGTATCCCACTGGCAGCTCAGTCCAATGTGAGAGCTTCAGTGCTGTACCGATAGCTTTCTCCCCTCCCCTTTTTTCTGGGGGTTTCTTGTCTTTTGAAATCAATACTGAGCCATTTCTAGCTGCTACTATTGCATATCTATACCGGAACATTGTAGCCTTGGTGTGCCACGACCCGCGCTGCCAGTAGTTGCACAAATGCCGCGGATAGTATCCAGCGTCTAATACCTTCTATGTAATTAGCTAGAGCATAAGATCATTGTCTCGCAGTCATCCACTACGACGTGATGATTGATGTGCAGTGCAGAAAGACCTCCAGTGTCCAATCGGAGCCTTGCATGGATACACGTAATGGTACGCGCGGCATTATTTTCGTGTCTGCAGCCTCGTTCTTGTGGCTGGTCCTTCAACTGCTATTTTCGCATTGTAACAGCATTGCGACGTATCACTTCCGTGATATCATTCAAGATGACCATGCAATTCTTTTTACCTACTGGGTACTCTGCGCCGGCCCTCTTGGTCGTCATCGCTGGAGCGTTTCTCTGCATTTACATCAGACGTGTCGTTGCCCGCGCCCGCTTCGCGCAGTTGCACGGCTGCCGGCCAGTCGCGAAGTCACTCAGCAAAGATCCGTTCTTGGGACTCGACGCGCTCCCGGGTACGATTCGCTCTCTTGTGCAGCATAAAATGCTCGAGCAGAATTGCGAGCTCTTCAATACTTATGGAAATACCTTTACATTGAAAGAGTTACATAGAAAGATCATTTTGACGATAGAGCCCGAGAACATCAAGACGGTCTTGTCCCTGCGCTTCAGCGATTTCGGGATCGGCCACCGCTTGGCCGCCTTCAAGCCACTGCTAGGGGAGGGTATATTCGATACAGACGGTGATCATTGGGCGTCATCGCGCGCCCTGGTCCGTCCCAGCTTCACTCGCGACCAGCTCGCCGATCTGTCGTCGCTCGAGTGTCTCTTTCAGGATCTCGTGGCGGTGCTCCCGCGCGACGGACAGACAGTCGTGGACCTGCAGCCCCTGTTTTTCTGCTACACACTTGATTCGGCGACCGAATTTCTGTTTGGGCAGTCAGCTGGCACGCTCAAGACGCCACCAGGGCAGAATATCTTCGCGCAGGCCTTTCAAGACGCGCAGCGAGCAATTATTGCGCGCACCACGCTCGGATGGCTCAGCGTTTTGTACCGCGACCGCAAGGCAAGCGAGGGCACGCGCATCTGCAGAGATTTTGCGGCGCGGCTCGTAGACGAGGCATTTGAGACAGTCAGGAACGGGGAGAAAGAGCAACCCCAGCACAAACAAGGGGAGCTGCGGCGGCAGAAGTACATTTTGGCGCATGAGCTAGCCTCACGAACGAGTGACAGGAAACGAGTGTTGGATGAGCTGATGAATGTCCTTTTAGCAGGCCGCGATACTACCGCCAGCCTACTCAGCAACCTGTTTTTTGTGCTCGCTCAGAATCCGACAATTTGGGAGAAGCTACGGCGAGAGGTTTCCGATTTGGGGCAGCGGCCGCCAACATATGAAGAGCTTCGCGGTCTCGAGTATGTTCAATGCTGTTTGAACGAATGTAAGTACACCTGTGTAATAAGTTATATGGGACCTCCGATTGATGCTGAATTTACCATGTTAGCACTCCGATTACACCCTGTGGTGCCACGCAATCAGCGACAGGCACTTTGCGACACGGTGTTGCCATTGGGGGGAGGCAAAGACGGCTCGTCGCCCGTCTTTGTTCGCAAGGGTACCTTCGTGGCCTACAACATATACGCGATGCATAGAAGGACAGATATCTACGGTCCAGATGCGGCCGTGTTTCGGCCGGAGCGATGGAGAGAAGCAGACTTGCGGCCGCGATGGGGGTATCTGCCGTTCAACGGCGGTCCCCGCGTATGCCTGGGACAGAGATACGCTCTCACAGAGGCGGGTTACGTGCTGGTGCGCATGGTGCAGCATTTCCAAAAGCTGGAAAGCCGTGAATTAGGGCCGTGGGAGGAGTCTCTGGCTTTGACGCTGTGCTCGCGTAACGGCACCAAGGTGTCTCTGGTGCCTGTTTAGATTGTGCATATGAGGAGCGAAATGAATACTTGCCACAACTCAACGAACCATTTTTTGAGCTGGCCGTCATGGCGGCAGAGGAGCCAAGATAACATGAGCAGAGTTGTTCCAAGGTCAGGTGAAAGCCGAAACCTGGCGTTGCCGAAAGAGAGAACCGCCAAAAAAGGTACTGAATACTATAACTGCGGTAGACAAAAGATGTACAAACATTGGCCATACTGTGGACTTGAGACTGGGCCAGGGATGGAGGGGCTTCTGGCTTCTCCACCAGCGGCTGCGCGCGATGCTGCTTCTCGGCCGACATTGTACAAATAAATTTAAATGTAGTTCAACACTGGATACACGGTGTTCAAATAAAATCCAATATGTGCTGAACTTGCATATGAAAATAGCCGCTTTTTTTTTTCTCGGTTTGCTATCTCAAACCTCTATTGTGTGGATATAATGACAGCCCGTGACATCATCGCAGAGCACGGATCCATGACAACGCAAAATTTTCTTCATATACCGAAAATGAATTTTTCATCTTCATTACACGGCCTATCTGTAGTCTCACCAATCACTGAGATCAAATTACGATGTCTCGAGGGAGCCACTGCGAGTCAAACACGGCGAGCTCGAACGAGCCACGCAACGAAAGGTTCGACTCAGACCAGCCTTTTGATCACGACGCTTCCCTATCACTCCTGGGCGCAACAGGAGCTTTCAAGAATTGGAACCCTACATCCGCCCAATACTCATGGAGTGGCTGGAACCCATCCCACGATAACCCATCAACAGCCGGACACGGTCACGCGACGGATCATGCGTCGTCTGATGAGAGGCAGCTACAGCGCTCGACTGAGGAAGAGGGAGAACGCGAAGGACATTTTCCGGCCAAACGCAAAGACGACGTGTTATCTTTTGTTTGGCGCTCTCGCGACAATCGAAAAGGCCGGCATGCGCTCGTCCTTCGCCGGGGTGAAGACGGCGAAAAGCAACCGCACGGAACGCTGGAGCCAACAAACTCGCTACCGGCCACGCTTCGAGGAATATTAGCTCTTTTCACGAGATTTCCCTACTGGGATCTATCGTGGTGCGTAGCTATTGTGTTCACGGTGGGCTCAATAGTCTGGGTAGTGAATGGGTTCACCGTTCTGCTGCCGGCGGTTGGGAAGGGTTCCTCGGAAGACTTCAAGCCCGCCAGCACATGGACCGGCTTTGCAGGTGCCTCCACACTCTTCTTAGGCAGTTATCTACTTTTCTTGGAAGCCGTCAATGCCAACCGGAGCGGCTGCTTCGGCTGGGCTGTTGAGCGAACTCTGAAAGGAATTCGGCCGGAGGCGGAAATTCACCCAGGAAACTGCGAGCATCACTATCACGCAAAAAGGACCCACCACGACACCCAAGATGCACATGAGGATGAAAATGAAGACAATAATGCACAAAGCTTTAGTGACCGAAATGGTGGCCACGACGAAGCAACTGCAAATGGATGGCTCCGGTCAGGCAGCCAAGACGATTTATTAGCAGCAGAGAACGGGGAAGCGGATCATTCCCATTCGTATAACTGGCTATGGTGGCCCTCTTGGCACGACTTTAGAACTCATTTTCTTTACGAAATTGGGTTTCTTGCATGCGCGCTACAGCTCGTATCCGGGTCACTGTTCTGGTTGAGCAAGTTCACGACTCTTCCTGGCATTACGGAGCACTTATCCCAGCCTGTCCTTGATGGCGCAAACTGGGCACCGCAAATGGTCGGATGCGTAGGCTTTATAGCCGCTTCCTTGCTCTTCATGCTGGAGACCCAGCAAAAATGGTACTTACCCGCGCCCAACGTGCTTGGCTGGCACGTGGGCTTTTGGAAGCTCGTCGGTTGCGTGGGTTTTCTGCTGTCGGCCGTATTTGGCCTTCTTGGCCAGCATGGAGTGCAATTTGCGGAAAAGCAATCCAGTATTGCATCCTTCTGGGGTAGCTGGATGATACTGCTCGGTAGCTTGATGCAGTGGTATGAGAGCTTGGACAAGTATCCCATTGTGGAGGAAGGGACTAGTCGGTACTCGGAATGGAACGAGAACTTCATTAAAAACAAGGAAGGGTGACGGAGACAGACAGGAAACGAAGGATATGAATCGAGGAGCTCGCAAAAAAAGACCCTCTTACTTTAGTTTCTGAAAGTATATGCCCTGTAAGGCTGTGCTCTAGTTCAAGTGTAGATGCATCAAGGACGGCTTTTCTGAGCCTCATTCAGCCGAAAAAAATGTTCCACACCGCCAGAATAGAAAAGACAGTTGCTTTTTAATCCTACTCACTCCATCAGGTATGAACTTGTTCTTTTTAAATTGGTTGAGTGGGCTCGCGGACTTGGCAAGTGCTGTGGGGAGAAGCCTGTTAGCATTACTTCTATGAAAGGAAATATTAATTTGCATCCTGCTATGCACGTGGTGCTTGGCGCCATACCGCGGATGAAAAGAATAGAGCCCTTGGCTTTGGCCATGCTGTCTAAATGTATATTATGCAGCTAATTAATTATGAGCTCAGTCTACTCGATACTCTAGAAGTAGGGCCGCAACAAACCGCTGCAAAGGGTCAAGGGCACAAGGTGATGGAGCGCCCACGTTGCGCGAACGTTGTCAGACACTGGCCATTCGAGGAAAAATCAACAGCATCATCCATCATCAGTGCCTCTTGGCGGTGGCGACATGGGCGAGTTCTCCAGAGCAAGTGTCGGTCCTCAACGGCGCTCGCATAGCTGCGCACCAAGCGCAAGGGGCGTCGAGTATAAATACACAATTCTGCTGGCACTCGCAAAAGAAACATGATAAGTAATTAGAGCTTACCGTCACAGCTACCACAAAGCTTTCTCCAACATGGCGATGCTCGGCATGCCGACTTTCCAAAGCATGCGTTCCTTCATTCTTTGCCTCTGCCTCGCCATTGGGCTTTCCCATCAGTCCACCATCGGCACCCGCCCGGCCGACCCTAACGCCATCCTGAAATTCCGCGAGGATGGCACTTTTCACGTTTCCGTATTTTCGGACACTCATTTGGCCATGTGCGCCTGGCACCCGGGCTGCCTGCTGCAGGATAAGAAGGGTGTCAAGGTTATTAGTGACGTGCTGGATATGGAAAAGCCCGACTTTGCCGTGTTCAATGGCGACTTGATCAACGCTGATAGTGCCTTCAAGCATAACGCAAGCCACTATGTCGACCAGCTCGTCAAGCCGTTGATTGACCGTGGTCTTACCTGGGGCTCAACCTACGGCAACCACGACCACCAAACTCAGCTGGACGGCGACACGCTACTGGCGCGTGAGCAAATGTTTGCCGGCGCCAGGACAACCAGAATGGTTCAGGGCGACGTTGGCACCACCAACTATTACCTGCCCGTGTACCCTGCCGGCTGCAACAGCGGCAAGGACATTCGCAAGTGTAGTCCTGAGCTCATACTCTGGTTCTTTGACTCTCGCGGTGGCCGTCGCTACCAGGAGGTAGGCAACAAGGCTGTTTCAAACCCTAACTGGGTTGACACCAAGGTTGTTGAGTGGTTTCAGCAGACCACGGCCGAAATGCGCAACAAGTACCAGAAGGTGATCCCCTCCGTTGGCTTTACGCACATTCCTCCCTACGCCATGGTCAGGCTGCAGGAAAAAGGTGTCGACAAGTACCATCAGCCAGGCATCAACGACGAGACGGCAAGTCCGCAGGGTCAGGGCTGGTGCATCGACAACACTGACGGCAACCCTGACTGCAAATACGGCCTTCAAGACGTTCCCTTTATGAATGCTATTGTGAATACCGAAGGTTTTATGGGCTTGTTCTCTGGCCACGATCACGCCAACTCCTGGTGCCACAAGTGGACGGAGAAGCTCCCCGGCATGACCGTCAAGGGTCGTGGCGTGCACCTTTGCTTTGGCCAGCACACCGGCTACGGCGGCTACGGCAACTGGATCCGTGGCTCCCGTGAGCTGCTGTTCAGCAAGGACGATATTAAGAAATTTGTGTTTGACTCTCATATTCGCCTTGAATCAGGTGGCATTGTTGGCGCCATTTCTCTCAACTCAACATACGGAGAGGATTCGTACCCAGAGACTCCTAACGACAAGACGTATCTCTATGGTTAGATAAATGTTGGGCAGGGAGGAGTTGGTCTTGCTGTCACACACATGACGGCATACAAGCCGAAAGATGTAGCCGGTTCCTTACTATACTATCCGAGGACCATCACGCCTTCAGGGCTAGAAATCGACCAAATTCCTAGTGACTTGATACTCCTTTTTTAAAAGTGCCAAAGAAATCTCAGATTACGTAGCTCATATTATGTAGCTGCTCGCAAGTGAGTAGGTGAACAAGTGGGCAAGTGAAGGAGTGGGCGCTAATGTTAGGACCTCTAGGTTCAGAAGCACTATTGTGCGACGCTAGAAAAGACTGCACATAAATGCGAGAAATATGCGACTGGCGTATAAGTCTATTTTTAACTAGTTACCTGGCTCAAGAAAATGGTGCATCCACCTTCACCATAGCCTCTACGATACCATCCGCGTCTTCCTGCATCGGCGCCCAGACCTTCACCACTTCGAAGCCCGCCTTGTCCAGCAGCTCGCGCCACTGTCTTTCAGTCCGCTCCATTCCCGCGTTAAACGCCATCATAGTCATGTCCAGCATGGCGTGGAACGTGGACGCGCCCAGCTCAGGCACGATCATCTCGTGAAGCAGAACCTTGGAGTAGCCCGGCGTCATGGCCTTTTTCAGAGGGGCCAGTATTTCCAGACATTTTTCGTCGGACCAGTCGTGTAAGATGTGGTGGTAAAAGTATGCGCGTGCACCTGTGCCGTCATGTTAGCACTGTCTTGGGGCGTGTACGCTGTTGGTGGATGGCTTACCATGGACGGGCTGCTCTGTGAAGAAATTATAAGTCATCACATCAATTGCGGGGTCGAGAGTCTCCTTGACGCTGTCCGTCACAGTAGCCAGATCTTGCAGCACGAGTCTCCCTTTGTTGGGATATTTTTCGTGAAAGGCGACAAGGTCGTGGCCCTTGCCGGCACCGACGTCAACGAGAAAGGGAGTCCGGTCGTGGGCGCCGTCCAATAGCTGCTGCTCGACGGGATACCAGTCAACCCAATAGTCTCGCGCACCCATGGTATTTCCCATGAAGAGATTAAAGTCTCTCAGAACTGGAGGCATGGAGCTAAAGAGCTCAAATGTGGTCAGTTTGGTTTGAAAGGCAAACTGCATCAGCCCATCGCGGGGGTCTGCAGGGCACCGGTAGCCATATTCTTTCAGGTACTTGGGTGCTTTTTGCGCGGCGCCCACAATCATTTCACCACTACAATTGTCAGTATCTTCATGTAACTGCTATTGGAAAACCGGCAGACTCACATCATTCGATGTCCTGCGGAGATTTCCTCGGTCGCCATGGCGTGTGTCACTGGCGTGGGCTCCCACAGTCGCTCGCCTGCCTCCTTGACAACTCCAACAGAGGCCAGCGGGCGCAGTGTGCGGACTGAGAAATGCTTGTTAGTAACCATATCAAATCAATCGATTTTAGCTTTCTCTTACTAATCAACAGTTCTTCGCCACTTGACTTCTCAGCCAGGTCTTTTGAGGAGATTGGCCCTTGATTGTCGGCAATCAATTTAAACAAGCCCATGCCAATTGCGATTCGTGCCGCCACAGTAATGAAAGGCTGCGATTGACTCATGTTAGTAGACTCTGCGCGACACGGATGATTTTTGCAACAATTTACTGCAAAAGCTAGCTCTACGGCAGCGCTGGCCGGGTGAGACAAGCTGCCAGTTAGCTGGCGACTAAGCTGGATAGCCTGATTCTTTGCTTTCGTGTTGTCGCCTGACGCCAGCAGAGGCGCAAGATTCGAAAGCTGCTCAATCAGAGCAATACTCGGGTTTGACTCTGGCATAGGCGCCATCGTAATTCTTTGTCTTTGATAAAAGCGGTGATATCTTGGTTGTGTTGGGTGTGACAAGACGCAGGTTCTCTGCATGATCTTGCGGCCCAAGAAATAAATATGCATGCCAGCTGCACTATAAACAAGGCTGTGCGCCAGTCCTGAAATCCAGCAACTGCCGGTTCCATGGAACAAGACGATGAACGCCGGACTTACGACATGCAGACACCGCCGAGTCCCGAAAGAGGCGCGATGCCGCGCTCGTTGACGTTTGACCCACCCCAGACAGCCTGGCGCGCCATATCCTTACAAGAGACTCAACTAAAGACAATGGCCAGTTCCATTAATCCTTCTTTTTCACTATCAAAATTAGACTGCGCTGGCGAGACCTGCAGAGCCCTTGAAACAGCAGCCGTTGGTGGCTTCATGGTCATGACAAGCCGCTGTGTGCCGTCGCTGTGAAGATGCTGGATTGTAGCAGAGCCGGCGTTAGAGCCAGAGCTAGCGTGCTAACTTGACTCAGCAATCGTATGTTGTGACAGTCTTGCTAGAAAGTTGGCGACAAAATTGTATTTCTTCTCTGAGATGGAGAAGTGGGATAGCTTTGTTTCCCGTTGTCTCGCTTGAACAGCTTAGACGACAAAAAACCGCAAGGTTGTGTACGAGAATGTCTAACTAAGAATGACACAACATTTCTTTCTGTTCCAGGGAACAAACTCTTCTTGCTTCATCTTTTGTTTCTTTCGTCATATTGTTCTTTTGATTTTGGGTATTTCTCACTCTCCACCCCGTTTTCACTTAGTGTTTGAGTCGCAACGCCGTGATGGCGCCGTGATGCGCACTTTTCAAGCGCTATTTCAGTCTTTGATGATAATAGTGCCCGAAACACACATAAAATATCCAACTGAGCTTCAGCCTACTTGCGACTTTTACTTCGGCCTTCTTTCGCTATTGTGGCGCTCGCTAGCAACAGCGTTATAATTTCTAGTAAAGGTATAGGGTAAAGGCCAGAAATCCCCTGCTGCGGAACAGTCGCCCATCTGGGTAAAAGCCGTGGTACTAGTGTAATGCTCTGTCGATATAGTAAAATTGAAATGGGGTCAACATGTAGCTCAAAGGCCATAAATTTCCTTGACTTTTCTAGTGGGTGCACCGTGGCCACCCCTGCTCAGGAGCCTCGCGGCCTGCTTCCACCGGATAGACAATTGTTTGTCAGGACGGCAGCTCGCACTGCAATCCGACGCTTCTCGTTCCGGCGCGACAGGTTAAGATGTTTGCGCAAATATATACACAATCGCCCGCCAGTGTGTCTCAGAGTACCTCCGTGTCTGCAGCACGCCCGTGCCTCCGTGTCGGACTCTCGTGGCAGGATGAGCTGTCAAATGCCAAACTATTATAGTTGAGCCGTTTGAGAGATGTTTGCAGTGGAGAAAGTTCTTTCTCAATTCCAAATGTAAAAGTTTTGCCTCCAAGATTCTATGCAATGGTCCCGCTGACTCGAAAGTGCCCGATTGAATCATTGTGTGCAAGAAGCTACCCAGTATCTAAACAGACAGACCAGCGGATTAGAAGCCAAATAAATCAACATTCGCCATTACGCTACTGATACCGGCCATCGTTTATCTTTTTCCTTTAATTCCCCGCTCAAATGGCGAAAAGAACAGCACCAGGCGACGGAGAGATTGTAGGTTATTATGCTGAGAAAGAGAGGAAGTTGAACGATCAAAACTCGCTACAGATCAGAAATATCGCTCCAAAACCTACCTTCGACAATGCAGAATATACTATAGGTTGGATATGTGCCCTTTCTATCGAATATGTTGCTGCGCAGGCCTTCCTGGACAATACACATGAGAAGCCAGATCATCTGTCCCTCAACGATAAGAACCATTACACGCTTGGTCAGATGGGCAAGCACAACGTCGTCATTGCCGTTTTACCTTTTGGAAGCTATGGAACGACCTCCGCAGCCACAGCTGCGAGCGAAATGATGCACAGTTTCCCTAATGTAAGGATCGGGCTCATGGTTGGCATCGGCGGCGGCGCGCCGAGCCGCAAGGATGACATTCGTCTTGGGGACATCGTCGTCAGCTGTCCTCAGGGTGACAAAAGCAGTGTGATACAATACGATTTCGGAAAAAATATACAAGGCCAGCCTTTTCAACAGACGGGTGTCTTGAATAAGCCCCCGTTGATTTTGCGGGCAGCAGTGAGCGGTCTGGAGGCAAAGTATGAGATCGATGGGCACCACTTCGAGGAAAGCATCGATGATGCTTTGCAGAAAAAGCCCAGACTGCGGAAGAAATACAGGTGGCCAGATGCCGCTAGCGATCGACTTTATAAATCCGATTTCCTACACCTAGCAACTAACGACTTGGACTGTCTGGAGATGTGCGGTACTAAGGCATCTAGACTAGTGTCAAGACCTGCACGAGACGAGAACGAGGACCAGATACTCATTCATTACGGAACCATCGCCTCGGGGAACAAACTCATTAAGAACGCCGAGTTTAGAGATGCACTCAGCGAGAGTCACGGCATTCTCTGCTTCGAGATGGAAGCAGCCGGCTTGATGGACCCTTTCCCATGCATCGTCATTCGTGGGATATGTGACTATTCCGACACGCACAAGAACAAGGAATGGCAGAGATACGCGGCCATGGTAGCGGCAGCATACGCAAGAGATCTTTTGTCCGAAATAGTGCCGAGCAGAGTGGAATCTGAGGCGAGAATGGCGGATGTCATGTCTGGTAACGCATTATGTATCAACAACGGGAAGGAGTAGGTGTTAATCAATCCTGGACAGGCATCATGAAGGTAGCCGAGGAGCATCTCGACACAACAAAAAAACAGCTCGAAGTCGCAGAGAAACAGCTCCAGATACAAGAGAACACTGCTAAATACCAGCTATCCAATGACGAGCAACGATGTCACCAAACCTTTCGCCTCGTGGTTGGAGCAAGAGATGCTACGTATGAGTGGTACAAGGACCGCGTCAAGGAGCGCGTCGAAGATACCTGTCTCTGGTTTCATCGACACGAACACTTTCAGAAGTGGTTGAAGCAAGATTCTGGCCCACTTCTCGTGTCTGCAGACCCAGGCTGCGGGAAGTCGGTGCTGGCCAAGTACCTCATTGACCATGTTCTTCCTCGCTCGGCAACAATTTGCTATTTCTTCTTCAAAGACCAGGACCAAAACACGATCCGACAAGCACTCTGTGCAATACTACACCAGTTATTTTCCCAGCGGCCTTCCCTGATTAAATACGCCATGCCAAGATTCCGCGAGGATGGGGAGAAGCTGATACATTCCACCAAGTCACTTTGGCGAGTTTTCCACGATGCCACCAGTGACCCCGACGCTGGACCAACCATCATTGTCCTCGACGCCCTCGACGAATGTGCAGAATCAGACTTTGGCGACCTCGTACAAAGGGTTATGAGGCAGTTTGATAGGGCAGGTGAAGATTTCCACCGTGGGTCGCTACGCTACCTTATGACATGCCGCCCTTATGAGCAGATCGTGTCCGAGTTCAATGGTCTCCTGCATGCTTTTTCTGATATTCGTGTCCCGGGCGAAGAAGAGTCTAAAGCAATCAGAAAAGAGGTTGACCACGTCATTACCTATCGCGTCGCTCTTCTCAAAGAGAACAAAAAGTTACCGGGCCCAGTGGCAACCCATCTGGAGAGGGCACTTAAAGCACATGCGCACCGAACCTACTTGTGGATCTACCTCGTGTTTGACCATCTGATGCGCCAAAACTTGATAAAGACGGAAAAGGGAATCAATGAAATTGTCAACACGCTCCCGGAAAATGTCAGTCAGGCGTATGAGAAGATCCTCAACCGCTGCGACGGGACTGAGCGTCGACTGGTGCGAAACGCGCTTGGAATAACCCTGGCGGCGGCACGGCCACTAAAGCTGGCTGAACTAAATATTGCGTTGCGCATCAACATGAAGACCAATTCTTTTGATGATCTTGATTTGGAGGAAAACTGTGACTTTCAGGCGCGTCTTCGGTCTGCGTGCGGGCTGTTTCTCTCTGTCCACCACGATCGGGTATATTTCCTGCATCAGACGGCGCGCGAGTTCCTCCTGCAGCACTCAACAGAGATGGTAACGACGACGACGCGGGTTACTGACACGAGCAAGAGTTGGCATCAGTCCTTCACAATGCCGAGCGCGCACGACATTCTCGCGCGCGCTTGTGTGTGCCTCCTGAACTTGCCGGGCTACCACATTGGGATCCTATGTTCCAGCGAGACGGAAGCGGAGTTATCACACGAAAACTACGGGTATTCGTCCCTTGGAGCGGATGCAGAATCGTTCCTCGAGTCAAGAATCGGACAGTTCTTTTCCTACGCAGCCATCCACTGGGCGACACACTTTCGCGAGGCAAACGTTGCGGCCGACGCCACCATCATGTCGGCGGCGGTCAGTATCTGCGACGTCAACACGCAGCTTTTCAAGGGATGGAGCGAGCTGTCCCGGTCGTACAATGCTGGCTGCACGGTGCCGTCACAGGCCGCGGCCAGCCTCGCGGTGGCAAGCTTTCACGGCCATGTCGGCATGGTGAAGCGTCTCCTCGCCGACGGCGTCGACGTCAACGTCAGGGCAAAATCGGGGTCGCCGCTCCATCTGGCGGCGAGAAAGGGTTACGAGGAAGTGGTGCGGCTGCTACTCACCCACGGGGCCGATGCGAATGCGACACTGCAGTTCGACCACCAGACACCGCTGCTCGACGCCGTGTGCGGTGGCAACGTCGGCATCGCGAGGCTTCTCCTGGACCACGGTGCGACTGTGAATATCAACGCCGCAAGCCGCACTCATGGCCCTACAGCCTTGCCTATTGCCGTCACCAACGGGCATGCGCCACTGACGGCACTGTTATTAGAGAGGGGCGCTAACATCGAGGCCCAAGATGGATACGGCTGCACAGTGTTGCAGATTGCCATTGCCAACGAAGATGCGGTGCTGGTGGCACTGTTGTTAGATAGGGGCGCTGATACCGAGGCCAGAGACTTGCGTGGCTGGACAACTTTGATGGCGGCCGCAGCTGACGGATCAGCAAGCCTGGTCGAGCTGCTGCTTGAAAAGGGTGCGAATAGGAGTGCGAAGAACAGCGAGGGGCAAACGCCGCGTGCATTAGCTTTAGAGGAAGGGCACGGCGCCGTAGCACAGATGCTGTGAGTCGCGTCTGCTTCGCTAACAGTGTGTACTATACACTACAAGTTCTAGAAAAGCCTATTTTTGGCTGCATCCGCCCAGCGACCACCCGACTACTATAAATGATATTTAAATACACAGAGCATCTCAGCAATAATTATAATCTCTTTGGTTTTAATTTTCATTCCAATATTTACGCTGTCTACCATTTGGCGTCCGCAAGCAGCAGCATCCTGATATTGTAAGCGGTACCGGGTAGCAGCCTGACTAATACTCGCAGCTGGAGTGCCCACCAAAAAAAGCGCCCACCGCCTTTTTTTCGGGCGGCAGAAAGCTGAATCTTTTCCCACCCTCACACGATCAAGCAGTGGCAGAATTCTCACCATCATTCGCCAGAACCGATAAACCCCCCGACGCAACCGACACCATGCCGTCGACACACAAAAAGGAAAAGCCGTGGGATACGGACGACATTGATAAGTGGAAGATTGAGCAGTTCAAGCCCGAGGACAATGCCGGCGGCACGTTTGCCGAGGAGTCGTCCTTCATGACGCTCTTCCCCAAGTACCGCGAAGTGTACCTGAAGGAAGCCTGGCCGCTCATCACCAAGGCGCTCGAGAAGAACGGCATCGCCTGCACTCTAGACTTGGTCGAGGGTTCGATGATGGTCAAGACGACGCGCAAGACCTTTGACCCTGCCGCCATCCTCAACGCCCGCGACCTCATCAAGCTGCTGGCGCGCAGCGTGCCCGCGCCGCAGGCCGTCAAGATCCTCGACGACGGCGTCGCGTGCGACGTCATCAAAATCCGCAACCTCGTCGGCAACAAGGACCGCTTCGTCAAGCGCCGGCAGCGCATCCTGGGCCCGGACGGCTCCACGCTCAAGGCGCTCGAGCTGCTGACCGAGACGTACATTCTCGTGCACGGCAACACCGTGTCCGTCATGGGGCCCTACAAGGGCCTGAAGGAGGTGCGCCGCGTCGTCGAGGACTGCATGGCCAACATCCACCCCATCTACCACATCAAGGAGCTCATGATCAAGCGCGAGCTCGCCAAGGACCCGGAGCTCAAGAACGAGAGCTGGGACCGCTTCCTGCCGAACTTCAAGCGGAAGACGCTGAGCAAGCGCCGCACGCCGTACGCCGTCACCGACAAGACCAAGAAGAACTACACGCCCTTCCCGCCGGCGCCGGAGAAGAGCAAGGTCGACAAGCAGATTGAGAGCGGCGAGTACTTTTTGGGCAAAGAGGCCAAGCAGCACGCCGCGCGCACGGAGAGGCTCGAGAAGCAAAAGGTGCGCAAGGTGGAAAAGGCAAAGGAGCGCGAGGCCGAGTTTGTGCCGCCCGAGGAGGGCGAGCGGCCCAAGAAGAAGAGAAAGAAGGCCGAGTGATGGAGTGGCTGAAAAAAAGGAAACGTTGGGAATCGTTGTTTATATTTGGGGCGTTCTATGGGTTGCATCTTGTACGTTAATAGCGTTTCTAGTATTATACACATGTTACCAGTGTCAATGGCTACGAAAGTAATCTAGATTGCCCAGTGACGATGGAGCATTATTTCTTGAAGCTCTGAAGAATGGCAGTGGAAAGTTGGCATATCGCTCATGTTATCTGCCAGGGTGCAGTGGCGCTGCGCAGCCTCGTCCTGAAAAGCGGAGGCGCGGCTTACATCTCTGTCGCCTACACCACAACTATTCAGCTTCCTCCTCGATTCCTCTCAGCGATTCTGTGTATCAACTGAGCCAAAAGCCATGTCAACAATGTTGAGCGTCCTGGAGCGCTGGAATATCGCGAGTATGTATCTGGTCAGGCGCACCTGGAGACGCGTACCATTTCTTGCATGATTTCACCAGGACGCTTGCCGGTATGTTTTGACAGGTATACGCTAGCATTGTAGTATGCTTATGTGAAGTTTAGGACGAGATTGACGTGACGACGGTCCTTTCTAAGTGAAGAAACTGGAACTTGCTGAATGCCGATAATAGATGATGGACTGTGCACCAACACCACTTGGATCATTTGTATACCGTTCATTATTCTTTGTATATCAGGCCGCAACACTGCTTCACCTAACTAACCCAGGTCGTCATCATGCACTCGTCAGCAGACTGAGCCACGTTTTCACAAACACTTTGTCGAGTAGATTCTTCTTACAACTTGGCTGCCTCGTCATCAATCTCAATCACCAACTTTCCAAACTGGCTGCCCGCAGCCATCACGTCAAACAGCCCATTAATCTGCTCCAGGTTCCCCAAGCCGCGAATGCTCTGGCTCACGACGGGCTTGATCTGGTGCTTGTTGACGAAGTCCACCATGTCCCGAAACTCCTTTCGCGAGCCCATTGTGCTTCCGCGGAGATCGATATTCGCCAGCACCGCCTTCATCAGCCACTCCATCTTGGGGCTGACCGTCATGCCGTACTGCGCAATGATGCCGCCGTGGCGTAGCACCGACGCCGTCTCGTTGACGACGGACCCGCCCGCGCCGTCAATCACGGCGTCCAGAAACGGCCGGTCCTTGGGCAGCAGCGTCTTCTTGAGGGTGCTGCCCCAGCGGGGCTCCTTGTAGCTGACGCCGCCCTTGGCGCCCATGGCGACGGCCTTGTCAATCTTGGCCTGGTCGCCCGACGTCACGTACGCGTTGCTGCCCATGGCGACGACAAACTGCAGGACCTGCAGCGCGACGCCGCCGCCGATGCCGGTAATCAGCACGTTCTTGCCGGGGCCGTCGATGCCGGCCTTTGTGACGAGCGCGCGCCAGCCGGTGAGGCCGACGAGCGGCAGCGCGGCGGCCTCCACGGGGCTGAGGTGCGACGGCATGAGCTCGACCTCGGAGGCGGGCGCGAGGATGAAGTCGGCCGCGCAGCCGGCGTCGGTGCCGTGCTGGCTGCCGGCAATGACGAACTTGGAGGGGTCCTCGGGGCCTTGAGGATCGCGGTCCCAGCCGCGCGAAGGCGTCAGGATGACGGGCTTGTGCAGGAGGGACTCGGGGTTGGAGACGGCGGAGCCAACCTCGACGACGACGCCGCAGCCGTCGGCGAGGAGCGGCTTGGCGGGGTCAATGTTGGGGTAGAGGTGCTGCCGGATGAAGAGGTCGCGGTGGTTGAGGGCGGCGGCGGTCATGCGGACGAGGACGTCGTGCGGGCCGGGCGTGGGTTTGGGGACCTGCTTGACCTGGATCCTGGACGGCCGGTTAGACGGAGAGCTTGAGGTTGGATGGTGGGGTGCCGGATGGTGGTGGCGGGATAGGAGCTTGCGTACGGGTAGTAGACCTTTCCGGGCTTGGCGCCCTCGACGGGCACGAGCTGGAGCGAGCGAGGCATGGTGAGTGATTGTTCTGCTTCCAATTGATGCAGGCTTTGTGTATGGAGGTGCAAGTTTGGAGCTCGGGCAAAGTCTGGGGTTGGATGTATAGACGGGCAAGCTATGACGTTGCAGGCGACGGCCAGACGGTCGGCCCCACGGCGGCGGCGGGACGGCTACCTCGGCTAGTACGGAGGCAGATGTGGGAAACAATGTCCGGAGGCGGAGGCTTTTGGTTTATTGATAAGAGATGCGAGACGAAGACGAATGTATTCTGGTTAATTTTTCCCAAGATGGCTCAATCAATATATCGTGCTGCGAAGTATTTTTATTTTTGAATATTTTTATTTTTTGCGTTGCGGCCGTTTTGCGCTTGATGCGGGCGACATCTACGGACGAGCGGAGGACATGATTGATTAATAATGGTACGGACGAGTGCATCTGGCATCTACAATAGCTTGTTACTGCGTTTCGATCTGCCAGACTCCTCACCCGTACTACTGGTACGAATGTTAACCTGCCGATTTGCATTTAAACTCCACTGTCTTGCGTCTGCTGTTCCATCGTCATGTCTCGTATTGTCCAGCATGGTTCACCATTGCTTACAGTGGATCGACGCCTGTAATGAACCCCTGTAAATAAAAGTCCCCGAATCTGTCTCTGAACCTCGCCGAAGTAGGGAATTATGCACAACATCGACTCGGCTTATTGGTCAATCTAATTTTTCAAGATCCTCTTGGACATTTTAGTTTAGCAATCACATCTAGCTCGGCGAAGCGGAATTCTTCATTACAAGACCAACTCGCGTATCAAATTGGCGTCATTTACTCACCAATGTCGTGACTCCATCCCACGCGCGCCCTAGCTGTCTTCTCTTATATCCCTCAACAGCCACCAACCTTCTTCTTCTTGACAACCAACAGCACTCCCCCCCTCCCTCCCCCCAGACTCGACAGCCATGGCCACCGTCCTCTCCGGCGCCTCCTTTGGCGCCGCCATGATCGCCGCCGGCTTCTACAACCCCGCCGTCGTCATCTCCCAGCTCAAGTTTGAAAACTGGCACATGGTGCAGGCCTTTCTCGCCGCCACCGCCTCCAGCATGTAAGCCACTTCCACGCCCGCCCGCCCCCTGCCTCAACTCTGCTTCTAACCCTGGCCAATCCGCAGCGCGTACTACGCCATCAGCGACCGCGCCGGCTACGCCTCCCTGCAGCCTCGTGCCTCGTCCCCCATCGGCCTGTTCGGGAGCACCTACGACGGCAACGTCCTCGGCGGCGCGCTGCTCGGCGCCGGCATGGCCCTCTCGGGGTCCTGCCCGGGGACGCTCTTCGCGCAGATGGCCGCGGGCGTGCACACGGGCTTTTACGCACTCGCGGGCGCCGTCGTCGGCGGCGTCCTCTGGACCGGCATCCTGAGCAAGGCCGTGGCGCGCGCCCGCGCCCGCGCCGGCAGCAAGCCCGAGACCGTCACCGTCAACCAGCACCTGGGCGTCTCCAAGCCCGCGGCCATGCTGCTCTACGAAGCGGGCTTCGCGGCGGTGATTATCGTCACGTCGCTGTACACGCCGCGCTTTCCGGGCACGAAAATGTCGGGCGCGCTCGGCGGCTTCCTGATCAGCCTGTCGCAGCTGGCGTCGATTGCGACGCGCGGATCCATGATTGGCATCTCGGGCTCGTACGGGGAGCTCGGCGGCCTGCTGTGGGCGGGCCTCGCCGGCGACGCCGCCAGCAAGCCCAAGTCGTACCCGAACGTGCTCTTTGCCGTCTCGGCGGGCGCGGGCGCGCTGCTGCTGGCCAGGCTGGCGCCGGTACTCGTGGAGGCGCCGGCGCTGGAGGTTGCGCCGGCGGTCGCGGTGCTCGGCGGCGCGCTGATGGTGGTGGGCGCGCGCATGGCCGGAGGATGTACTTCAGGACATGGGATCAGTGGCATCTCGCTGCTGTCCACGTCGAGCCTGATAACAATCGCGACGACGTTTGCGGTTGGGTTTGTGGTTGCGACTCTTGTATATTAGACTAGATACCCGATGCATAGAGCAAATGCAGCGACTGAGCCGATAGGCGATGCGGTGTAGAGTCTACCTCTTGCTGCTTCCCTTCTTGGCCGTCACTTCAATCTCAATCTTCATCTCCTCCTTCATGAGCACCGCCTGGATCATCGTCGCCGCCGGACGGACCTCGCCGAACCACCTCTTCAGCACTGGCCACGTCGTGGGAAAGTCGGCGCGGTCGGGCAGGATGTAGTGCACGCGGACGACGTCGGCCATGCATGAGCCGGCTTCCTCGAGGGCCTTGTCAATGTTGCGCAGCGTCTGCTCGGCCTGCTCCGCGACATCGGATGAGATTTCGCCAGTAGCGTAGTTGTATCTTGAATAAAATTGTCAATTGGGCAGTACATGTCATGGTGGCCAGAGTGAACTTGCCCGGTGGTGCCGGAGACGGCGATCCAACCGTCGTCGAGGACGACGGCGCGGCAGTAGCCAATCTGCTCCTCAAAGGCAGAGCCGCCGCTAATGTTTTGACGAGCCATGCTGGCGAGATTTTCTGCGAATAAGTGCGAATTAATGCGGAAAATTCTTTTCTGTGGCCTGCGAGTGCAATGTCAATGTCTGTGTACTGGTAGTCACGCAGCTCTCGTGAGTCACTATGTGCGAGCTGAGGTGGGGGCAGCAGCTGTTCCAGATACGCGCACATCATCGTCAAAAAAGGACTTGAAAGCGCACCTTGGTGCATTGTCTATTATACATGAAGCGGTGATGGGGTAGTTCGCAGCGTAGGCTTTTCTCTAATAATAACACACATCAATCCATAAATCCACACCCCTCTTCTATGCTGCCCATCACCTCTCACGACGAAGTCACCTTTTTGACCATCTCCGCCAGCGACTTTTTATCCACGTCCTTGCCCTCCAGCGCCGCGTTCAGCTTCTTCATCACATCGCCCATGATGGACTTGCCCTCCGCGCCCGCCGCCTTGACCTCCTGCACCGCGCTCTCCACGGCCGCGCGCAGCTCCGCCTCGCCGAGCGTGGCCACGCCGCTACCCTGCATGTACTCGTCGAGGATGGCCATCTGCGCGGCCTCCTTGTCGACCAGGTCCTGGCGGCCCGCGGCCCGCGCCTCGGCCGCCGCGTCCTCGGCGCCCTTGGCAATCTTGCGCATCAGCGCCACCAGCTGCACGTCGGTCCGGATCGGCGACGCCGTCTTGGACGCGTTGAGGTTGGCCGACATGATGGTGCGCAGGACGGAGAGCCGGTTGGCGTCTTTGGCGCGCATCGCCGCCTTGAGGTCGCCCTTGAGCTTCTGTAGGAGGGGTGGCGTCGCGGCGTCGGAGGAGTATGGGCGGGTGACGAGGAAGGTTTGGTGGAAGCGTGAGGCGGTGCGCAGGGTTGTGGGGGCGGCGCGGGCGCGCAGGGCCATCGAGACGATTCTTGACGACATTATTGAGAGTTGCTGTAGGGTATGTCGCAATTGGATGTTGGGTGGTGGTGTCGGAAGAGGTTGAAGACGGAGAGCTGAGGATTGACAAAAAAGTTGTCGGCGGCATTGGCCTCCTTATTGGCCTGGAGCTCCTGTGGGGCCGTGATACCTGATCGGCGAGCTACGACGTTGTCCCAATACAATAACGGTTTATATGATTTTTATGAAACAAGGTTTTCGCAACCAATAGGCAGTTGATTATGTGCCGCTGATTTCCCGAACAGTTTTGCTCAGCTGGCAACGTCGTGTCCTGCAGCTGCTGGAGTCAGCACATAGCCACTCCAGGACTCACGTCTATTCTTGTAAGCCAGGCCAATACTTGTCGACGCAGCTACTTGAGAAGTGTACGCAAATGAGCTGACGTTGCTTCCCCCTTCGTTAAATGATCATGATTGCATTGGCTCGACCATTTTGAGCTAACTATATTGCTCGGAATTAGCTTTGTAAACAGGCGCCTTCGTGGCCCTCCCCAATTGTGGTAGTTACGGGGGTAATTCGCAGGCCAGTGACGGAAGTCTACGCGTTCCGCTCTCGCAATAATTTGAGGTCTACAAACGGAACGCCGGATCAACAGAGTCTCAGATTAAGCTGAAAAGTGTGGCAGTGTAATGTTACTGAGTTCATATAAAATAAAGCTTACGCCCCTTTGGAAAGACATCGTGATCCACGCCATGACCACCACTGCCCAAGCCGAGCAAGCCGAGCAAAGAAAAACGACAATTATACAAACGTGTGCCTGAAAACATATACTAGGCTTTGGAAGCGTTCAAATCTTGGATCGCTGGCGTCCCTCCCTCTCCTCCAGTATCTGCGCCACCCTCGTCCGCGGGCTCCTCCCGTCACAATACCCCAGAAACGGGCTCCCGACTTTATACCCCATCATGTCCACCAGCCGCGGCGGAATCTCCTCAAGCCTCTCCCAGTCCACCGCCAGCTGCTGATTCTCCATCTGCCGCATCCACGACATGCAGTACTGCACCGTCAGCGCCAGCCGCGGGCTCCCGCTGCGGTTCGCCCCGCCGCCGTGCCACAGCGTGCCAAGGAAGTAGACGATGCTGCCCGCGGGCATGACGACGGGCACGGCGGCGCTCCGCGTCGGCAGGCCCGTGCTGTCCCACGCGTGCGAGCCGGGGATGATGACGGTCGCGCCGTTGGTGGCGGTGTACTCGTCGAGAGCGACCATGACGGCCTGGGGCTTCGAGTTAGCTGGTGACACGAAAACAAAGTCGTGTAGGTACAAGGCTGGGACTTGCCGTTCCGTAGGGAGGGTGCGGGCGCGGGATCCTGATGTAGGCGTCGTCGTGGTGCAGCGCCTGCGCCTCCTCGTTGGGCTGGATGTTGATGCTGTGAAAGGCCGTCATCAGGAACCCGTCGTCGAGAAAGTAGTCGTTGAGCGCGAGCACGTCCGGTTGAAGCGGAAACTTGTCAAACACGCGCGACTTGTTGAGAAGCGCGTAGATGCGGTTCGTTCGGTAGCCCTCAAAGGAGTTGCGGCCGCCAGCACTCGCCGGCCCAGGCGTGGGCTCCTGCCCGAGACGGTGAAGTTCTTGCTTGGCCTCGTCGATTTCCGCCTGGCTGAATGCGTTGGGGATAATCACGTAGCCGTGCTCCAGAGTGTGCTCGATGAGGGGGCCGACCTTTTTCAGGGCCTCCTCTCGCTTATACGAGCTGCTCATCGTTGCGTGTTTCCAAGATCGTTTCTATATGTTGTATGAAACGGATGCACTTTCTTCAGAGAGAAGAGATGTTCTCAGACAGAAATGCAGCGAGGGCTGATGTGCCAGTGCTATGTTGAGACATGTTGAGACCGCAATGTGCGGCTGAGGTGTAGTCCAACAGCCCTACTTGATTTACCCTCGGCACAGCCCGAGTCGTTGCCACGCCTGATGAAATGGGTCGATCGCGTAATCGTGTTGCAATTGCGGGGGTATTGCTCCTGGGTTCGGTATTCGTCCTAAATAGCTGCAGCCTGCATTAGTGCCCGCCAGCCACTGCGGCTATATGCCGGGGTTATGAGGTAGCTTCATGTCGCAGTCACGGCACACAGCTGACAGGTTGCTTGAATTTTGGATTAACGCATAAGGCACGGACAGGACAGCACCAGCAGAACCTTCCCTATTGACCCTGCGTCTCGGAGTGATGCATGCTATAACAAAACAGCCGTCCCAGGCTGAACCCTATTCCCTCTTTTATCGCGGCAAAATTATTACACTGATCTAGTACATTGAATCAATTAAATTCCCAGGTTGAACTCGACGCCGACATCAATATCGCGGGCTGTAAAGTGTTAGTGGCAAGATAAAAAAAGGGCATTGTGCTACTCACCGAGCTTGACAACCTTGGACAGCTGGACCGACTTCTCAGCAGCGTTCTGGAGATCGTCAATGGAGAAGATCTTCATGCCAGACTCGTTGATGATCTTGTGCGCCTCCTCGTTGTTGGTACCCTGAAGACGGGCGATGATGGGGATCTTGAGGTCAAGCGCCTCAACGGTGTTGATGAGACCCGTGGCGATGTGGTCGCAGCGGACGATGCCACCGAAAATGTTGACAAAAATGGCAGTGACCTTGGGGTCGCTGGTGATGAGCTCGAAAGCCTCACGGATGGCCTGGGGAGTGGCACCACCGCCGACGTCGAGGAAGTTGGCGGGCTGGCCGCCGTTCAGCTTGATAATGTCCATGGTGGCCATGGCAAGACCGGCACCGTTGACGAGGCAGCCAATGTCGCCGTCGAGCTTGATGAAGTTCAGGCCGCTCTTGGCAGCGCGGACCTCGTCGGCGTCCTCCTGGGTAGGGTCGCGCATCTCGAAAACCTCCTTCTGGCGGAAGTCGGCGTTGTCGTCGAAGCCAAACTTGGCGTCCATGCACAGGACCTGGTGGTCAGAGGTCTCGGAGAGGGGGTTGATCTCAATCTGAGTGGCGTCCTTCTCGCGGAAGATTTTGTAGAGCTTCTGGATGGTCTCCTTGGCATCCTCGACGCACTGGTCGCTGAAGCCGAGCTTGGTGGCGATGTCGCGGGCCATCTCGTCGGTGACGCCCTTGTTGATATCGACGTAGGTGGTGGTGATGGCATCGGGGCTCTCCTTGGCGACGGTCTCAATGTCCATGCCGCCCTGGGAGGAGGAGACGATGACGGGAGTCTGCGAGGCACGGTCCATGAGGATGGCGAGGTAGAACTCGCGACGGGCAAACTTGCGCTCGCAAATGTAGACGGCGCTGCAGAGACGGCCGTCGGCGCCAGTCTGCTTGGTGATGAGCTTGTGGCCAATCATCTGCTGGGCGAACATCTCGGCCTCGTGGGCAGAGTAGATGACACGAACACCACCCTTGAGGCCGTTGTCAAAGGTTCCCTTGCCACGGCCACCAGCGAGGACCTGGGCCTTGATGACCATGTCCTCGCCGCCAATCTTGTTGGCGACAGCCTTGGCCTCCTCAGCGGTGTGGGCGACGGAACCCTGGGGGACACCGACACCATACTATTGCATTGTAAGTTTCACATATCGGGGGAGCCAGCGTCCGGTCGTCCGAAGGGGTCAGGTTTTCTTTACCTTTCTCAGGAGGTCGGCGGAAAGGTACTCGTGGATGCTGAGAGCTCTGCGTTGTTGAGCAGCGCCGGGGAGTCTGACGATAGGGGAGGCCTGGAGCTGTGGTTGATGTCAGCACGATGCGGAAGCTGCGGGAGCTTGTTGCCCATGAGCTAGAAAAAAATAGGGTGAGTTGGCTGCGTACCTTGGTAGCTCTGGCGACCGAAGCGAACGCGCGGCTGCGAAACATTGTGAAGAGATGGCGTAGGCCAATTGGAGGAAACAGGGACAAGAAAAAAAAAGAACAGGAGTCGATCGCGAGTGTCGCGAACGGGGAGCTCTGACAAGGATAAAAAAGATGGGAGGGTGTGTCTGGCCTTGGGATGCAAGCTTAACTAGAATCGCGATTTCTGGACAGGAGTTTGACTGTTTGACCTCCCGAGTTTCGCCGACTGGTGGACGCGGAAAAACGTTGCGCCCGCAGCCAACCCACTCTAGCAAAACCGCCCTGTCGCACGTTGAGCAACGGGGGAGCCTCATTCACCACGAATCCACTTGGAAAAGGGCTATCTCGTAATTGTTTCATTTGCAGGATATCTGGCGACTGCCATGAGTCGCTAGTCCTGGACTGTGCGGCTCGCAGCTGCTACGACTATTCTCCCTTTTCCGTTTGTCAGTACAATCGCAGCACTCTCATGGACCCATACACCATCGCATCAAACTTTCAGACAAAGGAAAAAACACAAAGAAAATAAAAAAAATCAACACTGAATGTATTCGGTACTCGTCCTCCATTGCCATCGCAGAGGCAGCAAATCACACCAGTCTGCAGAGCTTGGCACCAACAAGAGCGACGCCGGCCCTCGTCGCAGCAATGAAAGTTGCCCTGGTTGCAGTTAGCGTTGCCCAACTTCATCTTCACACAGCTACGAGCTCATAGACGTACTCGGGATACTTTCTATTACGCCATGCCAACTGGGTGTCCGAGATGGATGCACATAGTGTGCTAAGCATCACGATACCCATTTTGTCATGTTTGCCTGCTCTGCTGAGTGCGAGGATAGAAATGCCAATGGCCAAGTCTCTACTTCCGATGAGCATCGCAACTGCTTCCCGATTATCATTGCGGATCATAGCCGCAGCGGCACCTTGGCTTTTCTCATCCTCGCTGGCAGACCTGAGGGCAACGGTAAAAAATCCGCCCGTCATCTCCGGCTTAAAGGTGCACGCAAGGCCAAAGGCAACCAAGCAGGCAGCAAAGACTCGGCCAAGATTGAGCCACGTAGACAGAGAGCCAGACATTGTCATGTATGCAGTCGTTGATGAACTGTTGGTGTCTGGTTTTGAGCCGCCGCCTTGGAGCTGTCGTTCGCTTTAAGTAGCTCCCGTCTGACGCCCTGTGTAACCATGGCCAAATAACTTCGGCCCCGTCACCTCTTCAAAGCGCCTGTCAAACACGGCGTGAAGGCAATTACGTGGCGCCTCAAAGTGCCTTTGTATACAGCCGGCGCCAGGGCATTCTGCACTGACGGGTGCAAATTCATTAGATGCCCCAAGCACCAAGGACACCGCCGTGTACCTGACCACCGGCCTTCTCCACATGCCTTTGTAGCTTCTTGATTCTCTGAACAAGCAAACCGACAGACAATGGGCCTATAATAGTACAAAGCACAATGGCCCAGGTAACGCACAGAAATAATTTCGAGTTGGAGCCCGTGTCAGACCCATTTGTAAATATACCTTCGCTCTCGGCAATAGACGAGATCAAAAAGCCAATCTCCCCGCGCGCCATCATGGCGCAGCCTAGGATGGAGGCTGGATAGATCGACCGCGGTTTGACACCCGATGGCGCTGCATTTTTGTTCGTTCGTTTAATCTTGTTGGAGCGCGACAGTGCTTGGCTAGTATTCGAGCCGTCGTGACCACTTGCATGAGAGGCTCGGCCTGTAGCAGCGGTCGCTGAGGTGTCAGACTCTGCGACAGCTTTCGCTGGTGTTTTGCGTTTTTCCACAGACAATTCCTTGCCATCCCTTTTGAAAGGGGTTCCCTTCAGGCGTTTCAGCTTCTCGGGTAGCCGGAGGAGCCAGACACCACAGAGGAGCTTCCCAAGCATCATCAATACAGTGTAGACCAGTCCTTTCCAGACGATCTCTCCTGCAAACATCTCGGTGATTGGTATTGAAAAGCCGATGGAAGCCTAATGGCTGTGAATAAGTGTTTGAGCCTTGTGGTCGCGGGGTATACTCACGAAGAAAAACGGTCTTAGCACTCGGTTCACTGCTACAGAATAAATACTTTCGTATGTGGCAAGACCAGACACATCGACTGGTGAGCCATCTGTACTGATTGGGTCTGCTGCAGCGCTTGGAGTATTGTTGGATGCTTGCTCGTCTGGGAACTGGGCATGAGGGACTTGCGTATCCCACCAACTAATTGATGCCCCGGCTATGTACGCTGTGAACAGATTGGATGTGCCAGCATAGCTGGCAGCAGTAACATAGCCCAGTAGGACCAGGGTGTGAAGTATGAATGGCGCATGGCGGGACAGCAGCCATCTGTTTAGATACCCACGTGGGCATTTTTCTCGACGCGCGTTGAGCCATTTCGTTGCTGGCAAAGCACCAAGAATGCAGATGACAGGCGCGACCACGGCAAATCCGAGTGAGACCAGCAGCGGCCGTACAACAACGATTGCGTCGAAAGAAGAGCTGTGCTGGCCGAGGTTGGATATGATTTGGACCATGACGAGCCCAATCACATCATCCATCATCGCAGCACTTGACAGAACCACACCGAGCCTGGACTGTACCAAGCCGCTCGTGCTCAGCACAGTAAAGGTAGTCCCCAGACTGGTCGAGCATAGCGCAGCGCCAGCAGCAAAGCATTGCAACGGCGTGGCATCAAAGATGTATTGAAGAATGAAGGAGAGACCAATGGGCAGGCAGATTCCTGTTGCCGCCACACCAAGGGACAGAGAGATGCTGGCCTTGAGAGCGGGCAGTGAAGTGGACAGACCGCCTGTTTCCGTTAGCGACAATGCACAGCAACGAGAAGGAGACTAACCTTCATAGACTAGCAGCAATAGCCCGAGGTATCCGAACTGAACAATGATCTGCTCGGCATGTGTGCCTAGCCAGTTGGCGCCCGGCGTACCCCATGCAACGCCAATGAAGACCTGCCCCAAAAGGCCGCAGTAGACAGCCTTGTCTAGCAAGAAATTGATGACATTGAGCAGCAGGAGAAAAGACGATTGGATGAGAATGATTGCGATCTCAGGTTCGTGATACGGAGTGGAAGCCAAGCGTGTCGACGACATGCTTTCCGCTGTTTTGGCTGTTGGTGAATAGTTGAAGCTGATGCTTGCTATTCTGTCGGTGGACAATGTTCGCTCCGCTTTTTTTGCAAGGCATGATTGAGGTCTTCAGCGTCTCAAAATCCTTTGAATTTTGATGGGCGAGGTTTGAGAAAAGTGTAGAAGATTCAAACAACTAACATGGGAGGTTAAGCTTTTCTAAAATAAACTTTTTTTTTTCTACGTGGAACATGAAGGTTGTGATCGCACTATTCGAACGTACTCCAGACGACTAGAATCGCCGCGCTGGCTTCACGGAAGACCGACACGCTAACTAATCACTTTCATCTTCATCTTATTTACATTGTCGATCAAGGCAGCACCCAATCTTACCGAAGGACATAGTAGTCTACCATTACTTTATTGAATATGGTTTTGAGACAGCGCCAGCGAGTTTCCCAGCGCGTGCCGAAGGCCTGTCAAGGTAACATGCTTCGAAAGAGTACAATTCATCGGAGACGGCCGCTAATCTCGGCCAGAGTGCACCCGTCGCAAGGTCCGCTGTGACAAGACAGTGCCGTGCTCCAGATGCCGCCGACTAAAAAAGACATGCTCACGCGAAGATGTCTTGACTACAAAAGTAGCAGCACGGAATGTCCGCACTGGAGACGAGGCTACGTTTTTGCGCCGGCTTCGGAGGATTTTGGCCGACGATGGCAGCACAGAAGAGGCGCAAGCTTTGGTCGAGAAGCGTCTCTATGAAGTCGCCGAAGGAGCTGTCCAGGATGCGTCAGGGGAAACTGAAGAGGCGGCGTTGAAAGAAGCTCCCCCAGACGCTTCACTGGCTGTGCGGACCTTGGAATCGCTGGTTTGGTCGCGCCAGAGCACGTCGTGCTACCCTCATCGCAGCGGGTGCCGCTGTGCACAGCATCGAGGGTACGCCGAGCTCGCGTCGATAAACTGCGACATGACTAGTCCAATGATACAGTGGACTTCTGTGTATGTAGATCCTGCACTCTACTTGACCACTGCCAACGCTCGCAAAGTGGTCGAATTCCACATCGAGCACTTGTGGTGGCATCACAACGCGCTGCACGCGACTACATTTCTCAATCAGTGCAGCATCTTTTGGGGTACCGGCCAAGTCACCCACCGAATGTGGTTGGCACTCTATTTGTCCATCATCAGTGTTAGTGCTGTCGCAGGACGTAGCCCGCCATGCTAATGCTTTCTAGTCGACGTTGTGGACACTCGTGAATAGCCGTACGCACCGCCGCCGGGTGAACATAGGTGAGTACCAGAGCTCGTATACGATCAATCAGTTGCTTAATCTCCGAACCCCCAGATTTCAACGAAAACGTAATTGCCAAGCAGTTCAAAGAGCTTCTAAGAACATTGTACACAGAAGACTTTATGTCCGATCCCTCCAGTACGTTGAGCAGGTGAAGATAAAATGCGGGGATACCAATTGATAGACATAGTGTACTCGATTCAGGCTATTGCCATATCTACGAGATATGCGCATAACATCGGTTTCAGCGATTCCATCACAAACTTGCTTGCTTCAGCGGTCGGACTCGCTCAGGCCATGGGGCTACACCGCATCAAGAGTGGTGAAGCGGACGATCAACAGTCAATCGTCACTCCACACGAGCCAATCGAGTTTGAGAATGGAAAGAGGCTATGGTGGCAGCTGGTTGTTCAGGATTATTTCGCCATCCCGTTTACAGAAAGTTACTGTGAGTAGACTGCATTGAGCTACGCGACCGCGACTGACAGGACCTAAGTGATTAGTCGAAAGCACTTTACAACCCCGATCCCGATTAATTGCAATGATGATATGCTAGAGCTGGCCGAAGATATCATCACTTTGTGTACTTATACACGCTGCATATCTCAAGAATGCTTGTTGATGCCACAAGTGCTTGATGATTTTCTGGCCAGTGGAACCGACCGTCAGCGCGTATACTGTCGTGTGTCAGAGATGGGACGGCGCATGAAAGCTCTCATATCCTCCTTCCCAAAACAATTACTTCGAGAGAGCAACGATTCAAGTGATTCAGATATTGTTTGGCTGCCGACCGCTCGTCGAACGCTAGCCATCTCTGTTGCCGACAAGGTTGTCATGCTGCATCGCCCGTTTCTTCTACAGGCATTTAGGACGTCGGCGCTCCCCGACGTAAAGCAGACCTGCCTTTCCGCGGCGGTGACTATCCTTCTCGAGCATGGGAATGCAACTTCAACATCCGAGGAAACGCCCTCTGTCTGGACACAGTCTGCCTTCTGCACTACTGCCACCGTCGTTCTCGGACTGGAGCTGCTCTACGGCCAGACGGGCCCTGATTCCAAGCACGATGGATATCTTACTATCCTGAGAGATGCGTCGGAGCGCTTGGAGAAGCGGCGCTGTGATATGATGGCGATAAAGTGTGGTAGGCTCATACATGCTTTTCTGGAAGCGCACGATGATCTCGCTGTGTCTGAGCAGCTCACCCCTGGGCGCGAGCGTGTACATCTCGCGGACAACATCATCCGCGATCACCGACTCATGTCCCAGGTTGTCTCTGTGGAAGCTACAGAGGCTGATCTCAAGTCCGACGGATTATCGTCGAATTGGATGCTCTACAACGATATCTCCCTGGGGCCGGAGCAGTTTGCTTTCGACTTTGATGCTTGGTACAATCAAATATTTACCTGATCAGATTAAATACAGTGCATATCCAACTTGGCGTCCTTCATGCCATCTCTTTCAAGGTGCAGCGATCAGAGCCACTGTCTCCGAGCTTCCAATTTCCCGACCGTCAGCGTCCAAGGCGATGGCTCGGATGTTGGAGACCGCATCGCTTTCTGATACCAGTGTGATGCTCAGACCTGTTTCAAAACCAGTTTTCTCCGCAACGTGCTGGTTCTCGCGCAGCCCTTTGCTGTTTGCACTTTGCACATCCCACAAGAAGCGCCAGTGCTTTGCTCGGGTGTCGCCATTCCAGCTCACGTGCAGCTGCACCTGGTTTCCGGTTCTTTCAGCGATGAGTGCCGGTGTCTCTGGCGAGAAGCCCGTCCAGTGGTAGCGAAAGCCCCGGTAGCTCTGCACGTGCTCGGTTAGCTCGCCACTGTCGAGATGGGCGTGGAAAGTAATGGTGCCGTTGGGCAGATACTCTGTAATCTGGCCCTCTGAGCCCCAGTTAATAAACACGTTTCCGTTGGCCAGTGTCTGCAGCGAGCCCTGTGATGTGGTAAGAATAGCATTGCTGGGCGGATGGAACGCCTGCACGAGGCTCGCCTTCTTGGCCTCGTGATCGATGGTGATGTATTTGCCGCGCGAGTACGGGTACGTCGTGATGTTGGATCCATTGCCCGTGGCTTCGGACCCGTAAAAAGAATTGTCGAACAGGGAGAGATGGGTGAAAGTCTCGTTTGTGCCGGGCATGTAGCGAGCGTGGTGTTGATACCCGAACTCGACGTCGTTGCCAAGCTCAAAGTCACTGTGGTTGCCGCCAAGCTGCCATATGATGCTTCCATCTGTGCTGTTGATCTTGTAGACGGTAGATACATGTCTCCCAGACAGTAAATAATGGCCATCTGCGCCCTTTTCGATGGAATTGATGTGGAAATAGTCCCAGGCGACGGAGCTATTTACTCCGTTACCGGCTTGCCCTTCCAATAGCGGAAGGATTGCATCTACCCACATGTTAGTGCAAGGCAGCGATGAATGGCCATTGGGTCTAACCTTTTGGCGAAACATGGTCTAGGCTATGCCATTCAAAGAGGACTTTTCCTGTCTCGATATCCAGATCTGAAAAAAATAAAAAAAAATATTAGCATTGAGTTTGGGAGTGCTTTGAATATGCGGACCTTGGAAAATTGCGTCGACAATCCAAACATGGTCATTGCCACCACCATATGCAGAGAGGTTCCGGGGCACTGGCTGCCAAATCTGGATCAGAGCGGACTTTCCATCGTCATTGATGATGAACTCATGCTTGTCGCTGATGTAGTGGCGGCCAGCGCGGAGCTCCCGCACCGTTTCGTAGTGATTGTCTAGAATGGTGTGGTGGCCCAGTCCATGGGCGTGGGGGCCATCGTGCAAGCCTTCAAAGGCAAACAAGACGTCATTTCCATTGTACGTCCCCTTTTGGAAATTGGCATTCCAGCCGCTATAATATCCAAATCCAGACCATACGAGATCACCAGAGCTAGTCAGAATGTAGTTGCCAGGCTGGATCGGCTTCTCCTGGAGCGATTTTGGCGCAGGGCTTTCTCCTGTAAATGGAGAGATGAAGATGTACCCGTCGCTGCAGCTTGATCCGGGGCAGGGAATAGTGATGTTTAGTTTTGGTGGAGCTAGATCAGGCCGGCTCTTGTACGTAAAGTCTGCACCTGCAAATGCAAGACCACTCAAGAGCAGGGACACTGGTGATAACTTCATGGCGCATATGGATCTGCGGGCAACAGGGCATGCCTTTATCTACAGAGCGAGTAGTTCGCAAGGGAAAATCGAGACTATATATAGTAGGAAGTAGGCTATAAAGGATTTAAGGCAAGTCGATCTGGCCCTTACGTGGTCTAAGGCCATGTATAACGCCTTAAGACCGATTTAGCAAGCGATGTGCCGTCTCACGGACGCCGCGGGCGAGTTTTGCAACTCACCCGCTCTAGTGATACTGCCCATGACATATTCGCCACTTTGGACCACTTGCCCAGCCAATGACATGCGTCCAAGCTTGCGAGAGCTTTGATTCCTTTTACGCAAATTTCCAGCTCTTGTGGTCAATCTTACTGAAGAGTGCAAAGATTCGCCATTGTTGGAATGATGGTAGGCGGACCTGGCCGAGCTCCGCTAGATGGTCTGGCCTCGGTCGCGGACTTGCATTGAGTTCCCCCACGACGATTTCCACTACAATGGATCACGATGGATAAGAATGGGTATAATCTTATTTCTTTTCTATAGTTTGATGCAGCAAAACAACGTCTGGGGCCGGGTGGCGACCGGCGCCAATCTCTCACCTCGTCATCGGCCACCGGCTAGTCTTAATCAGACGCAGTATCATTCTCTCCCCAGTCTCTTGCATGTCACAGAGAAAATCGCCCACAATACTTGCCATGCCTTCTTGTATAGCTCTGCTAGCCTACTCATGCAGGGCAATAATCTTGAAAGGCGCGCCCTCGTCTTTTGCCAGATATGCACTGAGGCCGTTGATCGGGATGACTGTTTCACCAGATTCATGGATGTGCTGCACACTCTGGCGATTTCTAGGGCCATCTTGTGCACTTCTGGCCATGCTAGTCATCAGAGACTCGACTATATTGGACGCCGCGATTTGGCCCTGAACAAAGTCGAAATGTCCCTCCCAGCTCTCCAGCTGTGGAACGGCCCTCATGCGGCGTGAATATTCCAGCAAATTGTTGATGATGTCTGTCTCCGGGCCTCCGTCGCAGATGATGTTAGATGGGCGGTGTATGGTAACTTCAAGCCCGAAGAGCGAGTTGATCTTCTCGAGGAACACCTCGCTCACCCATTTTGTTGCCGTATATCCGTCAGCGCCATCCATGGGTGGTTCGTTCCATACAGGCGACACTTTCTCAATTGCAGCATGCCCCTCCTTCTGCCCGACGCCTGCAGTCGATATGTAGTGGAATGGTATGTAGCTCTGCAGCGCTAAAGCAGCGAGGTATTTTGTCGACTCGACATTGACGAAACTCATCCTTTCGTAGTTTTGCACAAACGACACAATTGCGCCGCAGTATCTCATGGCCTGACAGCGCTGGAACACAGCTGCTTCCTCATCTTCCGACATGCCTAGCCGTGGCTTCGAGAGGTCTCCCTGATAAATGACCATTTTTTTCGTGTGGTGACAGTTTCTCCAGACTTCTGACAGCGACGCAGTGTATCACACGGATCGAGGTGCATTTAATAGGTCGGCTCAGAATCTCCCCGCCAAGACGGCCTGTGGCACCAGGAAGGAGTACCTCTACCGGCTCTCAACGAGGGCGGCGGGTGCCCGTATTTGGGGAGGAACTGCGATTTCTTCTTCCCAAATGATGCTTTGAAGAGAAGTATGCGAACTGATCTTCGCTGCCAAGTTTTTAAGAGATTCGTGCTGAAATAGCTTTGGTACAGAAATGTGCAGGCCCTGCAATGCAGCTAGGGTTGCTACTCTTATGGCGGAAATCGAGTCGCCGCCCAGCGCAAGAAAGCCATCCTCAGCACTAAAAGCCGACCACTTGATGCCGAGAACTTGAGTCCAGATGGACTGCAATGATTTTTCACTTTCTGTTGTTGTATCGCGAATTTCACGTGCCGCTGTAAAGCTTGATAGTCCGTCGCGAGGAAGTAATTGCGAGGCGGCCTGCTGCAGTCGGGCACGATTCACCTTTCCTGAAAAGGTTCGAGGAAGCTGCCGAATGGGAAAATACACAGTCGGGACCATATATGTAGGCCAAAATTCTCGAAGGAGCCTTTCTACAAATCGTATCTCATACCAAAACTTTGGTGAGGATGCGATGTGGATGCCTTATCAGCGCTTCCGGCCACTCATCATGAAGCGTCTGGTGAATGCTAATCACCAGGTAGCATCTCGCGCTTGTTTTATCCTCTTTGTCCGTCTCAGTGTTGAACGCGATCCGCAGCAGTGATCCGTACAAGCACATGCCACGTGCCCGGTCCAGATCCAGATATGTCTTCAAGTCACTCCCATGTAACAGCTCGGGCTGGCCACCAAGAACAGCCTGAACGGCTCCCGTGTCTGTTTGGACGATGTGCGTTCGCAAAATCGGATTCGCGTTGACAACTTCTCCATGCATCCTGAAGTTTGCCCACTGCGCAGTGTCGAGGCAGTTCGTATGTGCTCTGCGCCACAGAGGCAGAAGAGTCGGCGACTGTCTGAGTGATCAGACTTTCTTGAGGCGCAGTACACGGGTATGCATCTTCAATTTTAGAGAGATTGACACAGAGTCGCTCAGCCACCTCGTTAATCACCTTGCTAGCGCCCTGGTCACCCAGTAAGCAAAATGGTAGCATAGCTAGGGGCGTAGCTGTCGTTCATCCCCGGCCTTGATCTTCCGCACCTCTCAAATTAATCTGGTCATCTTGACAGATTTTGTACGCTGAGAAACAATTTCTGAGCGATTCAAGGTTGCGGCACTGATTCCACGAAGCCGCAGCCCTGAGAAAGAATATCATGGGCTTCTGTGACAGGATGTACCTGTGCCTCCTTTCCTACCCGGTTCCTTACGGCTTACATAACTCGCAGCCCGGCAGCTTTCTTTGAATAAATTGATTAGTCCTATTTAGATATAATTTATAGTCTGCAACCCAGATCGTGCAGATTATGCTCACCTCAGAACTCTTTTTTCTGTATCAAGTCCAGCAGGCTCAAACCGGCCCTCAGCATACTCTCGCTCGGGAGGGATCATTCTGCGTTTCTAAGCACCCAGGCGGAATCACATAAAATCCATGGATGCATGTTGCTTGCTGGCAAATTTTCGATGCGCGATTCATCGGCGCATTAATGATCACAGCATCGCAGCCATTATTTCCCCCGGCATATATCCCCAAACAATTTCTAGATCGCGCAACCTCCAGAGCGCTCCCCATCCCGTCGTCTCTTCAATAATCTTGAACAGTTTTCCTACAGCAATATGCTCTGCGGTATGTGTAAGGAGTCTGCCTGCTAGATACAGCGGCTGAATGGCATTGATGAGGCTGGCCCGATGCGGGTTTGTCAGGGAGATGCCGCACACACGCCGAGCATGCCACACTGCTGAGCCCTCTGGCGAAGGCAAGAATTCTTGCCGAGGGCGCATATCCAGCATGATGAGACATGTAGCATGATACACTTGGTTGGACGATATTGCCGGCCAATGCGCAAAGAGAATAGTGGGAAATGTTTGGCCATTATCTTCTGATACCAAGGTTGGCAGCGAGACGTCCTCCCGAGTCTTGAACCAGAACTGAAGCTCTTCCCACAGAGCTTTCCACTGGCTCGCGAATGGCCGGACGTCCTGCTGGTCCGGCTCTTGCAGCTCTGTTGCCCGTGTGTGCCTGTACAGCAAGTCGCAGGCTTTGGCGCAGAGATACACGGCCCAGTTGGCGTGCATGTCGCCATTCTCCAAGCTGCTCTGATAAAATGCGTTGCGCACAAAAACATCCGCATCGGCATTCGTGGTAGCGTGTCCAGGGAGTGGCGGCGCCCAGTTTCGCAGCGCGAGCACAGTGCTCTCCGCGCCGCCAGAAATAATCGCGCCGCAGACCTCCATCCGCGCATAGCACCAGAATACCGCCTGCAAGACGCCGCCGGAAAATCCGTTGACCTGGAAGAGGTCAAACAGCGTCGCGCATCCCTCAATGTGGCGCCGCCAGTTCCTTGGACTGCCCGACATTAGCTCCATGACGGCCAGTATGCACGCCGTCACCAGCATGTTGGAGTCTTTGGCCTGCATGCCTGGCGCGAGAAGGCGGATGGATTCCTGATAGAGCTCCAAGCTGTCGTAATTTTTGTCGGATCCCGTCTTGCGCTCCATCTGTCGGGCTGAGAAGGCGAGAACGGCGTAGAAGAGGGCCGGCGAGCTTTCTGCGATTACCGGCACCCGAATCGCAAAGTGTCTCGCATGGTCAAACTTGTCAAGGTAGGGAGCGCATTCTATGATCCAATTTTTGAGATACTTTATCAGCTGTATTTTCGGTATGCTCACGCGGGTGAAGTCGAAGCCGCGCTTCGGCTCCGGCTGCTCGTTGTCGTCCGTGTCAGCAGCATCTTGATCGGGCGTCGTGCGGATGTTTGTATTTTCGCCTGATGCCCGCGCAAATAATACCCCGCGTAATTCTTCCTGCAGCTCAATGAACCGCGGATTCTTCGAGTATTCGTCAAGGGTGGAGAAGGACTCGGGCGACAAGAATGAAATCTCCTGCGCCGGGCTCGGCTCCAGGGCCGATTCGTCCATTGTAACTCAGCTCGCGTTGTATAAACGTCATTGGTGCCAACAATGCCTTTTGGGCTCCTGGCCGGTGTAAATCATTCGAGCTGGCGACAGTTACGAACCACTTCCCCACGCACATTTCGGCAGATTAATGGTCGAGTCAGGATGAAAAGCCTGGGCAAAAGCCACGTCTTCCAGAAAGGGGAGCCGTAGCCTACGGACCCCCAATTTGGCTTAGCGGCGCTTAAACGCGACTGGTCTGGGCTCGTAACTATTAATTGTTGCAGCATTTTTCTTCCAGTCATGCGCGGTTCAGGTTTTCTGAACTGGGGTTATTTCTGGGGGCGGCAATAAACCTGGGGTATGGAGGAATCCGGGGGTTTTGAGTTTTGCATATATATAGCCCTGTGTCTGGACCGTTGATGATCGGACCGTTTCTCTACTACTACACCAAATACACACAGTAGCACTAGAACCGACCTCTATTTTTGAAGTCACTAGTTATGGAGTCCGCTCACAGGGCCCTTGCAGGCAAGAAGACGCTATGGCAGTCTATTTGCTCGAATCCCAAGGTCGTTTTCATCGCGCTCTTTGCCTCGTGAGTGTTTCTGTCGATTGTTGTCTCCCGTCACCATCACATCGCTGACCTGCGTGTTAGTCTCGGCGGCTTTGAGTATGGCTATCAGCAAGGTGTCTTGGGCCAGTCCCTTGTCATGACACGCTTCACGTCCAATTTCCCTTCGGTTGTCAACTCTTCCTCCGCGACAGGCTGGTTGACTTCCGTGCTCCAGCTCGGAGGTATCCTCGGCTCTCTTTCAGCTGGTATTCTCAGCGAGCTCATTTCCAGAAAGCGCACAATGTTCATTGCTTGCCTGTGGGTGATCCTGGGCAGCTACCTCTACATCGGCGCAAAGGCCGGCGCGCCAGCTCTGCTCTATGCTGGTCGCTTCTTTACCGGTGTCGGCGTCGGGCTCTTCAGCGGTGTTGCACCTTTATACAATGCCGAGCTGTCACTTCCCGAGATGCGAGGCTTTCTCGTATCTTTTTATCAATTTGCGACAATTCTCGGCATCATGCTGTCGTTCTGGATCGGCTACGGCAGCAACTACATCGGCGGTACCGGCGACTCCCAGTCAGACCTGGCATGGAGGCTACCTTCTATTATTCAGGGAATACCTGCAGTCGCTCTGGCTGTTGGCGTCTGGTTCATGCCATACTCTCCTCGGTGGTTGGTCAAAGTCGGACGCGACGAGGAAGCAAAGGCTACCTTGGCGTGGATGAGAAAGTTGCCAATCGATGACAGGCTGGTTCAGGTTGAATTCTTGGAAATTAAAGCGGAGTCGGTATTTGAGAAGAAGGCCTTCGCGAGGGACTTTCCCAAGATGGCCGACGCGAGCCAGAAGAATGCCTTCAAGGAGCAGATTGCGCAGTACATCAACTGTTTTCGGACTCGCGATAACTTCATGCGCATCTCGACCGGCTTTCTGACAATGTTTTGGCAACAATGGAGTGGAATTGACGCCATCATTTACTATGCCACTAATATCTTCCAAAGTCTTGGTCTGACTTCAGGAACAAATGCGCTACTGGCAACTGGTGTCACTGGCGTGGTGTTCATGGCCAGCACGATCCCCGCGATGGTGAGTTCCTTTTTATCATGAGTGGAGATAGTGTGGGGTGACTCATTAGCTAACAATATTCCAGTTTATTATTGACAGAGTTGGGAGAAAGCCAATGTTGATCGCTGGGTCCATAGTCATGGGAATATCCATGGTCATTGTTGGCATCATCGTGGCCAAATTCAGACATGACTGGTCATCGCACGCTGCCGCAGGTTGGGCCGCTGTCGGTATGTGTTGTATATATTCTCTGATTCGTGTTCGAAAGCTGACTGTTCTACAGCCTTGATTTGGGTATACATTGCTGGTTTTGGTGCGACTTGGGGCCCGGTCTCTTGGACTCTCGTCTCCGAAATCTTTCCGCTCTCCATTCGAGCAAAGGGAACCTCCATTGGCGCCTTCAGCAATTGGCTCAACAACTTCGCCATTGCCTTTTTCGTACCGCCTATGTTGGAGGCCTGGGCCTGGGGCACATACATCTTCTTCGCCGTCTTCCTGGCCGCTGGTATTGTGTGGGTTTGGTTTTGTCTTCCAGAGACCAAGAACGCGACGCTGGAGGAGATGGATCGCGTATTCAAGAGCCACACTGGTGCTAGAGATGCTCAACTCTTATTCGAGGCTCAGCAGGAAGTTGGTCTTACAGCGCTGCTCGAAAACGAGGGCATGGTTCACGACAAGTCTGGCTCCGTAGCTGTAGTCGAGCATGCTTGATCAAAACAGCTGGCGCGTGTACAGTAACTCATTAATGTTAAATGTAGCAACTAAATATCTCGAGCATAAATTATCGTTTATTTTCTTGAAATCAATCACCGCTAATATGACTGACTCTGAGAATAGCCACGAACAATCGTCAAGTTATATTGGCTTCAGCGCTCCGGCCTCTGCGAATGTAGCATGTGATGAACGACGGAAAACAATCGCTACCTGGTCTGTTCTCCTTGGATCTTTCGATCACTCTTGTGCTTCTAATTTTCTTTTAAGTTTTTGCATTTTGTTTATATTCCTAGTGAGCGAGTTGCCCCAGCCGGGCCAGCTACTTTTCGGCCCCCTAGGTGGCTTCTCCAGTGGAGTCGCGCAACAGCGGTGGCGGCTCGAACTCACCTCCATCACAAAACTTTCCCGGCAGCACTACCGATGCTACACATCGCCATGGCGGGCTGTTGACCGTTGCTAACTTTGTCCTTTCTTTCATTCCTCGTTTAATTATGGGCGCTCTGCAAGGGTTCGCCCAGCGTGACAATGCCAGTGCCGCGCAACACGCCCGTGGAGAAGCGCAGAGTAAAGACTGGCTGCGTCGCGTGCCGCCAACGGCGTCGGAAATGTACGAACCGCTTCCAATGCCCTTGAGTCGCTTGTATGCTAATCACGACCCTTCAGGTGATGAAAAAAAGCCGCATTGTACCAATTGCGAGTCGAGAAAAAAAGCGTGCAAGTACGCCAGCGCTCCAGATCCCCAATCTGGCACATACGCCGAAATTACTGTATGAAGGATCTGCCTCGCTCATGATCTCACTGCACGCGCTAATGCTTCTTACCTACATAGTTTGTTGACAGCCGACGCTCTCCGACCAAGCCGCTACCCGACGCGGAAGCTCGCAGCGTGCCATTGGGACAGCCTTCAAATATCACGCGCTCCATCGTTAGCTGGCGGCAGCCCGCCTCACAGCCCACGACACATCATCATGTAGCTCCTTCAACCTGGGGGTCCTACTTCGACGTTGAATCAGCGGAAGCTTCTCAGCGCGAAATTGCTTTACTACGCCAATTTCGCTATCGCATCGCGCCGTGGTTGGAGGCCGGAGATCCTGACAGCCAATTTGGCGTGGCCATGATGCAAATGGCCCAAGTACATGAGCCTGTGAGAGCTCTCGTTGCAGAAATGGCGTCGTCACAGCTTCTGAATCGATTCAGCAGTCCTCGCATGCATGATGCTCGGGCCCAGCTGTCAAATGCAGCCCCGGAGATGAGATTTGTTGCGGACGCGCTCGCTAGCCTCGCAGAAACACTCTACACTGGGCCTGTTGCTTGGAAACGATTTCGGTTTCAAAATGGCGACATCAATCGCGCCATGTATGATATGGGGGAGCCTCTGCAAACCCTTACAAATCAAGAATCTCGTATGGGTATGTTGTCTTTTGGCGTCCTTCCCCGGTCGCACATGGGATCTAACAGGAAGCGCAGACCTGGCAGCATCAATCCTGGCCTCTAGGCCACCGGCGACCGACCGAGATTTTTACTTGGTACAGCGTCCTGTCTCGGCAAGAGGCTCGGTATTTCTCCCGGCGTACAACTGGGCCCTGTACCATCTCACATCATGTCTTCACTTCGTCTTCCGGATCAATTCGACTGCTCTAGAGGCGGCGCATACCAGCCCCAGCAGTCCAGACACATTCCCTAGGCCTGGAGCTCCTCTTGATTGGCACAATCTCTGGTTGCGCACCCAGGCATGGTACGACACGCGACCTGTAGAGATGCAGTCGCTAGTTGACGTTGGCAGTATCGAGATGAGCCAGATTGACCCAATGAACTTGGCTTCATTCCCGATACATCTGTACTCTAGTGCAATTGTCGTGCAGGCGGCGACTTTTTACCACATGACTGCGCTTCTTTTGCTGCAGCATAAGCCTCGGCTTCTTAATATCCCTGGCCGACGTCAGCACTTGACTTCGCCCAACTGGCATGCGCGAGCCATTGCGGGCATCGCAACTTCAAACGAGTTTACTGAACAGTGGGACCCCATCGTTATTGCTTCTCTTCTCTACATTGCAAGAGATATAACGCATTCAGCACAGCAACAAACCATACTAGAATGTCTTGGAGCTATCTCGGTGCAGACCGGGATCCCGCTCGAAGAGGAAGCTGAGCAGCTGCGCGCCCAATGGTCAGCCGCAAGTTTATTGGAAGGCCCTGTGTCCTGAGAGTTGATAGTATGCACAATGGCCGCGATGGCACACATTTTGTCGCAGGTAACTCCTTCATTCATTACTGTCTTATTCATGCCTTCGCTAGACCAGCGCTAATTGTCTCTTCACAGAAGCGATCATCGTTATGTCCCACAGAGTCTTGTTCATAGTTGGCTATACGGCGCAAAAGGCAAGTTATGCTTTAGCCGAAACATCAAGTCCGGATTGGAAATACACGGCCTCCCAAATGCAATCGCAACCTCCCTGTCCTTGTATACCCCATTGAGCGTGTTGGCCGCAGTGTCCTGCTTGTAATTATCCGCCCCAAAACGGGCGAAGAGTTGTCCAACGCGTCGAAGATGAAGTCTAGCGATTGGGGCTCTTTCGTCAACGGCTGCGGACGAGACGGGTCCGGCGTCACAACGTCCAGCTGGGAGGGGTCGCCGCGCGGCTCGACCAGCGACAGATACGCCAGCTTGTAACCACTCACCTTGAGCGCGCGAATTGCATGCCCCGTCTGCTCCCAGGTGTTGACGAATTCGATTCCTGGTGCAGCGCAAAAGGACTCAGCCGTAGCGCGGTGCGCTCAGCGCTGACTTCCTCCACAATGGCCTTGGCGACTTCAAGGAGGAAGCGGCTGCGGTTTTGGACGGACCCAGCGCAGGCATCGGTGCGGTTGTTGACGCTGTCGCGCGTGAACTGGTCGACGAGATAGCCGTGCGCGCCGTGAATTTCGGTGCCGTTTTGAGGATTCTGGCATATCGCGGTTTACAACGATGTGATCGAGATTTCGTCAAAGTGGTTTTAGCAGTCAACAGTTCAGTTCCTGGAATGGAATGCGCGGTGACTTTTACCACCGTACTACGATTCATGAGAGCTATAATGAAATTTTGGGGTTCTAAACAGTTTTCACTCGGCAACAAGAGCCTTCTTTCGGACCTGGGTTGAAACGATGCATCGTATCTCCACCAAGTCAGGTAAGTTAGGGTAGCTCTGATTCAGCGAGGGCGTCACTATTAGGTTCCCGATAGACTAGCCAATACTTGGTCACACTTGGAGGAAACTTAAAAAATGGTTAGGAGCGGCATATGGTATTCGAAGTCGGGAAGGAAGACCAAGTTTGTCAAAAAGATTATCTTAATCTTCATCGAAAATTCTAAAAATATGCCACGGTGATAAGCTCCTCCCGAATTGAGCATGTATCCGAGGCGCCAAGGATGCAGCCCAAAAGTTCGTACACGATCGGCATACTATAATGGCTCAGATATTAACGCCCACCAAATAAGCGTGATACAGGCAGCTCAAACTGTCGACCGACGCCGCAACTACAGCATCTCCCAGCACAATTTCTGTTGCGCGCTCACCTTCGGTTCGGAAGAGCGCGTTGTTTTATCGCCTTCCTGAATGGGAGAGGGGAGTTGTTTCGGCCTTTCAATGTGAAACCTCATCTGCCGATTCCCACATGATACCCGACCAATCGCGCGATTCAGAGGAGGCACAGCCGGCCACGAGTCCCTGATCCGGTGCCAACTCCACAAGGAACTTTTCATCTGTCCTTTTGTAGCAGTAGCCAGATAAGGTTATTCTGTGGAGGCTTTTTGCTCAGCAGCGCATCACAAGCTGCCTAAAATGGAATACAGTCCGAGGGGCAGCCGGGCGGGGGAGGCACAAGCTAGCAACAAAGTTAAGATCGACGCTTAGATTAACTCAATGACAGCGGCGCCCGCCTGACAGTGGCTGAATCCATGCACACTGTTGACGGCCAAGTCGGCCCAATGAGCGGCGAGCGTGCTTCATTTCGAGCCCATCCTCTCTGTAGCGGCTTGCCTAAAATGGCGATGACGGGCGGTCACCCAACAAGCTAACGTAGCGCCAAAAGGTCCCAAGACGGGGACCAGCCAGCTGAACACACCGGGTAGACGGGACTTTCAGGTCTTTGCCGTCGTAATGGGTGCACTATCGAGTACCGCAGCAAGTTGTGAGATCTAGCCGCCGTGCTGATGATTGATGAAGCAGTGTTGTTTCCGGTAAATTATGTGGCGTCCGCTGCAGATGTTTACTTGGCTCGCGCGTCAGATTCGGCGCTGCTCATGCGATCAAAGTTGGAGTATGGCCCAAAAGGGATCATCACACATGTAAGAGAATAAGATTGAAGGAGAGCCGCTTACTATTCATCCGTGCTATCATCCGACGCCTATACTTGCAGAACCGATCGTCGAGAGTTGGTCTGTATGTGGGAGGAGGCAAGCGGATCGGCATCACTCGCGCTGGCGTCGCACGGGGTTTTGCTCGCTCCATTCAGAATGTAGCATCTATCAGTCATTCCTCATGGTAAAGTGATTCTCCTATACCATGAGTTCGAACATCTATGGCTTGTCCAAGCCAGGGCTCGAAAAGGATAAATAGTCTGCTCCTTCGCCTTCTCTCATCATCAAATTCCACAGCTTCACCTCAACCTTCACTTTACACTCTTCTTTAGAGACTTTTACCAAAAGACCTTCATTTTCTAAACTTCTAAATTATATATTCAACCCAACTACAATATGCGCTCCTCTACTCTCCTGGCTCTTCTGCCCTTTGCGTTTGCCGCTCCCGCAACCCGCTCCGGTCCTGCCCCGATTCTGGTGCCTCGCGGCGCCAAGGTCATTGATGGCAAATACATTGTCAAGATGAAGGACTCCGTTGGTGCCAAAGCCATGGACTCTGCTATTTCCTCCATCTCGGCGAACGCGGACCACACCTACACCTCCTTCAACGGGTTCTCTGCTAGCCTGACCACCGAGGAGGTTGAGAAGCTCAAGAACGACCCTTCTGTAAGCTAAGCAGGCTATGCTAGTGCTGATGACGGCAATGCTAACGCTTGACAATGCAGGTCGAGTTCATCGAGCAGGATGCCATTGTGACGATTTCTGCTACCCAGGAGAATGCAGACTGGGGTCTGGCGCGCCTCTCTAACCAGAAGCCTGGCAGCAGCACCTACACGTACGACGAGTCGGCTGGTGCGGGCACCTGCGCATACATCATTGATACCGGAATCTACACCAACCACACTGTACGTTGCTTCTCTAGCGATCCGGAAGAGAATTCCTTTTAACATTTTCTTTTAGGAATTTGAGGGCCGTGCCAAGTTCCTCAAGAACTTTGCTGGGGATGGCGAGGACACTGACGGCAATGGCCACGGTACCCACGTCTCCGGTACCATTGGATCGAAGACGTACGGTGTGGCCAAGAAGACCACTCTCTTTGGCGTCAAAGTCTTGGATGCTCAGGGCTCGGGTTCCAAGTAAGTCCTTTCGACCATGAATTCATTCCGCGACCTGTCTACTTACAGCCAATCGCAGCTCTGGCGTGATTGCCGGCATGGACTTTGTTGCCAAGGACGCCGCCTCCCAGGACTGTCCCAAGGGCGTCGTCGTCAACATGTCGCTCGGTGGCCCAACCTCGGCGGCCGTGAACCAAGCAGCCGCCAAGATCACCGGCGCCGGGCTTTTCCTCGCCGTCGCCGCCGGCAACGAAGCCACCGACGCCTCGTCCTCGTCGCCTGCGTCTGAGGAGAGCGTCTGCACCGTCGGCGCGACCGACAAGCAGGACAACCTGGCCGAGTACTCGAACTTCGGCAGCGTCGTCGACGTTCTGGCCCCTGGCACGGATATCAAGAGCACCTGGCTGGGCGGCAAGACCAACACCATCTCTGGCACATCCATGGCCAGCCCTCACGTTGCTGGTATTGGTGCATACTTCCTCGGCAAGGGTCAGAAGGTCGCTGGCTTGTGCGAGTACATCGTCAAGAGTGGTCTCAAGGATGTTATCCAGGGAGTCCCCCAGGACACCGCCAACGTCCTGATCAACAACGGAGAGAAATAGACGGAGAGAATACATACACACGAAGTGTATATATAAGCATATATGAGCATATATAAGCATATATAAATGACAAATTCTTACTCACATGCCGAAGAAACTCCACTATAATATTCTTGTTATGGCACAGAGCCAGCGAGTACAATAATAGCAACTAAGCGCCTCCTTCCTATCTGCAAGCAGGAGCCAGTTGTATCCATCGATGCCGGCTAAAATCCAGCCCAGCACATTATATTATCTTATGGCCTTGCTTCTACTATTAAATGACGAATCTTTTAATGGAAGAGGCTCGTGTTATTCGCGATTTTAAACTGAAGGACTAGCTGGAGGGAAACGCGCAGACTTCAAATGGGCTCGTGGTCGACCAAAGACAAGCAGAAATATGCAGGTTATTCGGTTTCAGGATATCCCGTATCTCTGCAGCAACAAACCAGCGGAAAATAGCCTTGGCCGTGAGAATTTCGATGTTTCCTCCTACTAAACAGCGGCGTCGATGTACAATGTCGCAATATGTCCTGTGCCTTGTGTTGATGCAACAAGAGGCTCTAGGGTACGAGCCAGACTCTCGCTCGGACACCACTCAGCCTCGCATAAGCTCATTCATTTTGACATACCTGGGCGATTCAACTTCTCATACGGGAGTAGGAGAGCGGGGCCGAACAAGCTCTCGCGACAGGCGAATAGGGCGAGGCTGCCTCTGCAGCATTACACCATGGCCGGAAGGCCGCTTGAATCAGGGAGCCAGTATAGGTGCTTGCTGATGCTATGGAGAGGTTTGGGTCTTCGGCGCTTTCGTACATTGCCACTCAAGCAGGAAATCGGTGCGCATAGCTCCTCAAAATTGTACTATAGACTATTGCACTCGACAATGGATTTTTTTTTTTGCCAGAACTGCTTGAAGAGGGTGTGCGCAGCCTCGTGTATAGAGTTACCAAATACTGGTGACCGGTATCCCATCCAGGGCGCCTGCCGGAACCACAAAGGATTTGAGTGTTAAATGTACCGCGTAGCTGGTCTGAGACGAGCACGCGACGCATGTGCAGATCGATCAGGTCGCGGTAGTTCAAGAGGCGTACCAATCTGCGCTCGCGCCAAAGACTCCCCACCATTCCATCCAGGTGTTGCATTCCTGAGGCGCCGTGGACCGTCTCTACGTGTGCAAATGAGGCAGGACGGCATGCGACTCGTGCCTGAATAAATCTTTCTGTAGCGCCATAGTAATGAGACGTGGTCCTGGGGAAGAAAGAGCACCGTCATCGATTGCGCACAAGGCGAATTTACCGGTGTATATGTAACGCCGTCGCGACCACTTTGACGATAGTTTTACCCTGGCACAGTAACACGGTTTCATACGGCGCCGACACGATGAGATTATCAGCGACAATAGTCGCATTGGCCATTGAGAGCGTCATGGCAGCGCCACTGGAGCCTGCACAGCTCGTGGCTCGAGCGGATGCGCATCCGCTATGTCGAGGCGTGCTGCTGTATTCTCAGGCGCAGTGCTGCGACCTCAACGCATTCAGTCTCGCTGGTATTGGCTGCGTGGCCAGTAGGTTGCTCATTTCATCACCCCCAGTCAGCATTTGGGAGATAATTCGAGATATTCCTGGGATTTAGATCTAACCACACAGCTGCAGTGAAGGGCAACGTCTCGACAACGTTCGAGTTTCAAGGCTACTGCGCCAAGGAGGGCAAGGGAGCGTCTTGCTGCACAATTCCTCTAGTACGTTGCTTTCTGAAGCCCCGCCAGCGAATCAAAACAATTTTAAACGACCAATGTGTTCTAACGGTCTGTTCTTCTCCAGGCGGGAGTCGATCTTCTTTGTTCCGAGGTCTGATCTGGCGCGGAACCAGAATTCCGCCCTGCGGTTGAAGCGCAACTACGCGTTTCCGATCTGGCGAACGTATCTGGAATGACTTTACGAGCTCATCGCAATATGCATCGGTTGCCGGCGGGGGCTGTATTCGATCGGGGATGATTGTATGGGTTATTTGAGAGAAGGACTCAATCGGGGCACGGGCGACATGGGCGTGGCGACGTATTACAGAGCACAACGATGGCCGGCTCCTTGCGACAGCGGAAGAGGCAAACAACGTCGGAGCTCGTCTGCAAAGAGATAAAAAAGCAACAGAAATATGCCATGCTAGTAATGACTCAACAATTTTTTTTTACCTCCCCGCCTCGTTCGGGTTGGCAATCTTTCTTAAGAAGCGAGGATCAGTCTGCGTGGATGCTCGGACATTGCTCGCGATTCGCAGCGTCTAGCCCAAAGCAGGCCAGGCGCTAGATTACCCCGCAGTCGGTCAAGTGGCGAGCATGGTTCCCGGGGCGTGATGGCTTCAAGAATCGACATCAGGCCAGTAAGAATCGAGGCGAAGTCTCATGGACGACAGTCAGCGACTTCCGAGGTAGGATTGGGATTAATTGCGGTGCAATAAGACATGCGCGCCTAGTAAGCTGGCGCAATAGTTGAGCATTGTTGTGTCACGGCCGCAAAGAGGGGTAGCTCATGGACCGTGTACTTGTCGCAGTGGTGTGACAGCCAGACTAGATCGGCGTCAGGACTCTGCAACGGCGAGAAAGAGTCGGGCAAGGCAGTGCGCCATATATAGCAGGTGCTGACCATGCAGTAGTAAATCAGTTGGCCGGCTCCTGATTTGCGGGACAGACGGTTAGGCGGGACAACTAGACGATCCGGTATTGCGCATAGCCAGCCGTCCATGTCTGTCCATCGCAGGAATCAGAGCTGACCTAGCCATAGAATCGAATAGCAAGGCGCCGTGACACGAGTGGGTCGATCAGCCATTCACGTCTATTGCGTGGCCAGCCGGGTTGCAGAGCAAGCCTTACCCACAGGTGGAAAATGAATCGGCTCCACGGAGCGGTATACACCGGTGACGAGAGGCAAAACGGCCGCCTCCGACCTAAACCCGAGAAATGTATGGCGATGACAGGCGTCGGGGCAGTACAAGAGGAATAGGCGTGGGAAAAAGCGTGTGGCGGCCATTTCCAGGGACTGTTCAGGGTCTCGGGGTCCTCATTCTTCAAGGCCCTCCAGCCACAGGAACGGGAGGGGGACGCTACCAGTATGCATATGTACTGGTAAGTTGGGATGCGGATGCCGTTTGTCGATGAGTCGGCACGAGGTGGCAATGTACCTTGTGCAACAGTGTCCGACAACGGAGGCGGAACACCGGCCGTCGACCGAGAGGGGGGCCGTGATTGATAATTTGAAATATGAAAAGATGGTGGCAAGATGGAAGGAATTCACGGTGCCCGCGGGACAGACTAGGAGACGGCGTGAAAAGTGGTGATATCAAATCGGTAGCTTTGCTTGACTCGTTGCTGTAGAGAGGAGGGCCAAGGACATTCACGTTGGGCAAGGTGTGGGCACAGCCAGCGGGCCACCAGCTACAGCCAGCCAACAAGGTGGCAGCTATTTGCACCCAGAGACCCCGCCAGCAAATCAGAGGCGGAGCATTCGTCATGGTTCTTCCGAGGTGGCACAGGCACACATAGGTAGGGAGCAGCACGGTTTGGCGCGGGGTAGGTACGGTAACAGCCACTAACAGCCCTGAAACTTTGTCCTTTTACTGGCCTTTTGCCTGCAGACACACCTAAAACACACCGGAAAGGCCTGCAAGCCAGTCAACAGTCCAAAGCCGGCGTCGTGCTCCGAGTGCCGTCCTCCTACCTTAATGCCCCGCCCATCCGCCACACGCTGGCCAAGCTTCCTGCAAGCTTCCTCGTCCTCCCCCCCTCCCTCGCCTCGCCATGCCTCCTCGTCCTCGACTAGTATTTCTTCCCAAAAAGCCACCCATCCCATCCCGACTTTCCCCTCTTCTTTTCTCTTCCATGTCCTCCGACTTCAAGATTGCCGTCTCCCATAAGAGAGATATTTCCATTGACGATCAAAGCCCTCGCAAGAAAATGGCCCAGCAAAGCACTGGCAAGTGCCCCGTCGTGCACACTGCCGACACTGGCAGAAAGAACCCCGACTGGTGAGTTGCCCTCTGTCCGTCATCACCGCCGTTTGCACCACGTCGTCTGCTTGGGCGTCAGCTTGAGCATCAGCGATTCTTCCTTTCGTCACGCCCTGCCGCCCCAATTGCTTCACTTTGCCACAAACAATTGCTAACCGCGGCCTCTCCAGGTGGCCCAACGCTGTCAAGCTCAACATCCTCCGCCAGCACAACCCTTCTAGCAACCCCTACGGCCCCGACTTTGACTATGCCGCGGCCTTCAAGACTCTCGACTACAATGCCCTCAAGAAGGATCTCCATGACCTCATGACCGACTCCCAGGACTGGTGGCCTGCTGACTTCGGTCACTATGGCGGTCTCTTCATCCGTATGAGTTGGCACGCCGCCGGTACCTACCGTGTCTTTGATGGCCGCGGTGGTGGCGGTGAGGGCCAGCAGCGTTTTGCTCCCCTCAACAGGTACGCAATCGAGCCCCAACACACTGCATTTTCCTCGGCGCATTACTGACGCGACTTGTAGCTGGCCCGACAACGGTAACCTGGACAAGGCCCGTCGTCTTCTCTGGCCCATTAAGCAGAAGTACGGCAACAAGATCAGCTGGGCTGATCTGCTCGTCCTGACCGGCAACGTCGCTCTCGAGTCCATGGGTTTCAAGACCTTTGGTTTCGCCGGTGGTCGCGCTGATACCTGGGAGTCTGACGAGGCCGTCTACTGGGGTTCTGAGCCCGAGTGGATGACTGACAGCCACCGTTACGGCAAGGACTCCTCCGGCAAGCGTGACCCCGAGAGCCTCGAGAAGCCTCTTGGTGCCCAGATCATGGGTAAGTCTTTTACAGCAGTTCAGGCGCTCACAGCATGAATCGCACTAACATTACACAGGTCTCATCTACGTCAACCCTGGTGTTGAAGACCCCGTCACTGCCGCCCACGACATCCGCACCACCTTCGGTCGCATGGCCATGAATGACGAGGAGACTGTTGCTCTCATCGCTGGTGGTCACACCTTTGGCAAGACCCACGGTGCTGCCCCTGACAGCAACGTTGGTGCCGAGCCTGCTGGCGCTGGCATTGAGGCCCAGGGCTTCGGATGGAAGAACGGCCACAACTCCGGCAAGGGCCCCGACGCCATCACCTCTGGTCTCGAGGTCATTTGGACCAAGACCCCTACCAAGTGGAGCAACCAGTTCTTCGAGTACCTCTTCAAGTACGAGTGGGAGCTCACCAAGAGCCCTGCTGGCGCCCCCCAGTGGGTTGCCAAGAACGCTGAGCCCTTCATTCCCGATGCCTTTGACTCCAACAAGAAGCATCTCCCCAGAATGTTGACGACTGACCTGTCACTCCGCGTGGATCCTGCCTACGAGAAGATCTCTCGCCGCTTCCTTGAGAACCCCGACCAGTTCGCTGATGCCTTTGCCCGTGCCTGGTTCAAGCTGCTGCACCGCGATCTCGGCCCCAAGGCTCTCTACCTTGGCCCCGAGGTTCCCTCTGAGGACCTCCTCTGGCAGGACCCCATCCCTGCGCTCAACCACCCCGTCATCGATAACAACGATGCCGCTTCTCTCAAGAAGGCTATCCTCGACACTGGCCTCAGCACCTCCAAGCTCGTCTCCACTGCCTGGGCCTCTGCCTCTACTTTCCGTGGCAGCGACAAGCGTGGTGGTGCCAACGGTTCTCGCATCCGCCTCGCTCCCATGAAGGACTGGGAGGTCAACAACCCCTCTCAGCTCTCCGAGGTCCTCAGCCAGCTCGAGGGTATCCAGAAGAAGTTTAACGACTCCCAGAGCGGCGGCAAGCGCGTCTCCATTGCCGATCTTATCGTCCTTGCCGGTGCCGCCGGTGTTGAGCAGGCTGCCAAGGGTGCCGGTATCGATGTTACCGTCCCCTTCACTGCCGGCCGCATGGATGCCACCCAGGAGCAGACCGACATCGAGTCCAACAACTACCTTGAGCCCATCGCCGATGGCTTCCGCAACTACACCGGCCGCGCTGCCATTGACCGTCTGGAGCACTGGATCGTTGACCGCGCTCAGCTGCTCACTCTTACTCCTCCTGAGCTCGCTGTCCTCGTTGGTGGTCTCCGCAGCATCAACGTCAACTACGACGGCTCCTCCAACGGCGTTCTCACCTCGCGCCCTGGTACCCTGAGCAGCGATTTCTTCACCAACCTCCTCGACATGAACACTGTCTGGGAGCCCATTCAGCCCGAGTCTGGTGTCTACAAGGGCAGCGACCGCAAGTCTGGCGAGCAGAAATGGACTGCCACCCGTGTTGACCTCATCTTTGGCTCGCACGCTGAGCTCCGCGCTCTGGGCGAGGTTTACGCCCAGCCCGACAATGCTCAGAAGTTTGTCAAGGACTTTGTTGCCGCTTGGGACAAGGTCATGAACCTCGACCGCTTCGACCTCCAGCCTGCCAGCAAGCCCCGTCTGTAAAGTAATGATGATTTTACGCCAAAATAGTTATACCAGTTTAAAAAAAAATTGACATGATATCTATGCTTCTTGTTCGGTTGAGTGTACGTAATATGAAAGTGCCGTGGCTGGGTTCGTGTCGAAGATGTCTGTCGTGCTGCTGTCAAGCAGCTTTCCGCCCAGGTTGATGCAATTCGCACAGATGTCAAACAGCAACTTGCTCCGAATTGACAGCGAGCTGTGCCATTCACGGTCTCTTTCCGCACACTACTGCCATAGTGCCATCATTCATACCGCCGAGAGGTCTCCGATCCTTCTTCGGCCCCATCCTCTGGCGGCTCCGCGAGGGTGGCGTGTCATACAGTTTGACCAGGGACCGGAACGGGTCCGCTCGGGGATAGGGCGTGGGTGCAGGAAAAGCTTTGAGCTGGGCTCATTATTAACGTGCCCTTGTTAATAAGAGCTCTTTTTTATAGCTCAAAGGCAATTTCCGTTGGTGATAGCGAATTTGTCAGTTTGTTGGTGGCCAGACCGGCTTGCCGCGCCGACCGTCCGAGCCATGGCTTTATTAGGCGTGCCGCTACAGCCCGTGGCAACTGACACTTTGCAGAGGAGTGAAGCTGGTGAGAGACTAATATCTATTAATAATTCTGCGGGTCAACTGAATGACAGCCATTAATTTCTTTTGCCATGGCTCAACCGGATCTCGGCCTGGTTACCCCGTTCGAGAACGCAGTCTGTAAGAGAGCCCCGGTCGGTGGCGACGACGGAGACTTGCTTAATACTGCAGGACGCTATACCAGAGCTGTCGTCGGATTAGTAGCTAGCTGAATGTATTTGTGCCTGCTTATTTCGCGTGACCCGCGGCCACTCGAGGAGACGGCCAGCTCAGAATATCCAAGTAGTGGGAGAGCGGTAGTCTGAGCTTGTGCTTCGGACTACTGGTTCACTTTGGCGGAAGGGTAGCCTGGAGTCTTTGCGGCGTGGTTTAGCAGATACAGTATGGTGAGACTACATATCGCGTGTACCTGCATGAGATTCACCCTCAATCTGAGCAGAGAGCCTCACCAAGAGGGCGGAGGCGGCAGTCGCAGCTGGGCATGATGACACTATCAACGCGGACCCTACAATGCAGGCATCGCACCGACGTCGAAACTGCTCGATGCATTTCTAAAGATGGGCAAGGACGGAGACATGCAGGCCAACGGCAGCGTCACGTCACGGCCCCTGCAGAGACTTTGTCGAGGCCGAGCAGCGTGCCTGAAGAAAACAAAGAGAACTCGACTCGCCTTCTTTCTGCACATTTGTTCCCGCATCTTTCTCTCGCGCGCTTCCCCTGCCAGATATGCTGGCTAGGCCCCTGGGAACCGGGTCCGTACCCTGATTCTTAGTAGAAGTCGACAGTCAGGTCACCGAAAGCGGGCAGTACCCATTGCGGAGGTTGATGTGCATCTGGGCAGTGATGCGCGTTTGGGTCGGCAGAATCGTGCCTAGCTTCCATGGCAGTTCAAAAGACCAGAGCAGACTATCCACCGTGGTCGACGTCGGGGCAAAACAGCTCGCACGGTCAGAAAAGACCTTTATTCACTCAAAGTCGGAAGAGAAAGGCTGCTCGGACTTGTGTACATAGTTATTGCGAGGCTGTCCGAATATAGGGGGTAATATTGGCAACTTTTCCATCCACAGGCGGAGAATGGATTGTGTTTGCTCGCGACTCAGGCAGCGGGGTGATGACCAGCAATATTACATTAGGTACAGTGGGCACAGACTGGGTATCTACTGACAAGCCCGCTTTCTGTCTGATGAATGCGCCCCTTTGCTCCCCAGAGACCCCCTCCTGTACCCGAGCGATTCTCGGGCATCATGGTGATTTTATTTGGCAGGAAAGCGGAGAGGGTGAAGCTGGGGGCAAACTGTAATAGACTCCGGATGTCGGCGTCATAGCCAAGACTCGACGTGAAGGCTAATAGAAATAGTTGACGCGAACTGGCCAGAATTTGAATACGAGACTCAAGCATTCTAGAAAACGCATGAATAAGCTTTTCACTTGTCTTTTTCGGTGAAAGCTTAGAAGCGTAACTAGATGAGACACCGGTCAGGCACGAGTCTCAATACTACCTATGGAATGCCTGGAAGCACTAGCGAGCCCTGATCAGCGACCGCCCGCCGTCCTCCGAAGAACCGATCTCTAACTAACAATAACTGTAAATTTGCTAGATGACTAGATTCGCTGATGAACATCGTGCTAGGGCTGCGATGTCTGCAAATGGGATTTGGCTGCGAGAGGCCTGAAACCCCATTTCTTAGCACGTGTAACTCGGAGCAAGCTTTTTTCTCTTCCTCTACAATCGAGGCTCGGCGGAGCATCTACATCCATCGGAGCGCCGCTTGCTCTGTTGCTACCTTGTGGCGTTGAGGCTCAAGCAAACCCCTGCCGGCGATGGCCCATTGCCGACCGTACGGGTCGACGTCGAGAATGCATGTTCGCCGCGGCAGGACCGCTTTAATAGTCTTGTATCTTCCATTTCGCTAAATGGGCAAATGCAGATCGGTGTCTTACTGTTTGTCTACACTGCGACACGATCGATGTCGTTTGTTTGACTATCCTCGCAAACCCGCAAGTATGCTACGCACTGATGTTGACCTGACACTGTAGCACCAGGCGAGGACTCTTTTCCATAACGCTCGAGCCAAATTTGTACCCAGTCGACGGCAAAAGGGCACTTTATTATTCTTGGTCTCGGCGTGAGAAATTTTCGCTTTGCTGCGTTGGAGCTTGGCTTACTGGTACCATTACTTGAATAGCGATGGTAAAGCAAAATTGGCCGCGCTAGCAGATCCTTGGTCCGCGTCTTCCTCCAGCTTGAAGCCTTTCATTTCCGAAGCCAGTGGATAAGGTCGAAGGAAACAAGGCCGCCACTTGTGCCAATGGAGAATCAGGCAGTTGCTCGTTCATGAATCTTCTAGAGAATCGAGCCAGGGGCAAGCAGTTCATGAGCATGGGCTCGGAGTTTGGAGTCGGTACCCGGCATGTCGCTACCGGGGTCACCTTGGCATGTAACTAGTGGTAGTGTGAATACTCTTGAGACAGCAAGGTACGTTAGACGCTATTGACTGGCTCTGTGTCCAGCGAGACGGGCGAAGTAGCCATGGTCTCGATCTGGCGCTGAAAATATTTCGATGAGCAGAGCTACAGCAAGATTATATTCGGCCGACTTTTACTCGAGCGATGGTCCGCGGTTGAAGCCACAAGCTCAAGTCAGCTCTGACATTATAGTCACACGCCACACCTGACATTATAAGGCATGGATATTAGGCGCCGCGCCACACAGCAGCCCAACTGGAACAGCGTATGAAGAATCAAGTTGGTGGCTGCGTGCCTGCATCTGCCGCTGCGGAACGTTCCACATGGCTGCAGCTCTGCTCAACTCCACGGGCCATTTGCGTAATGAATTGGGCATTATTTCAGGGGGTCGTGATGAGAGCTCCAAATGGTCGCGCGCCCATGTCGGCGTCTCTGACCCTCCCTCGAGCAGACGGCGGGACAACGGGGATCTTCTCCGGGGGCGGCTGAGCAGTCTGACAGCTCTGATGCGGTACACGTTTATGATGTTGATGGTTTTTCGAAGTTTTGAGACCCCGATAGAGGGTATGGAATACCAGCGCGTCACTCGCCATTGTTCAGATCTTTTGTTTCCCTCGACGAGACACTTGCCAGCGCAAGTCTCAGAAGCTGAGCTTTCTAGTCGGAGCTAGCGAAAGAGGTAAAAATAGCAGCGACGAAGGAAATATCGACGAGTCACTGATGTCAGTTGTGCACACTTGGTACCACCAATGTAAGTCTCCATCACTTATACAGAGCAATGCTGGCCGATTAATCGAACACTTCCCACCGCGTGCTCCTCCAATCATTCACACCATCTCATAAGAATGAGATAAATTTCACAGGAAACTACCAGAGGAAAGGCAGCACAAGAGCTTAATCCCAGCTGTCGGCAAGGATTGTTAAAAAAATCCTCGCCTTGTCCAATACACACTCGGGCGGGCAACCGCGGTGGGGACCAATAGCCCAGAGTGCCAAACCAGCTCTGGGTTGTCGACCGGGGCTAGACATTCTAGCTCACAAGACTAGATCAAGTCTTCCTCTCAACCTCTGGTTGGTGTCGACTAACTACTGCAAGGTCCCGCCGGCCACTGATAATCCCCACATCACAAGCTCTTTGCCTGCTTTGATTCTCTTCTGGAGCTTGGGCCAGACGCTGATGAGCTGCGCTGGGCCGTCGCGGTCCGTACTGGCCGGATGTCGCCTCGACTCGTAGAGACCTTCGTGGAACCGACCAAGAAGCCCAGAACCACACACCCCGGACAATGTCCACTCCCACTCCGAGCTTACTCCATCAATCTCGGTCTAATAATGCTGGAGTCGACGTCTACAGCAAATTGACCGTGGGTTACCGCTCCGTACCCCCCGGGGGCGGACGGCGGGGTGCTCGATGGTTCATCAAGTCTGTTATTCATGACCGCTCCAGGTCTCCCCATCTACATAAAGCTCCTCCCTCCCCATCCCACCCTCCCTTGATTCCCGCCCTTTCTTTCGCTCTTCATCCCAACTCGCTTACACTCGCCTTCTCTCTGTCCAATTACGCAGTCCCAACTCTCCCACATCCATCAAAATGAAGTACGCCGTCGTCGCCGCCCTCTTCGCCCTGGCTGCCGCCCAGTCCCGCAGCGACATCCCCTCGTGCGCCACCCCCTGCCTCGACGATGCCGTCAAGTCCGGCACCAGCTGCTCGACCACCGACTACAGCTGCATCTGTCCCAAGCTGGACGACCTCACCATCGCCGCCACTCCTTGCGTCCTCAAGGCCTGCGGTCAGGAGGTTGCTCTCCGTAAGTGCTCGATCCGACACCGAGCTGCGGCATCGTGAAATCGCTCCCACTAACAGCCCGACGCAGAGAAGGTTCTCCCTGCCGCTAAGGCTCTCTGCGCCGCTGCGGGCTCTGCTCCCGCCTCCGGCTCCATGCCCGCCACCACCGCTAGCATGTCTGGCTCCGTCAGCACCGTCCCTACCCCGGCCACCACTGTTGCTACCCCCATGAGCACCTCGTGGTCCACCGTCCCTTGCGACACCACCTCCATGGTCTCCATGACCCCCGGTGGCGGCAACATGACCAACCCCACTGGCGTCCCTGTCGCTGCTGGTGCCCCTGGTCTCTCTGCCGGTGTTGCCGTCATCGCCCTTGCTGTCCTTGCTCTGTAAGCAAGCCCTTTTATTCCAGAAGCGTGCTCCAGAGCACGGGCTTGGAGAGTCCCTGCTTCTTTCTCTTCCTGATGGATACCCCCGGGGATAGCAGCACGGGTACTCTGGTCTAAAGATGTTGGCAATAGTCAAAATGAGTTGTTTTGGATTGGGACAAGACATTCTCGCAAGAGGATGAGTGTAATTACAGAACTTAAAGAACCAGTTTTAGTCTGGGTAATAGTAATGGCCAGAATGAGAAGATGTGTACAAATCCCACCGTTCCTTTTCGCTTTGTGATCCTATTCGGACTGGTATCCTTGGCTGGATCAATGCTTTAGTATTTCATGGGTGTACTTTCATAGACACTTTGTTCAGCAGAATTTGCATCAAGTCGGCGGTCAAGACTGGCGACGATGAAAACCGACAAGTCTACTAGCTGCAACTCTAAGAGCATTCGAAATCACCCGAGTCAGAATTGTCTTTGGCGGCTGCCTGAATAAGACTCGCTGCGTAACCTAGCGAGCCCACTCGTCACAGATCAACTGAGAACAGCAGGCACAAACTACCATGCGTGCATGCCTAGCACACTCACCCACACACCGATCGATGAATGGACGTTCGGAGTGCCAATCCCGGAGCGCCACTGCAGGGGATTTAGCCTCGCGTGGCGTCCTAGCCCCTGCTTCTGGAAGAGCAGAACTTTATTCCAAAAACGCCACGCGCTTCGCGACTTGCCTTGGAAACTCTCTGATTTTTTTTGGTTTCGGCTTCCTAATTGAGATAATATTCTCATGCGACGTCTTGCCCAATTGGTTGCCAAATTGTGTTTGGCAGTAGAATCCAAGGTAAACGGAGCAGATGCAGATCACCCATTCTTTTTGATTGCGCGGTATCTGGGGAAAATTGTCACAAAACGCACAAAGTAGCAAGGCTATAGTCCACATAGTCTGGCGAGGCAATGGGTTCAATGTGAAATTGCGCAGTAGGCGGGATCGTCGCGTTGTCGAACAAAGATGGCATGCCCAGGTAAAGCTGCAAAGTTGATCACGTGACTTGGAAGCAGGCCGGGTCTTTTTGCGGCCAAGATTACTTTACTTCCCTGCGTAAACTTCTTTCGGAATCTCTTAGTCAAAATCTTTTGATCTCGTGAATCACCTGTTTTCCAAAACCATTCAATTCTATCGCCTCAATTTGAAAAGTGCGATCCATGATGGCGCTGGTAAGCTACCCGGGACATTCCAAACAGAATTACGGCGGAAATTCGCATCATTATCTCAACTGAGAGAAAGCAAAACGTTAAGAAGAAAGAAAGACTCCATTTATTTGCAGTGACTTTCTGTATTTCGTGTCATTTACAAAAAAGGCATTCTGAGTATCCAAAGACGCCACCCGCTTCCGCGCCAGCAAAAAGCGTTGTTTTCCATTGCCAAATAAGTCCTTTGCGTTGCATTTAGCAATCTTCGCTCGCAACGATATGAGTACCATTACTCTATGACAATCCAAGCCATGTCATCGAGGTCCGTATCGCTTTCGCTTTCAAAACCATAGCCATCAGGCCTGGCCCCTGCAGCTCCCGCCAGATACCACATCGAACCAGCGGCCCAGCGCAGGGCCAGCAGGCAGAGCATCTTCTGGGCATTCAATTTGTTTTGAAACCGAATCTGAATCATTTTGCCGTCGTTCAGCCGACAGGCGTTGAGCCGCTCATGATCGGCGTCGCACGCAGATGTCGCATTCCCGGCCTTGTCTGCAGAGGGTAGCATCTGGTCAAGGCAACCGTCGCCAGGCGCGGCCCTCTTGTAGCAATTGATTTGGCTTCGCTCCAGAACATGAAACGAAAATGTCGCCAAGTATCTCTTGACAGGAAGTGATCGGTGGGCCGCCACACACACGGGCTCGAAGCCGACCATGCCCTTCTCAAAAAGGTCGCGGAGATCGGGGCTCAGAGAGAGCGCGTTCCAGTTCTTGTCTCCCTCCATGCGGAGGTCAGCGACACACTTGTGGAGATAATTTCGAAAACTCTTGTTGAAGTAGCAGTCTGCGATTTGCAGAACGGACTCGAGTTTTGGTAGGTCCGCAGAGAAGAGCTGGGGGGAAATGATCCGTGTGTAGCCAACAAGTCCCTTGACCCCGGTCACGATGCAGGCTTTATGGTCTCGCTTACCGAGAGACTTGCGAATGCACAGCGACAAACCAATCGAAAGTTGGGAACTCGAATCGCTTGCTGAGCCGAGATCAATTGATCCATGAATTACTGCCTGTGGTTAGCATACTCTGCATGAATGGTCCATAAATGGACTCTTAGAGGCATGCTCAGCTTACCAAGAGCGCCAAAAGTTTTGGCCTTGTCGCCAATGGATTTGACGACATGTGGAAAGGGAGCAATAGCGCGCAGAGCGATGGGGTCAAAAGAGTAAAAGATGGCATTCTGCCAGCCAGTAAATTGCCGCTGAGCGTCGTCGTTTGGCAAAGGCTTCTCGTACACGTTGGCGATTTTCTTGACTAGCGCCGACTTTTCTTTGTATCTGTGGGTAGAAAAGCTCTCATGAGGCTGGGAGATACTAGCATACGGTCTCCAGGGCCACTTTATGGCAAAGTCGGAGTGGTCCGCGGGTGTAGAAAAGACTAGGTCGCACATGTTGAAGAGAAGGTGGTGCGGTGATAGTACGGTGTTGATGAGGAGATTCAGTGCAGTGAGTTTGTTGAGGTTGCCAAAAATGGAAAGAAGAGCAAGAAGTCGTTTCATCTCTTATATAACATCTGCTAGTTTGCCCGTGGAAAGGGTTGATTGCATACTTTCCGGTTGAAGCATCATGGTTTAATTGCTGGCTTCTGCCACCAACGCCACCAAAGCTTTTCACCCTGGGAATCTGTGCCACAATGCATCTTCGAGATGCCTGTGCGAAGAGACCGATGCTTCCTCTTTGGAGCCACGTATTCTTAACTCGTCAGCCTGAAATGCATGCCAGTAGCGAAATCTTTTGCCTAATTGGCCAGATTTAGCAAGCTTTGAGCGCTCACACGGCTTGTGCATGTCGGCCCGCCAGAATGTAAAGCGTGGAAGGAAAGGCAAAAAAGTAGAGAAAAATCATCTGAAACCTCATTTACGAGTTTGATGAGCCGCATCAATCGTTTGAACCCAGCTATGGACTTTTTCCGCGACTTGTAGGCTCGTGTCTGCTTCAATTAGCTCATTTCACCTAGGGACGCTGCAAGCACTCTGCACCTACCTTCTCTTGTACAAAATGCATGCGCAATATCCCCGGTATCAACCTCGAGCGATGGGCGTCCGGGAGAATCGCCACGCGCTTCGTGCCGCGCAATGAAAGCGTCGCGCAGGTCATTGTCCACCCAGTGATCGTGCTTACCGTAGAAGAAGAAGAATTTCGGTGCAACATCACCACTGCCGGCCGTGGGAGTGGCATCCCACAAGGTGTCATCCCATTTGTCTTTGACGACGGATTTGAGTTCCGAGCGACCCAGGTGGATGGCTTGCCACAAGCCATCCCGGCTCTTGAGCCACTCGGCGAGGGCTGTCGCTGCTGCGGCGCTGAAACCGAGGTAATTGCCCCATAGCCACTGCAGCGTGGACTGGGGTACAAAATAAACAAGAGCCTTGGCAATGCGATGCAAGTTCTCCTCTACACCCGGGAGGTACGAGCTTTGCTGCAGGGCCGTGATCTTGAGGCCGCTCGGCGAACGGGCAATGTAGCTAATGGTGGGAAAGAGCAGGAAGCCATGCTTAAGGTTGAGGTCGGCTTTGGGGTCAATGGATTGACGGTGGAACGTCTCGACGACAATGTAGGCACCGATAGAGTGCCCGATAAGGATGATGGAGTCGTATGGCTGGTCATTGTTGTCGCCGCGGCGCTGTGAGGCAATATCCGCCCAAATGCCGTCTACCTGTCCATCTAGCTCAAAGGGCTGGTTTTGACTGCTAAAAGACTCATGGTCGTCGTCACGAAAGCCGAGGAGATTGCGGCCGTGAATGTCATAGGCTGTGTCGTTCTCCGTCTTGTCGAGCATCGCGCGTAGAGATCGGAGAAAATCGGTGTAGAATTCCACGACGCCTGGGTTCCCTGGGACGAAGTAAATAAGGCCATGGCTCTTGGAGATCGACTGCCTCGATGACGGCAGCGAGAGATGGGCTTTCATGACTGCGGCCAAGTTTCAATTGGTAGGTTGGTCCTGAGAAGTCAAGATTGGACGCGCATGTCGAAGCTCCTTAAGACGGTGTGGGGCTCTTGCCGAGGTTGAAGCCAGGCACGAGGGCAACCGGGGAATTTGATGGGAGAAGTTTGTCAATTGTTATCTCATCCTGATCGCTAAAAATTGAGACACATATACGCATTACACCGTCTTTTGCACGTTCCGAGACACTTCGCTGCTGGTGAGACACAGCGTCAGCGCAGCGACACTTGGCCCAGTGCACCCTCTCAGTTGCCTTCCAGGCCGACTGAAGTCGTCTCTGCGTGGCTAAACCTGCGGATACCAGTTCTTGTAATTCGGAGTTTACTTGGGCACGATGGGTCGGGGCACGCGACGAGTGCGTCCGACGTCATCCAATCATTCTTATGCGTGACGCGTTGCTTTGCGGGCAGAAGGGGAAGCACCGATGCTGCGCGGTCGTTAGTACTTCTGCACAAGTTATAGTTGATGGTAGCGACCAAAAGAAAAGAGGAACAAAAATCCGGGAATTATAATGCGCTTACCGAGACTGTAGATGCTTATTGACTGGCCTGGAGGAAGAGACAGGAGCTCGCCCTCCAAGGTAAAGAAGTCGCCGGCCTTTGCCCCGCAGAGGATGCGCTCTCCTGGCGGGCAGACAACCTCAACTCTGAGGTCGTACAGCTCAAAGCTATCGTCCTGATTGTCCCGCGTGCTCATTTTGAGATCAGTCTCTCGAGAAAGCGGCCTGATCTTGCCCAGTGTTGTAGGTTGTACAGCTCGGCTGCTCTGCCGGTCAAGGCTGCTGACCCGCCCGCTACCAAATAGCGAGTCTAAGGCGCACAAGTAACCCAGACACTATTTTCGCCCATTTGTTCATGGCGTCGCTGCACCATGTAGACAGCCTTGCGGTGAAATGGAACGCGGCCGCAACAGATCGAGACAACTAATCAACGACCACGCGTCTTTGTAAGAAGAACCCCTTGGCACCTTGTTTTCTTCACAGCGATTGGATAAGACTTTTGCCCCTATGGCCTCTCAAAGGCGTGTTTGTGTTCACTCACACCACAATGAACACTGCAAAAAAGAGCACATAAACTAGGATATCGGATCTTCCAAAGCAATAGTAACGAGGCGTCAGATTTATATACTTGTGCGGAGTCATATTTTAGCCAGGGCTCTTTGGTAAACCAAGTAACGTTTTGACGCTGCGGCCGCGTTTGGCAGGATACCCTGAGTACGCCACCTTCTCACAGCTTGAGCCCATTTACAAAGTCGCGGCAACTGGAGCGAGAGCGGACAGCTGTATAGCGTGATGACAGTATTCGAGTTTGAAGCGTAACGAGAGCTCAAGGTAAAGGCCAAAATTGCCAAGGGTCTGATCGTTTACGCGCAGCCTTGTCACTTGTGGCTGAGGACCGAAAGGTCCAGACACTCTAGCACCGCATCAATTCAGCCCAAATCTTTCTTCCACATTAACTCTTTCTTTTATGAGATGACTAGCTGCGCCTTTTTTTCAATTTGTATCCAAGGCATAGTCTCTTGGACTGGAAGGGCCATGACAAACGCTCGTCAAACCTCAGGAACCGCGATGCAGAGTCTCCTTGTCACTATCTCTTTTCTTTATGTTTGCTGGAAATGACGCTTCATCAAACATAATTCGGCATTGAAGTCACAGACAGCTTTTACACAAATGTCAACTACGTCTTTACTCCTGCTCGGCTCCCAACTAGAACTCAAAGGCCAAACGCTCCGACAATGTAGAAAAAGGATTTACCATAGGACAAGTCACAAAGAACGACATTTATAAAGCTAAATTTATAATGAAGAGTTAAGCTAGGAATTTTTCATCTGTTGGAGAACAAACACGACGGAGAGCGTTCTTGTAAGCGCCATTTATCCCTTTGTATCAAGCGCAACGTTCAAAACGACAGAGTCTATGCCTGCAACTGCCAGCATGACCCTGCTACGGATGTGATCAAAGTGAGGGTCCTTCATTTCCTGAGCGACAGATCGCGGGTAGATTATTGGTCCTCCAGCGTTGCTCTCGGATCCAGGACTCGACGAGTCAGCATCAGCCGCCTCAGGCAAATTACACACATCGATGCGGGCATGAAATTTGAAATGTCTGGCGAAAATGACGACACAGTGCGCTCTGGCTTCCTTTCTAGACGGAGCTGCTAGTGTCTGGTAGGCACAATCGTGATGGCGCTGCAGTACGGGTTGACGGACCGCGCTGCGGCAAGTGGACTGAGGAGGAAAGCGACAACGCGCAAATAAAACTGGCAGACAATTTTTACTTGCATCAGTCTTTTTGCTGGCCTTGCTCTTTGCGAGTGCTTCGATCTTGGTGCGTGCGTCACTGTTTGTGCTTTACTCTTTGTGCTGTGCCCAGTCCTCCTGCCGGCCTGGCCCTTTGTGCTTGTTTCATTTTTTGTGTGTGTCTCAGTTTCTCTCCCGGTTTCACTCTTTGCTCCTGCTTTATTCCTTGCCTTGCCTCGACTCGTTGTGTTGATGCTCAGTCTTCCTCTTGGCCTGCCTCTTTGTGATTGCTTCACTCTTTGCGCCTGGCTGGGTCTTTGAGCTTGTCTCCCTTTTGCGCTGCACTTAGAATAGGTATGGATGAAATTATTTTGCATCATAGCTTCAGGCAAATCTGCGTATAAATGTCAACGCTCCCGCCCTTCCATTCCTCCACCATCAATCACAGCTCACTCACAGCTCAACAACATCCCAACCATACGTCAACCACATCTCAACAAACCAAGCACACCAGTCAACCACCGAAAACCAATATTCACCATGTCTACTTACGAGGTTTGCATCTACTGGAGCCAGTCTGGGGCTCCTGCCCTCATTTTCAAGGCCAATGGTCAAAGCAACAGCGGCTACAGCTTTGTGCTGGACATTTATCAGGGAGGCCACAACATAGATGCCGGGTCCTTCGCCGGGGAGACTTCGTGGCAGGGTAACTTTCAAGCCACCTGCTCCCCTATCGGATACACGAGAAAGAGTGTCTCATTTGGTAGCATCATGGGGATCCTGGACGACGCTGCGGAAGGCACAGGCTTGACTGCCAAAAAGTGGGTAAGCGACTCTCTCAATGGTCTGTCCAGGGCTCGAATTATCACCGCTAGCCAGGCTTCGATGGGCCAACAAGATCTCACCATGTAAGTGTCTTTGCTGCGGGCAGTAACCCAGACAGCAGCGGGAATGAGGGTAGCAACAAGGATTGGAATTGTCATGGCTAGTGGGGTTTAGGGTCATTATCAAGACGTATCAGTACTTAAACCATCTGAATTTTGCTAGACTAAACTCTCATTCCACTTTGATTGGGAGGCCGCCAAAGCATAGGACCGCGTTACATGTGACCAAGCAGACCTATGCAACAACCGTTCGTCCGCGTTGACCAAGTGTCATAAATCTCCTCCTCAATCCAGCTGAAGTTTTGAGACTGTAACACAAGATTTGGGTAGAAAAAGAGGCCATTCAACATTCCCATGGAATCATCGCCATGCTAACACTTGATTCACAACTTGTCTAGTCACTACAACATAGGCAGTATTGACAGAATACAACGTCAATGTATAATGCAGACTGCTTAAAAGTCCAGCGACGCAAATCAAATCCACGATATGCCCTTCCGTGCTCCAAGCACACTTGGCAGCCTTGCGATACACTTTCAATACTAAGCAGCCTCGCCGATATAGATGCCATGTGACCGATCTATCTCAATGAACTTGTTCTGCAAGAAGGGCCAGCCGAGGACAATTTCTGGCCAACGGTGCTTTTGTCTCAACAGAAAGTCGGGGTTTTGCTTCTGAATTCTTCCCACGACGGCGCCGAGGCACCGATTCGTTCCGATTTCCTGGAGCAGGAGTTTCTCACCCGGAATCGTAAAGCTCTTCAAGACATCAAATTGGCGCTCTTTCGGCGGCTCAAATGGCTTCTCCTCATCCATTTGGTCGCGCATCGTGTAGTTGGAGAATTCCACCACAACGTCAGGAGGATTCCAGGTGCAGGGGACATGCCAGCCCTCGTAGCCGTCTGGCAGCAGGAACTTGCGCGCCGCCCTCTTACCAAGTTTCTTGTAGTAGTGCACCGCCATTGGATAAGGCAACGCAATATACGAACTGGTCGAATCGATACCCGCAGTAAGGGCACGTCTCGACCTCATTACCTCCTGGCCGATGTACAGGGCTGAAGTATTGATTGTATGGTGGGCATTCGGAACATGCTTCTTGACCTTCGTGTTGGAGTGCCAGAAATTGAGGAGCTCACCAGTATAGCGGGACTCATTGCGCAGCCCCAGTCCATGTGGCCTATGCCGCTATTAGCACCTTACCTGTGGTTTTAAAAAGAAGATTGGATTCAATGGATGACATTACCTCCTTCCTCCTTGAAGGTCATTGAGAACCTCCAAGACCACAGGAAGTCGGTTTTACCGAGAGCAGTTAGTAAACTCGCGGGCAAGCGCTTCCCGATGTCGTACTTGGGACCCAAACCAAGAACATCCGAAAGATTTCTCTCATATACGAGGCGAGGATGAATTGTCTTGGCGACACCAAACTCCTGTATCCAGTAGCCGATAGCATTCTCTCCATCGCCGATGCGGGCGCGGTCCTGGTAGATGGTGCCCTCGACAGTCGTCCAGTCTGGGAAGGACAGTTCAAAGTTCTGGTAGCCCTTCTTGTGGACCTTGTGCACGCTCTTGTTGTTTGGCACGTAGCAAGACTTGCCTGCGACCGGCCAGCCACCGTCCGTGAAGGGGGATTCACCTATGACCCAGGTGGTAGCCATGCCGGTGTGGACGTCCAGGTCAAAACGCTGAGGAGGATCGCCTAGCTGGACAGTAACGGTGAAGCGGTGTCCAAACGGAGATGGATGGAACGTGAGAGGCCAACTGCCAACACTCCTGGAGTTGGGGCCGCCTGTGTCAGTCCAAGACGGCTTCCAGGAGTAGGGCTTGGCTTTGGAGGTCTCGTTGCTCTCGATGCCAATGAACTGATTTGGCTCGCCATGGAGGGTAGATTCAGCGCTGACGGCGACAGCCATCATAATCAAAGATAAACAATGCATCTTGAGCTGGTGACGACGACAGCGAGCTGAAGTATAGTAGTAAGGCCGGTGTTGTGTGAAGGCCGGGGGAAGTAGATGCACTTTGGCATTTGAAGTGAGGCGCGGACACGAAAATCGAGGCGCGTCAAGTAGGTCGCCATGCCAACTTAATGTGAAGTCTATTCGCGTTAATTTTCTCGTGCGTGTTAATCTCCTAGTTGCTCAGCTACGTGTAGTAGCGTAGGGTTACTTGAAGATAGCGAGCATTCAACTGCTTTCACACGAAGTCTAAAATCATAGCGGTTTGTTCTTTCTTCACTGTTTTTGAGAAAAGCAACAGCGCCTCCTGACAATTACAAATGCAGGATCGCCATCCGACGGCTTTCGCGCCATCGTCCCATCGAGCACGTAGAGAGCCGTGTCAAAGCCGATGGCCTTTGTTCGACTTTTCGGAGTAATGAAATCCACACAGAACTCCCAAAATGATGATTCACAGAGTAAATACCTATTCCGGTCGCGGCTGGTTGCTCATTGGCTGATGGGGGTCGTTGTGATCAAATGTCGAATACTGACTGGCTCACGGTCACGGCCATGAGCAGCAACTTTTCCGCTCCACAAACTGTAAGCGCCAACTATATATACCCAAAATTGACTATCAATTCTGAGCTACTCTTTTCAAGCTGTATTCACTCCATCAGATCAGCAGCCATGTCTAACCCGCCCATCAGCCTCTACGGCTCCTCGTACCCCGTCGCCAAGGCCGCCCTCGAGGCCGCCACCGCGTTCCTCCACCAGGCCCAGGCCGCGCCCGGCGCCGACGACTTGCCCCATGCGCGTCTCTACGAAAACATGAGCCCTCTTTCCACGCAGGTCCAGTACGTATGCGACATTGTCCGCAACCTGGTCAATCGCACCACGGGGCAGGACATGGGCGCGGCGTGGGCGGAGGACTCGAGCCTCTCCTCGCTCGACGACATGCACGGGCGCATCGCCGCGGCGATGAAGCTAGTCGACGCGGTCGATGAAAATACGGTCAATGGCAAGGCAAACGAGACATTTACTATGGAGACCAACAGGTATGGCACGGTGCACGTATGCGTGCACACGTTTGTTTCGACTCATGTGCTGCCGTATCTGTTTTTCTACTTGGGGATGACGTATGGCATCTTGAGGAAGGAAGGCGTGCCTTTGCAATTGATGGATTACATGGGCCCTTTTAACAATATTTCGATAAATAAGCCAGGAGCAGTTTGATTCCTCTTGACAAATAAACACTTTTCTTATGTGTCAGGTCGTACGTGATGAGGACCCCCGGCGGCTCCGATCTCAACCCCGCATCATCTCTAGTTTGCCTCTGACAAATCGAGTCTACGATCAAACAACCAGCCAATATGGGCCACATGTGAGTGTAAGAAAGACTGCGAGGGATAGCAATCTAATAATTTTAAATAGAAACATGATGGACGATGTCATCATCGGCAATCGTACGTGCCGCCGGGAGTCATAGTGTATGGTCCTGGCTGACCGGGCTTAGTTCCTCCCGAGCACATCCGCTCCGTCGTGCGGTCACTGCTATCAACCGGCCCTGAAGTTCAGGCGGTATTCCGTGATAGCGTGCGACAAAGACTGCGAGATTTCCCCCCTGGCTTGCCACCGCCGAACGAGCTATTTCCCTTTCCGGATATGGTGTCGCCCGCCTGCGCAGACTACCTGGCGGTTATTCGATGCACATTCTCCGCCAAGTTGGTGATAGAGGCCGTGCCAAGGTATGTTCTTGAAAGCATTTTCGGATGACAAAAGGACTGAGCGTTTCAATGTAGTATGTGCCATGTTATCGAGGCTGTTCCCAGAGCCAAGGCAAGCTGGGTGTCCGGGTCGCCGCTCGATCAGATGCTGGAGCGTGTAGACGGCGACGTGGTACAGGCCATGCAGGCCATCAAAGAAGTATCTCCCTCGGCCGCCGAACTGGAGACATCCCTAGACGCGATGTTTGCAGCCTTGGCCAAATGCCAGAGTTACTGCGAAGCCGCGGGTCTCAGGTATCCCTTTCAGCGCGGCACGAGACAAGTCCAAGATACTGCATCACTTTTACTGCCCAGCAAGCAGCTTGCCAAGGCCATTGGTATCGGTGCACTAGACGTGAAGCTTCCAACGTCTTCCGAAGTAGAAACGTTCAGAATAGGCGAGCGAGAGCTCCCACGGCTCTTCAACGGTCTGTGGCAGATGGCCTCGCCGGAATGGGGCTCCTCGAGCGCCGAGCAGCAGGAACAAGCACTCGCCACGCTGGTAGAGTCTGGGTTTACAGCGTTTGACATGTCGGACCACTATGGCGATGCGGAGCTCGTGTGTGGGGACTTTCGCGCGCGACTCCCAGAAGAGGTCAGGAACGCGACGTACATGGCCACAAAGTGGTGCGTGTTCCGCGACATCCAGACGCCGGTGACGACGGACTGGGTGCTGAGCCAGGTGAAGGAGCGCTGTCGTCGGCTGAGTGGTCGAGCTGACATGCTGCAATTTCATTGGTACGATGTAAGTTTCGGCCATTTTTCCTACAGCAGCACAAGCACAGCTAACAATTGCTGCAGTACGAGAAAAAAGAGTATTTGGATATCCTCGTTGAGCTAGTCAGCATCACCAAATCCCACCCCGAGCTCGTCACCGACATTGGTCTCTGCAACTTTGACTCGCAGCACACCGCCGAAGCATGCGAGTACCTCCTTGCCAAGACTGGCTCCGTCGGCCTCGTCTCCAACCAAGTCCAATTCTCCGTCCTCGACTCCCGGCCCCTCAAGGAAATGGTGCACGTCTGCGCCAAGTACAACATCAAGCTCCTCACCTACGGCTCCTTTTGCGGCGGATTCCTCGCCGACAAGTGGCTTAACCACCCCGCGCCACCCGACAGCTACGGCGGCCTCACGCCCTCGCAGCGCAAATACCTCGATACTCTGCATACATGGGGCACGTGGACAGAGTTCCAGGAGCTTCTCGCTGTGCTTGAATCTGTGGCGGGGAAGCGCAGTGTCGGCGTCGCTAATGTAGCGGCCCGATGGGTGCTGCAGCAGAAGGCGGTCGGCGCGGTCCTGGTCGGCACGCGGCTAGGCGTGTCTGCGCATGGTGCTGATAACATAGCTACGTTTGGCTGGGAGCTGACGGAAGATGAGATCGCGGCGATTAATGCTGGGGCGCTGGGTGAAAAAGGCGAAAAAACAGATGCTGTATTCGCCAGCATGGGTGATTGCGGACAAGAGTATAGAAATATGCATAAATAGGTAGAGCGAGAAAAAGAATGAAGAATTCATGACGTCTAGAAAATGCTGGTACTCGAGACTACGTATATCAGTACAGGTATCGAACTATTAGGGTTTGCGCACGGCACAAACAATACACACTTGTACAGGACAAACCACCTCTTTCTACTGCGAGTCATTAAATCTTGACCGTCTTCTTCACCTCGACCAGTCCGACGCTGGCCTTGGATACCACGGCCCAGCGTGGCGCGTACCGCTTGAATTCCGTAAAAGCAGGGATGGTTGTGGCCACGTTGGCGTCGCTCCAGCTGCAGCTCGCCGTGATTTCGAACGCGTCTGCTCTGATCTTGAGCTCGTCACTGACATGCGCCTCATTCTTGTCCTTCTCCGCCGGCTCGCTCGCGATACTACGGCTGCCACCAAGTTGCAGACTGACGTTCCACGGACCCTCCCACCTGCGTCGCCACAGGCGCACGCTAGTAACGCCGCTGGAGGGTCGCTTCTCAAGAGGCGCAGCATTTTCCACAGCGAACCCCGAAACGGGGGATGAGAAGCTAATGGTGCAGGTCCTGGTGTCGATAGCGTCCAGCTGTAGATTGACAGACTTGCCGTCAGAGGACTTGGTTGCTGTGAGTGTCACCAAGTCTCTATTCTCGAAGCCGGGCGCCACGTCAGGAGGCTGCGCGCTTCCGTCATAAACGCAAACAGCAACGCGAGATTCGGTTGCCGTGCAATTCAGACTCTGGCCGGCGGCTCCGGGAAGCGCTTGAATGATTTCGCGGGTGTACTCTGGAATGCCGTAGATGGACACCTGGTTCGTGTTCTGGTCCAGGTCGATGGTCTGCTGGAAGAAATACTTGAATCGGTAGTCGGACGAGAAGGGAAAGGCAACCAGGTTGTAGATGAGGGTGCCGATAAAAGCTAGGAACAAAAAGGTCGGCAGCTGGTGCTTGACACGGTGGATAAAGGGCGTCAGCGGGAGTAGCAGGATGACCGTCAGGAATCCGACGGCCAAAAGAGGCGTGAGCATAGCACTACCGTCGACGCTCGTCTGGGCCATGGCCGCGGTCTGAACAAGGGCCGTGTTGCCAGTGATAATCAGGTGAATAGGAGCAAGAAGAAGCAGCTGAATAAACCAAACCCAGCTAGGAAGAGAAGCGGACCAGGATTGCTCGTTGGCCTCCGCGGTGTGCGTGGGTGCTGGCTTGCTAACAGGGTCATCGCCATCATCATCGGGAACATTTCTTCTTCTATAAGCTGTAGCAAAAGTGGTTTGGTCGTCGCTGTCAGCACCGCCATAGCCCTCTTCGTCAGCTCTGAGCGGGGTGGTTTCAGTCGCCTCGTCCTCTGCATCGGTCTCCTCGTCGTTCTCCTGGTTGTTGCTCGCAACATGATTGTTTGGCGGGTCTGCGTCCTGTACTTGTCTAGCAAAGACAGCCTTGGATGGGAGCGCGAACATCTCAAGAAGGGAAACAAGAAGGGCCAAGAAAACGCCGGTGTGGAAGAAGGCGGCAAAGTAAAACGCTCCCACGTGGAAGCGGTCCTCGCAGACGGCGACAAAGATCTGGAAGGCCCAGGTTATCGCAAAAAGCCAGATCAAAGTGTAGCCGCGGTGCAGGGCACTGGGGCGGACGTAGCTGGAACCTCGCATGATAAGCCAGAACGAAGAGTAAAAAATTGACATTGACATGGCCCAGCTATTGTCTGTTAGCTAACGTTGCGATAAAGGTTACGATAGACTTACACCGCATAGCTGCTGCTGTAAATGATGAGTGGGTTCACTTTACCCACGAGTCTGATTGAGCCAAATGTGAGAGCACATGCAAAAATCAAAGCAAAAGGGAAACGGAACAATCCTCGCCAGCCGTTGAGTGCAAGCAGGCCATCGCTGACTCCGGAGTCTACTTCGGTGCTGCTCGCGAAAAAGTAGTACTTATCCTGCTTGATGAGAAGGACGGTGATAACAAACAGGATGAGAGGCGTCGCGATGAGGAGCGTCAAGGTCCAGGCAAAAAGACCCCTAAGCGCAAATGTGGCCCAGGCGCGTCCGAGAAAGTCGAACCATACACCACGCGTCGGTCTACCGTTCTGAACCAGGTCGTTTCTGCCATCGGAGCGATCGCCGTGGAATATTGTGCCGCTGGTGTCGGAGAGCGACTTTGTGGACGACAGAGCAGCGGAGAGCATGTGCCATATGCTGTTCACCGAGGCGTGCCGAGTGTCATCGTCTTCGGTGTGATAGCGCGAGCGAGGCTCGTAAAAGGCAATATCCATACCGCGCTGACCGTAGTGGCCTGCGAAGATCTGATAGTCGGTACCACTTTGAATCACACCTGCTTCGAACGCGTCGGCAGCAATGATGGATCCAAAAGGATAGGGGCTTGAGCCGTACGCCTTGGCAACCTCCAGATCCGTGGTGCGGAACAACATGGCGCGACCGCCAGCTCCAGCACCCTCGAGGTTGACAAATGTGTGGCAAAACTGGCGCAGCGGGCTGAAGCCAAAGGCAATAGCTCCGAGCAGACCGTCTTCTTCGGCATTGTTGAACAGCAGAACGATGCCGTGCTTTGGCTGGTTGCCCTCGGTTGTATAGTGGCTCAGCAGCTGGAGAAGACTGATGCAAGACATACCATCGTCAGTAGCGCCGTAGGCCGTCGCGACACTTGCACTGATTAGCTATCTTCGGAACAAGAAGAACAATGGCATAACTCACGAGTCGTAGTGGCAGTTGACAAGGACACCACCTTTGCCTCGGAAAGTCTCGGCGGCGTCCTCGGAGTTCCACCACTCGCCTTCGGGGTCCTCCTTGCCGTGGATGTAGGCATAGAAGTTGGTGCCCTCAAAATATTGCCCAGATGAGGCGCCGGAACTTCGGCCCTTGACGGTGCTTTCGGTAATAAATGTCGCGTTGGAGATTTGGTCATCAAACAGAGTCACGCCAGGCGCTCTGTCGGCAGCCTCCGTGCGAGCACCGTCAACAGTGCGGAAATCAGCGCTCCATACACGACCGCCAGAGTGGTCAACGGTGTAGGGAATCTTGTTTTGGTCCAGAATCTGCTTCGAGCGGCGGGCGAGGTACTCGCGGACCTCGTCGTTGGCGTGGCTGTTGTACGGGTGGTAGTGCGCGGTGATGCGCTGCAGGTCGACCCAGGCGTCCGTCAGGTTGACACCAGCCGGCAGCGCCTTTTCTTTGGGAATCGCGGGGACTGTCTCGTGAACGTAGAGGAGCGGGATGAGGACGGCGAGATAGGTCACCGTGGTCCAGAAGAAGACGGGCCACGGCCGAAAGGCGAACGGATTGAAGCTGGCCATGGCACTGTAGGATGGCCTTGAAGGGGCCGTTTGATGCCGTCCGATATCGAGGAGAGACGAAATGAGGTATCTCAGCGGGCTGAGATCTTTTACTGATTCGGCACAGTCATTGCGCACTTCCTTTTGGGAGTGCTGTTGAGGGAGGCCAAGGGACGCTCCGAGAATGCGAACGGGATGGTCGGTCTTAGCTGAGAGCGGAGCTGAGCTGCTCGTCATACCAGCGAGAGGGCAGCTCCACCTGCTAGACACCTGCTAGATCCCCTGTAGCTTGCGCTGTGCGGGGTACGTACATGGCCTCTTCGCCTCAACCGCTGCAAAGCGCGGTAGTGTATTTATTAGCACGTCGCCACAATACGAGACACAGGCCAAAGATTCTGATCCAATGCGCTTTTATTATACGGCGCATATGGCTAACTATTAAACCAGTCCAAGACTATAATTACACGGTGATGTGGTGGATTACTGTCGTTCGTCCTGCTGTTAGCAATAAAAGCCTGACGCCTTTGCATTTCAAGCCTCTGCTTGCTCGGAACGTCGCAGTAGCCATGGGTTAGTCTGTCTTTCGAGGCCGGCAGTTCATCAACATCGATCCTGTAATACTGCGGCGTTTTTCACCCAGTTTACGCGGGAGGGGGAGGAGGAGGCGGCGGCTGATCAGTCGGCGGTCCGGGAGGGGGAGGCGGTCCCTCACCGGGGGGAGGCGGCGGTGGAGCGCCACCGCCAGAATATTGCTGGATCAACGAGTTAAGACCGGCGAGTCCAGGGGGGGCATCAAGACCAGGTTCAACCTTGGGCATTCCGGGAGGTGCCGCCATGCCGGGGGCAGCTCCGTAGCCACCGCCACCATATCCAGCATACCCAGGGTAGCCTCCGTAAGTTGCATCAGATTGGCCATATCCGGCAGCGGGCTGCTGCTGCTGCTGCCAGGGAGGCGCGCTGCCCGGGCCTCCACGACCACCGTCGTACCAGCTGTCGCCCTGACTATCTTGTCCACGGTTGCGATCACGCGCCCAGGGAGCAGGACCACCCGAGGGGCCGTTGCCAGCATCTCTGTCGTCGCGTCGGGATCTCCAAGGCGCAGGACCTCCAGTTGCTCCTCGCTGCCATGGCTTGGCGTCGCCCTCGTCGCCGCCACCGGGACCGGCTTCGATGCGAGCAGGAGGGCCAGAGCCGCCGCCAAGTTCTTGCATGAGTTGCTGCAGCCAGTCAGTATGTGTCTGTAGTGCAGTCTGTGGAAACAATGGAACTTACTTCGTATTCGCGATCAATACCATCACCAGCGCCAACTCTTCCGGCGGCGGGTCGAGCACCATCATTCCGCCAGCTAGCGCCTCTCTGTCTATCAGGACAATCGCGAGCCATGTGGCCTGCATTGCCGCAGACTCTGCAAATAATACTGGCGGTATAGTTTTGCTTCTCAGGGCAGTCATATTTACGATGGCCAATCTTACCACAGTTCTGGCAGGCCTGGTTTTCGTCGTCTCGTAGAGTACCGTTCAGCGCAGCAAGCTCTCGAAGCTGGTTACGCTTGAGCTCGTTCTGGTTTTCTGGTGTAGAAGCAGCCTGCGAATTGTTAGTTGGGGCGGATGGATGTGGCAAAGGGGGGGCTACACGTACCGTTTCAATGACATTATGAATCAACTGCTTGGCCTTGTTGATCTTGTCCTCGTTGTCGGCCATGACCAGGCAGTGCAGGTCCTCTTCCTGGTTGCTGGAGTGAGCAGCGTCAGAACGGCCTTTGCCTTCCTTGACGGAACCTTTGCCGCGAATAGCAATCTTGGCGCCCGACTCAGTCTCCATCTTCTTCAAAGTGTTGCCACGAGGGCCAATAAGTAAGCCAACTTGATGGGGAGAGCTAAGTGTTAGTATCATAGTCAAGGGGCGAGAGAAAGTAATGTCAAGAGTAAGCCCGCTTCGACGAAGGATCCCATAACCCAGGCCCAGCCCAGCGGCCGGGGCGGATCAGACTTCAAGCGAGGGTTTGGAAAGGGGAGACAAAGCATCGTCTTGGTTAGGGTTGAAGGGTTAGCAATCATACTGAAGTTAATCTCTGGATAGTCGTTAACAGGGACGTAGACCTTCTCCTGCGTCTTGGTAGGTCTACGATAATCCTGTGGTGGATGGTAGTTAGGGATAGTCTTCATGGCCTTTTCGATCAGCTTGTGTCGTTCGTCCTCGAGGCGTTTGCGGTAACGGTATTCGCGAGTGTTGACACGACGGCCATGGTTGTCGTACTGGGGAGGAGGCGAGGGTGATCTAGAAGTAGAATGTTAGCAGTTAGAAATGTTGAGGCTGGTCTGGAATATGCGCACCTGTCGCCGTCGGCAGGGACTACATCGTCGATGCGGAGCTTCTGGCTAATCTCTTCGATGCGGAGATGAAGAGTGTAAGCTTCCAGCTGTTCACTAGTCATGGCAGACGTGATCGCAGTAGGGAGGTTGATCAGGCCAGCAGCTTTGTTTTCCGAAGCATCACCCCAACGATTGCGCTTTTTGCGCTGGCGAGGACCGCTTGGTTCGCTCGTACGGGGTTCAGGGTCGCGACCACGCTTCAGATCGCGATCAGGCGTCGAATCACCGTCACCCTCTCCATCAGCGCCAAATCGCCGGCGGGCGCCGAGTGGGATGTTGTTGGATCCAGTGATACCCTGGTTTCTCCACGCCATTTTCTTCGGTCTTTAGAAAGATGATTATGAAGAATGCGGGAAGGATGCAAAGGCAAGCAAGGTGTTGAGTGGCCAACTTTTAGCAATGCGACCGCCCCGGAAGAACCATTCTCCGCCAAGCAGGCAACCGCGCTGGGCGGCTGATATAAACGAGCACACAGTTGAATGAAGATTTAATTTATAAATTATTAAAATGCCCATCCAATGATTGGCGATCATCGGATTTACTCTTTTCATAATGATGCAAAATATTCTTTCCGTCGGCTGTGTGCTAGCTCAGCTCCGCTGTCGCAAGCAAGCTGGACCAGTCGATATCAGTGTCTAGATCCATATCAAGAATATCCATCTCGTTTACACCCAGGTCTGAGAAAACTCCAGAGGCGGGTTCATTCTCAGCCCATAGCCAAGGCTCAAGTCCCGCACTTGTAGGAACAATAGCTGGATCTGTGCCTGGGACAGAGCCTTGAGGTTGGCTCGCCTGATGGCCGTAGATGCCGTCGGCCGTCGGCCCGTCGCGGCCGAGAGCAGCAGGGTAGGTACTCTGAAACTGAGGCAAATTTAGTGCTCCAGTTTGAGTTGAGTCAGAGTTACTACTGGGCGCCGCTGGTAATTCATTTGTGCTGACAGCGCCCGGGGACAGGGTCACGATACCCAGCCAGCGCGAGCGAATGCACTCGATGTTGTCTTGGCCAGGAAATGGGCCAGGGCTAGCTGGCTGGGTCGTCTGCCGATACTCTTCATCAAGTCGTTGCACAGCAGCCGGGTCCTGGCGCAACCGCCTGAATTCTGCGTCACGGTGTCGTCGGGCCTTGACGGTCAACTTCCTGATTGGCACCCAAATGTTGACGGTTTTATCAGCTTTGTACTGCGCAGGTATCAGCCACTGACTCTGCAAGGCGAACCATGCACGCTCCAGGAGCGGCGACCACGGTCGTTGGGTCGCAGAGAGAAGCAAGTAAACAATGGCGTAGATGTGGGTGTATGTCTGGAAAACCCAACGCCAATGTTTGCATTTTTCTTCATCATTGAGCGCATGGTTATATTCGGCCACTTCAATGGCAGCGACGAGTAGTCTGTCTCTTTGTTGGTTCGATGACAGCTCCTGCGGTGCAGACATGATTGTTGGCAGGTACAAAACAAGCGTCATCTTTGCAGCAACTAGTCGTGCGATGATAACGCCAACCCAGTATATGATGTCGCCATTCGGATTCGAGTACCGCAGGTAGCTGTGATCCAATCTTGCGAATAGCTGGTCAAATACTGCACTCGACATTTCCGGCGATGCTGAGCCTTCTTTTTGGTTCGCAATCATTTTCCTTTCGACGTCTACTAGACCGCAAGATACTTGAGTGATTGTCATGTCGGTGATTCCTTCTCGCTCTTCTGGCATTACCTTTGTGTCAAGACTAATATCATTATCATTGATGTTGAGTGGCAGTTGAGTGTCGAATCCATCTTGTAGGATAGTGAGATCTGTTCCCTGATCCCCTGATGCGCGAGCATCAATCATGATAAGTGCCCACCAGACTCGTCGCCGCATCTCAATTTCATAAGGTGTCAAGTTTGGAAAGTGGCTGCCATCACGATGGAGGCCGATAGCCTGTGCCATCCGAATCGCAATGCCCGCCATCATCCAAATAAACCTAGGGCTGTCATGGCGACGAGCGAGAAACAAAAATATCGCTATTGCCTGAACCAGAACAAGAGTTGGGTTGTTGAGAAAGTCAGCGCTGGCCATCGCTTGCTCAAAGCCAACGCGGAATTTTAAGTTGAGTTTCGCTTTCGTTGTTCCGAAATTGAGACTAACCTATGTCAAACATGTTAAGATGTCAAACATGATAGAGAAAGTACTCGTAGTGCTCACATCAGCCTCTTCCATAGATGTAACGGCGGCATAGTAAATGGCGAACATGAGCGCCGAATCCGTAGAAGTCAGAGCTGACAAGTCCCCACCAGGGACTTCACGAATCAATTTTCGAACAGTCGGAATATGAGCAACCTGCGCGATCGTGTTCACATTCGTGGCGAATATATCGATCAGGAACGGAACTTGGGATGGAAGAGGTTGACAGTCTCGAACACTGGCTTGCTGGCGTAAGTTGCTTCCAAACATGAAAGCGTGGCGCTGCGCAGGTGTACGGTCCAGTTCAAGAGTAGATGGATTTGTCGCTGGCGAGGAAACTTCGTCGTCAGACGTATCAGATTCACCATCTACCAGTCGCTCGGTCTCGATTTTGAGTGAGTCAAGCTGTGCGATGGATTAGCTCATAAAACGGTAAGCTGCAAGATTGAGGCATACCTCGTCACTAATCTGCGACCAAAAACCACTTGCGACATACTGGCTCTGACCCAAGTCTCCAGGGATGAGTCGCCCCGGCTGTCTATGTGCTTGTGAGTTGGAGCCGGTCGAGGCCGGCGACGCGGCTTGTTGCGGTTGAGCCGGCCACGCCTGTGTCGATGAGGGCGATGCTGAACCATGAACGCTGTGACTCCCGGCAACTCGCGCCTGGTGTAATTCGGCGCTGAGATTTTTCACCAATTCTTCTAGATTTTGCAGTCGACTCATGACTTGGTTCGACCCAGCATCGGCGGGGTCAGCCGCAGCACTGCCGGCGTGCGCCAGACGATCCAGCCGTCTCGCCCATCTCGGAGGCTTATCATCCGGGGGCAGAACGCACGAAATTTGAGCCCGACGACAGTTGGAGCATGGCGACTTCTTATCGCAGCGTACTTTTCGGGTGCGGCATGTCACGCAGCTCCGCGGCTTGGATACGGTCCCTTCACCACCGGCTCGGTCACTTTTCGCGTTTCTCTCGGACGAGACAGTCGCGGATGGAGTGGGGCCTGCGGTCGCCGGGCTTTTGTCTCCAGACATCGGCAAAGTCATTTTGAAAGAAGGCTGGCAACGGTCACTGCATGGCAGTGGAGAATTCAGTTGAGCATGACCAGAGCCCTGCGGCTTCTGCTGAAGGATTCTAAAATAGACTATTGAGGTGAGGATTGTGAAGAAAGTCCGCGAAGCAGGAGATAGTCCGACCCGCCCTCCGCAAAGTGCTGACGACGAGAGCGAGGCAGCGAGCCAACCAGAGCGTAGACAGGCAGAGCTAGGCCAAGTTCAGCAGCTTCAGCGCCATGTGCTCGCTCTGTACGCCAGGTCAGAGGACTCGACGACGGGCGAGAAGTGCGCGAGAGAGCGCTGCTGGTGCGGGTCACTAGGCGTCTCATGAAGTCTAGTTGCAATAATGGTCGGTCGCTGGTCGGCAGCTGCAAGACGAGATGGCAAGGAGAGATAAAGTTATAAATGTTTTTCAATCCCGCCTCGAAAGAACAAGCTTTTGAATCATCAGAATCAACAATTGCAGTCATCTCACTACAACTTGACAGCCCAGCACCTACCAAGCTTTTCAGCCCTACGACACATAAGTCAAGACCCTAACTTTACAATTTTCCTCCGCTCTACCAAACGTCACAATGCCTTCCCACATTGCTTTCCTTGGCGCGTCCACCGGCGTTGGCCTCAGCGCCCTTAAACACTCTCTTGAAGCTGGTCGCCAATGCGTCGCCCTCTGCCGCGAACCCAAGAAGTTGGACAGCCTCGAGGCCCACAACCTGAAGATCGTCAAGGGCAACGCCCACGACTTGGACGTTGTTTCACAGCTCATTGTTGCACCGGATGGCACATTTGTCGATGAGATCATCACCACCATCGGCGGTAAATTTTCCACCTCCAAGATGGGAATCGACCAGCCCAAGGTCTGCGAAATCGGCATGGATACTCTGATAACTGCGATTGCTTCCCTCCGCAAGAAGGGTGTCAGCGGGGCGCCGCACATTATAGCCTGCAGCAGCACCGGCGTCTCCAAGTTTGGGCGCGACCTTCCTCTGCTCATGGTGCCGCTCTACCTGGCCCTCAAGGGCCCGCACGCCGACAAGGTCAAGATGGAGGAGAAGCTGGTCGCTAGCGGCGAGAAGTTCACAGTCATCCGCGCCAGTCTGCTCACCGATGGCGAGTCGGAAAAGGCTATCCGTGTGGGCATCGAGGACCCCAAGACGGGCTTCGAGTCCAAGGCTATTGGCTACACTATTTCCCGAGAGGATGCGGGCAAGTGGGTTGCCAGGAATCTGGTGCAGGACATGGACGCTGCCTATCTGAACAAGATGGTTGTCATCACTTATTAGCCTTATGGCGCCGGTTTCTCTTGGGCTGTATTGGTTTTCGCACATAGACTAGTTATACCCGTGATTTTAAACGCTTAATTAAACACTCATCACAGCACTACTGTGCAACCCTGACTCGCATGATTTGGATTTCAATCGAACAAAGAGATCGATGAAACAAACTTGAGGCCCTTCAGGATGAAAAGAAGCGCAGCCTGGTGTAAAAAGGCAAGGCTCCGGCGTAAGATGACCGTTTCTGAGGCTTGTAGGGTACGTCACCCGTAGCCTATTAATATCAGCCTCATAGCGCTGTCGCATGCCTGGATGGCGCCATGGCGACTGGCTAGGTACCCGCAGTCTCGCAGCCTAAATAACAAGCACGCTACGACGCCCTCTCAATGCTCTTCTTCATCAACAACATCGCATATTCATCCGCACATCATCAAGAAGCCAATCTCTCACAATGGCGCCCTCTACACGTAAAAGCGCGCTGCTCCTGTTGGCGCTCGGCCTTGCCGGCCTCGGCGCCGCCTCACAAGACAGCCAGGTCGTCTTCTCTCATAACGCCGCCGTACAGCACAAGGTCGACCCAGCCATCCTTGCTGCGCTCAAGGAGCACAAGGACCCCGTCGATGCTTGGATCGCGCTCCATCCTGATGACGCTGATAAACTCGCCGAGAAGCGCCTCTTGCGCATCGCGGGTGAAAAGGAGCCGCAATGGATGACTGAGGGCGACAAGATGAGGCTCCGCCGCAAGGGCCGCAAGTTTGCCGATATCACCGATTTCGAGGAATTCTACAAGCAGAACGCCGTTTCTGCACAGTCTGGCAAAGCTCGTAAGGAAATTCTATTTGCTGAAGTTTTACAATTCGCTTTGAAGAATTGTGACTGACTCGCGCAGACCTACCGAAGCTCACGCAGCAGAGACTGGTGAAACCGCTATTTTCTCAGGTCTCCAAGGACAACATGGAGGATGTCCTGAAGCACATGACGAGCTTCTATACCCGTTATTTCGGAAGCGTCACTGGCGAAAAGAGCGCGCTGTGGCTCCGTGACCACATCGCCGACGTACGACTCACTATACACCTCATGCTGCACTGGCTAATCAGTCCTATAGATCATCAAGGATGCTCCCTTCCATACTCACATTTCTCTCGACGTGTTCCCACACGCATTCCCACAGCCATCTATCATCGCTCGATTCGAGCCCAAGGTCGCCAACTATTCTGCACCGGTCACTATCCTCGGCGCCCATCAGGATTCCATGAACTATCTCTTCCCGCTACTGCCTGCGCCTGGTGCTGATGATGACTGCTCCGGCACTGCCAGTATCCTGGAGGCCTTCCGCGTCCTCGCTCACAGCGGTTACATCCCTCGTAATGGACCTGTCGAGTTCCACTGGTATGCTGCCGAGGAAGGTGGCCTGCTTGGCAGCCAGGCTATTGCCAAGTACAAGAAAGAATCCGGTGTCACCATCGGTGCTATGCTGGAATTCGTACGTAGTGCTGGAACGGAATAAAAAGCTATTGTGGTTAACATGCTCTAGGATATGACGGCTTTCATTGCCAAGAATGCCACTGAGTCCATCGGCATCATTGAGACTTCTGCTGACAAGGCTCTGACTAAATGGGTTCTTGGCTTGGCCCAGGAGTATAGCGGCATTGATGCCGCTGTCTACCAACTGCAGGAGTACGAGAACACAATTCCAACGTATAGATGAAGACTCGCTGACCGTCCTAGGGGTGCTGGTTCGGATTATATGTCTTTCACCAACGCGGGCTTCCCTGCTGCGTTCGCCTCCGAGGGCGACCCTATCAGCGGAGAGTTCGACCCATACGTCCACGGTATCTACGACACTATGGATGTTAACGATGAGACTGGCAGATTCTCTCTTGAGGTAAGGTTTTTTTTTCGTTCTTTTTGCCCTCTTTGGAGGGAAGAAACGTAAGTTGCTAACAGATTTTTTAGCATATGGCGCGCTTCTCCGAGCTTGCCCTTGCCTTTGTTGTCGAACAAGCCGGATGGAACAACGACTGGAGGTAAACGGGTCATAAAATGTCGTCAACATGCGACAAATATGTAACCTTTTAGTGCATGACGTCGATGACGATGTATACCTTTACAAATGCAACCATCAGGTCAAGCAGATTATTGCTGAGGCCGCAAGAAGCATAACTACTGAGACTAGTGTCCTTGACTGTGGCAAAAGACGCACTGCTATTTTCGCCTTGTGACTATGACGCAAAGTTCCATATCCGTATTTGTCGATGATTAGCGGGCGCTTTGCTTCTTTTCAGGCGCGGCTACATAACACGAGTGTGCACAGCATCGGACAGCCCCGTGCTAGACAGAATGAATGCATTTCATTATAGAACTAAATACAAGAAGAGATGGGCTATATACAGGTGCAGTCAATCTGCTACTTTGCCCCAAAAACAGTATGTACTCGGAGAAGGGAAACGTCACATCGTGTACGTGCCATTTATACCTATAGCTTAGGCACGGCACTGAGAGGGAGCAAGAGTCCAGCCGGTGAGGCGGTTGGCAACATCAGTGGCGTAGCACGCAGTGCTACCGAGGCCGTTGTTGAGGTTGCTGTAGTCGGCGGAGCCGCTGTTGTAGAGACGGGCTGCACCGTAGAACTTGCGGCTGCCGTTGTCTCCGGTTGCACTCTGGGCCTGGGCCAGAGTCTGCTGGAGACCGTCGCCAGACGAGGTCCCGCTGACGCCGTCGCGGATCATCTGGGTGATTTGGCTGGCCGGGCAGGGGTTCTGGCCCGCGCAGCTGCCAGAGCCATTGTGCGACTGCATGAGGCCGGGGTTGCGGACGCCGTTGTCGGTGGTGGGCACGCGAACGCAGCCCTTGCTCTCCTGCATCATGACGGCGAGGATGAAGCGGCTGTCCACACCAGACTCGCCAGCGACCTGGTTGATGGCGCTCTTGATGTTGCTGATTTCGTCGTCCGAGTTGTCGGTGCCCCAGCTGTTCCAGCCGCACGACTTTTGCATGAGCGGGACGTTGGAGGCCCAGAGCTGGTCAAAGGAGCCCCAGGAGCTCTGGGCGGGCCAACCACTGGCAGCAGAGCCGTCGCCTTGGTAAAAGGTGTAGGAGTCGCCGTAACGGGCGACGAGGGTAGAGGGAGCCGCAGAGACGGCTGCTGCGAAAGCAGTGACAGTGATGCTAAGCTTGGCATACATGGTGGAGGAATGTACCGATAATCCAGGGAATAAATATGTAAGAGAAATGAAACTAGCTCACAGAGCTGTGTATAATATGTACAGTGTAGAGCGGTATGAAGGAGAGTCGATGTTGTTTGCAGTGTTTGCTGTGAGACTGGGGATTAACAGGCTGGATGTTGAGGGAAGTGAACGAGACTTTATATAAGTTGTTGCTTGAAATGTAGCTCAGGAAACATATACGGAGGTTGCTTTGTCCTCAAAATTTCGCCCTTTCACGACCCTCCCGGTTCATCCCAGGTACTTCACGCCAAGTCCATGGTTGCATCTCACTCGGCGTAACTTACACAGTGGCTCCCTTCCACTTGCCGATCCGTCATGCTGCTGTCTAGAACCGTCGCAGCCCCCATATCAAACGCGACTCTTCTGCCTGCAGGGGCCCAAAAGCCTTGCTGGCCAATGCCGGAATGACGCAAGCCACCGTCTCGAATTTCCGTGAGAGGGTCTGCTGGTCCAGCGCGCAAACCCCACGTTCGAGGGGCCGCCAATGGCAGCTTGGCGGACTTACCAAAATGGAACGGTGGCTGCTGTCAAGCGTCGGACGGACATGCGCCATCAACTTGCTGACACAAAGCCGCCATGCCCCCACGGATGCTTTGAGTTAATTATCGTCTACACGGCACCAGGGGCACGCCCTCTGCGCCAGAAAAGGAACCGTAATCACAGAGTCCGTCCCACTAGCGGGGGTGTCAACGTTCCATTCACCAGCGAGCTGCCGAATCGGGAATGCGCCTAATTTATTGCCAAGGATTGCTGTTTATTTAAGTGAATGAGCTAGCGAGTAGCCAATCGAAACACGCCACCAATCGTGGGAATAGATTGTGGGGAAGTATGTATGATGAGGGTGAAGAAACGCCGTCTTTTCTCTCCGGATCGATCGTGATGTTGAAGGATTGCGACAGGTAGTCAATCATAAGCCTGCTAGTAGTTAGGCTCTATTTCCGGCTCTCGACGCACGACAATGCTGCTCGACTGTTTTGGTTCCTTGACCAATTTCCGGTCCCAAATAGCTTTGGGGCATCATTCATTGTTCGACTTTGTAGCAGTGCCTCAGTGCAGCAGGAATTTGGTGCTTAGACAAACCCTGGCTCAGCGTTGTGCATCTGATCAGCACCGGCCGCCCTCACGCTAAGAATAATGTTGGATATTCCATGCAACGTACCGCTCATGTAGTACATGCCCTTTTACGTCGGAACTTCGTGAAACCGCCGATTCTCAATTAACCACGAGGCCAAACAGACTTTCTCACCTCACTAGCTACAAGTGTGTCGGCGCCAAGAGCAGGCTTAGTACTGGATTGGACGGGAAAATCTACGCAAACTAGTCAGGCACAATGGCTTCAGGTCTAGCTGACAGTGTCAGTGCTCCGCTGTGGCCCGGTCTCACGCACCTAGCGCACATGCCACCGCTAGAGCGTGTCAGACCCAACCCTCCTCTCGGCATTTGTTGAACTTGATACATCTTCCGGCATCGTCTCAGGAAAAGAAGACTCAGCCTCAGAACAAGCAGGCAGAATTCAAGAGCAGCGTCACAATAGTCCTCTCAAAAGAGGACACCAACAGCGTTGTTCAGGCGCTGGCGATGGCTCCTTGAGCGGAGCATATGGCAGCCACATTTAGTTACAGACAGTCGCGGCCGCGCCGAACGCCTACATATGCTGGCTCGCCCTTCGGTAAATTCACCTAAATAGGCTTTTAGACCTATGGACAGAAAAAGTAAAAGGGTCGTTATTTGCCCTTAATAAGATGCAAGCCTCTTGATTCTTTTATTAGAACATGTTCTGTGGTGCCTCGGCAAACTTCGGGGGGGCGTTCTCCAGACCTCTGCTAACAGACGCTGGCTATAGTTCCACTTACAATGCTTATTGCTCAGTCTCCTCCTTGCACTGCGACAGACCAACCCCGGGATCGTTAAGGAATGAGCATATAGAATGTAAAAGAAAGGAAAATGAATCTGCTTATCGCAACTACACTTCGACAGTCCAAAAATCATTGAATCTTTTCTATGAATAAAGAACAACTTGCTTATGCTCGTAAAGACTTAAGAAAGGCTTCAATTTGATGGCTTAAGATCCATGTGTGTTGAAACTAACTACATGGAGGTTGATGAAATTGCTAACAGTGCGTCTCGCCCATAAAAAGGGTTTCCGTCGGACAATTTTTGAGATCAAGACTCCCTGTGTATGAGCTCTGGGACTCGCACCCTACTCAGCAGTGTCATGTTCCGACCGCCTGGCCGCAGCACTGACTTTGTAGTCAACTAGTTGCCGTGTAAGTCTGGGCATAAGATAGCAGGAATGATTTGCAGATACATACCCACAAGAGGATGATCGCCAAGATTGAATGCGCTGACTGATGCCTCGAAGAGATCTGCCCATTCTGAGTTGATCTTTGCCTGGTTTGACGAGCTATTGTCGCATTTGAAAACAAAAGAAATGTGTCGTTCACGGCCTCCAATAACGACCGCGTAAGTGAGATGGCCGCTCGATCCATCATCGGCTAGATATCACGCAACTTAGTGCTGTCTTCGTTTCTATCACCAGTCTATTAAAATACAGACCATTTGTAGCATTGATTCGAATCTGTGTAGTCTTCTTTTCGGGTTCGATGGTCTCGGGTATTCTTCCAACCAATGTTCCGGTCTTTATCGTCGCAGTCCCATCTGTCAAGTCGACCGGAAAATTATTGGTGATGGTAAGAAGGGTATAGAACGACGACATTGTGACTGACGGGCTGATGAGATTGGCTTTTTGTTGAGTGAATGTTTTAATGATTCGATTTTTATGAGAAAAAGAGACAGCGTCAGAACATTTTCTGGAGCAAGTGTTTTAGAAGTACAAGGACTGTTTGAAATTGCACCTGCAAGTCGCAAGCATTTATATTCCTCTGGGTCTTCCCTCCTTGTCCCGTATGGGTGAGTTGAGCTGCAGTTCAGCCTCTGAATACCGATATTAATGATGATCTTATACCTTCTACATCATTGCTAACGTCATATGGCAATGCTATCTTGCGAAAAGAACATTCGTTTCGCTCTCGTGAAGAAGCACGTCATATGCAACGGTTTCGGTGGGGAGCAACGAGGGCTTGCCATTCCCTGGGCGAGGCTTGCGGGCACGAATCAGAGGCCTTGATGAAATCGATAAAAGCTGCACTGTAACAGCGATATATTGATTGACCTCTTCACAAGAGTCGTAGGCACCAATGAGCGCAATGCCGACATGCTTCAGCTGTCCGGTGGCGATGCACGTTCGCGAATATCCAGGGCTAGACTCGCGGGCTGGACTGTTGCCCGTATATATATAACGTGGTCATATATACCTTCAAGATTTCTACCTTCAATATATCGAGTGATCGATCCATTGATTTCATATACCTTATTTCACAAATCTGAACCTCGTGAGCTAGCTGTCGTAGTGGTGTTCAGAGCACGCTTGGTAAGAGCTTTAAGCAGGTATGGGAGGACTGCCAAGACCATGTCAAGACATTGTTGGTAGGGGCGGCGAGCACATAGAACGGTAGTTTCGAAATGAATAACATTGCGTCTTATCGGTGTACTCTTCAACAAAGCTGCGGGTACCCATAGGAGGGTCGCCTTGCCGAGAACTTTGACAGCCTCTCAGCCACCTGACTGAGCACCAGGGCCTCTCGGGGCCTAGGCTTCCACCAAGCAGAAGAATGTGCGCCATGAGCTTATTAGAAAACTAATATAGATATATGCAGCAATTTTCTCGTATTCTATGCATGCTTTGGATACATTCATGGTAAAAATAAGCATAGCGACATGCGTAGCAACGCATGTGTGGCTTTCTCCCAGCTGTGGCAAAGCTGGGTTCAGCTGCCTCGCCTGCCACACCATGGGCGCTGTCCCGTAAGCACATGCTACGCCCTGGGCAGTGCAGTTGACGCAAGACGGCTTCCTTTCGTCGCATTTGACGTGGCGTTGCCTGTATCGCAGCCATTAAAACAATCCAGGCTAGAGTAAAGTGCATTGTAGATGTACCTGCAGGATAAGCAGCCAGTGCGTGTTCGGGGAGCCCATTTCTTTTGTCTGCGCTTTTCCATCGCGGCGTCGCGCACACGAGCTTTAGTACCGTTGGCAGTCATGATGACGGGAGTCAAAATGGACGAATTGTCGATGCAAAATTGTTGCTCGGATAAAGAAGAAAAGGTTAATAATTGAACATATAACATTCGGCGACGAAAGTCCCTGTCAGGCTGCATTGGTAGTGAAACATAGCCCCAGCCTGATCCTCCCTACAAAGTGCTATGTATGACCAGTGGACAATTTTACCCACAAGATGATGGCCCGGTATGCTTCAAAGTGTCGAATAGTCTTCCTCGTTCGTATTTCAGCCGGCAAGAGTCGTAGTGAGAGTTCATTCGGAGGACAGCCTACTAACTTGTGGTTAAAATTGTACACCGCATAAAGCCAGCTCTAGGAACGCCGTCTCAATACAACTCTTCACTTCCCACCTTCGTCGTCGTGTCACTCCCAAGCCGGAGCCAGACAAGCTGTAAGCAGGCCGAAGTTGGTTGAATTTTCACACTCAGCCTTCTAATAGGTATTTCACCTGAACAGAGTACAGATATGTTACATTCCGTCGCAAATGGAATGTTTTTCAGAACGCATCATTCATCAAACAGACTCATCTGAAGCCGTGTCTCATTGACAAACCCTTGAAATGCTTTCTCCGTGGGCATCGGAAATGCCCACGTACGCCCTGGTAAACAAAGCCATTTCTAGCAGCAGTAGCAAGGGTATCCGGACCGGCTAGTAGCAATAAGGCCCCATGGCGGGTCACAGCCGTGCCCCCTGGCCCTCATCTGGTCCATGTTGACCTGGTAGATCCAGCCTTTGAAGGACTCAGTAAAACTTTAATAAGATATCAGAACGATCGCGACTTGCCGTTTTGGCACATGTAGACTCCTGAGAGACAGCAAGTTGGGGAGGCGCTAGTATCGTATGAATACAGCCGTCATTTCTATTCCTGCATGCTGGCATAAGACGTACTTGTGGTAGAAGCCACTGGCCGTCTGGGGAGTGTTGAGCTCGCGAGTGTTGATCGACTGGTCCGGCTGGACTGGGCTACCGAGGTCGTCGGCCGCGAGGGCGAGTAAACCGACCAGACCACGCATTTTTGACGTTCGGAGTTGATGTGCTTGAGCCTCGTATTTTTTTGGGGGGGACCAGGTAAGGAACCATCTTGTTTATTAAATAGTCGAGTATAAGCTGCGACTAACAGTAATGCCACACCATGTCGCAGTTTCTCGTCTGCTTCAATTTGTCCGCCACCTTAGCTGCCACTTTGCCGTCGATATACACTCCTTACCTTGGCATGAAGGCGGTGACTTAAATGTAGTTCTGTGCATGCGAAGCCCACAGATGGCTGTAGAGCTGCCGTGATTGCTATCAGCGGGTAAAGTCGGATATAGAATAGGAGCCATCTGTAGAGTCATCTCCTAATGGCGCTTCGTAAGCAGGTTATCAACCCGTGAGTACCCAAGGCGCAGCGAGTCAACTGCAGTGTGACAGTACGCTCACGTATAGGGAAAATGGGCTCGGTGACCTCGAGATTGGCCCTCCACGAGTAACGTGGCTAGCTGCATGGCCATCATATACTTTACTATCCTAATATTTTGTCTTGGCAATATGAACGTAGGATCGAGAGAGACTGTGCTGTGAATGTGAAGGGCGGGCGTCTATGAAGTTGAGGCTTTCACCGGGCTAAGTCGGTGTATTCAGTTTTTATATAGTGTGTTGAATACGTCCAGAACCTGGGCGGGGGGACGCAATTCCGCTGCAAGGTTTTACAGCCCCTATAATCTTTTGTGTAAAAGGTGCCGCGTCTGCTTTTTGTTGTCTCGCATACGGTCATCTGTGGCAGTAGCCTCGTTGACGTGAATATAGCCGTTAAGTTATCGTCTTTATACCCTTCACACTCCACTTCACTGAGTCGTCGTTAATATACACAAAATAGACTGCTGCCGCAAAGTGTTCGATCGGCAAGCTCCGTTTCCTCCGATAGGGAATTGTGTCCGGTGACCTTTGACATCCTGGAGCCTTCCCGGAATCGCGGACTTTTACAGTTGCCCCAGAACCAGGAAGGTGCGGATGCGATGGTTTTTAAACAGCTTCTCATTCACCAGTAAGAAGCATCTGTACCAAGTTGTTGGACGCGCAGCACTTCATCTAATACATTGCTGCTAAAAAGTGCAATAACGGATCAATGTTGCGCGATTTCCCGGAATAGGTGATGTCTGCCTCCGCAGATTGCACAAAACTGTATTTTAACATGTACTTGATAGTATGGCAGCGGAATGAGACAAAATGACTACACCTAGATGAGGGGGGCATCGCGCAAAGTGCGGTACATAAAGCAGATATGCGCTGGTGTTTCTAACATATAGATACTATTCGAGAAAATGCATGAAATTTGATGTTCATTCTGTAGCATAACACTTGCCATTTTCGTTTGACGGGAATGCGACCGTAGCACAATGAGTGCCCGGCGGCTCATTTGGTGCCACTGCCGAGATACAAGCAGCTGGCCGGCTACAGCAGCCGATCCAGACATTGTCGCCCTTTCCTGAGATTCCCGGATTCCAGGAACGACAGCTGTTTTACTTTTTCCGCCAGAATTTTGTACTTGCAGCGACGACCGTGTTCGATGCCGAAATTTGGAGTCCCACGAGCCTGCTGGCCTGCCAACGGTATCCGGCCGCGTGGCATGCTGCACTCGCCATGGCCGCCTTTTTACGACAGACCAAGCGACGCCACGAGGCCAAGAGCCACGACGGAAGTGACGACCAGCGGGCTTTAAATCAATGGCTGCAGGACGAGGATGAGCGCTACGAGCTCGAGCACTGCAACAAGGCGATGCGCTCATCCTCGTCCTGGACCTTTCCATCGTGAGCTACGCCGACCAAGAAATGGTGCTCGTCTCCTCGTTGCTGCTCACGCGCTACTACAGACTGCGCGGGAATCCCACAGGCGCCTTGATACAGGTCAGGAATGGTCTTGGCCTGCTCAACCAGTGGGACCGCTGGCAATGCACGACGGGTCAGAGAAGCGACGCTTGCCTTCCCAACTGTGTCGCAAGAGTGTCGTCGATATGGTATCCCTTTGTGCGACACTATATGGAGTTGCTCGACTCGCCTCTACATTTGGCCGCGGCTTCTCAAATGCTGCCAATTTCTCCACCTGAAATATCGAATTCCAGGCCATTCAAGTCAGTGGACGAGGTGTTCAAGGAAATGCTTGCCATTTTGATGAGTTTACGGTACTCTTGCGGTAGTAACATCTTGGTTCCGGTCCTCATTCCGAACTACCAACAGCACCGTCGATCTCACCGCAAGCTATACGAGGCCTGGAAGTGGAAGTTTGCAGAATATCGGCATTCTGCGCAGTTTGGTAGCGATGACCCGTTTGGTCAAACAAACTTCTGGGGCATCCACCTGAAGATTTTGAAAATGTACGAGCAATGCGTCTACATGTCAATGAATCTTGACCCTTCCAAAGGAAATCTGGCTTGGGATGAGCTCTCCCACCACTTTGAGCGCATAGTCGCCTTTGCTGAAGATATCATTGATACCGAGCGGCGGCTCAACGCTTACGAGACTTTCCCTGCCAAAGCTTTGATGTACATGATCCCAAACTTGGGCAACTTGCTTCAGGTAATCTGTAGCGTCGTCCGCGATCGCGCCATTCTGGGTCGGGCTCTCGTTTTGCTCAAGCAGCACGCATATCGCAGCGGATTCTTTGGCAGTGCATTTGTCGCGCAGCTTCTGGAGACCAAAGCGGAAGCGGAGCAGATATGGTGGCACGAGGCTCGCATGAAAGGCAGTTGTGAATATATACCGGGAAGTTTCATATGCAGCTTCCATCGGGTCGATTATATAGCCGCTTCCGAAGAGCCATGTTCAATCGCGGGATATGTAGCAATCACTATGACGACCAGACAGGACACAGACCAAGGCATGCGCGGTCAACGCCATCTCGTGCCCTGTTTTGGGGACACTGGTATAGACAAATTCGCGTGACTGACGCGGCTTTTAGAGCAAGTTCATATTACTGGTACTGGTCGCTAAATCACAGTCGGTATCTGAATCCAACAGTCTTCCAGTCTGTCACGTCCTCGAATGCCTCGGGTCGAAGTTCCACTGGCGCGGCATCAGTGCCATCGCCCAGCTTGGCGTCTGCCACAGCACCCGCCGTGCCCGCGCTGCCTTGAATACCCTCTGTCTTTGACCTAAAGGCGTTGAACCATTGCAGGTATATGCGTAGCGCAATGGCCAAGACAATGACCAAGGAGTAGCAGATGATGATTGTCTTGAATGCCGTGTTGTACGTCGGCGCCTCACTCGCGCGGAAGAATTGCGGACCGGCAATATTACCAGTGCAGTATGCGATGAATAGCAATGCAGTGATTGTCATCTTCTTCGTGACGCCTTTGAAGTTGGACTGCACCAGCGCCATGTTGAGCGGCATGGACGCAGGACCAGGCGACAGCAAAAAGTAGGCGAAGAGCTGCACGCCATGCGAGGGAATTTGCTTGCGGCAGTAAATGATTGCTGCGCCCACCACGCATGGAAATACAACTGCGATGATGAGGAGGCAGTTCAGCGTGCGGTAGCGGCCTGCAAGCCATCCTGTGCATGCAATGATGGCTGCAGTGAGGAGGGAGTAGGGAATGTTGATGAGTGTAGATTGCAGGCTGGTGAAATTGAATGATTTGACAATAATGTTTGAAAAGTTTTGAGTGCCGCTGTTGGGAATCTGTCCAAGGATGGCAATGCAAAAGATGAGCCACGTCTTGGGATCGATGAGACACTCGCGAACCTGCTCCCATGAGAAGCGGGTGTCTTCGGTGCTTCCCGTTCCAGCGACGATCGTCCGGCGGGTTGCAACTTCGCGCTCCTCTGGCGTCAAGAATTTGGCTTTGGAAATTGTGTCAGGGAGGAAGAGGAACATGGGAATGGTCCAGAGGAACGTCGCGACACCAAGAATGATGTACATCCAGCGCCACGGGTGAATATTGTCCTCAATGTGGCCGACGCCAAAGGCGATCAGGCTCGAGACCAAGCCGCCGACTGAGTTGCCCGCAAACCAGATGCCCACGCGTGTGGGCATTTCATCGCGCGTGTACCAGGTTGACGTCAAGAACATGAAGCCGGGAGTGATGGTAGCCTCAGCAACGCCCAGCAAGAGACGAACTGCCATGAGGCCGCCAAAGTTGGTGCATGCAGCCGTGACGGCCACAGTGACGCCCCAGAACGCCGTGTTGGCGCTTAGATACTTGCCGACGGGCAAGCGGGCAATGAGAAGTGTGGTGGGATACTCCCAGACGAGGTAGCCAAAGTAAAAGATGCTGCTGACCCAGCTGTACTGCTGACCGTGGAGGTTCTGCATAATTAGTACTGGTGTCAACTCAGTACCATCTGGGGTCACTCACTGTATCCTCCCTCAGGCCAAATACGGCGGCACTTGAGAGAATCACCTTGTCCATAAAGTTGAGCATGTACGTGACAAAGAGCAGCGGAATGATTGCCCGATCAATCTTGCGCAGTACGCGGCGGGCGACAGTCGCCTCATCGCAGCCGCTCTCTTCCACGGTCATGTTCGAAGGTCCGGCCATTGTGTCTTGAGGCTGAATCAGTCGCTGCCTCTCCCCTTCTCGCGACATGGGCGGGACGACTCTTTATCCTATGAACGACAGATAAGGGCGGTCCGGTCGGTCGGTGAGTCTATCAAAAAAGCGCCACCCCCACCGAAACCGTAACTAGTTACCAGTACACGGCCGGCAGGCTAGCGCTACAGAAGGCGTAAACATGCGAGTCAGGCCCGCGCAAGGTACCCGAGTTCAGGGAATTGGACGTTGATAATCCACTGCCGCGTGGGTGTAGAATGGAGAAATGGAGAATGGTGGCGGGGATGCTAGCATTGGAGTTGTATTGGCCGGCAGCGGAGCGACGGCAATAACGACGGCGCGGTGCCGGCGGGCTCCGGCACCGTTTTCTGTTATCAGAGCTTAGCGTCCGTCTCTTCTACTCGTCCAAAAAAATTGTTTGTGAAAAATTGCAAAAAGAGAAAAAATGAACGGCCTCGAGATATCGCCGTTTATCGCAGGCCTGCCCAAGGTCGAGCTGCACATTCACATTGAGGGCACGCTCCAGCCCGCGCTGCGATGGAAGCTTGCGCAGCGCAACAAGGTCCCGTTGCGCTTCAGGGACCACGAGTACAACACCTACGAGGCGCTCCTGGAATCATACCGCGTCACCTACAACCACCGGCCGGAGCTGGGCGGCCGCAAGGACGTGCCCACGTTCCTCGAGGCCTACTTTGCCGGCTGCGAGGTGCTCATCCACGAAGAAGACTTTTATGAGCTGGCCATGGACTACCTCAAGCGCTGTCGCGAGATGAATGTGCGCTACGCGGAGCCGTTTTTCGACATTCAGGCGCACACGCGTCGGGGCGTCCCGGCGGAGCATGTGCTCAATGGCTACCTGCGGGCGCAACAGGATGCGGCGGCCCAATATGGCGTGCGCAGCAACTGGATCTTTTGCTTCATCCGCGACGAGCCGGTACAGGACGGCGAGGCGGCGTATGAGACGGCGCTGCCGTGGGCAAAGCGACCCGGCGGAAAGGGTCTGTTTCATGCGGTTGGCCTGGCCAGCAATGCCTACGAGCGGCCGCCGAGCTTGTTTGCCGATGGCTTCGCAAGGGCAAAGAAGGATGGCCTGCATGTGACGACGCATTGTGACTTTGGGCAAAAGGACACCCACGAGCATATCCGACAGGCCATTTTCGATGTAGAAGTTGAGCGCATCGATCACGGTCTGGATGTGCTGGACAAGGAAGAGCTCATGGCGGGACTGGTCGACAAGGGCATTGGTCTAACGCTGTGTCCGCATGCCTATCACCGACGAACGGCGACCGAGGTGCTGTTCCCCAAGCTGCGGCAGCTCCTGGATCGTGGCGTCAAGTTTTGCATCAACAGCGACGACCCTGTGTACATGCACGACGTGTGGATTGATGGCAACATGGAAAAGGCATACCACCTCGGATGCTTGAGTGAAAAGGAAATGGTGCAGCTGGCGAGGAATGCGGTGGATATGTGCTGGGCGGATGAGGACGTGAAGAAAGAGATTTATGGCGAGCTAGATGGTGTGCAGATTAGTTAGATAGTAGGTAGGCTAGTACTGTAGAAGGTATAATAATGCAAGTTAAGCCTATATAAGGTATACAAGGTTAACAGGATTGACTTTTACAAATCTATGACCATATAATTTTGTTATATTTAACTCTATTATTTTGAGATGTCAATATATAGAGACAGTTGCAGTAAAATAAATATAAAAAAGGAATTTAATAGAATAGACAACAGAGTTATACTAATCCTAGGTTAGCAGGCTTACTTCCATACCCTAAGAGCCGCTCTTCTAAGCCTCCAAAAGGTGGCTCGTATAGTACTGTGGCTGTTGGGGTTGGCGAACAAAAAGGGCAATTTGGCTTCTCAATAGAAAACAAGTCGCCTTGAAGATTCTGATTACCTGCCTTGCCTGGTTTGAGGTCCAGCAACAGTTGCCCGAGTCGTCTGCTGATATTTAGTAGCCTGGAATGGCCGTATGGGAGCCTTCAGGCCGAGCGCGCGCAGACGCGCACCGCGATGGATTTGAACAGCAGATGAACTGTCGTCTGGGCTCACGGCCACCCATGGTTTTTTTATTGTGTCGCCTAGGACATATTGTTGTAGTCGGGACAAGAAAGTCCGCCCTTCGCCCCAAGGTCTGATAGGAATACCATGGCGAAAGGCTGAGGAAGTGTGCGCGAGTTTGAGGTCGTCGAATGGGATGCTTATAGATGCGAGTTGCTGAATCATCTAGGCAAGAGGGCCTATTATTAGTGGATTACTGTCCATGTCATGATTCCTGTAACGAAGGCCAGCAGGAGACGCGTTTGTACTTGACCGGCGTGGCCAGCAAGTGATTCAGCATTGGGGCAGAGCCAAACCTGGACCAATGCGATGCGACTGTAACTTATCCGGTCGATGGCGAGACGCTACGCCCGTGGGCAGACAGACTCAGCCGAACTCGAATCTCGGTGCATGGCTATGACTTGCCTCTCCGTCGTGGATGGGTTGCATATGCAGTGCTGTATCAAGGCTCGACGTTTTGAGCATTTTTGGCATTCGGTCGACTGCAGGTTGATTGCGTTGTCGAGAGCGAAGTGGGCTGGCGTGGCCGCGCATGTACAAACAAGTACCTACCCACTCCGTAACTACAGGGCAAGAATATGCTGGTGCAAGCACGCACAAGCCACGAAAAGGGCCCGAAAACCGGTGTGATGCGTTAAACTCCCTCTAACCAGCTGGCGCTGGAAGATCTGTGCCGCCCCTGTTTACAGCACTGTGGTAGGCGGCGGGCTGGTGGTTCCTACCGATCCGTGCCGTCCTGCCTCCACCTCCCTCCACTAGCACCTACCTACCTTATTGCCTAGCTAGGTACCTATATCTGATTACTGTACTGGCAGCGACGCCAAGGCAAGCACTCCAAGGTACTGGTAGAGACTGGCTTCTGGGGGCGCGTTTTGCGGTGTTGTGGACAATATCAACAGTGGCAAGAATACGCCAAGGAAAATAGGTCACGTAGCTCGTACAGCAAGGTAAAGGGTACCTAGGTAGGTACCTTGCTTGCCTATGTTCTGGGTGTACCTGACCTACCTAGCATACCCAAAAGCTGGGCGGGCGCCCAAGTACCTTCAAGTTCTTTGTCACTCACTGTATCCGTACCTCGTTTGTGCAACAGCATCCCCTTCTCGCTATTTATCTTGTCAGGTCCATGCCTTTCCATCATTCGCAGCAATGACTACTGTCTCTGCTGTTAAAACAACTACTTACGCTGTCATAATGCCTCTGGCAATCCTTTCTGCAGTCTTTGCCAGCTATTGGTATGCTTTCGGCGGCGCCAGGAATGTGCACCCGTTTGATCCCTATCATCCTCACTGGCAGACTGTCGTCTCTGCGAAAAAGGCAGAGCTGGCCGCCAAAATACCCCAGGAGTGGTTACTTTCTCAGACTGTAATTGACGATGCCAGGAGTAGACGAAGCATTGCCGGGGATTTCTTGGACAGCCTGCTCGATCCGCGCAATAGAGACATCACCACACGAGAGCCTGCCGAGATTGTTCACGACATAGCCTCTGGAAACCTATCCTCCGTGGATGTTGTGACGGCATTCTGCAAACGTGCTTCATATATCCACCAAATCGTAAGGAACCGTACCGGCGCCCCCCTTCCCAAGCTAATATCTGCCTGCCTAGAGTCCCGCGTTTCTCGAGATTGGATTCGACCTGGCTCTGGCTAGGGCTAGAGAGCTGGACGAATATTTCAACACTCATGGCCAGACAGTTGGTCCGCTCCACGGCCTTCCGATTACGCTCAAGGATCACTTTCATATTAAAGGGCTTGAAACCAGCTTCGGCTATGTTGAGTGGATAGGGACTTTCCAAGGCAAAAAGGGTACCGGTAAGGAAAAGAATGTTGAGAGTGAGCTGATCCGCCAACTCATCAGCGTTGGCGCTGTGCCTATTGCCAAGATTACTCTAATGGTCAGTACCCGGGCTCCTGAAAATAACAACAATATTCTCGGTTATTCATGGAACCCATATAATCAAGAGCTATCTACTGGAGGGTCCTCTGGGGGCGAGGCTCTCGTGCAAGCACTTAGAGGCAGTGCAGTCGGCTTTGGGTCAGATTCTGGAGGTTCCGTTTCGATGCCATCCTCCTACAATGGTATTTATAGTGTAAAGCCCTCACCAGGGCGGCTTTCATTTAAAGACGCGGCTGGTTCTGGTCTCGGTAATCTCGCCATAACCGCAGTTGTTGGCGTCATGGGGCCTTCAATTTCCGCTCTCCGCCTTGTGTTCAAGTCTTTGATGGAAACACGGCCGTGGGAGCATGACCCTTCCGTCCTCCCAATACCATGGAGAAGTGATCAAGAGGTTCCGCCAGATGCGATTCTCAGCTTTGGGTTCATGGAAAATGACGGCGTCGTGGCCCCTCACCCCCCCATTGCGCGGGCGCTTGAAATAGCCTCGAGTGCTGTCAAGAACAAAGACCACAGGTTAGTCTCGACAAACTCGAACAGATACACCTGTTCTAACACAAACTGCAGCTCATTGCCTGGAACCCCCCCTCTCATGCTGCCGACTCCATACATGTAAGTCATCCCTGTTCCAGGAAATGGCATTCCAGCTCATATCCCAAGGGGCCCCTTGCACGTGGCGATGGTTGCCCGGACGTGTACAGCGCATTCAAATCTTCGGATGAACCAATAGTACCTCAGCTCTCGCACCTCTTCCCAAATGGAAACCCCCAAAATTCCATTCCTTTGCCAGACTATGAGAACATCACCCTGAAAATGATTGGCTTTCGTAACCAATACAGGGAGTACTGGGCTTCCACAAGCAGTCACACAAAGAATGGTAAGTTTATATACTCTTGCCAATTACAAATTTCGGGATACCGCTGTATCAAATATGACCTAAATATATGGCGCTACAGGCCGCCCGGTGGATGCCGTGATTCTCCCGGTGTCACCATATGCAGGTTTCAAACCAGGCAAGTTTGACTATTCTGGTAGGTAATATGGGTGCTTAGCTCAGAGTGAAAACATACTAAAGTTATTAGCATACACTAGTATCGTAAATATTCTCGGCTATTCCAGCGCCGTCGTCCAGGTGACGTTTGGGGACAAAAGCGTTGATGTGGTGAAAGACGACTACAAGCCACTTGGCGAAAGGGACAAACTCAACATGGATACTTGTGATTGCCATTCAATATCTCACGTTAATCCTTCCATATGTCTCACATAACATATTTCCTTTAGACGACGCGGATGCAAGCGATGGCGTTCCCGCTGCCATCCAGATCCTCGGACGCGATCTCGAAGAGGAAAAAATTCTCTCCATTGCTCAAATTGTTGCAGACGCGATAACAGAGTACCAAGCCAAGCAGGCGTAGTTTTTCTGCTTGAAAATGCATGATGCGGGAGGATTGTGCATCAGCCCACAGCTTCTGCAAACAACTGATAGTCTTTGTTTTCCTCTCAAGATCATATGCTGGTATGGTGCATACCGGCTTATTCTCGAGATGAGTACCCAAGTTTTCTATTCTGATGCTCAAACCAAAAGGCAGCAGCTGATGCCGTTGGACAAACCCAGAATTCAGCTTCCAATGGTGCGTCAAAGCTTCGGCAAGATATTTAGAAAATCCAAGGGTAGGTACTACTTGCAAGTCCCTACATGCTACTGCTTTGCTCAATTCCAAGGCTTCCCTCATCGAATGGGGGCTTTCGTCTTGATCTGATGCTACGCCAAATATCGTGGCCGACCACTCGTTTTGGTCGACCTATACCCCAATTGGTCACAGGACAAAAAGAGTCTACCTTTCCACCCTTAACTATAGCTATTATTTCTTTATACCGTTTGAGAGATATGAAGACCTTTCTCTAATAAAAAGAGCATTAATAATAGATGGGTTTTACATTTTTACTAAAAAAGCTTTTTAATTTTAATAATTAAGGTAATATCTGAATTATATATTTAATGTATAGTTTAGTCGTATACTATATTTTTATAAACAAATAGCAACTAGATTCTTCTTCTTTTCCCTTTTTTTTTTTCCTTACTCGAGTGTTTTGCTCACCATAGCAAGCCTCCGCATCCTTCTATACTAAGCAGGAACACTATATTGACCATGGTTTTAATGAAAATATCAAAGAAGCACTGTATTCGGTTGACGATCAAAGGAACACATAAATATGGTTACAAAAAATAAATCCTCACGAACATTGCAACTCTCAATCTCGCGACGACAATTTTTGGCGTACCCGTTTCGTCACGTGACTCTCCCAAAAAAAACCTCCAACATGAGAAAGCAATTCCACATCAAACAGCACGACTGAAAGGTTCAATGTAATATATCACGAGTTGTGTTATAAAAAAGAAAAAGCACAAAATGGCAGAGTCACAAAGATCGCCGTGCCGTATTACGGTCATGGCCTCGGGATTTGGTTCCAACTTTCAGGCTCTCATCGACGGCATTGCCAACGATAGTCTACCTCACAGCCGCATCATTTCGCTCATTACCAACCGCAAGAGCGCTCATGCCACAGCTCGTGCCGGCAAGGCCGGTACGTTTTGTCTTTTCCTTTTATAGCTATTTCTCTGCCATTTCACAAGATTTTTATATATACTATTTAAAATGCAGAAAATGCTAATGTGAGAATTTAGGCATCCCCTGGGAGTACTTTAATCTCATCAGCAACGGCTTCCAACAAAAAGGTGAAAAGGATGAGGCAAAAATCGCCGAAGCCCGTCGACAATACGACGCCGCCCTCGCACAAAAGATTCTCTCCGCGCCGCAAGAAAAGCGGCCAGAGCTCATTGTGCTTGCGGGCTGGATGTACGTCTTTTCGCCGGCGTTTCTGGATCCCATCGACAAGGCGGGCATCCGCATCATCAACCTGCACCCCGCCATGCCCGGTTCGTCTCCTCCCGTCTCACTTTCCGATGCCATTTTGGCAGTCCCAATGTGACGTGGGTGCTAACTTTTTTTAGGCGAATTTGACGGCGCCAGCGCTATTGAGCGCGCCTTTGCCGCCTTCCAGGCCGGCACCCTCACCCGCACCGGCATCATGGCGCACTACGTCATTGCGGAAGTCGATCGCGGCGCGCCCATCCTCGTAAAGGAGATTCCGTGGGAGGGCGAGGATCTGGACGCGCTGAAAGAAAAAATTCATGGACATGAGCACGCCCTAATTGTCGCCGCCACGGCCAAGGTCGCCAAGGAGATTGTCGAGAGCCGGTCGTGATGTTTCCAACTGCCCGGAAACACAAAGTAAAATGTGAAAAACATAAAAATGGACACCGTTCGATTTATCTGCATTGTTATACCAATCAAGTCGTCCAACATCATCGCAGGCTCGGCTAACTGAGGCCGGGGGCAGCGGGTTTTTGAGTACTTGAGTGTGCGTCTTTGCGCAACCGCGCCATCTCGGGACGGAGCTGCTCGTTTTCTGTTCATTTTACATTCACGCTGTTCAAAAAAACACAAAAAAGAAAGTATGCGGCTGCAGGGGGGGCAAAACGCCGAAACGGCAATTATATAAGCCGTGTCACACACGTGCATGGCATTTTATATATCACATCGAGCCATCTTCTTCTCACTTTGTCATCAGAATCCGACAAAGCAGCAAATTCGTCTGAGCCACTGTTACACCGATCACGCTCACGTAAAGATGTGGGGTTGACTTTACTTTGTCTCGCAAAGTGCATGGAAAAGACAGTGGCGGACGTAATTACCGCAAGCGAACGTCCGGAAAAGAGGCGCCGCTGCTGCAGGGACCCTTCCCGACCGGGCGCAAGATGATTAACGACGCCGCCAATTCCCAGCAGGGGCATCCCGCCCACGGACAGACGGACGAGAGCCAAAGCATGGACACGCAGCCGCCTCTACTCGACCACGCAGCCGTGCAAGAGCAAGCATCGAGACTCGGCATCAGACGCCTAGCTTCAAGAGAGCTGAATAATCCTTCTCACATGAAACGACTAAAGACGACGAGTGATGGAGAAGATGCTAAACCGCGAACAATACCCTTCCCAGACAAGGTATGTCGTCTGCGTTACACTACTCTCCATATCACACGCTGAATATCTCCACAGCCCGCCGTGGTGGAAGAAGAAGCCGGCGAGATTGAGTACCACGTCGTCAACAACGATGGCACCCACGAGAGCTTCATCATCCTCACTGGCCTCAAGTGCCTGTTCCAGAAGCAGCTGCCCAAGATGCCCAAGGACTACATAGCCCGCCTCGTGTACGACCGCGCCCACCTGTCCATTGCCATCATCAAGCACCCACTCGAGGTCGTTGGCGGCATCTGCTTCCGCTCTTTTCCCTCGCGCACGTTTGCCGAAATCGTCTTTTGCGCCGTTGCGTCCGACCAGCAAGTCAAAGGCTACGGAGCGCACCTCATGTGCCATCTCAAGGATTATGTTCGCGCCACCTCACCCGTCATGCACTTTCTCACGTACGCAGACAACTACGCGACCGGATACTTCCAGAAGCAGGGCTTCAGCAAGGAGGTGACGCTGGACCCGAAGCTGTGGATGGGCTGCATCAAGGACTACGAGGGCGGCACTCTCATGCAGTGCAGCATGCTGCCGCGCGCGCGCTATCTAGAGGCTGGCCGCATGCTGCTGAAACAGAAAGAGACTATCCTCTCCATAATTCGCCCGCTGAGCCGCAGCCACGTTGTGCACCCGCCGCCAGCGCAGTGGGCCGGCGACAACATCACGCCCATCGATCCAATGTCCATTCCCGCGATCCGCGCGACAGGTTGGTGTCCGGCGATGGACGAGCTGGCGCGGGCGCCGAAGCACGGGCCGCACTTTACCGAGCTGCGGCGGCTGCTATATCAGGTGCAGAACCATAAGCAGGCGTGGCCGTTTCTGCATCCGGTGAACAAAGACGAGGTGACGGATTACTATACTGTGATTACGGAGCCGATGGATCTGTCGACCATGGAGGAGAGGTTGATGCAGGACGGCTATGCGGAGCCGAAAGAGTTCATCAAGGATATGCAGCTCATCTTTCGGAATTGCAAGCTGTATAATGATTCGACGACCGTGTATAGTAAATGCGCGGTCAAGTTGGAAAAGTACATATGGAGTCTGGTCAAGGAGGTGCCCGAGTGGTCGAACTTGCTTGAAGATGCTCCATGTAAGTAGTATGAAGATGCTACGCCTGACTAAGGCTTGCATTTCATAAACAGAAGACAGAAAAGATATTGCCACGTCTAATGTTGCTCTTGATTTGCAGCCAACCCTGACTCTGCACTACTGACCGAGTGGAGGGAGTATACGGGTGGCCGGCAGAGTACCTTTACGCCAACAAGCTTTTGAGCTAGGCTGGCCGAACAAAAAGTGAGAAGCAGGAGAATCTTTGTCTCTTATTTCTACATGAAGATGGACTAGACAAAAATGTACAACACCCGGTGTTCGCTGGTCGTCACCGACCCAGCTACTAATCAGGCGCTCAAGTGGTTGTCTCTCGGAGATCGGACGGGATCCAGATTTTTCACTCGGCTATGGCCGTACATGGTAATTGAACAGGCAAACTTGCATTATGAACACGTCGGGTTAGATCATCGTTGAACAGAGTCATATCATTGGGGGGGGTTGTAGCAACCGAGAGCCTGTGGATCACAATGACTAAATTGGTTTCAGACTTCAACTTAGCTTGCACAATGCAATCGTTAAGCCCGTAAGACTATATATACGTAATATAGATCTGTCACACAAAGCATCTGATTCTGTTGGCGACTTCCTCGGCACAATCCACGGGGCTTAGATGGCCACTACCTAGGATTAAACCCCACTGAGACTCCCTTATTCTATCATGAACCTCTTTCTTCACTCTCTCTGGGGTTTCAACCACATCTTTCTCCGCTGCCAATACTAACGCTGGGACTCGTATAGCATCGGTCAGCTCTGCAAAGTCCTCCTCCATCCCGTACCTCGGCCAAGCAGCTCTTGCCCACACGTTTCCTCGCAGCTGATCTGCAACCAGTACGTCGACTACATCTTTCGCAGGAGAAGATGCAGTCAACACATTCAATGTAGCAAAAGTTGCGGTATCAATGCTCTCGTAAGCCGTCATTTGCTGGTCCTTCATCTCTGGCGGTAGTCGGCATGAGGATAGCGGCGCAGGGCTGAGCAGGATAATGGATCTGAGACCGGCAGGGCTGCGCGCAGCCACCACCTGAGCTACCTTGGCACCCATGGAGAGCCCTATCAGGGTAAAGTCGCCCAGACCGAGCTGCTCTACGACGGCTTCTACGTCAGATGCGAGTAGACTCATGGAGTAGGCATCCTCGGAGGCGGGGCCAGACGATTCCCCCCAGCCTCGAAAATCCAGCGAGACAATTTGGTACTCGTCAGAAAGGTGACGGACCACCCATTGCCAGGTCCTGGACGATCCTCCCCAGTAGTGGAGGAAGACAAGCGCAGGCTTGGCAGAGCGGCAGGGTGGGCTGCTGATTATGGCGTGTATCGCAACATCGTTCCCCAGATTGAACTTTTGACTGCGAGGGGCCATCGTTTCGCTACCGGGAAATTTATGCGTTTGTGCTTGGAAAATGATTCTCACTCGTGTTAGCGGCTTAAATTCATATTTATAATCTGTCTAGCCAGAGATATGGCGCTCAAGTTCTGTTCCGGTCCGCCCCGAATTTAGGCGTGCGGAATCTCCAAGTCTCATGTGCACTTACACACGCCACATTTGGAATCATACACAGTATTCCATCTAAATAGCAACCAACTAATATATAATAGGAACGCAGTTCGTCTCACTATAAGGGCGACTAGTAGAAAACTTATATCCGAGCATGCGCGGATATATTTTAAGTAGAGCAGTTTTTCGTAGAATAGTACAAGTACAATCTTACAATGGGGGCGTATGCGAGAAGCTAAAGACTTACACCCGGCCAGGCTCGGATATGCATTTTACAGACTAGTATAAGAGCATACGTTAGGTACACTCATCTAAATAGTGAACTGACAAAGCACTCACCTTGTACAATTACTGTTTACCAACCTGTCTTTCTCTTCAATTGCCCAGCAGTCGACGCCGTGTAGCAGCTAGCCATGTCTCGCGAAAATCCTCTTCCGAATACAACGACGGGCAACGAAAAGCCGTCGCCGCGAAACATTGCAGTCATTGCGTGGACTGGGATGGACCTAACAGACTTCACCAGCTCGATTGAGGTCTTTTCGCATGTGCGCGATGCATCGCGTGCCCGACTGTACAAGACGACGACTGTCGGCGACGATGAAATCTCCATCACGTCTCAGGGCACCGCCATCAAACGAGAAATTACTACTGAAGACTTTATCGCCAACAAAAAAAGCTTCGACATACTGGTCATACCAGGCGGCGGAGGCTTCACAGGCGAGAGTATGCCCCAGCCCGCTGGCTTGCTATCGGCACTGCGCGAGTTCAAGCAGCTCGATGGAGGACAAGGTCAGCGAGTGATCTTGTCCATCTGTGCTGGCAGTTTCTTTCTCGGGCAAGCTGGCTTGCTGGAAGGAAAAGTTGCGACGGCGCACCCGAAAAGTCTCGCAGACTTGAAGAGGCTGTGTGCAAAGCACGGGGGCTCTACGATTGTGCGACAGCACTATGTCGATGCGGGCCTCTCCGAGACTGGCATACGCATAGTCACATCCGCTGGTATTACCAGTGGATTTGATGCTGCTTTGTATGTGGTGGAAACAGAGCACGGTTTTCCGGCAGCGGACATGGCTCGGGCTATTATGGACGCGGAGTACCGCCGAGAGGCTTTACCTTTTGGTATATTCTAGTCGCTTGTCTGGCTGGCGATCCTCCGAATCGGTCGAAGCTTTTAGCTATGGAAACTAGTCATGTTGTTGAAATGCACTTGCTGATCGCGACCGACAAGATGCAGGAGGAGACTGATGGAGCGGATGTATGGGAGCATGAGAGAGTTGTGTGCCATCATACTTAGGAGGTTTATATATTACTTGATTCAAGCATTTCCTTCATCTCGGGTTTTTTTGGAATTATTAGAGCGAGCCTTGGTTAATCTTTGCTTACTCACTCGAGGACGTCGTCATTCTCGGGCCACGAGGAGTGTGTGCCCGGTCGAACCAGCCTCACCGCGAAAGCACACGCAATTGATCATATTATTTATTCATTGGAAAAGTTCAGTTCTGTTCTTTTTACAGAGCCACGAGAAAAAATGCGCTTATACATCACAAATGAAAAGTCCTCCGGCCTCTATGCTGTTCCTACCATCCTGATCCTCTCTTCCACCCTCCCATCACTTACTTTCCCCGTTTACTGCTCCGCCTTTTGCTTCTCAATTCTCGCATCAATCTCCTTTAGCAAGCTCACCAGGTCCGCCTCTTCGCCCTCCACCTCGAGGCCCTCCTTCACCCACTCCCTCGCCTCGTCCAGCCTCGCCATCTCCACCAGACATCTGCCTCGGCGCCACCACGCCTTTGCGTTGCCCACCCTCCGCGCCTCGACGCTCGCCAGCGCGTCGACCGCGCCCTCGGGCCAGTTCAACAGCGCCATGTGTGCCTGCGCGCGGTTCGCCAGCAGGCCCGAGACTTCCTCTCTGACGAGCGCGCTCGGCTCCCACAGCGGCCGCTGCAGCGCCATCTGCAGACCGAGGGTGTACATCTTGACCGCGTCGTCGTATTTCGCCTTGCGGTACTCGTTGTTGCCATTGTCGCGGAGCTTGGTGACTTGCGCCGTGCGCTTGGGGTTCACGGGGATGGGGGGCGGGGGCACGTTGCCGGGTGTTTCGAGGGCCAGCAGTGCGCGGTGCAGCTCGTTGAGCTGCGCAAGCTCGGCGTTGAGCGCGCGCGAGGTACGGCCTGTCGAGACGTCCTTGGTGTCGGGGTTGAGGGTGATGGGGAGGAGGTCAAAGTGTTCGAGGTCTGACATGGTTGCTGTTGTCGCTTTTGTGATTTTTTTTGGTGTTGCTTTTTATGCTTCGCGGCTTTAACTAGTCGAGGTGCAAATAGACAAGTCGTATCCGGTGTTGGGTAATTGTGGTGGTGCTGAGTGGAAGCTCTGAATCCTGGCTTTTCGGTGTTGGAGCTCGGGAATTATAAAGGCCAGACCCGCGACAGAGGACACTTCACAGCACAGCGTCAAGCCACCCGCGCTATCTTATCGGCACATGATCTGGGGGAGAAGGTGGACCGCACATCGCTATAGTCCACTCACTACCCTAAAACGCACATGGGCAGTCGCATGAAATTGGTACTGTAGCGAGCGGCGCCATGATATCTTGAAAGTGAAAATTCAATATTAGCAATTGCAATTACATCATTCAATCTGTGCATATAAGCATAACACATGCTGATGACCACTAAGAAGAGCGTGGCTGTAGCATCCGTGTTGACTTGAGCTTCCGTATCCTACGGGGCGAGCCAAGCGCCTTACCAGCAATACAATGTCGTCATACTGTGTAGCTATTTCACATCGATCAGATAACTCATATACGCGTAAGATAAAGTAATCATGAGAATTGTATTCCATTTCTACTCCTATGCAGCAGCCCACATCCCTTCTCTCCCTCCTCGACATTATCCCTTTTTCCTTGTTCATCCGCAGAGCAGGCCAAGAAAGAAGAAAAAAGAAGCCAAGTCGCAGGTTGGCGGGGATAAATAACCGTTCATTTTATAAACCGAATAAAAAAACCATTGACCGGTTACATGTTTGTCCTTTTTGTATGTTTTTTTTGTCTTGTTTGTCTTTCCGTCGTTTCCGTTTTTTGTAGTCTTCCGCAAAGTGTCCAGCCATCCGCCACCCGTCGATTGTTGTCGCATGCGCTCACGAAACCACAAGGTTGGATCGTTGTCTCGTATGTGAAATGTGTGTTGGGATTGTTGTTGTTCTGTACTGGGGGTTGATTTTGTTTTCCTTTCGTCTTCTTCCTCTTCTCGCCTCTCTGCCTGTCCAGTTTTGCGACAGAAGAGGCGCCAGTCCAGCCAAAACAAAAGAGTTTCATATAGAACATTCAGGATAAAAAACAATCATCCGTTTTCTCCCCCCAAAATCAAAAACCATGCCACTATCCCTTTGCCATCACGTAGCAAGCAGCAAAACCGTATTGTAATTCCCTATGAACCACCGCGCCAATCTAATGAAACGCACGACAAATGACCAGACAATGCGAAAGCGACATCCATCCCTCTAGACCCCGCAAGGTTTCAGAGACAAACATCCGCCACTTAGTAGCCGAGAGCAGCAAGCTTCTTGGTGGCCTGGCTCTTGCCAGCGGCAGTCTTCTTGGCGTCGGTGAGTTGGCGGGCGGCGACGCGCTTGCGCTCGTAGTAGGCGGCACCCTTGGCCTTTCTTCTCTCCTCCAGGCGGGCGACGACGTCCTGGTACTTCCAGCCGACCTCGTGGCTGAGACGGCCGACGGTGCAGTACTTGCGGCCGGGCTGCAGGCGGAGGACACGGAGAGCCTGGGGAACGACCATCTTCTTCTTCTTGTCGTAGGGGGGAGGGACACCCTCGAAGACCTTGAGGCGCTCGAGAGCGGCGGCACCGCGGGCAGTCTTGTGGGGGATCATGCCACGGACGGCCTTGTAGAAGATGCGGGAGGGAGCGCGGAAGTGGAAGGGACCTGGCAAGTTAGTATGCGCCAGAGGTACTCAGGCAGGGAGTAGAGACTTACCACCGCGGGTAGGATTGAAACGGGTCATCTTGCGGAGGTAGGCGTGGTACTTGACTGTAGGAGGTCAGTATTGGTTCGGTTCACGGTGGGGGGTATGCCAATGCGATCGAGCGCGCCATTGCACCTCGAGGCGCTCGCAGAAACTGTGTGGTATAACGTACGCTTCGAGCGGAAGAACTCGCCAGAGATGTTGAGGGCCTCGCAGCGGACAACAACGACCTTCTGGCCGCTGAGGAGCTGCTTAGCAACAATGGAGGCGAGGCGACCGAGAAGGTGGCCCTTGCCATCGACGACGACCTGTAAAACATGAACCATTAGCCCGATGCACTGTATCCCCATTTCCTTGTGGTTTCAGCCTTCTCTCAAGCCCATCCAGTCCCAAAGCAACGGCTTTCCCAATGATTCGCGGGGAGATGCATGGCCAAGCACGGCGGCGAATTCGGCGTCGGTCGTAATTTTGCCGCAGTAGAAAGTGCAGTATCGCATGTGCCATGCATCCGGTCGCTCATCCCGTGAACCTCTTGGGAATCCGTCGCAGTGATTTTGTGCGGGCGTTGAAGAAGGCGGCGGCCATCCAGATGCGGTGGTTTAACTCACAACCGACTCGAAGGAAGACATTGTAACCGATTTCCTTTTTTAAATGTGAAATGAGAGGAAAGAGAAAAGAATGTTCAAGTCGATCAACTTTGAACAAAAACAAATCCTCGAGGCGAAAACGAGAATCTGGTTTTCCTGTGGTTGCTGTGGGTTAGTGTGTCGTTCCCTGGGCGGAAGAGAAGTGGTTCGCGATTTACGAAAGAAAATCCAGTTGAGCACACTGTGCTTGAGGGCTAGAAGGTTGTGCCTTTGGCTGAAGGGGGCGCTAGCTGCAATTGGTCTAGGGCCAGAACTTTAGCAAGCGAACAGGGCTCACAGTTGAAGAGTGCTTAGGGCACCAAGACCTAGCGGATTCGCCTGCCGAAGATTGGCCGGGAGGCCCGCCACCACCAAAACCGGGAGAGTATCACGTGATGAGTTTAAGCTGGTGCTGGAGAAGCGAGTCCTAATCTGGGAGTGGGGCTTTGTATGTCACTGACCAGTGGCAGTCGCGCGCGTCTCACACTGTTCAACAGGTGCCCAGAGTACGGCGCTTTATTCAGGCCCTCTGCCTGCCACCTCATAGCCTTTGCTTTCCATCGTATCGCAGCGGGCGGATATTCATGGAAGGAGATGAGGAACTTCCAGGTCCTGCCTACAGGTCTGGTCTGTATTCTGACCCCCAAATGGTGAAAACATTGCGTGACTAAAAGCAGCGATAGAAGAGCGTCTGCCATTCTCCTGTCCCGAATTTATCTTTTGAATGACACCGCTCTCCTTGCTACCTTCCCATATCCTCCCCGTGGAAGTTTCCTTTTTATCATCATTATATATGAAATAGATGAGTTTGCTTCAGCGCGCCTGACCCTGCGGTACGCCAGCACGACGGCCTCGAAGAAGCCATACTCGTGCAACAGTCGCAGGGCCAGGAATGCCAAAGGTTTTCGGTGAGCTTAGATGCCCGGCTCACTCTGATACGCGTCGCGCGTCGCTTGTAAAAACGCTGCCAGGATTGGCGTCGACTTGCTCGTCGCGGTGCTGCCGGTCTGCGGGTCTGGCTTTCCAGGCGTCGACAACGGGGCGTTGAAGTAGGTGGCGCGGCCGTTGGACCGCATTTTCTGCCCAATCGTGCTCAACAGGTTCTCTGAAAGGATTCGACGTAAGCCATCGTGCATAGGGAGCGGACTGCAAGTCAGGTACCGTAGATGTCCAAAACGGTCGGCTTGGATTGCTGGTATTGGCCTGTTCTACACAGACCAGTCTATTCCCGATAATCAAATGATCGAATCTACCTGTAACCACACTGCCGCTGTCTTATGCAGTCCAATGCTATACACTCCATATGCCAAATACAAAAGCCAGTGGCAAGTTTTCTTGTTCTCCTCGTCCGACTTACACAGCACCAGATTTTGCGTTGTTCTCTCTCGGTATATTATAAATCAATCCAATCCAATGGCCCGCAAAAAGAAGAAAAAAGTAAGCTTAAACGGGGTGAGGAGCGTCTATCTGTCAACAGGTCCTCGCGCGACGTCAACTTGCTTCAGCACATCTTGCACAGTACGGATCAGATCCTTTCGACTTTGTCGCACATCCGGGTTGCCCTCCGTGTCCACCTCGTCCAGCTTGAGCACTACGTGCTGCAGGATCGTCTCGGACAACCGCGTGTGCTCGTCAGTGCGCTTGCGCGCGTCGGCGGGAGGCTTGTTAATGTACTCCTTGCACATCGGCAGCCATTTTGTCTTGAAATCATTGGCAATCTCGTCGATGCGTCTCTGGCCGGCCGCGCCGGGCACGGGCGAGGGTGACTTGGCCCCGCCGGAGGTGCTGTCGCCGGGACTGGTGGCTGAGTCTCCGTCGCCGGCGTTGCGCTTCTTGGCTGCCTTGCGCTTTTTATTCTTTCTCTGGGACTTGCTCTCGCCGACGACAACCATTTCCTCGTCCGAGGCGTCGACGCGGCCGTTGCCCTCGGGCAGGATGGCCATGAGGACGCTATTGTTCCTCACGCCGTAGTCGCGCACGGGTGCCGTCTGATCCTTGAGCTGAAGGCCCTTGTAGAGAAACTTGAGGTAGCGCCACTCGCGCGGTGGCAGGCCCATCATGAGCCCCGCGCGCTCAGCAACGTCGGAGACCTTGAGCTTGCCGTCGCCGATAACGTGTCGGGGAAAGTGTGTCGGGTAGTTGACGCCGCGGCTCTTGATAAGCAGCACGTCGTCGTCGGCACTGGGCGAATGCGGACGGCGCGCATTGTTACTCGACGCGGAACCGAGACCATGGTCGTCGAGGTCCTGCGAGGTTATGTATGCGTAGTCGTCTTCGGTGACGGTGGGCACGCCACCGGGCTGGGAGCCGTAGGGGCTCCGGGACCAGCCGTAGCGGGACATGGTAACGGGAACGGCGACGAGGGCGGCGGCAGCGGTGTAGACGAGCGAGGGGTGGAGGCCGAGGGTGGTGGAGATGTACTGGTTGGAGGAGTCGAGGGTGGCCGAGAGGGAGTCGAGGGTGCCAGTGATGTAGCTGCCAATGTTTTGCAGGGCACCGGGGGATGCCACGGCCGCGCGGGTAGAATCCACCTTGTCGATGGGTGGTAAGGTGGCCTTGTGAGAGGACACCTTGGTTGGGTAGATATTTTGTTGGTATCGTGAAGGGGTGCGATGCGGGGGGGATGTGGTGTGATGTTTCGTCAAACTGAGAGGGAGGGCGTTCTGCGACGAGCCGCACGAGGACAGGCGGGGGACAGCTGGCGGAGTGACTCGGCCGTCGTACAGCTTCTCGTGTGATCAGGTATGTATTCGCCGAGGGTTGGCGACAGCTGGCGCGGGGTTGGGCAGCAGTCGAGGCAGCGGGAGATGCAGTCTGGTTGACTGGATGTAGGTTGGATCGTCAGGGAGGTCAGGGCGCATTGTGTCTTTTCAGCGGGGCGACATGGACGGCTACCCTGTAGATGAGAATCAATTTGGAGGGCTAGATAGCCGCGGCTGCGATGGATCAGGCATCAATTGAAATGTGGTTTCTCTTTATCTACGGTGTTTCAATTGAGCTGTAAGATTTCTTAGGAGAGTTTGTCCGTATCTAGGCCTCCCGTGCTGCACGACTTGATCTCGACCTGGTGCACGACGCGGCTGCCAGCAGCTGGGTGCCAACCAACATCTTGTTTGGGGTGAAGTGTATGAAGTGCCCGGCTTTCTATTTCTGACCCTTCTTCTACTGAATTATATCGAGATTAGTAAGGCGGCATCCCTAATTTCAGCCTTATTCCGACCAACATCCAATGAATGCCACCATTGCCGGCATCGTAGACAAATCCTCACCGGCGAGTGGCCGGGCCCGCCGCGGGAATCGCCTAGAAGCCTGCCTGGAGGGGACCAGCGCCGCTTTGGAATCCAGGCCGGCGACGCTCCACAGGGACCAAGCTATAGGTAGGTAACTAGCGCTACCTATCCGAAGGTATACATGTACCTACCTAGGTTATAATACAGCGGACTGCCGCCTCTGCAAGACGCCCGCCAATAAGGAGAAGCAAGCAAAAGCAGGCCGGAGAAAAAAAAAAGGTACAGATTACAATTGCATCATTGAAAGCCACCATCTGATTTCGTCATCACACCCGCTCGCTCCAATTCACCCGAAGGATCGATTTCAAATCAAAAGCCCTTTTCCTTGCCGCTAGCCGCCACCAGTACGCCCATCCAATTGCATCACCCAATTGCATCACCAGCGCCAATCCAAGGAGCTGCTGCAAGCAAATGCACACTACCAGGGTCCTTCGTGCAGCGCCGCCTCTACGCCGTCCCGCTTTATCGCCAACTGCTGCTGCAACAGTCCCCGCCGCTTTGAGAGTCGCCGTCCCCGCCGCCGCGAGATTTAATAACCAGACCTTCCGCCGCCGTCCATCAACCCTTTCCTCTCCATTACCAATGTTGAACTTTTTCCGCAACTTCTTCTCATCACCCTCTCCCGAAGCAGTCGCAATGGCCTCCCAGAAAGCCCAAAAGCTCATTGACGAGAACCCCGTCAGTAAGTGCAGACACCACCTACGCACGATCGATGCCGTCATACCCCTCCTTCCGCTGCGCCGGCATCTCCATTGCGCAGCCAAGCAGAGCTTTCAACAAACTGACACTTGTCGCTTCTAGTGGTGTTCTCCAAGTCCTACTGCCCTTACTGCAAGGCCACCAAGAGCCTCCTCAGCTCCCTCGATGCCGACTTCAAGGTCGTCGAGCTCGACCAAGAGTGTACGCCCATCTAGCCCCTCCCCCCTCCTGGCATGATTAGGGATTTACTGACACGTTCGAAAACAACAGCCGACGGCAGTGCTGTCCAAGACGCCCTCGAGGAAATCTCCGGCCAGCGCACCGTCCCCAACGTCTACATCTCCAAGAAGCACGTCGGCGGCAACTCGGACGTCCAGAACCTCAGCAGTTCCGGCAAGCTTAAGGCCCTACTCACCGAGGCCGGCGCTCTCAAGGCGTAAGCGAACGATAAACACCCTTTGGCTACCCATTTTGTTTCTCTCATGTCCCGATGAATCGGGTTTGCAAAGTTGGAAACTGATTGGGTTTGGTGTTTCAGTGCAAGACTATAGAGGCGATGTCCCGATGAATCGGGTTTGCAAAGCTGGAAACTTATTGGATTTGGGTTTTCAGTGCAAGACTATAGAGGCGGAGCGGCGATATGTTTTAATAGACCATATATTTGAATAGAAACAGCACGTTCGAAAAATGATGGGAATCCTGGAATTTATTTCATGTCGCGCTCGCTAGTGATTCACTTGCCGGTATGCTGCTGTCGGTACTGAGTGAACGCTACCATCAAACAAGGCCACATGGGCCGAGGGCAATGTGTAGCGCCAGAGTTCAAGATGTAAATATTGCATTGAAATCATACCGCTGAGTGGTTTATGTGGTACTACTCGCCGCGAGCAGTCTATGTCCGTCTTTTAGTACCGCAATGGCAAGTATCTTCCCTGCCCTAATAATACAAATTGTACATGCAAGTCTGATGAGCCGACGCGTCTACACCACCTGCGTCGCGACCGTGCCCACCGGCCGCTCCACAAACTCCATGACGCCCTCGACAATGTTCTTGCGCGCCGGCTCCGATGCCACCTTGCTGCCGGCCAGGTAATTCAGCCAGAGCAGATGGCTGAGCCTCTCATCCGTAATCGTGCCCAGGACCTCGCGCTGCGGCTTCTTCTCGGTGCTGCCCGTCGACGCGCCATCATACGTCACCGCCAGCGCGCCGCTCTCGTTGCGGCACAGCAGCATCTCCTTCTTCTTGGGCACCTGCCCGCGGTTGAACAGCGCCTTGAAGTCCTTCATGGCGGTGCCAAATGCCTCGTCGCTGTACGCATCCTTGTCGAGCGACGAGCGGGCCTGGATGGCGCGCACGAAGCCGTCGCGGAGGTGGTGGAAGTCGGTGTCGCGCACGGGCGAGATGCGGATGACGCTGCGCAGCTTGGCGTCGCGCAGGATGGCGTCCCAGAGCGCCTCGCCCTCGACGGGGTCCAGCAGGCGCTGGCGCAGCGTGTCCTTTTCCGAGGGGATCAGCGTCGTGGCGACCGAGTTTACGTTCTTGACGAGGTAGTGCTGCAGGCGCGCAATGTCCTGCGTCGCGACGTAGAGGCCGACCAGGTACACGTTGATGCCGATAAAGGTCACGCTGCGCATGCCCAGGCCGACGAGCGTGTACTGCGTGCCGGTTGAGTCGGAGATGGACGCCGCGATGGGGCTCTGCTGCTTCTTGTCGAGCGGCAGGTCGACGTCAATGGTGCGCGGGAACAGCGGCACCGTGCTGTTGCCCGTGGGCACGACCTCGTTGCCCTCCTCGTCGTGGAGAACGACTTTGCGCATCTCGCCGGCCTCGGTCTTGAACTGCTCCGTCGGGATATTGGACGGGGCGTCGAACTTGACACCGCCCGACCTGCCTTCCCTCGCATTCTTCTCGTTGATGGCCTTTTTCAGCTTCCACGCCGTGTAGATGAAGGAGATGACGCCCGCGACGGCGCCCGCGGTGAGAAACGCCGTGCGGTTGCGCTCGTAGTCGCGGCGCTTCGAATTGAGCTTGTTGAGATCGAACTCCTGCGACAGCTTAGGCGAGTCGCGTGAGGAATAGAGGGCGCGGTGGGCGGCGCGGAGGGCGGGTTGGCGAGCCGCCCGCTGGAGGGGTCGGAGAGTCGCGGGGCGCAGCATTGTCGGCGATTGGGTTCGGCAGCGGGGGAGAAGAGTCTGACGTTTGATTGCGAGGCACCAATTCGACCGCCGATTGAGAGGCGTCTTGATTGGGACCGAGATGAATCGTAGACAGCTGCTGAAGATGTGGTGCCAGATCGACGTCATGAATGTGCTGCACGTGACTTGATCGCGTCAGGCCTAATGAGAGACTGGGGAGTAGAGAAAAAAAGAAATGTCGGTAGTCATAAGGCAGAATTTTGAGATTTATGGAAATTAAAATTTGAATTAAGAAGTCATTGCTTGTAAATTATGACAAAATCAGTACACAAATTGGGAGGGTAGAGAGGACCAGCTTGACCTTGCATAGCGTAGATCTGATCTGGTCTACCGGATTCTTGGGGCGCGTGTCGGTAAATATAGATAGACCTAATTTGACCCCCTATATACACTAACTAATAAAGCTATATATCATATTATTTCCTAAGTTAACTAGTATGTATAACGAAATCCATCAAGAGGGTCATTCTAGAAATGTTCGTCAAAGTTAGCCATTGCATAGTTCCGGAAACAGGTCCCAACTTACGGCACTAGCTTCAACAGGCTGCTCGCCTTTATCCGCCAGCTTATTTTGTCGGTAAAAGTCCCAATCGCACAACAAAACGACAATAATCGTAAGAAGCGAACAAGCAATGCAGGCGTAGATTCCCGGCTTGTATCCCGTGGCCTTGTCCTGATCGCGAAAGATTAGGCTTCCAGCAATACCACCGATGCCACCAAAGCCAACTAAAGTGACGCTGCAAAATGCACGCTTCCACTGGCCGCGTATGTTGTTGGCCTGAAAGGCCATTGTAGCCGGTATGTTGCTGTTTGCGCCTGCTGTGACGAAAAAAACGCCAAGGTAACGTATAGCTGCGCTGGTATGCCAACCCATCATAGGCAGGCCGATGAGGCAAAGGAACATATTGAAGATAATGATAGGTCCACGAAGGTGGAACTTATCCCCAAACCACCCAGTAGCGAGCATCATAATGCCGGCAAAAGCATAGGGGGGGGCGACTAAGCATTGGGCAGTGCCGATGTCGAAGCCTATGTTGCCGACAAGAATGAGAGGTAGTGTGTAGGCTAGCGCATATGACACTGTTGTCGTGTTAAAGAATACCATAGCGTAGACCCAAATTTTCCAGTCGGTACTGCTGCTAAGAAATCCACGTATGTGAAAGGGCGGCACTTGAACGTCTTTGCGGTCCTCCTGGATGCGGTTGATGATCCACTGGCGCTCCGAAGGTTTGAGAAACTTCCATGTCTGTCTCTGCTGAGAGTCGGGGAAATCAACGAGGAGCCAGTAGGATATACATGCTAAGGCGCACGTAAGGGCCCCTTCGACCAGAAAGATCCAGCGCCAGCCAGTAATGCCACGCTGGCGGTTGAGTTGCATAAGCTATAGAACGAAGTCAGAGCTGACGAGTAGAAAGTATGGTGCTTGGCACTAGAAAGACATACACCATAGGCAAGAATGCCAGAGAAAGCCGACGCAACCGATCCGAGCAGGTAGAACAGAGAGTATCGTTTACCAATCTCATCTATAACTCTTTCAGTCAGTACGTCTCATTTGAAGCTGGATGGAGTGATCCTGGTCTGACGCCAGTCCAATAACTCACATCTAGTATACCAGGTACTCAGCAAGTAGACGCAGCTCGGGAAAAAACCTGCCTCTAACAGGCCAAGGATAGCCCTGAGGCCCGCAAGCGCACTGAAGCTTTGAACAAAACCCATGCCGATCATAGTAGCTCCCCAGAGCACCGTGATACCAGCAAGATGGAGACGTGGCCCAATTCTGCGAACCAAGAGGATGGAAGGGGCCTGGAAGATGATGTACGGAACAAAGAACACAAGATTGGCAATGTTCTGACCATAGCAAGACTTGTTAGTTTCGTGCCATGTAATAATAGGTTCCTCTGATAGACGACTGCTCATAGAAAAAGATGACACTTACATACTGAAACCCCTCAAGATGCAGTTCCGTTTTCATTCCGGCGATATTGGCGGCACTCATGTTGGTACGGTCCATGAGACTAACGCAGTACATGATGCCAACAGTAACGACGAGTCGGAGGTCAACACGACGAATAACCCTGCGCTGCTCATCGGGGGTCAAGTCCACTTCAAAATGATTCGTGGTTTTGCTGCATACATTATCGGCGTCGCCCTCAGTGACGTCGATATGCACGAATCCAGTGTCCTGTATTTCGTTTACATGCTGCTTGGGAGAAATTGCGCCTCCATTTTCCATGATGAGGATTTTGTACGGGGTCGCTATCGTCGCTAATTTGGCGCACAATTTCCTCAAGAAAAAAAGACAATTTGGTGTAATTGAACAAAGGTAAATAGAAAGAGCGACAAGAAATGTCGAGGCAGGTATGATAGTATGGGACAGAGGGAGAAAGTGTGAAGATTTGGGCCGTGTTTATATACATAAGTCCATGGCGTGTTGTTGAAGTACGATTTGGTTAGTACTGCGAATGGTTCAATAATTTACAGCGCTACTACCCCGGGTTATTGGCAGTTGAAAAAGGCTGCTGGCGTCGAAGCCGAACCAGTCTCATGATAGGTCGAGCACAGCGATTGGTCACCTTATCACCCTTGTATGGAGAGGCTTTTGTTCCCAGCCAAGGCTACGTCGTCTGGCACTTAAAAGCTCTAGTCAGATGCGAGATTTATTGCCACAGCCAAGGGTGTCTCGAGTCTACCGTAGTTCACCGAGATCCGAGCCGAAAGGAGAGCGACGTGACCAGCCTCGGCAGCTTCCCTGACTTACCGAGATTTCCTGACACATGAAGCCGGGAATGGTAATTCGAGAAGATCCCCGCCAGTATGTAATGGCCAAAACATCGCCATCAACTGAGTATCCAATCACTTTCAGAGCCCCAGTAGAGAAAAGGTAGCGGCAAAGCATTAACTTCACTGAAACTATACTATTCAGCCTATGGTACAGCCTAACATCCAAATATGTTGGCACACATTACCTCTTGTTTTAGTATTCACTGGCCTCATACTCGTAGCGAAATTTGTCAAGTAGTGAACCAACGCCATTCGACTGACTGTAGCCTCGGGACATCTGAATACGCGGCTGCTATAGCCACTCAGGCTTGTGACGAGGATCGTCGTGAACTCGAATTAGGGAGCTGCAGCCCACGGCTAATGAGATGAAGATATTAGTTTCCCCTCATATTTGCTGAAAAGAGCAGAAAGCTTGAGATCCAGCGTAGTGATGCACAAGGTATCTGCATCCGAGTGGCTCACAGCTTAAATAAGGCCGAGGCTAGTCAATGCATTGGTATCCAAACATGGAACTAGTCAACGGACTTGGCACGAGTCGGAACTGACAGTGAGAAGCAATATGGCTAATTTCTTTTACAAGCCCCAAAAGAGTCTCCATTCCCACATGGTCTAGGCCGTCTTCAAACCCGAGGCCTGGCCGCGGCTGAATCCGAGGTCACCGACTCGCCCATCCAACGGGGCTAGAGTGCCCGGGATCCACAGCCAAAGAAACTTCCCCACGGGGTATCGGCGATCTTGCCTCATAGCCTGACGGGGTGCTGTGACTAAAAGGACGATTCTTCCATCCCTTTGGCAGTGCGAAGCCTACACCTAAGTCACGAGACCCACTTTAGACAAGGTACTTAGAAGGTACGTAGTCAGCTGCCATAACAAAACGCCTTTTACAGCAGTTATCATATTAAATAATTTTTGAAAAATATAATGGCTAGTAGTGAGAGTTAATTCCTACTTTATTCTAGCGATACGGAGCTTTTTATCCGGCTAGATAAGGCTCAAGCAGAGCAACCAGCTAATAGCACCTACCGACCAGACTAGCCGCCGGTCCTAAAGTCTGGCGCGTCTTTTAAGCCACTTCGCGTGCCCTTTCGCGAGCCCCAGGTTCCCTATCAAGCCCTAACGCCTTTATCACTATTTAAGGAATTTATAAGTGATTCGCTAATAGATTCATAGGTCGAATACACGAATTCTAGGGCACGGCGGGGACCAGCTGGGCCGCCAAAAGAGAACGCGCGTATCAACAAGTGGCACCCAACTACGCGCCCAGAAGTCTTCCTATGGCTAACATATATAATTTATATGTTAATTCATACAGAAAGTGTACTTAAAGACTATTAGAAAGCTTATTCTAGCGTAACGAACTGTCCGATACACCTAATTACCTAGTATATCACGTATAATCGCTTCTACCTCCTCTATTATCAACTTCGAATTTATAACACGGAAGACCTAGCTCTTCCTCGCCCGTTCTGTATCGCCAGCGAGTAGTCAAACTAGCTAAAAGAAGCCTCTCTTCGCCTCTATAAGCCGGGCACAAACATAGCTGTTAATAAGTGTATTATACGCTTTACAGGGCGCTTAAAACAGAAGGTTACAATACCTAATAAGCTGACTCCTACCGGCTTTAAGATCTGGGTTATTGCCGAAGCTGGGTATTTCCTAGGCTGGTTATAGCATAGCCTGAAGAACTCCTTCGATTATCTTGAAGGTTAGGAGCTAGCGGCTTCAAGAGAGCGCTAGAGCCTTACGGTAAAGTCAATCTGAATCAACCCGACATAAGCTATCGTCGTCTCCCTAGTTAAAACACTGCTAGAATTAACATATTATGTCTTTCTAGATAACCTCTTTTCTTCTCTGAGCCTCTTCCTTACTCTCCGCCGGCAGAATATTAGTGCCACAGGCACTACGCGAATAAACTATAGCTTCTATGAGGGCTTTATTAAGGCTAAGAAGGACAATACAAAGGGCTATAACCTATAGCCATATAATACGATTCAGTCTATACTAACACTAGATAACTAAGTAAGTAGGTATCTAATTTACTAGGAAATTACTAACTTAATTGTTCTAAGTTAACTAGCTTGCCTGGAAAGATAATACGCTTATGTTAATATTGACGACCGTCTTTACTAGCGATAAGTTTAAATAACGCGTATAGCGCCGCCTGATAATATAATAACCATAAGCACGGCTAATATAGCGAATATTTAGTGACAAGGCTGTAAAAACGCTAACTATACTGTCTTTTATAGCCGCTTATAATAACTTAATAGGCGCTGTTAATATTAGCGATTAGCTAAGAGCTTCCTCTAGTTAAGACCACCGTATTTGCTATAGTAATTAGCACGTAATTACGTGGAGCTTCCTTCTTAAGACTATTCTTATTAACAGCTTCCTAATATAGAAGATAGTGACGAATTTTACACCTTTCTAGAGCCAAAGAGCGTGGCGCTAGCAGCTTATTGACGCACTAATTGAGCAGTATAGTCGTTACGGAACATTACGAAAGAGGTACCGCTCTAGCGACAAAATTACGCCTATAGCACAGTATAAACGCGTCCGTTATAAGAGTCCTTCGCCCTGCCTCGCTTATAAAGGCATTACCTATCGTTAAGTACGTACTTAAAGCAGCTAAAAGCGTCAAATTCGGCCTGCGCTAGCACTAACAAGCGGCAATCAGAAGGTTCCACAGAGTCGCTACAGGTGCCTGGAATGTAATATAGCTCTTTATAACTCGGATAAATGCTAGTACTTCTATCATAGTGTGCCTGCCTAATAAAATTAAGTACCTTTTTTAATGTGTGTTCTGATTAGCTACGATCCCTGTAAGTGACTTAGGTGTAGGCTTCGCACTGCCAAAGGGCTATCGCGCCATGCAATGGGACGAGTCGGCGAGCAGCAGACTAAGTCTGGCCCACATGGGTACATGCTGTTTCTACCAGTACGTTCTGGGGGAAGTGAGTGAGTGCCCAAGTTAGCGCTATGAAGTGCATGTAAGTTGCACACGACGCGAGAGGGGTGGTTTCGGCAATCATTGTGATGGAAACTATTTACCGAAGAAACATTGGGTTATAAATAGGAGCATCGTGGCTCTTTTCCCGAAAGTCATTCAGAGTATTGTAATACATACTTCAGCTTTTTCGCTACTCTTTGGCCTAGCCTTCACAAGCTAAACTCTGGCCGGTGTTGCTGCTTCAGTCATTCTATCTACTAGAAAGAGTCTTGACTCTTTGAATTCACTTCAAATTGATCCATGCATCTCTTCTCCGTCATGAAATTTCTCCATGCGCAGGCCACCATGGCTGGACTGCTTTACTACACCCCAGCAGCTCCAGCCCCAGAGTTGGCTCCCGCCTTTGGTCCAGAACGAGCCGGCTTACGCCTCGACGAGCGCTCCATCGAAATTACTGTCAACGCCCCCGCGGGCAAAATTACCGGCCGCCGATCAATGCTCAACATCGAATCTTTCAACGCCGTCCCCTATGCCGAACCTCCGGTCGGTCCCCTTCGTCTTAAGCCACCCAAGAGACTATCAGCTCCGCGCGTTGTCGATGCCACTGGCATCGCCCCGGCATGCTCCCAGATGCTCATTCCCTCGAACAGCAAAGATGCTTTGAGCAAGATTCTCGGCACCGTCTTGGATCTCCCCTTACTTCAGACGGTCACTGGCCAGGAGGATTGCTTGACTGTCAACGTTCAGCGACCTGCGGGTACGAAAGCAGGTGCAAAGCTCCCCGTCCTGTTCTGGATCTACGGCGGCGCGTTCCAGACGGGAAGCACCAACATATACGACGCAACTAGTCTTCTAGTCAATGCTGTGGCGCTATCACAGCCATTTGTCTTCGTCGCAGTGAACTACCGCCTCGGTGGCTTTGGATTCTTGGCCGGCAAGGAGGTCCTTCAAGATGGCAGCGCCAACCTCGGACTGCTTGACCAACGAATGGGTCTTGAATGGGTTGCTGATAACATCGCGGCCTTTGGGGGTGACCCTTTCAAGGTTACGATTTGGGGCGAGTCAGCAGGGGCCATCTCCATTTTCGATCAGATGATCTTATATGGAGGCAATGCGACCTATAACGGAGAGTCGCTCTTTCGCGGGGCAATAATGAACTCGGGTAGCATTGTACCAGCCGATCCAGTTGACTGCCCCAAGGGACAAGCTACATATGATGCCGTTGTCAACAGTGCCGGCTGTTCTGGTGCTCAGGATACATTGCAATGCCTTCGGCAAGCTGATTATAAGACATTTCGGAACGCTGTCAACGCCATGCCATCTGTCTTGTCTTACAGTTCTGTTGCGCCTGCATACCTCCCACGGCCTGACGGCAAGGTTATTCCCGATACTTTGGAAAGACTCATTGAGAGTGGGAAATTCCACGCTGTGCCTACTATCATCGGAGACCAAGAGGATGAAGGTACTCTCTTTTCCATCTTCCAGTACAACGTGACAACAGCGAGCGATATGACCGACTATCTATCCGAAGTATTCTTCAGCAATGCCCCGCGGGAGCAGCTCAAGGAGCTCGTCGCCTTTTATGAGCCCCCCATCTTGGAAGGAAGTCCGTTTCGAACCGGGCTCCTTAACGAACTGTATCCTGGATTCAAGCGTGTCGCCGCGATGATAGGTGATCTGACCTTTACCTTGACTCGGCGCGCCGTCTTGAGTGGAATGTCCAAAGCCAAGCCAGATATGCCCATGTGGTCATATCTCTCATCCTACGGATACGGAACTCCGTTTTTCGGCACATTTCACGGCACAGATGTTCTTCGAGTCTTCCTCGGTCTTGTGCCCGATAATGCCATGAGAAGTTGTCGCGCATATTACTTCAACTTTCTCTACAATCAAGATCCGAATAAGGGCACTGCCTCGTATGCAAAGTGGCCACTGTGGACGGAGAGCAGAGACCTCATGTGGTTCCGGACGGGCTGGTCGAATGGCATCAAGAAGGATGACTTCAGGAGCCAAGCAGGGAATTGGATCGAACAAAATCAGGAAATTTTGCATGTGTAGTGGCATAGGTCGCGTGCAATTCCTGCATGGTTACCTTGTCATGGCTACACCCCTCAAACTAGTGACTCTCGCTCAACCACATTGACATTGGACAATCCGCCTGTAGGATATACGCGCACAACAACACAACACGTATACTATGTACAAGATTTAATAATACCTCCATGTTCTCGCGGAAAATGTAGCTATGCATGAATACCTGAAACTCCGCTGCCCATGCAAGAGCATAATGCTGATATGAACGCAGTGGCTGGCAGTGCTGTGCTCCAGCCAAGCATGACGCTCACGGGCCGATGACAGCGACGTGAGCTTAGGCTTGCAGCGGGTCAGTAGAAAGCTGGCCAACGTCCATTAAACAACTGGGGAAGATTATATCGTACAAAAATCGTGGCCGACCACTAGTTATGGACGACCTATACCCTATTACCTGCTCAATAGATTAAGGTGAGTTTACGCTAAAGTGACTAGTGTCGCAGGGGATGCATCCACTGTCTGCAACTCGGCATATGAAGACGCAGTCAGCCACTTTAGTTTATGACCCCCCGCGTCATGGCACCGACACCCCGCATTCTCCGGCTTTGCGTACAATATTACCCTTGTTTTACACTTTGGTCGAATTAGTGCAGCAAATGAGAGCACTAGGAACGAGGATATTATGGAGTAAGACTGTACATTAAGTTACTTCCTTTTCCAGGATTATCGCAAGGTCGCTGTGTGTCTCTTTCTACCTCGCGTGGGGTAATGTATCGCGCCAACAATAAAACAGAGGGTACATTGGCAAGCCGCCGGCCTCGTCTTTTTCACGACTCTTGCTAAAATAACCCTGGAACTCGCTATCATGACTTTCTACGGCAGAGCCTTCCAGGGGTGCCCGATGTGTAAGACTCGAAAAGTCAAGGAAAGTCTTTGTGTGCCTTACCTCGGCAAATCAAGCACTAACATGGTGTCAGTGTGACGCGAAACGGCCAAATTGCGATCAGTGTATCACATCGCGGCATCAATGCCCCGGGTATCCGGAGTATCGCAGACCAGCGTCAAGGAGCCTTCAACAGGTAGCTAGAACGGGAGACATGAGACATTGTAAGGAATTGGCTCCGGCTATTGCCCCGTCGGTCGTCCCGTCAGACAGCAACCAGCAAATTATCCCGGGTTCCATCACAACTCCTCTCGAGACGCGCGCATCCTGTCATTTTCTCTCCAACTACGTTCTAATCCCCAACAAAGGAAGTTCCGCGGGATTCTTGGAGTTTATCCTACCACTAGTGCAACAAAATGATACCATCACGCACTTCAAGTACGCATTTGATGCCTGTGCCCTCGCATCGCTTAGTACTAGGGTCGGCGCCGGGAAAGACCTCGAAAAGCTGGCTCTGGCTCAGTACACGAGAGCATTGGCTGCAGTATCAATGGCGTTGAAGGACCCAGGCGTTGCTAAGCTTGATGCTTCGTTGGCAGCCGTCTTCCTGCTCGGCCTCTTCGAGCACATCACGGCCAAACATATCATGGCGTGGGGGATGCATATTGAGGGTGCTGTTCGGCTTGCCGGAACTGGTGGCGACAATCAGTCGAGTTTACGCATCGCTGTTCAAATGCAGATGGTGCGCCCCATCCTGGTGTGCTGTCAATGTGCTAGTGGCTAACTGTCTCCAGATTACCTTTATGCTTAGCACCGGCACGGCACCTTCGGTGGACGTTCTGAATTGGGCAGATGGTACAGCCGGCGATGATTGCACGCTGCAGTGCATGAAACTCAGCATCCGTGCGGCAGATTTAGGGGCCAAAATTAGCCGCCTTCTCATCCGTCTGCCTCGAACATCGGAGAATGTTGACTCGATACAAGGCCTAATTCGACAATGTAAAGATCTTGACCGAGAGTTTACAAAATGGGCCAGCAACTTGTCCGAGCATTTTCAGCGGAAAACGGCAACCTGGGTATTCGAAGTGCCGCTGGAATACGCCAAAGCTGAGGCATTCCCGGGACGCATGGATGTCTACCAGGATCTGTGGGCATCATACATGTGGAACATGATGCGTTGCTCCCGCATCATCCTGGCGTCAAAGGTCATCCGCTCCGCGGCTTGGATCTGTTGCCCTATGAATTACCGAACCACGCCCGAGTTCGCGCTGGCCTCTGCAACGTGCACTGAAATGATCGCCGACATCATAGCTTCGATCCCATACCATCTCGGTTGGTCCGCGAATAACGAGGAACCTTTCGCACAGGCCACTTCATCAGGCTTTGCATGCGGAAATAATGACGCGCAGAAGTCTCTCGCGGGGTTTTTCCTGACGTCGCCTTTGGCTTGTGTTCAAGGGCAAGATTTTACGACGGACTCTCAGCGCGCTTGGGTCCAGGGCCGCCTAGAGTATATCGCAAAAGAACTGGGTGTCCGATATGCGGGAACACTAACCAAAGTATGTGGCTGCGCATCCCCTGTCTTGATTGTTCTGTGGCTTATGCTGTTTCATAGCTAAATCTGCGCATCCCTTCTATGCTTATCCGGCGAGATAGACTGGTAGCCGATCTCTGCCGTCTCTCACCCGACTTCGAGATGTCACTCATGGCAAAAACTACAACGCCAGCAGAGAATTCCCCTGAAAGTGCATCGGAGGAGATAATAGCCGTGCAGAAAAGGATAGTCCAGTGCCGCATAGCAAGGCTCGTGGAAGAAGTAATGGGTGCATCTGGCCAGGTAAACGAAGCCTCTGCAAGAGGTTGGCTGCAGATTTAGTACATTGTTCAAGGGGAGCTGTTTATAAGTGTTAGCCTAACTCAGTTCCTAGAGATAAACTATGATACCTTGTTATATTTTAGTCTAATTCATATTTTACTTAACCCGCACCGCCAGAGTGATGGAGGAGTGCATCGGCAACATTGCCATTCGCACCGCCTTTCTCAACCAGCACCCGCTCCGACCGCGGAGTTGCCAAACGAGTTGTCTGTCGGGATGGCGTTGGTGTGCATGGTTATGTAAGAGCGAGCTGTTCACAGTATAGAATTGTTATTTGTCATTCGTGGATTTTTTCCCCGTCGGTTCTCCGAACCATGTCAACATATCAGGCAGCTTGTGATGCGATGCGCTCCAATGATCAGCGGCGCTAATTAAAACAAACCTCCGAAAATATCCCCGCACATCTAAAAATCGGCCGCTCACTAACCTAAACACGCCCTAACAGCAGGAGAGTGTGGGGGGCTCACCGACGGGTATTGCCATTGTCATTGTCCTCGGCAGTGTCCGAAGCTGCCGTGCTGGGGGCGTCTCATCTGGACAAAGCAACCAGCATCAGCAATGCTTGCAGTAAAACTTTCGCTTTCTTTCCTCGTCAGCCTTGCCTTTGTATTTTTGCATCAGCTTGTAGCCGTCTTTCCTGCGACGCTTCAGATGTGCCAAAACACACATTACATCATGAAGCTTTTGAACGGCCAATTCAAGGCACTCTTCGCCCCGTTCTACTCTCGGGGAAAAAAAGTTAGCGGACAATTAAGCATCACGGCAATTCAATGCAAAGGTCTTGATGCGGGGAATTGTCCGTGGGGTTGACCCGAAAAAAGTTGGAGTAGAACCGGGATACATCATCCCACCACCAAAAGTTAGCTCGGGTCGCATTAGTCTAAGCAGCGTCGCAGCTAGCCTCGAGCAATGATCAGACGAGGTTAAATATCTGCGGTATCCCTGTGTCGCCTACGACATCCTGTTTTCCTTTACTTGCTCTTCTCCTCTACTTTTTCTCCCGGTGATAAAGCAACATCTCCCACTTCAACGACTGAGAGAACCTCACTTACACGGACGCCACGCCACGATGCGCCTTGCACATCTCCCCCGCGGCCTCACCACCCTAGGCTTGGTGGCGGCCGGCCTCTTCCCGGCTGTCTTGGCCGACACATCCAAGGTCCAGAGTACGAATAAATCCCTCCCGTCATCCCCCCCCCGCCGGCCTTTTATGCACAACGACTGACATCTCTCGCAGCCCTCGCTGTCGACGGCACTTCCTTTGCCCTCAACGGCGAGGGCGTATCGTACCGGTTCCACGTCGACAACACAACCGGCGACCTCCTGGGCGACCACTTTGGCGGCCTCGTCCCCGAGAACGGGCTCATGCAGCCCGTCGGTCCCGTCCAGGGCTGGGTCAACGTGATTGGGCGGCAGCAGCGCGAGTATCCGGACCTGGGTCGCGGCGACTTTCGCACGCCCGCGTTTCAGATCCAGCAGGCGTCGGGCACGACGGTGAGCGAGTTGAAATACCAGTCGCACGAGACGGTCAACGGCAAGCCCGCGCTCAAGGGCCTGCCGTCGACGTTTGGGAGCGACGACGACGTGTCGACGGTCGTGGTGCACATGTATGACAACTACAGCGCCGTCGCGGTGGACCTCATGTACAGCATCTTTCCCAAGTACGATGCTGTTGTACGCAGCGTTAAACTGACCAACAAGGGTAATGAGACGATTACGCTCAACAAGCTGTCGAGCTTCAGTGTCGACTTGCCGTACGGCGACTACGACTTGGTTCATCTGAATGGTGACTGGTATCGTGAGGCTCACAAGGTGCGTCGCCGCGTGGAATACGGCTCGCAGGGGTATGTACATAACGCTCTAGACACACAAGCGCAGCCTGGCTTACAGTTACAGATTCGCTAGTAATGCGGGCTACTCGTCCGCCCAGCACAATCCCTTCATGGCCCTCGTCGACCCCAGCGCCACCGAGTCGCAGGGCCAAGCCTGGGGCTTCTCGCTCGTCTACACGGGCTCGCACTCGTTTGGGGTCGAAAAGGGCTCCGAAGGGCTGACGCGCGCCATGGTGGGTGTCAACCCGTTGTCCTTTTCCTGGCCGCTGGCGCCCGGGGAGGCGTTTACTTCGCCCGAGGTGGTCGCCGTCTACTCGGATCAGGGTCTCGGCGGCATGTCGCGCAAGTTTCACCGGCTGTACCGCAAGCATCTCATCAAGAGCAAGTTTGCGACCGAGACGCGCCCCGCGCTGCTCAACAGCTGGGAGGGCCTGTACTTTGACTACAACGAGACGACGATTGCGCGGCTGGCACGGCAGACGGCGCAGCTGGGCGTGCGCATGTTTGTGCTCGACGACGGCTGGTTTGGCGACAAGTACCCGCGCGTATCGGACAATGCTGGGCTGGGCGACTGGGTGCCGAACCCGGCACGGTTCCCGTCGGGCTTTGACAAGCTGATTAACAACATTACGCACTTGAAGTCGGGTAACTCATCGCAGGACCTCAAGTTTGGGCTTTGGTTTGAGCCCGAGATGGTCAACCCCAACTCGACACTTTACGTGGACCATCCGGACTGGGCTATGCACGTAGGCAACTACCCGCGCACATTGACGCGCAACGAGCTGGTGCTCAACCTGGCGTTGCCCGAGGTGCAGGACTACATCGTCGATGCCGTGTCCAAGATTCTCAAAAGCAGTCCCATCAGCTATGTAAAGTGGGATAATAATCGTGGCATCCACGAGATGCCCCATCCGTACACGAACCATCAGTACATGCTAGGCGTCTATCAAGTGTACGACAGGCTAACCACGGCGTTCCCGGACGTCATCTGGGAGGGCTGTGCGTCTGGTGGCGCTCGCTTCGACCCGGGTATTCTCCAATACTTTCCGCAGGTGTGGACATCTGATGATACCGACGCGGTGGAACGCATCACAATTCAGACGGGCACGTCTCTGGTGTATCCGCCGTCAGCCATGGCCGCACACGTCGCCGCGGTGCCCAACGGTCTCACCAAACGCACGACGCCGCTGAGCTTCCGCGCCCATGTCGCGATGATGGCGGGATCGTTCGGGTTCGAGCTGGACCCGGTGCACCTGGAGGAGGAGGACCGCCAGATGATCCCGGGCATTGTGGCGCTTCAGGAGAAAATCAACCCGATCGTGGTGCAGGGCGACATGTGGCGGCTCAACCTGCCCGAAGACTCCAACTGGCCGGCGACGCTCTTCACATCCGAGGACGGCAAGCAGGCGGTGCTCTTTTATTTCCAGATAAAGGCGCACTACAATAACCTGTTCCCGACAGTGAAGCTGCAGGGCTTGGATCCGCAAGCCAGCTACCGCGTGGACGGCAACATGACGCTGTCGGGGTCGACGCTGATGCGATTCGGGCTTCAGTACACGTTTGACGGAGACTATCAGAGCCGGGTGGTGATGCTGGAGAAGCAGTAGCTGCTTTTGGGGTTTGGTCTTATCAAGTAGCCGATTTTGAGCCGTGGTTGGCTGCCGTTGGTGGCGTTGGGTAGCGATGGACGGACTGGGCGCTTACTAGCGTAAAGAACGAAAGCGTAGTGCAGAGGACTTTATAAATAGTAAATAACAATTTTGAAATTGTACGGACAGCGAGACATGATAAACAACGGCGGTGATTGACAACAGAGGGAGGCAAGAAGGGAGGAAGGTGTTCGGCGTGGAAGGGTAGATGACATGGCAAGCATTGTCTCGCCATGGGCCGTGCATGTCGCAGAATGTAGGTACTTAGGCAGGTACGAAGCAAGAAATAGGTGCAGTTGCCGTTGGGCATTGTTAGGTAGGCACCTAAGCACCTTGTTAGTGCGGCGTGCAGTGGACATGCGCTGTATTAGCAAGAATCACGTGGACCGCCCAAGCAGTCATGCCGGAGCTCACCGGGCTGGACAAGACACGAGGAGGCGACACAGGGTCGGATCTACGGAGGCAAGGACTGGAAAAGAAGTTGTGTTTCCTGGGGAGATGTAGGGATGAAGCCGTCATTTGGGAGCCCGGGGGTGCATGTCCCGATCGCCATCTAAAAATACCTACACCAAGAGACACTAGCTGGATTTACCTTGCTTGGGCAGGGTAAGGTAGCGCTGAATGACAAGAGTCTCAGCGGGCTTGTTTGCGGATTAGCGGCCTCTTAGCTCTTCGCCCCTTCTTTCCAGGCACTTTGTACCCAGACGCAACAGACCTCCGCGGGCGCCTGGTCACTGCCATTTCTCGCCCGCCGTTGCTCCGCTTCCTGCTGACTGACCAAAACATCACCACCAGCACAAACACACGCACCAGACGTACAGCCCGTCCTCATGCTACACGGGTCGCTTCTGTCTCTTGCTTTGTTCTGCTCAACTCTATAACGGCCGCCATCTCCCCTCTATTCGCATGCCTCCATAGCGACCACTTTCGCGCTTCTGAACCGACTTGTTTCTGCCCATCCCGCCGACCTGCCTCCCCCTCCATCCGTCTCGCCCTGCTGCACCTCTGTCCCAGCTGAGCCCGTGCCCTCGTCGCTGTTTCATCGCCGGCTGCCCAACAAACGCTTCGTCTTGACTTTGCTACAGTCGGGGCATCACGCCCTACGACATATACCAGACATCTTGCCGTCTCCGTCGATTTTACTCCTTGTTCGCTCGCCTCGGAAGCCTCTCTGCAACGGCCGCCAGTCTAACCTCGTGCGTCGTTCGCCACGATGCGTCCTGCTTTGGCACCGACCCTCGAAACTGAGGCGTCCCGTTCGGGCGTCTCCTCGGATCAGGACGACTCTCGTTCATCGTCTACCGACTCGCCCCTCCCTGCCGATAACGAAGAGTCGGACTTCTTCCTCGGCGCCAACGACTCCCAGTCGTCCATCGGCGTCAACAACTTCCAGGACATGCACGTCGAGGACCGCTGCTGGCCCCCGGTCAACCGTCTGCCCAACGAGATTCTCATCAGCATCTTCGCCAAGCTCGGCACCCCCGCTGACCTCTTCAGCTGCATGCTCGTCTCCAAGCGCTGGACCCGAAACGCCGTCGATTTGCTTTGGCACCGTCCTGCCTGCACCAACTGGAAGAGCCACCACACCATCTGCCAGACCCTCGAGGCCCCCAAGCCCTTCTTCAACTACCGTGATTTCATCAAGCGCCTCAACCTCGCCGCCCTGGCTGATAGGATAAGCGATGGTAGCGTCACATCACTCTACGTCTGCACCAGGATCGAGCGTCTCACTCTCACCAACTGCCGGGGCCTCACCGATGCCGGCATCATCGGCCTCGTCGAGAACAACACCAACCTGCTTGCCCTCGACGTCTCCAATGACAAGAATATTACCGACCAGTCCATTTATACCATTGCCGAGCACTGCAAGCGCCTCCAGGGCCTGAACATTTCCGGATGCGATAGCGTCTCCAATGACAGCATGGAAGTGCTAGCCAAGAGCTGCAAATACATCAAACGAGTATGCTTCACACCTCCAGCCCACCACATCCTTTGCTAACCAGTCTTGTAGCTTAAACTCAACGACTGCACCCAAATCCGAGACTCTGCCGTCCTCGCCTTCGCCGACAACTGCCCCAACATTCTCGAGATTGATTTGAACCAGTGTGGTCATGTCGGCAATGGCGCCGTCACCGCCCTCATGGCCAAGGGAACATGCCTGCGAGAATTGCGGTTAGCATTCTGCTCTCTGGTTGATGACCATGCTTTCACGTCTCTCCCTGCTTCCCAAATGTTTGATCATCTGCGCATTCTCGACTTGACTTGCTGTACGCGCCTCACCGACAGCGGTGTTAAAAAGATCATCGACGCCGCTCCCCGCCTCCGGAATCTTGTCCTTGCCAAGTGCCGCCTCATTACTAACAGCTCCCTCGTCGATATTGCCAGGCTGGGCAAGAATCTTCATTATCTTCACCTCGGTCACTGCGCCAACATCACAGACGAAGGCGTCAAGACTCTCGTCACCCACTGCAACCGCATACGCTACATTGATCTTGGTTGTTGCACCAATCTGACTGATGAGTCGGTGAAGCGCCTCGCCGTTCTACCTAAATTGAAGCGAATTGGCCTGGTCAAGTGCAATTCCATAACAGACGAATCCATCTACACCCTCGCTGAGATAGCCACTCGTCCTCGCGTCAGGCGCGATGCCAATGGCCTGTTCATTGGCGGCGAGTACTATACGTCAAATCTTGAGCGTATTCATTTGAGCTACTGTGTCAACCTGACTCTGAAGGTATGTGCCCGAGCTCTACGGACCAGCCACTTACTAACACAATGTAGAGCATACTCAAGCTTCTCCATGCTTGCCCACGCTTGTCGCATCTCAGCCTGACGGGCGTGCCCGCCTTCCAAGGGGACGAATTCGCTCCTTTTTGCAGAGAGGCGCCCCCTGGTATGTCCTTCAAGCCCCTTCCGCGCATGCGATGCTAACGTCGCAGAATTCACCAACCACCAACGCAACGTATTTTGTGTCTTCTCCGGCCAGCAAGTCTCGAACTTCCGCTCGTTTCTATTGAGCGCAGATCAGTTCAAAGACTTGCGCGAAAGCCTAGAGCCTCGGCACCACTCCCGTGGTCGCCAAGTTTCGAATCAAGCTCACCCAGCCACTGCCAGCGCCTTGCCGACGGCTTTCGAGGAGACATACGATGACGAGATGGGCGACGATAATGACGATTTTGAGGGCATATATCCCACCAATATGCTGCCCAATGCCCAGCCCAACAATGGCTTTGTGGGCAATGGCTTTCAAGGCCACGGTAACCTGCCCTCAATGGCCCACAGCCTACCCACTCTGCCGGGCATTGACGCCCTGCCCTGGGATTTGCCCAACTCGTTGGCCGTGGATGGAACAGGATTCCACCCTGGCGGCTTTGCCGCTCAGCACAACACACAAAGACTTCAATCCCAACAAGGCAGCTTTGCTGCTCAAAACAGCACACAAGGACATCAATTCCAGCAATCGCCGCTACCGACCTTGGCATCACTGATAGGCAATCAAGGGGCATATGCAAACTCCTCCATGAGCGCGTTTGGCGTTCCCCAAGCCAGTGTGGCTGGCCCTGCGACCGCCGGCCCTAGGCAGGCTAGCACGGCTAGCGCGGCGACTGCTACTGAGGCCAGCACGGCCCAAATGCATCAACAAGCCGATGCCGATGAGCAACCAAGCATGACTGGCTAGAGACCATCGTACGCCTCACGCCGACACATTAATAATGGATTCTCTCGCCACGGCTTGCCTCCACTACCGAGTTCGAACGTAATACTTATTTACGGAGAACTTCCACGCAGCTCGTCCCCACCGCGATTCTTCCCCAGGCCCAGGGGCTCCTGGTGACGGCCATGAAGCAAGACGGCCAGACAGCATAGTGCGTCCGTTATTCTTATGCTACTATGATATCCGCCGGGTGGATTTTATTTGCTGCGTTGCGCCCTCATTTCAGGGTTTACTTTCTGACACGGCTACGACACGGCTACGACACGGCTTTGACACGGAACGGTACTGCATGACATTCTTACGACGCCCAGGACACGGAGTTTTGATGCTTTCTTTTTCTTTTCCAAAGCAGTACAGCGGTTATGCATGGCAGTGCGAGTGCGGTTTACACGGGCGAATTTGGAATAGATATATCCAAGCTGGCCGGCTCAGTCTGACGAAACATAATGTCGTGACCCAATCGGTGGAGGAAAGGCTGGTCGTGGCAGGTCCCTTGAGATCCAGCCTTTGTTGGCACAAGCTTTTGGTCAGGACCGTACCTTAACAGACATTTTCTATAGAAGAAGTACATGGAGAAGGAGCACCAGGAACATGAGATATTTGGAACCCACAGAATAAATACCACTGATATGTTTACTTTTGAACACTATGCCGAGGATGGACACGGCAGGCGACATTGTCCGTGATGGAGCTAATGCGGCCTACATATGTTCCAAGTTGGCACAAGACGTCTAGCCTCTCGGTCAACCGATTTTGGCGAGCAGCTGCCAGGGCTAGTGACTCAATCGCCGCTATGTAGTTGCAAGCTAGAGCTAGGGTCGGAGCTGGAGATGGCAATGTGGAGGCACCCGGAGTTGGGTAGGTACTCTGCGGCTCGGACACCGGTTGTAATCAGTGCCGCTAAAGAAGGAGCAGCCAGATTTGTTTGCGGAGGGGGTCGTCTAGGATTTGAGAGGCGCAAGGTGAACTTGTACACTGGCTGAAGACTTATCTGTCATTTCAATAAAGGCGTCAGTAAGTCACGGATGCCATGATTCTCACAAACTAGAGTAGTCTCTATACGGAAGCAAGTGCATTTGCCCCGATGGCCTTGCGCTCGACCGGTAAGAAGTAAAACTGGCATATCCTTTATTAAATGATTCAATTCCCGCCCAAGTAAAACACTAGTGGTATCCCGACAACGCTCAGACAACCCTCGCCACCTTTTCCGTGCTGCTCGACGCGGAATCGTCGCTCACCATGCCCATGTCGTTGAAGTTGCGCTTCAGCTCGACGTAGTCGTATGCGAACTCGCCGAGTTGCGCGTCGTCGATGCCGACGTCCTCGTCCGCGGCGTTGACGCGCAGCGACATGCCGGGGATCAGGTTCATGAGGAAGAGGATGATGCACGACATGGTAAAGGACCAGCCAAAGGAGGCGCAGGTGCCCGCCAGCTGGTAGCCAAGCTGCACCCAGTTGCCCTCGATCCAGCCAATCGGCGCGTGTTCGGTGCCATCGAGGTTGGCAATGTACGATCTGTCTCCCATGTTAGTGAGGATTTCAAGTAGTGTGAGGATGGAGAAGAAGACTTACGCTCCGAAGATGCCAGTGAGAAGGTTGCCGACAATGCCGCCGACGCCGTGCACGGCAAAGATGTCCAGCGCGTCGTCAATGCCAACCAGAAATTTGAGCTTGGTCGCAAAGTTGCAGCACAGGGCGCCGACGACACCGATGACGACCGCTGCCCAGCTCGGCACGAAGCCCGCGGCCGGCGTAATCGCCACCAGTCCCGCAATAGCACCGGAGCAGAAGCCAATGGTGCTCCACTTGCGCTCGAGGCGGTAGTCGAGCAAGACCCAGACGATGCCGCCGCAGGAGGCGGCGAGGTGAGTGACATAGCAGGCCATGATGGCGCGGATGTTCATGGCGAGCGCGGAGCCGCCGTTGAAACCGAACCACCCGACCCAGAGGAAGACAGTGCCGAGGAGGACGTTGGTGACGCTGTGGGGGCGGTACGGCAGACCCTGGTTGGAGGTATAGCCGGCGCGCTTTCCGAGCATGAGGCTGTAGGCGAGGGCGCAGGCGCCAGAGGCGACGTGCACGGGGCCGCCGCCGGCGAAGTCGTACGAGGGGAGGGTCATGAGCCAGCCCTTGGCGTTCCAGGTCCAGTAGGCAATGGGGTCGTAGACGACGGTCGACCAGATGAACATGAAGACGATGGCGGGGAGCATGCGGCCGCGGTCGGCGACGGCGCCGATAGCAAGGGCAGGTCTAGCAATTCATCATTAGGTTTTGCAGAAGAAGGGATGGAAGGATCGTGTGGAGACTCACGTTATGGCGGCAAACATGCCCTGGTAGAGGCAGAAGAGGATATCAGGCGTTGCGTCGCCGCCGTTAGGCTGCGCGAGTGTTTTCATCAGGCCAAACTGGGACAGATCGCCGAGGAACGCGTTGCCGGTGCGCGAGAAGGTGAGCGAGTAGCCCCAGAAGAACCACTGGAAGCCAATGACGGCAACGGACAGCATGGAGAGAAGGACGAGCTGCAGGGCCGACTTGCGGCGCGCGAGGCCGCTGTAGAAGAAGCCCACGCCGGGAATCATGAGCAGCACCAGGACGGAGGAGATGACGATGAAGGTCATGTGGCCAGTCTATATATCTGTCAGAGGAGTAGCCCTCGGAGAAGAAGGGCGAGTTTGGGGGTACGAACGTCGTAAAAGACATTGAGGTCGTCGGCGTGGGTAGAGTAGCCCGCGTCGGCGGTGCCAGTCGTGCCATTGTACTCGACAGTCGCAGCCATGGTGACAATGCTCAGCTGCAGTATTCACTACCTGGATGTATGTTTTGCGCGAGAACTGGTCAAAGGAAAGAAGCGGGGAGCGGTCGTAGATATATTATTTGATCCGGGTAAGGATCCTGGGGTGCAGCAGCGTCGCATCCTACGCCAAGCCGTGCCCAAGACCTTTCATGTGCCGAATTACATTAAGAGTCCGCTTCCGGAGTGACGGTAATCACAAGCGCAATGCACTATTGAATATGTGCATGGCGAATCGATAACGACAGGTTCATCTGGTTGACGGGCGATAAGCAGCTGAGACGACGAGGCGTACAAGGCGTCGAGATAACGGACGGGCTGGAGGTCGAGTACGGGACCGGTGTCCTTGGCGGGCAACGCGAAATTGTGTGTGTTCAGCTTCTTATCAAAGTGTTGGTTGTCGGGAGGTTTCGGGAGATGTATAAGTGGCAGGCTGCTCAGGGCTGGTGAGGCACACACTTGCTGGTACACGAAGCGCTTCACCGAACATAAATAAAACCAGGTCCAGTAGAGCACAGCCGCTTTTGATCTGCATCGCAGGGTTGCATTGCGGCCGTGCTTGCTTCGAGCATCTGCACTGCTGGCGTTGAACATCTCATTTAGCTGCCAACGTCCGTCAGGGGCCACGCAGAGAATAAGCTTCAACGGCCCAATTGCGACACTGCGACGGCCCGCACCCTTGAGCAGCCTCACTCCCCCTTTCCAGTCATGGTCGCTGACTGCTTATCAGAAACCTTGCTTGAAGGGATGGCAGACGACCACTGACAGATGACTGATAACCGCAGTGATGGGGGTGGAGCTTATCTCTTGGCTCCCCAGAGGCTCACCAGAGCCTTGTCGGTTGGTGCGACGCCACCAAACCACCAAGAGCGCCACCAGCGAGATAACGGATCAACACCGTCCATTGGCCATGATCCCAACGACGATTCTGAGGGAAGGGGTTTTCGAAAGAAGAAAAGCGTGAATATTGTACAGAAAAGAATACAGAAAGGAGAGAAATCGCGGATTTGCTGCGGTGGTGGCCGATGTCGCTCATCCGATGCTGTACTCTTTGCTCGATGCGTCCTGGGACATCTGCCGATTCGCTCGCAGCATGCTTCGCTAACAAAATGCTCAGCGTTTATTCGTTCGCCTGATTCATCCCCCCACCTGCCCTCGCCAGTCCGTTTCCAGCTCTTCCAACAACGTCTTGACCTCCCACGGCACCTCCTGCTCCAGGACCCTCTGCTTGGCCGCGGAAATCGGATCCAGCACGTACCTTGCCACTGTGTCCGGGTCGCGCGCCTGCGGCCGATCAATGCCGACCGCGATCCTCACCAGTGGGCTCTGCGGGTACTTGTCCTCGCGCAGGGCCTTTTTCACGCTCTTGATGCCGTTGTGTCCGCGCGGGCTGCGGTCCCACGCGACCAGCGCCGCCTGTCCCAGCGTCTTCTCCAGCTCGTCGTGCAGGACCACGAGGCTGAGCGAGGCCGCGTCGTGCTGCTTGAGCATCTCCTTCCACGCACTGACGACAAAGGGCCCGCTGACGTTCATGAATGTGGGCGACTGGATGAGCGTATACTTGGAGCCATGAGAGACGAGGCACGAGAGCTTGCCGATTTTGCTGCTTTGGAGACTAGGTTGGCGCAGGACCTTGGGGAGGCCCTGGAGGGCAAAATGACCGGCTGAGTGAAGGCTAGAGTATTCGGGGAGGGGGTTGCCGAGACTGACGATGAGGAATCTGGGGTTGAATTTGGACATGCTGGGCGATTCGATTTTATACCCAGTGCCCTACCTCATTTGCCTCTGCAACGTGACAAAGTGACGCAGTGGTAATGAACGCCTCAAGCTCTGGTTGATGTACTCCGTAGTGAGCTTTGAAAGGGGCCACCCCAGTTCTGGCGCACGACGTCTTGCACTCGACTCTACGTGCACCCCAGCTCAATTGACGCTGTACAGTTGAAATTATCAATTCTGGCGAATTTCCTTTTGCATTGTGGTAAACATGATAATCGAATCTTGTCCTCTCCCACGGCGCGAACTGGCGCGTAGTCACGTGCAGCACTGCGGCCAGGCAGTGGCTGAGCTCTCTGACGTCGATGAGCCCCATCAAGGCCGCCATTGTGGCTGCGCAGCGACCAGTCGTCACAACCTTGATCAGGCTCTCTCACTCCTCCACGGCATCCCGCCTCGCTGCGAATTTGTCGACCGCGCATCTCTGCACTTCACACCGTTCAGATACTAAATCTTATAACGAGGAACATCTGCGAAATCCGGCATCATGTCGTGGGCGGGTACGCGATCTCTGCAAAGTTCGGCGAATGAGGGGCTAATGTGCAACAGGGTTCAAGAAGAATGTAAACCGCGCGACGACGCAGGTGATGATGAAGACAGGTGAGCGGAACAATATCTTCCCTTCCGCGAAGGGTATACTAATGGAACGCAGGTCATGTTGAAAAGACAAACGATCGCGATTACGAGGTGGAAGAGAGGTACGACTTGCGAAACTTGGCCAGATCTCGCAGCCGCTGACCCCCGCAGACGCTTCAAGACCATGGAAGCCGCCTCGCTACGATTACAGAAAGAGTCCAAAGGCTACTTAGACTCCCTCAGAGGTAGGCCCTCTTCTGCTTCTGAACCAGTTGGCCGAACTAACAAACGCAGCCATGACGGCGTCGCAAATGCGAATCGCCGAGACGATTGACGCCTTCTACGGCGATTCCGGCGCGAGCGACGGGGTTAGCCGCAGTTACAAGCAAGCCGTCGAGGACCTCGACGCGGAAACCATCAAAGCCCTCGACGGACCGTACCAGACGACGGTGCTGGAGCCCATCTCGCGGTTCTGCGCCTACTTCCCCGACGTCAACGAGTGCATCAAGAAGCGCGCGCACAAGCTGCTCGACTACGACGCGCTGCGGGCCAAGGTCAAGCGCCTGGTCGACAAGCCCGACAAGGACGCTACCAAGCTGCCGCGCACGGAAAAGGAGCTCGACATGGCCAAGCAGCTGTACGAGCAGCTCAACGAGCAGCTGAGCACCGAGCTGCCCCAGCTGATTGAGCTGCGCGTGCCGTATCTGGACCCCAGCTTCGAGGCGCTCGTCAAGATCCAGCTGCGCTTCTGCGCCGAGGCCTACTCGCGCATGGCGCAGGTCCAGCAGTACCTGGACGCCGACACGCGTGACTTTTACGCCGACGGGCAGCTGGATGCCAGGGTAGAGGAGGTGCTCAACGAGATTCGGGAGCTGAGCATAAGCGGAACGGTATAATGGAAATGTGAAAACGGTTGGGTAGCTCGGGGAGCCATGCATTATAGTTCGCGGCGTACACGTGATTTCTTGGTTTTATATAGATGATAGCCTGCCAAGCTAACGGGTTAATGAAGTCAGGTATACAGTTTTATACCTCGCGTTTTAGGCCAGCTTCAGCTTTCGAGTCGTGGGAATAGTGTCATGAAAGTATGGATTATGTTGATATATTGCGCCATTCGCCATGATTTCAATGCAACGGTGCTCCGCAGGCTCGTGTCTCTTTATCTCATCCCCCTTCTAATTCGTGCCCCTGCACTTGTGTCCCTGCTAGCTTATTGTCCCTGGTTGACTGCTTGCTTCCCAAAAAGCTCATTCAGAGTCAGAGGCTTTCCGATAGCTTGCATCGCCGGGCCGGCCTCTTGCCGCTGATTCTCCACGGCACCCGCTGATCGCGCAATTCCCCAGCACTCCTGGATCATGGCACCATTGACCTGCCTCGTCTCCTCGCGGTCATTGTGCATCCAAATACCCAGCACCCTCTCACCCTCTGCCCACGCGCCCTCCACCCTCAGGATGACCAGCTCCCCCGCAATCTCGACGTGGCTGACCTGGGCGAGATCGACAATGACGTTGCCGAGGCCGCGGCGGTTGAGCACAAAGACGCACGCGCGGGGCGTGTTGTCGGGGTCGTCGGGCAGCGGGGACTGGGTACACACAAACAGGGTGCCCTCGACGCCCGACTTCTCCCAGTTCTCGGCGACGCTGTCAAAGGTGTAGACGACGGCATTGGCGGCGATGCTGAGGATGCTGAAGATGGAGGGCACGTAGCGCTGGAGGACGGCGACGTTGAGCTCGGTATTGTTGCGCGGAGGCGGCGGCGCGTACGACTGCTGGGCAGCGGCGGCCGCGTCGGACTCGTAGTCGGAGATGGCAGGGATAAGGTTCGAGGGTTGGCGCTTGTGGCCACGGGCTTTTCGTGGTGTCGCGCGGCTCATGATGTGTGATGGGAAGGAGGCTGTGGAGGGAGGCCGCAGCCTTGGGGACGAGTAGATGGTATCAAGTCTTGCCAGGTATGTCGGTAGGATCGTCAGATTGAAGGGCTAGCTGCCGTTTCGTCGCGGAAGCGTTTGTGGTTTTGCGTGGGTATAATGCAGTGGTTAAATTGAAGCCTTATCTGGCAGCCACATCAAATCTCAGAGGCGGCCTTGATTTGGTGGGGCTCGATGCGGCCTGGATGCGGTCGTCACGTCACTGTGGGGGAGGGACGATTCCCCAGGGCCCAGGCGCACTACCGAGCGCCTTGCTTCTTCAACCAAGCCCGTGTGCCATTTTAGTTTTCCTAATTTATCTAATCCCAGCATCTTTGGCCTGGCTTTTATCATTATACCAATACACTATACCCACCCCGGCTCCGCGTCATGATATAGCACGTCAGACAACGATCCGCTGAACTCGATTTCCGCCGCCGCAGATCGCAGCGCTCCTCCTCCAGCTACCACACGATGCAGACGGCGCGCGACAGCTCCGTTCGCTCGGAGGCCTCTGAGGGTGGTGATGCGCCCCTTTCTACGCCGCACTCGCTCGCCCACGCGCTCACCCTCCGACGATCCGAGTACATGGGCCAGCGCAATCTACGTGTCAAGATTGGCTCTTGGAACACGGCGGGCTGCCCTGGCACTGACAAAGATATTGGCAGCTGGTTCTTTCGCGACGAGGGCCTCACAAATGACTTTACCAAGCTGGCCGTGTCTGCCAACCCCGACGACCCAAAAGCGGCCGGCGATGCCATCGACCTCTACGTCCTCGGCCTCCAAGAGGTCGTCGACTTGAATACCACAAAGGAATACGTGAACCGTGTATACACCGAGAGCAATAGTCAGATTACAAAATGGCAGTCGGCTGTTGAGGCCGCCATTCCCGCAGGCTACGAGTTTGTTTCGGCTGAGCAAATGATTGGGCTATTGACGCTTGTATATGCCTCGAGCGAAGTTGCCAAACACGTGAGCAATGTCAGCACCCAGCAAATAGGCACTGGCCTCCTGGGATACTTTGGGAACAAAGGTGCCGTTGCGACGCGAATCGTTATCGGCGAGACTACACGCATGGTCTTTATCAACTCGCACCTGGCTAGTGGCGCAGGTTCGAGCTATGTTGACCGTCGCTGCTGGGACGTGGCGCAAATCGCTTCCAAGATTCAATTTGATCCGGTGGTCAATAATGGCGTTGTCGAGGACACTGGCGCTCGTTTTGGCGACGAAGACTTTACCTTTTGGTTGGGCGACTTGAACTTTCGCCTTGGGAGCCTCCCTGGCGATGACATCCGAAGGATACTGACGCTGCACACGCGTGGCGAATACGACACGAGCAGCGACAAGCCACCACAGCCTCTCGATGGCGACCCCGTTATTGTCATGAAAGATTCAGAGAGCGACGATGATGCGATAACATTTTCCACCGTCAACCACAGCAGAGAGCAGAGTTTCGACTCAGAAACATCTTTACCCGACCCAGACGACTTTCCCGAAGATCCCAGCCAAGATCCAGCTTCTTTGCAGGCCACGCTCGATTCCTTGCTACCACATGATCAGCTGCGTCAGGTCATTGCGGGTCGAAAAGCCTTTCACGATGGATGGAAAGAGGGGCCGATTACATTTTTGCCTACATATAAATATGACGTCGGCACCGTGGCGCTCTTTGATTCCAGCGAAAAGCGGCGCGCTCCCAGCTGGTGTGACCGCATACTGTACCGCACCCGAGAGTACAAGCACGAGTTTGAAAAGAGAGTCATGGATGAAGAGGCCGCCAAGAAAAAGGATGAGGAGATGAAGTCTCGCGGAATCGATGCCGACGAAGACGTGCTGTTTAGCTACGATCCAGAAGAGGACGGCGAAGAGCAGGAGCCCGAATCATCTGCTGATCCAGGCTACGCATATGATGTATACGACGAAAACGAGGCTCAAGGCGAGCCTGAAACTGCGGCTATAGACCGGGTCAGGCTTGAACTATACACTTCCTATCAGCGAATCCTTTCGTCAGACCACAAGCCGCTGGCGTCTATTTTCACGCTCACCTGCGACTGTGTGATACCAGAAGAGAAAGCCAAGGTACACGCCGAAGTTGCGCGACAGCTTGACCGTGCTGAAAACGAGGGACGCCCTGTGATCACTCTCGTGCTCGAAGGCGATGCAACGCAAGATGCCAACATGGTGGACATGGGGCACCTCAGTTTCCTGGCGATAAAGAGCAGCTCCATGACCATTGCCAACACGGGTGGCGTACCAGCGAGCTTTTCTTTTATGGATAGACCAGCCATGGACGACTCTGACGATGGCATTCAGTCACACGGCTGGCTTAAAACCTCGTTCACCAAGTCCGACGGCAGCGGTGAGGTGATTGGCCCGAATGTTATGCTTGAACCGGGCGAGACTGTGACGGCAATACTCGAGGGCCAGGTTTCGTCGATTCCTTTTCTACGGGCCCTCAATGACGGACACGCTTCAACTGAAGAAGTGCTTGTTCTTCGTGTTGACAAAGGCAGAGATCACTTCATCACCGTGCGCGGCCAGTGGCTGCCCAGCTGTTTTGGGCGGTCGATTGATGAGCTCATCCGCGTACCGGAGGGCGGCATCCGCAAGTTTCTGCAAGACAGGAATATCCGCGGAGCAATTCCGTACGACTCCGATGTCCACTGCTCGGCGCCGCGCGAGCTGTTTAAGCTGACAGAGGCCATCCAGACGCTGGCCGAGCGCTGCATTGCCGACGCTGCCATGCTCGAGAATATGTCGCTTCCGGGCGAAGCCGGCTGGCCCTTTGACGCCGGAGGCTACTCCCTGGGCGCCGAGGAAAAGGAGGCCGTCCAGGCATGCGTCATTGCCGCGCTGGACACGGATGGCCCCTCTGTCACCGAGGTGCTGCCCGTTGAGCTGCCATCGTCGCACAAGCTTGAACTCCTGTCGTCTGTACTGCTGCTCTTCCTCGCCTCGCTGACTGACGGCCTCGTAACGGCGCAAATGTGCGCGCGGCTCGCCACCACTTTCCCGTCGTCGCTCGCCGCACTGCCGCAGAGCGCATGGGCCGACACCAAGATGAAGATTCTGGACGTGCTGTCCGCGGCTCCCAACCACAACATTGCCTTTGTGTTCCTGACGTCGACGCTCGCGCGCGTGGCGAGGGAGCTGACTCCCGCGACAGCCGAGTCTCGCACGCAGGGCCTGCAGCGGAGGCTGAGCTTCCGTAAGGGCAGCGAGACGGACGCCGCGGCCAAGAAGCGAAAGGCCAGAGAGAGGCGCTACGCGGAGATTATGGCGCCGCTGGCATTTCGCAGCGGAAGCGGCGAGGGGAGCAAGGACAGGGCGGCGAGGGAGAGGGAGCGCACGATGCTCGAGCTGTTTTTGAGCCTGGAGATGCAGGACTAGGAGGGCCAGAGGCGGCGGAAGCGGCGAAGGCGGGAGAGAGTGTTGACGAGGGCGAGGACGATGTGGCGGCGGGAATGATGTCTGGCGTACTGGCGGAATGGCGTTGATGGTTGGAATTGGGCATTAATGATATACGTTGCGCGGTGTTATGCTACACTTTTAGTTGAATAATTCTATAGATTGATTCTTTCTACTCTAAACTTGTGCTGTTTTTATTTTTATTTTTGTGGTGTTTCAACTGTTGTATATTTTTACATAAAGCCTCTACAGCAGTCAGAGACTCCAAGCGCGGCGACCTCGGGTACACCGCGACAGAGTATATTCTCTTTTTTTTTTTTTTTTTTTTTTTCTTTTTTTTTTTTAAAAAACAAATCAGCAAAAACAGATCAATTTTCTTAAGCGTGCTTGTTAGAAAAGTGACGCCTCGCTTTTTGTACTCGTGACTTAAGCTAAACTTTCGCAAGCCTGGCGTGGTTTTCCCAAGCTACTGTTAATAAAGTTTGAGGCAGTGGCAACGCGACCGTTGGGATATTAGTCCAAACTCTATCGACGTTGTACGTTGCATAGTCATCTGAACTAGTTGACGAACCACAGGCCGTTTCTTACAGATCGTAACTTGGGGTCCATGTCGCAATCATGGCACATTTCGGTGGTTGAATTTCCTGCAGGGTATCATCAGATCGTTTGAGGCCAAACGCCCATTTAACCCAGATCCAACCCTGTTTTCCGGTTATTTTAAGAGGCCCAAATATGCCTAGTTTGACTGTTTTTAAGAGAGAACAAAATGAGACTGTATTATGGACCTTGAAGAGCGGGATCTGAGATCGAAAGCAGCTTCTTCGGAGAATTATATGGCTTGGAGCGCGGAGGAGTCGAGTTGCGCCGAGTCGGCAACTGCTGGGAATAATGTTGCCAAGTCAGGTTTAATTAAAGATTCTGTTCTGTCTACACTTTGAAAAGGAAAAACCCCGGTCTGGGAAAAGAAGTCTCAAAATTTCTCCGATACATGGCGATGCGTTCCGCGCGTGAATTGCCTGGTATTTACCCGGGGGCTGGCATTTGGCGAGATTGCAGTGGCCATGCGCGCGAAACAACACGAAACCAAAAAGTCCCAAGGCGTAGGACAACAGCATTACAATTTTACACACCAAGCATTACTGTACGACCTGTAAACCTTTTTAGGGGTTCTCGTATGGTCGTTTGCTGCCGGCAGCCTTGTGCGGCTTTGGAATGGCAGTTTCGGACCGAACAATAGGTTAGGTTGTTGAATCATCGTCTCCCCGCATCTGATTTCAGGTACGCGTAGATTGTTCCCTCCTTGATGAGCCACACTGTGAATTGTAGGTGCACGACAACCGTCGGGCGATCGGTCAAGGAGTGGGAGGGCACGAGAATCTGGGAGGGTGGAGTTTAGAGGCTAGAACCGCGTACCGTCATCACGAGGTGCCAAAGTCAGTCGGTGAGGCTGGGTGGCCGGCCCCTCCACAGCGAAGCAGGGCGGGTTTCGGGTTACGGTGAGGGAAGGCGGACACTTGACAACCAAAAAAACAACTAAAAGAAGAAAGGAAAAATGAGGCGGCGCTCGGGGTCGATTGGTGAAGGAGTGACGGGAAGAGCGTCATCGTGTGTAACTGGGACAGACAAGGCGCCTCGGGGCCGCCGACGGGTGTTCATCAGGGCAAAGTACAGAGATGTGCACTGAAAAGCTGTGTGCGTGCGCATTAGAGACCGGCGGACGCGCCATTGGCGGCGTCAGATATGTGGCCTGTCTCAGAATCGCAGGCAGCAGCTTTCGAGCGAGCTGGACCAGGCCGGTTCGAGCCAGCCAGCAGACCTCGGCAGAAGGATGAGGAGAGGACGATGAATACTGGCAGAGAGACATGGGCTGAAAAGTGAATCGCTTCGCAGGGAGAGCGTGTGGCTGCTACGATGGATGATGCAGCGGTGATGTGCATCTACACGTGCAAAGTCGAGACGCATGTGGACAAGGAGAGAAGTGTGTATTTGCTTCTCCTTCAGCCTTGGCTAATAACGGACGGGCGGTGGGAATATGCAGTGTAACGGTGGGATGGGTGGATGGGTGATGCATGATGGCTGGCTGTCGAGATTGAGAGGATGCGAGGACTGGGATTCTTGCGTCTCGCGAGCCCTGCGGATATTAATTACATGAAGGCGGCATAAAGAGCCACAGAAGCAATAAGCGCAGTCGTGGTAGGATCACATCTGGGCTGTCATCATGATGGCGCGACGTTGTCGACATGAAGAGCTGGCTATTGAGATGCATGGCTCGCTTGTTCGTATGGTTACAAAGTACTGGCCTTTTCAATGCAGAGGACGTTTGGTTCAGGTCAGTTGACTCGAGCAGCATACCGACAGTCATGCAGTTGGCGATCGCATCTAGATGCGGGCAGTTGGCGTTGGAGCGTTCATGGACTCGAAGACGGCGCGTTTCAAAGTGTCTTTGCTGCGCCAGAGGGAAGAAGTTGACGACCATGCGGCCAGTGCAGTGAGGACAGGAGGAATATTCAGTGGGAGGCCTGCTGTAACTTGGCACCCCTGACGCTGCATTCCAGCGAGGCGACCGCTGTATGTAGCTCGCCTGGGGAAGAGTGGCACGAGAGGTCCAGCTGGATATGGGCAATGGGCTTGGATGGCTGGAATGAAGTGTGTTCCTATTACAGCACTTTGATGCAGCTATTTAAGATTACAAGGGAGAAAAACGGCGGGCAGGGGAACAAGTTCTTTTGGTGCTTCTGGTGCGATTCTTTGGCTATTATTACACCCATTGTTGTGCGTGTCATGTACGCGGACGTGTTGGCAAGTACCTACTGGTACACAATTGGGTGATGGACCTGCGACTTGGAGAACTGATGCGGATTGCAGGGAGATGCAATGAAATCAGCTGTCTTGGGAATCTTCTCTAGACATTCTATCGCTTGTTCCGGATTTCTGGATCTTATGAGAGCGATGATGCTGGCATTGACACGTTGGACGGGCAGTCGGCTGTGTGCACGCGCTGGCAGCCAGCCCGTGGTGAATGGTGTGTCGAACTGGACCGTAGACTGGAGCATATCGAGGATCCTCGATCGAACGATTAGTAAAAGAACAGCAATACTAGAACTGTACCAGCAATAACTGCCATCGGCGACCAAACCAGTTTTTTATTTCTTCATGGGATTCGGGATGGAGACGATGGATGGCGCACTGATGGGCGATGGATCGTGCTTGCGGCCCCGTGGCAATGCAGTAGCGTCGGTGCAGACGCTCAAGCTGGGTTAGTATTTCAGGCCACGCTGGGTGCGAGCGTCAAGTGAGGGCTGGGCTCGTCAGCACTTGCTGGCTGGAGGTGACGTTACAGGTCGGTTCGTCAAGCAGGTGAGCAGTCGGAGCAAGTACCAGCAGTTTACTGGTCATTTCCCCCCCCCATATCATTACAGGAAGACCAGACGAAAGTAAGCTCGGTACCGTGGTCTGGGTGAGGCCGGGAATCCTACAGGCTGGCTGGGAGGCAACGAGGCCATTATGGGTGAGATGGCATGATTTCGGGGCAGTGAATGTGGGTTTGTGGTGAGAGTGGACTGACAAGAATGTAGTTGGTTCTGGGGGGATTCGACGACAGTGCAGAGGATGATGAGACGATGAGTTGATGGGGCTGGTGGAAGAGTTTGAGTATGTTGACATGTACCAGTTGATGGCTACTGGCTTCTGCAGAATGTATTTAATTACTGGGCAGACAGCAGAGAGACATTTGTGATGCGAGACAGTGCTGAAGACTACCTACCAAGTACCCAGTAGTTGGGAGGAGTTTGTGCTAAAAATGGGCAGCCACCAACGTCAGCTAAAATAGGGAGCTAAAATAGGGAGCGACTGGCATCCTCCAGACCAGACCAGACCAGCGCCAGCAACGTCTGCCACGAGGACGAATGGCATGTTTTCGGCACTGTGCATCACCGCCTGAATGCGCGTCTTCTTACAGTGCATATATCCAAGCAAACACCGTGTCTATGCTCCGGCGTTCGAGGACGTTTTGCCAGTTTGGGCTACCGGGCTGACCTTGGCGCAGCTGGGGCGGCATTTCGCACCTCAATAGCCAGCCACTCACAGCGCTGCGTCGTGCTGGTCCACTGCTGGGTGCTGGGGCAAAAACGCCTCGTTCAATGGCCATGTCCATCCATGCCAGCCCCCCAGAACGCAAAGCTAAACTAGTTTCGACAGTTCTTTACTGGCTGACGCTGGACGGAGCCCACTTTCTGGCGCACTTTTATTTGTCTGCATTAAAATGCTTATTTTATTTTTTATATTTTTTTCAATGCTCCCATTCCTGCCTGCCTCAAGCTGCCCTCGTCTGGCTGGCTGGCGCTCGCTGTCTCGTGCGCCCACCCTCTTCGACTCTTCTCTCCGTGCCTCTCTCTCGCTCGCTCGCTCGCTCCTCCAGCCAGCAGAGCAGACCAGAATCATCAGGAGAACATCAGTACGTACCTCTGCGACACACTCACACACTGTCCACTTGCTTGCCCACTCTCTGTAGGCGACGCCGGACAAGGGGCTTCCACGCAGGCATTCTATATTCCTTCTCTCTCTGCTCTAGAGAACTAGTATCCGTAAACTGCATAACTACTCACCCCCCCTGCCCTGCCATCTCACCCCAGTCCTCTCAAAACTCGCCCATCCCGCTTCCTGTGCTCTGCCTCTTTTCCCCTAACCCAACGTCGACACGAGAACATCGGGATATTGCAAATTCATCGTCACGTCCTGCTCATCTGTAGATGCTATATCTGGCTGGCTTATACACTCCCTTTTTTTTCCCCATCATACACGCCGACTTTTGACGCCTCCTGCACCTACTGCTCTGCTCATCCTCCACCCCCAGTCGTCCCCGCGTTTTGGCCCGCTCCAAAGGCCCGAATAAAACCTGCAACCACCCACACTCGACTCTCATACCATCAACTCCCCGTCTTCTTCATCCCCGCAACCCCGGACAGACGGTAAACGGCTTCTCGACTCTATTTCCAATTCTTGCATCGTACGCTTCCGATTTTGCAACCGTCTGGCAGTTTCCATCGGCAGTCACCCGCCGCCCGCCCATCGCTTCGCCCATTGAGCGCGCACACACGAGGCTTGGCAGTGGCGCCCTCTGACACGAACAGCCACCCCCAAACCACTCGCCCGCCGAAAATTTCCTTCATCCGCAACGCCCGACTTGCCTCCTTCACCAACCCACCACCAACGGCCACTCTCATCGAAATGTCGTCCCAGGCCGTCAAGAGAGCCTGCGACGCCTGTCATCGTCGCAAGGTCAAATGTGACGGCATCAACCCCTGCCGCAACTGCTCCTCCGCCCAGCTCTCCTGCACCTACAATGCCATCCCCCAGAAGAAGGGCCCCAAGGGCTCCCGCGCCAAGGTCATCTCGGAGCTCCGCGAGACGCAGCGCCTCACTTCGCTCTCTGCCAAGGTCCAGAACCGCATGAACGGCATCGCCTGCCCCCAGGCCAACTCGCTGTCTCCCACGCCCGGCATGGTCACCTCGGACCTCGTCAAGGACTGTGCCTCCTTTTACTTCGACCACATGTATCCCCAGGCTCCCATCCTCGACCGCCGCCAGGTCGACCAGCAGCTGCTCTACATGGAGCAGAACCGCGATGCTTACTGCCTCATGACCGCCATGTGCGCCTTTGTCATGCTCCAGCCCGGCATGTCCATGCCTCCCGGCGACCCCTACAACCTCGACATGGTTCCCGGCGCCAACATCATCTCCTCCCAGCTCCTCCTCGAGGAAGCTCACAAGGTCCGCAAGGGCTACGAGTACCTCGACTCGGTGACACACAACGCCCTTGCCACCAACTTTTTCATCTTTGCTTGCTACTATGGCCAGGAGATGCACGACAAGGCCTGGTACTACCTCCGCGAGGCCACCACCATGATTGCAATGATTGGCATGGACAAGGAGGACCACTACCTCCAGTTTGACGCCGTCGAGTCGGCCCGTCGCCGCCGCCTCTACTGGCTCTTCTACGCCGTCGAGCGCGCTTACGCCCTCAACCGCGGCCGCCCGCTGACCCTCAAGGCCAGCATCAACCTGCCCACCCTTGCCGATGACCCCTCGGATCCTCTGGCCCACCAGCTGCACAGCTTCATCATGCTCGTCAACCTCTACCGCCCCTTTGACGATGCCTTTGTGTGTGTCTGGAACAAGACCCGCCAGCACTTTTCCACCCAGTACATTAGCGGTCTGCAGAAGCAGCAAAACGACCTCTCCCAAAACTACGGCTGCCAGGACCCCAACTTTGCCGACTTTCGCACCAACCAGCAGTGGCTCAAGAACACCGTCTGGCAGCTCACCAACGGCGCCAACGGCAACACGGAAGACGCCTCCTTCTACAATGGTGACATGGCCCGCGATCTGCTGCTCAGCCTGGCCTCATCCTTCCCCAACCAGGGCATGGATCTCGTCAGCACTGGGCTCATTGAGAAGCTTATCGAAGTATCCTTTTCCCTTACCGAGTTCCTCTCCATTCAGCCCGCTTCTCGCGACCCCTTTGCCATTGGCCCCCGCGAGTACCTGACCCAGATCCTCACGTCGGTCGGCCTCGCCCGCTCCGGCGAGCACCGCTTCCTGCCACTGCTCATGAGCAAGCTATCCGACATCTTGCCCCGCACTATCAACCCCATGCTGCAGAATGCACCGGAGAATGTCAACATGGCGTCCGTCGACATCTTTGACGGATTTGGCAACGCTGGCATGGCCCAGCCCCCGATGCAGATGATGGAGACGGACTATGTCGACAACAAGTACGCCATGGACATGAACAACCGCACACCCGACTCCCAACCCCATACCAACCACACCCCGCCCGGCTCCGGCTCCGACATGAGCAATTCCTTTGTGGCCTCGCCAGACATGATGTCGCCCAACGCCATGGAGTACTCCCACGGCAGCAACTTGACGATCAACACCTTTGGCGTCAATTCCATGCAGGACATGGTCAGCCCGGTGGGACCCTCGCCGCAGCACATGCACATGCGTCAGGGCATGCCAATGAACAGCATGGTCTTGCCGCGCCAGGGCAGCTTTATGCAGGGGAGCGAGTATCACTCGATGCCTGCCGAGCTCGATTTTAACTCGCTGCGGTGACGAAGCCACAGTCGACAAACTATAAAAGACTGATGCCTCGCATGAGACTCTGTACAATTTAGCATCTTCCATTCTTGTCGCACTTCAGTGAGGGCAGTACTCTCGCTGCAAGAGCTTACATTGCTGCCTCATTGTAGTGCAGACCACTCTTCTGCCGCAAGAGCTTACTGCATTGCTTACATCTCCTTTGTCCCAAGGGGGCATCGACCCCAGGCGTTTCTTCCCACCCAATGGTTGGCGTTTTTGGATTTCATTTACAGCGGAGCGTGTCTGATTCATAAGAGGATTTGAGGTTTTACAAACTCTTTTTTTCTACAGTATTCTTTTCTATTTTCTTTTACTTATTTTGCTACAATTTTGTTCGAATCTCGAGAGTTGGGAAGCAGCTTGGATTATTAGCAGAGGATAAAAAAGCTTCAGCATAGTTCGAAATCAGTGACTGTTACACTATTACCCTAAGTAAACCTATAATGATGAGTGGTGATTGTATTATAGATCCTGTCGAGTTGGTACTATATTCCCTCTGAGTCAAATACGAAAAAAAGGGCGATCATTTATCGTTATCGACTGTTATAATTCCACGGGGAAAAGACGAAAGCAACGAAAACAACCTGCAAATCTCAAGACTCCGAGATGCCATGCTGGACTTGCTATATACCCCAGAGCCGGTGCCTCAGCCAGTACGATACATATACATCAACCAGCTCACCCACCGCAACCTTGCACTGTCCAATGTGATGTATGTCCTTTATTGAATACAGTCGTAACTCATCATCTTTACTTAGTGTACATATCCTATCATTTCCCTTCAGCTTGGTATATCCACCGACCCCCCCATCCATTCCTCCATGGCCTTTTCCCTCCCCAATCTCCCGCTCCCCTACCGCTTCCCCATGACCGCCGCCACCGCCAGCGTCTCGATCCTCCCCGCGTACAGCCCCATCATGTGCGCGACTGGATCGCCCCAGATCACGCCCCTCAGGGCCTCGTCCTCGCACGTCACCGCCTGCACGCCCTCGGCCAGCCGCTCCTCGATGTTCCGCTCGCCTCTGCCGACGGCCATGGGATCGCCGCTGCGCAGCACCACGATCCGCCCGGCGTTGCTCAGCGTGCACGCCGGCACGGGCCAGCGCGCCTGCCTGTGCCGCCGCCTCGGCAGCCTGGGCGTGCCGTCGTCGCTCCGCCACCGCCTCCTCTCCCCCGCCGGCGGCGGCGGCCGCCCCTCTGGCAGCAGCTCCCTCTCCGGCGCGGGCTTGGTGAGCAGGTCCAGCAGGCTCCTGACGTAGGCCTTGTCGGCGCGCACCACCGGGTCGCCCTCGTTGACAAAGGCGAGGAAGAGACACTTGCGCAGCCGCCGCGGGTTGCCGGCGGCGGGCTTCTGCAGGGGCAGCAGGCTGACGGGGGGCGCGCCAAACGTGACGCAGTGGATGCGCTTGAAGCACCCCGCGAGCAGGTTGAGCTCGCTCCCGGTGCCGGGCGCCGTGGCGAGCATGTGCATGTACAGCAGCGCGGCGATGGCGCCGCCGGCCGAGTGGCCGGTGATGAGCAGGCTGTAGGCCGCGCGGCCGGGGTCGTCCTCGAGCAGCCGGCGCAGGCGGGCGGCGACGGGCCGCACCATGTTGCGCGCGACGGACAGGAAGCCCGCGTGGCAGAGGTTGCCGGCGTCGTCGAGGAAGTTGTCGGGCGAGGATGGCGCGGTGGAGAGGTTGACGGCCCAGTCCATAAAGGACGAGGTGCCGCGGATGGCAAAGACGATGGTCGAGGCGTGGTCCATGGGCACCGACTTGATGCACATGGCCTTTGTGCCGGCGCGCCAGTCCGACGCCGAGTATGTCTCCTCGGTCGAGGACGTGGGCGTGTATACCTGCGAGGAGTACTGCGCGGCGAGGCAGAGGAGCGGCCACGTCGGCATGTATAGCGCCAGCGGGGCGAGCTGCAGGGGGAGCTTGGAGTTGGCGTACATTTCCACCTTGCTGAAGCGGCTGCCTTTGTCTTTGCCGCCTGCGGATTTGGTTCGAGGACGGCCGCCCAGGGCGCGGTCCAAGATTTCAGGTTCCGCGCCCGCAACCATGTCGTCACTGCTGCTGCTGCTGTCCCCGCGGCAGAGGACTAGCGCGGCGTCGGTCGCCGAGACCGTCTCCCGGTCGATCCGCGTCATGACGTCGTCGAGGCGCGCGGATACGTCGTCGTAGACGTCCCGCACCGCCCCGTCGGCGAGGTTCATGACCGAGTCGGCCCAGCGACCCATGCCGAGCCGGGGCGGGGACTGCGGCGGCGGCTCGCTCTGCCATGGCGGGGGATGCGAGTGAAGTGCAGGCTGGGAGTAGCTTGCGTGCGGATTGCGGTATGGGTATGGATGCTGCTGCTGCTGCTGCTGGTGGGGATGTGGCCGCGGATATGGCTGCGGTGGTGCCGAATACTGCTGTGGTGGTGGCGCGGGGCGATGGGGCGGCGGCGGCGCGGGCGATGATGATGGGTTGTATGCGCTGGGCGGGTCGAAAATGTTCCAGGAGAGGGAGGATTTCTTCTTTTTACCGCTGCTGAACCAGCCCATTCTTGAAACCTCCCGGGTGTATGCTGTGCGAGGTGAGAAAGAGGGAACCAGGGGACGAGCATGTTGTGCGGCCACATGACATCTGATCGGCCGGGGAAGCGGCTGGCTTGGCGTTGTCCACCACTTATTATAGCCGCGTCTTGAAAACCGTGCCTTGCCCGATGTAGGCCGTCAAGGTCAAGAGTGGTGTACGGCAGTGGTCAACCCTATTTTTTGTCGTTCTGGGTATTTGACTGAGTTATTGCCTATCTAGGCAGATCGGATCATGGCCCACCATATAAAGCCACGGACACCATATCCATTTTCCGTCATCCACGTTAATCTTGGCGAAAAAGACTTTATCGATTTTTTCGTCATTCGAATATCTTGTCATACTTAAAGTTAGCGGCACTGAAGTAAAATAGCAGAAATGCAAGTCGGTGGCTAGCACTCACCGTTCTATCACAGGGGCAAGGACTTTACATGGCCCGCACCAGACTGCGTAGAAGTCGATTAGTACCACATCGTGTTGCTGCACGGCCGCGTGGAAGGACTCGGCACTGTCATCTGCATATTTAGTGTACTACAACAAGTTAAAAGTTTTGACGCTCTAACTTGTTTCCACATACGTATCGAGCTGCTTAATGGGCACTTTGAGGTCGGGAGGAGAGCAGTTCTGGGCAGGTGCTGTGAACAGTTGGCGCCAGTCCGTTAAAGGGTGAGATACGGCAAGGCTCTACCGAAACACGGTCTTCCACTGATTTGTTCGTGGCGAACAACAGTGGATCAGGCGAGGAAGTCGCCAATAGCAACAATGCAACTATGAAAAGGACTTTTGCTCCTGCATCTGAAACGCCACATTTCTAGCAGAGCAGGCAGCAGTGTGAGGTCGTAGAGACTGACATCGCCATGCAGACAGTCTGTGGCACAGCAGCCTCCAACACTTAGATGTTCAAACCGGTTCAGAAATTCGACAATAAAAGCTGAGACTCAATACTTCTCAAGCGTGGCATCGATGCATAATGCATATCTGACGAGCTCTGCACATCCTCGATGCTACGATGCCAAAGCCCTTACACTGCCTCCTGCAAAGGTTTCCTGGAATATCCACAGAGGTAAAAGACTCCTGCATCTTCGCCGACAGCTGCCCAAAACTATCATCGCTGGTGTCACAGCACATTCTTTGCTGCGTCAAAACTAGATTTCGGTAGAGCTCGAGTAAACGATCCAGAGGTGACAGCCTCCAGCTAGCCTCCAGCTGGTCACGAAACAAATCGCTTGTGCGTAGGGACATGCCTAGGAGATTTTCCGTAGCTGCAAAAAGAAGAAAAAAGACAACAAATACGGCCGTGCAACACCGACGAAGCGGTCGCTAGTGAAACCCAGCACGACGGCCCGGGCATTGGGATGACGGCTCGATGTGGCTGCCGATATGCGAAGCAACTGTGCATCCGATACAATTGCTCCCAGGCGGCATTGAAAAGTAAGACCCAGTCGCACCCAGTCGCTGTGGGGGGGGACACGGCGTCCCATCGCCACCACCAATGCTGTCGCGGCTGTCGGCCAATATCGGTGGATCCAAAGTCTCGACTTCAGATGTTGAGTACGGCCTCTGCGGGATATTACTTCCACAACTGGTACTACTCAGCTGGAGAAAACAAGTTGGAAAGGACATTTGCAGACTGGGGCGGGGTCATGCTGTTGTTGAGTTGCAGCTGGTGTACTCTCTGTATGTCTTGAAAGTATTGACTCGTTCTTGCATATATGTTGACATCATATAATTGCCTGCAGCATCGAACATGTCTCAAGCGCTCGGATTTTCAGCTAGCCACATACCCTCCGTGTATGCGTATTCATCCAGTCATATTTGACTGCATTATAGCCCCACCATATTGCAGTACTCCTCGTACCGCGGCATTGCTCCGCATGTCTTCATATCGAGGCTCGTGTAATAATGACCGAACGATCTGTCGGGGTGGGAGGCATGGGTAAGCGTGAGTAGTAATCAGCGATATGTTGTGGAGCAAAGCCAAACCTTGGCTTGCATAGTGAGCGCATACATGAGGTTCCAGACTTTGGCAATGCCGACCTCCAAGATGGGGATGGTGTAACTCGCTCCCAAGGACGCAGAGACAGCTCACAAGATAGACAAAGCATATGTCTTATGGTAGCGGTCTGCAATATCGAAGTCCTCGCCCTTGGATTTACCACGCTTTTATGTTTCGACTATATAAGTGAGCTTTCCTCCTCTCTTTTGTGGCCTGTAGAAACTAACAAGCACAGCTTCACACTTGTTACCACTGATCATACTTATTTTACATTCCCCTGCCTCTATAATCTATAATCACAATGAAGCTCAGTATTACCCTTTTTGCAGCCCTTGTTTACGGCGTCCTCGGCACTCCAAGTCTCAAGAATGAAGTTGCATCCGGCGCAGCAATCGTCGACCGCGACCTCTTTGGCCGCGACGAACCACCCGGTCTTTGCCGCACTCCCAAGCTTGCTCAGTCCGGCGAGAGATGCGGTGCCAGCTTTGGCGGCAAAGTCTGCGATGTAGGGCTGTGCTGCTCAAGCATCAGCTACTGCGGAGCCACCGCCGACCACTGCGGTAAATACAGAGGCAGCAATTGCCAAGGCGATTTTGGGTCGTGCTTCTGCGGCGGCGCCAAGTTGAATGAACGATGCGGAACTCAGGGAGGCAACAGAGTCTGCGACGCCGGGTTGTGCTGCTCCAGCATTGGCTACTGTGGCACCTCCGCAGCTCATTGCGGGGTGTACCAGGGCGGGAACTGCCAACCCAACTTTGGGAGGTGCAACTAGGGCCGTTGGGCATAGATGATTATGCATGAGAATAAGAGCCTGGAATCTGGTCTCATTCTGGCATTTTACCACTGGCAGAGCTCTACGCGGAGCCTTGCGGGAAACTGGTGTCCCCGACCTTTTATACATCTCGTGAGCTCTCCGCCACTAATGTATAGCTAGCTGCACTGATGTGTCCATTTCAAATATACCACCGTATTTATTGGCAATGATGAAGGAGATGTCAACTGATGAGCATGGAGTTCATGGCTTCGTCATCTCTACGGACGTCTCCGGCCTGGCGGTCAGAGCACTCGCTTTTCTCCAGTCCCTGTGAAACTATTCAATCTCCGTAAAGAGTGTGGTGATGACACAAACCGTAGGCCAACGCGATGCACAAAATTGCTTATCAACATATCGATGTATATATTCCTGGAAAGAAATAGCAAATATAAATTAGAATATTCTTATTCTAGCAAGTGATAAGTATATAAAAAGTGTTGTCAATTTGATGTTTGTATCTAGTTCTAGCCCTACTCGACGACTCGAATGCTTCCACTGCTCCTTACTCTGCTCCACTATGCTCCCCGCTGCTCCAACAAGCGATGCCCCAAATATACAATCACTCAACTTTTAAAACAAATTCGTCCCGATTTCCCGTCCAGTCGCTCCATCCTCCCCTCAGTACCTGGTCAGAGCTGGGCTCCCCTTCGCAGCCGGCTGCGAGAATTTGGTCTCGACAAACACCTTTTGCATGCCGTCCTGCTTCTTCTCAAACACATCATAAACCTTGACCAGATCTTCCAGTCGCACGCGGTGAGACACCATCTGCAGAGGATCCAGCTTGCCCTTCTGAATCGCCTCGAGGAGTTCCTTCCAGTATAGATGCACCGGCGCCTGTCCATTACCAATGAGGCGGATGCCGCGCTCCATTAGCGATCCGATATTGAAGTGATTTGTCTGCTTCTCATTAGTATTGTTGTGCAAGAAAGAAAAAATGAAACTCACGTATCCAGTGTATATGCCCGTCACGCCGCAGCGACCGAATGACCGCACACTCTCAATCATCTCGTTGAGAATCTCCGACGTGTCCGTCTCCATGCCCGTCTGCATCTCCAGCCAGTGCAGCCAGCCCTTGGCGTACTCGCCTGCCGCGCACTCGAGCGCCACGTCGGGACCGCGGCCATCGCCGCACATCTCCTTGAGACGGGTGACGACGGTGTTTTTGCTCGTCAGCCCGGTGGACAGCTTCTTGTAGTCGATGAGCTCCATTTTGTCAGAGGGAAACTTGGACTGGATGGTGGACAGGCGAGGTTCCGTGTCGACGAAGATGATTTTGGAAGCCCCCTTGTCGAGTGCAAAGACGCCCGCCATTTGGCCGATGGGGCCGGCGCCAAAGATGGCGACGCTGTCGCCTTTCTCGACGCCCGTGTCGACGACGCAGTGGTACGAAGTCGCGAGGACGTCCGATAGAAACAGGGCTAGTTGGCGCGGGTCAGCATAGTACGAAAACTTGCCAGTATTAGCAAAGTTGGCTCACCTTTCTCATCGGGAACGTCGTCGGGAATCTCGAGTAAGTTTACGTCTCCCATCGGCACACGCACGTACTCGGCCTGGCCTCCCGCAAAGCCGCCCGTGAAGTGGGCATAGCCAAACATGCCCGCCGTCTGCCCGCCGTACATGGTTTTCTCCAACGTGTTGGAGTTGGTCTTGGCGCACTGCGAGGACAGCTTGCGCTCGCAGTACCAGCAGTCGCCGCACGCAATCTGGAACGACGCGACGTAGCGCTTGCCGACCTGGACGTTGTGCACGCCGCGACCCACGACGGCCGCCTCGCCGCAAAACTCGTGGCCGAGAATGTCGCCCTTTTTCATCTCAATGATAGCGCCGTGGACGAGGTGAAGGTCGGAGCCGCAGACCGTGCTGCCCGTGACTTTGAGGATTACATCGCGGTCTTCGACAAGCTTCGGCTTGGGGGTGTCGACTGTAAGACAACGAGTTAGCTACGTCGCCTTTGGGTTTTTTTATGAGGCATTATGTTGTACCTATTTCGACTTTATTCTTGCCCATCCACACCAGGGCCTTCATCGTGTCGCCCTCGCCGCCGGAAGGGAATGACGATACATCTTGCTGGGTGTCGGCGCTGTTGTCGTGACCCACAAGCTTCTCCACGTAGTTTGCTGCTTGCGCGAGAGCCATTGTAAAGGTATACGTGGATTGATTCTGCTGCGAACGTTTCAATGTATTCTTCAACGATGAGTGAACGATGCCCGAAAGCGGCAGATGGCCTCTTTTATTCTTCCACCGACGTGGTCGCTGTATAATGCGCCTCTAGCCTGACGAGATCATGACGCTTGCTTTAGTACATGACGTGGATTCGTCCGATCCGCCCATCTCTTTTCGTTTTTGTTTGGCCTACAATGCTGATCGATAAATTGGCGTTACTCTTCTCGTCATAGTCAAAGTTTCGGAGCTAAAGGCGCGATGGCTCAATGTCTTTTAGCAATGGGTGGGAGCTCCGTTGTAGAAAATCGTATATAGATGATGAGCACATAGAATCAGAATGACGCAAGTACAGAACACCCCGCACACTGGCACTACGACCCGTTATCCCCGCGTCGATCGATCCCTGCATTATTATTTGTGAACATTCCCAGTTTCTCGCCGTTCAGAAGGCATATTTTTTTGCAAATTATCTTGGCAACTGCCGCCGGTGACAACGGTCGCTGCCCGGACCAGCGGCTTCCGGACCGGACCATTTAGCCCGATGGTGCTCACAGGTGCCCGAGATACATCAGAGGACAAAACAAATTTATTTATCAGAAAGCTAGTCCCCGAGAGGATATGCGTGCAGAATTTGGCCGTAGTACAGCTCTGCGTCTTTGGAAGCGAGGAAGATGAAACTGGGCGCAATCTCGCTCGGCTGACCCGGCCGTCCCAGCTGCGACTTTTCCCCAAACCCTTCCATCTGCTCTGCCGGGCGCGATGCAGGCTGCAGCGGCGTGTGGACAGGGCCGGGCGCTACCGCGTTGACCCGGATGCCCTTGGGAACCAGCTGCTTGGCCAGCGATCTGGTAAACGCAACAATAGCACCCTTTGTGGCCGAGTAGTCCACCATGGCTGCCGTTCCTCTAAATGCAACGGTGGACGTTGTGTTGATGATACTGTATCGTCGGGTCAGCAGATGATTTTCAGTGTGGAGGTTGAGTACGTACGATCCGCCTCGCTGCATGTGAGGCAATGCGTATTTCGTAATGGCAAACATTTGTATAATGTTGCTTCTGAATGTGCTCTCGACGTCATCCAAGTTGATCTCGGCGAGATCTTCACACATGATCTGCTTTGAAGCATTGTTGACGAGTGTGTGAATGACACCAAACTCCTTGACGTGTTTCTCGACAGCCTGACGACAAGTTTCATTGTCCATTAAGTCGCCCGCCACCAAGAGGCACTTTTGACCCTCTTTTTCAACCATTTTCTTGGTGTCGTTGGCGTCCTCCTCCTCCTCTGGAAGATAGACTATCGTGACGTCGGACCCCTCTCTAGCAAACAGGACTGCGACTGAGCGCCCGATGCCAGAACTAAAAAAAAATATCAGTATGGGGCTTTGATATGCGCAGAAGAGGAGAGCAGTCCTTTTTACTTACTCGCCGCCTGTGATAAAGGCTTTGTTGCCCTTTAATTTTCCAGCAGCAAGATATTCATGGTGCTGGTTTTTGCCCTCTAGCTTCGTAGGCTCGCTGGACGGCGTCATGTCCTTTTCGAGGCTGAGCAGAACCGGTCAGTCTTGTTGTATCGTGATTTTCTACCGATTCCCACTAACCCAGGAAGATTCTGAGCCTGGGCCTCGGGAACAGCACTGAAGCTGCCATCTTGAGTTTTCGACATGGCGAATGATAGAGCTGAGGGATGACGCGATAAGATTCCGGTATTCGAAGCTTTTGCGACAGAGTGAGATGGTTGTAGAATAGAACACTAAAGCGTAGGGCTTGGATGAATAGCTTGTCGTGTAATGAAGTTTACGTGCACTGGGGGCATTGAGATGTTTTGTAGTAAGCCGGGCAGACCGGACCAATACCTCCTAGCGGCCGTTCTCATCCCGATTTAATACCCAAATCGGTGGAAAACGTTGACATGAGCACTTTACAAGCGATGACAGGTCTATCGCGCAAACGTGCAGATGATGGGCTGATGGAATCACAATGACGCCACCGTATGGGACGCCAGAGAGGAGCATCTGCCTCGATTGCTGCGCAAGTCGATAATCTCCTTGAGGTTTCGAACTCAATCGCTAGGTGAAATTTCGAGACTTGCGAGTTTTTATATGCAGCGCTGCTTGGTGGACTGGCGCCAACCATTTATTACAGGCCAGCACCTGCTGGGCGCGCTGGTGAGCCACCTTGACTATCCCGTAGGACCGGCAAATATGGCGCTCGCATCGGAGGTCATGTTCCAGAGTTTGCTGTATGCTTTACTGCAGTATGCTCTAACTATTAAACAAACACTTTTTCCAAAAAGCGACAACCAGTCCTTTTATAGCCATCTCTTCGCGACTCAGTGCTGAATGACTGGTTTGCGCTTATAGTCTGAAGGTGTATGTATGTACTGCAACCGCGTCTTTGCGGCTGGAAGAGCGAGACTGAAGATGCGTTTCACATTTCCTTCTCAGGCCAAAAGACCACTGCAAGTCCAGGTCTTGTGGCGGGGCTTAATTGGATCTCACGTTAAGTACAATTCACGGGCGGCGCGAGTGGCGGCTAGCGTTCGCCATGGCTAGATCTGGCGATGGTACACCAAGTTGCGTAGCCAAGCTCGCAATGAAAAGGCCGCTTTGTTTTCTCCTGCCGTACTGGCATTTCACAGCTCATCTACGACCATTGACCTGCGAGGTGTTAGTCTCAGATAGTTGATGCAAACTGTTGCACAACCCTAGACCGTGCCAAGACAAAAATAGTGCTATTGTCTCTCACCAAGAGCTTCCCTTTCGATCCATCCGATGCTTTTTTGCTTCTCTAAGCGCTGGTAAATAGTGTGTCTGAGTATTCTCCCCCGCCCCACTGGCGGACAAAAAGCGACGGCAAGCTCACTTGGAACAAAACAAAGGCGTCCATTTTATTTGCTTTTTCCCACCCTCGCATCGCGCGTTCAAGCTAGGCACTCCCGCCAGCCTGGTAGATCGGAACGGTGCGAGGCTAAATGGGTGGGCTCCGCTTGGACTACATTCCACTGCTTCAGATGAGAGCACAGAGTGTTTTAGTAAAGGAAGAAGAAATGTATTTGTGATATATGGATAATGCCGGCCCAACTCCTGTTCCAAAAGAGAGAAATAAAAACAGAAAGCAAAATGGTGCTGGTGATGCTATACAGATGAAATGTAGCCTTTAACCAATACCCTCGATTAAAGAGCCCGCCATGACAAGGCACGCAACAAAGATCAGTAAAAGTGTACAACCCAGTGCCTTTGTATCCCATTCTTTCGTCAAGTCTCAAAATTTATTCCTTTGCTCAAGGGGTGGGTGGTGTATCATCGGATTGCAAAAAAAAAGGGCGTAAAAAGGCGGAAGACAAGAAACCACCGTTGTAATGTTCGAAGAGTAGTTACATGGCGTCATGGTATATGCTGAGTGGATTGGGTGGTCGCATCGTCTATTCGTGCGTGCCATGCGTTGGTGTCCGGCGAGCCCATTGTTTTGACTCGGTCGGCCCCGCGATGAGATGACGGTCGTTTGCGGTGTGTTTTGAGTGGGAGTTGGAATGATGGTAATTCGAGTCGTCATTCCAAAAGCGTCGAGACTTAAGCCACCTTTTCGACGAGCTGCTGCTTTTCCGACATGACGGGCTTCTTGGGACGGGGACGCATAACGGCATCCTGGGAGCTCATGCGACGGTCGAGGGCGCGCTCGAGCTTGGCACCGAGTGCGAGCTTGCGCATATTGTCTGTCTTTTCCTCGTCAAGAACAACGCGCTGTGACGAGAGTGCTTTGTTCTCCATGCGATCGAGGCCGAAGGCAATGTCGCGGAACTCGGCCTGCGCAGAATCGTTGGTGGCAAAGGTCGGGGTGACGGAGGGGGCGACGCTGTATGTGCTGTAGCGGACCGAGGTGCGGGCCTTTGTTGAGACCATCATGTTAGCAGCGAGCGGAGGGATGTGCGTAAAAGCCGTGGATGGAGGTAGGTCGAGAGCAGTGGGCAAGAGAAAAAGAGAGAGAGGGTCGTGAGTATATAGGCTGGTGGCGGGGTTCGGGTGGTATTGCTAGCGACGCAAGGATTGCAGAAATAGCATGTTTATGCGAGCAGCTAATCCTGGCGCAAAACCAAGATTGCAGCGAGTGTGGGATGGGGCCGCTCGAGTCTGGGTCTCCAAGTCGCAACTTGGCAGGTCGCAGAATGAAGAGAGGTCGGATGGGGAGGGAGGGTGAGACATTTGGAGATTTGCTGGCAGGCAAAGGGCACCCGACAGAGTGGTAAGGCGGCAAGGGGTTTGCTGAGAGATGGAGGCAGAAGATGGCATCGTGGTCAACGTACCGAAGGGGCCATGATGGGACGAGACGACTCAAGCGAAGCGGGCATGGTAAAGGGTTCGGGCGCGATTTCAAGCCCCGGTGAGAAGATGAAGGCGACGGTCGTCGCGACGAAGAGAGCGAGGGCGAACAAAAAAAAAAAAAAAGGGGGGGGGGGGGGCAATCAATGAGCGACGAAATCCAAAACCGCGTCAATCAGGGGGTTAGTGGTGTCGCGGGTGGTGAGGAATGCTTGGTGTTTCGAGCCGGTGGTGGATGAGGAAAAGCAGACGGAGTCGAGATGCGATGGATTTAGACGAGGAGGGGAAGAGAGACGGCAGAAAACGTGCAGCGAACGGGCGGTAGTTATTTAGGTAGGTAACGTTAGGTAGGTGGACGCCGGGAGGGAGGCAGCGGCAGCAACGGTTACCGATGGAAAAAGAGTGAGAAAAGTGACGACAACGAGTGGGTTGGGCGCTGGACAAAGCTGGGAGAAAATGACGGTGATTTCCTGGAATATGGAGGGGCGAGAAAAAGAGGGACGAGATCGGCGCAAAAGCGAGGCCAAGCCAGTTGACTACTGAAGCAGCAGTATCAATCCTGGGCACATGTATCGCAGCTTGACAGCGCAGTCGAGGCTATTTACAGGCCGGGCCTGGTCCAGTCTTGACAGGGGACCAACTGGTGGTAAGTGATTGGCTGGTGGGCCACTCTTTGTTGCCTGGCAGCCCCCTATAAATGGCTACTGGTACCTACCTACCTAGGCACAGGTGAGCCCTCTCAACTTCTTCAGGCGTATTTGCAGTGTCGACGGTTGCATTTTTAGTGGACTCGCCGCAAACCACAGGCGGCACAGGGGCACGAGGGGCACAGGGGCACGAGGGGCACAGGGGCCACCAGCTCGCCCTCATCCCTGTCTGCCACGCTACATTTCCCGGCACACACAAAGGCTATTCGCAAAGATATTGTCAAGCGTCAACCTACCTTCCGCATGCTCCATACGCAAATGGATACTATTATCAAGACACGCACACATTGCCTGCCTTTGCATCTGTAATTGTCCCATCTCTATCCGACGCTCACAGTACGCCGTGGCGGCCACAGGTCCAGCCCATCACCCCACGCCACCCTACGCCACAATTCACCACGCTGACCACGTCTCGACTCATCATCCTCGCAATTCTTTGTCCCGTCGTTATTGTCCTCTACCATCTCTGTTGATTCTTTCCCTCTTGAGCGTTTCCCCGTAAGCGAGCTTCTTCTCTCAGCGTCCACACTCCGTTCCGCTCTCCCCCTCTTCCATATTTCAAACGCTGAGGGGCAGACAAGTGCAAAAAAAAAAAAAACATATAGATCTAAAATGAATAGATCACGAGGCAAGTTTGGGAAAGAAAGAAAAGAAAAAAAGTCCTGAAACACGCCGCGTAGCATTCTGCGATGCACTTTTCTTTTCAATCGTCCCGCCGCAATCCCCGCCCGCCACCCTACGCTCTCGACCCTCCAATAGGCACACATGTCCCAATTACCTGCCACACGTCCAACCAGTTGACAGAAATGCAGGTACACGGACAAAAAAAGCAACATCAGCTTGCTTTTTTGCTTTTTTGCTTTTCCACCCACAAACGGCTCTCAACATCCTCTCACCCGATCCCGGCCCCTGTATCTGTGGCTCGAGAAAAAGAAAAGAATTTCAACAATGGTGCAAAAAAGGTCAAAGGAACAGACGACTTCTCCCTACTCACGCCATACTGAACAACGCTGCGCCTATGCTGACAAGAGGCTGAAAACAACCTATTGCCGCAACCTCTGCGTGACAGACGCCACCCGTCCATCGCAACTGTCTCGCCACGCGAGCGGTCAGACTGCGACCCCATCCCCTGCATAAACTACCATCTTGGCTTGTTTGTCACCGCCTTCCCAATCTAATGGCTATCGTAGGGCTAGTTTATTATTGACGAAAAAGGAACTTGATAGCCGTGCTGCCGGTGGGCAGGAAATCAGGGGGGGGATTGGGAGATGCTGGACGAACTCTTCAACACGGCGGCCCGCGCAAATCAAGCTACCAGTATTGTCGGTACACGCGATGCAATCAGTAACTGCCCAGAAACGGTACAAGTTCGCCCGGAAATGAGCGCGTCCATGCTCTGGCTTCATGTTTCCTGCGCACGGCCGCCTTGTCCCCGGGCCGTCAAGCCCATGAAACAGGCGCCGCCATGTAATTTTACTCATCTTGACAGCGGACAGCTAGACTTGGAAAGCAATGTACCGTATCATACTGACTGGTTCACTGCTGTTTTAGACACTGAATGCTGCCTAAAACCATGCGCCTACAAGCAATCCACTGGAGACCGTGCACTCTGTAGCAAGCTCGGCAGATGGCTCACCGAACCAAGTCCGTAGTCAGAATTAAAGGTGGCCGTCGTCGCCAAATTTTCTACTCAGCACATGATGGTTTGCTCGGCGCTTCGTGGAATGTTCTGTTTTCAGCCGTGTCCCTTTGTGGCTCACGCGCCAGATGTACCAGTAACTAGAGACATGCTGTAATGGCAAGGCGGTGACAAAAACAGCTGGGCGGTCGGCCAACTCTGCCATCTACAGATCATCAACGCAGTAGACGATCATTAGGTCGAGATTGTGGAAGGGAAAGACGGAGAAAAATGTGGTTTTTTTTTTATCAATCAGCTGTCCCTTTGTAATTAACTTGAATATTGCACTCTAACCGTGCCGACATTGAATTGATTTATTGATTGACCCTCGATCGAGAGAACTTGTCTCAACCGGTGACTTTTCTATCCTCGACGTGGTTGGGTATCAGAAGACAATCTCGGCTGAGAAAGTAGATTGACGAATATACACAGGCCAAGTAGCTCAACGCCTCCTTTCGTCCGTATCCTACCCTGGGTAGATCACAAATATCGTGAGAGCGGTCTAAGCCAACGCTGGGCGCTTAGGTGGCGACGCACTAGCACCCATATATCACTGTTCACGATAACCGGCTGCTAGAATGCATTCTGCCAGTTTCAAAACCTGACAGAAAATACAGACACTACCCAGTGAGCTGTCAATTAATTCTCTGTCCGCCAACAAAAGATCCTTTACCCCGCAACCGCCCCTTTTGGGACTGGCGCGAGGCTGCGACCGGCTCATACGTGGACGAAGCCGAAGCTACTTTCCACTAACAAGACGCTTTTCGTACAAGAATTTTCGTACAGGAGCTCCTCGCTTACGCGTTCAAACATTTTCAAAATGACTAGACGCGGCGTAACGGCGTACAATGCTGGTTCTGCCGCCTCAGTGGCACAGCCGACAGAGGAAGCACGGGCCGCGCCTCAACCCAACCACAACCAACTTGCGCTGGGCATGCGCTGCCTGGGCATTTCGCCCGACGAGCTGAGCATCCGACAAGACCACGGCAACGAAAGCGACGAAGAAGATGCATCAACTCTGTCCAAGAAGCGGAAATCTTATGTCGTCATCACTTCCGACCTTTTGATACCCGGCGACGGCGACCCCATTCCCAGCGGCGCCCTCGTTGTCGAGGCCAAGACCATTGTTTGGGTCGGGGCTCGCAATGCTATTCCTGCTGAGTACACAGATGCACCGCACAAAGCACATCATGTTCCTTACATGATGCCCGGTCTCTGGGACGTGCACATGCACATTGTCGGACCGAGTAACGATCCGGAAACGACCAGCCGAATGCTCACCTACGGGCCGTACGGCGAGCATCCGGCTTCCCAGGGCGCTCGTCTGTCCCACGGCTGCTGGCGTACACTGCAGCTTGGGTATACCTCGCTACGCGACTGCGGCGGTTTTGGCTGCGAGATGGCGAGTGCCATCAACGACGGGTCCATCGTTGGCCCCAACATATATGGCTGCGGCGGCTTCATCAGCCAAACCGCCGGCCACGGTGACCAGTTCAACATGCCCCCTGGCGACGCCCTCTTGCACTTTGGCGTCAGCAATATCCAGCCGGGCTTCTTCTGCCAGGGCTGGGGCGCGCTGGCCGACGGCGTCGACGAGTGTCGCCGCGCCGTGCGGCTTAACGTCCGGCGTGGCGCGAAGTGCATCAAGATCCTCGCCACGGGCGGAGTCATGTCGTTGGACGATGATCCCCTCGATGCGCAGTTTTGCGAGGCTGAGATGGAAGCGCTGGTGGATGAGGCGACGCGCATGGGGCGTGCGGTGGCCGCCCATTGCCATGGAAAACCCGGCACTATGACGTCGATTAAGGCGGGCGTCACATCGATTGAGCACGGCACGTACGCGGATGAGGAGTGCTTGGACCTGATGAAGAAACAGGGTATAATTCTAGTACCAACAGCCGCGGTCTTGGAGAGGTTTGCCAACCTTGAAGGTGTGTTTCCCAAAAAGATTGCCGACAAGATTAAGCAGGTGGCCAAGAAGATGGAGCGCATGTACAAGATGGCGCTCGCCAAGGACGTCACTATCGCTATAGGATCGGATGCGCACACCAGCTGGCTCGACTCGTCGGAGATGGAGTACGCCGTCAAGATGGGCATGACCACGCTGCAAGCGATCAAGGCGGCAACGGCTACAGCGCCGTTGACCCTAGGCCGACAAGCGCCCAAGTCAGGCCAGCTCAAGGCGGGCTACGACGCGGATATTCTGGGGCTTACGGCAGATCCAGTCAAGGATATAGCCGTTTTCAAAAATAGTGAAAATGTCAAGTGGGTGTGGAAGGGGGGGAAGCTTTTCAAGGGCCCCAATGTTGGGCCTTGGGGCGAGGACTAGAAATGTAAGCGCATGATGTCGACGATAGCTTATCACCGAGTAAAACCCAAGTAAAACTACAACAGGCCTCGACCTATATTACTTTTCGGGCCAATTTCCTGGAAGCTGTGTCCAGTTGGAAATTTGCTGTCACGTTGCCTGTGGCCACTAGGCCTGGCTGAGGATCTCCCGTAGAGCTGATGAGCTCGCCAATTCATGCAGCAACATGGGCGTAGAGAAATAGGAAGAGAAATGTCGAATCGCCTCCGGTTTTAATTGCAAGCTATTTAATATCTAAATACAAAGCATATTCAGCCAACTCCTTGGTGAAGGGCTATCTATGACTCGACGACGCCACCTATGTCGCGAGACTGTCTGCCAACTGCCTGGCGCAAGTACTTCTTTGCATGCCTTGACTCGCAGTACCTTCGCCAAGATCGAGTGACAGTTACAGGCGGCTTGCTCCATCGACTTCTGGCGCCCAATTTGGTTGCGTCACTGCGGTGATGCGTCATGGGCTATACGCGAGTTTCCAGGCCAGCTAAGAAGAAATTTAAGGCGTGATGCGTGATACTTCACCTGCAATACTATATTATAAAAAGGTTCATGGACTGTCTAGGTGCCAAAGTACGGGTGAGCAGACGCTCGGGAGAGATCGTTCACTACCCACAATCAAATTACCGTAGCAGGTTATTACTAACATGCCTTTGCTCGACACTCGACAGTCAACGAGATTACTGCGCTGTAAGCAACCTACTGGTATTATGTGGAGTTAAAGGTAGTTAGTAGATGATTAACTATCATAATCTAGTAGGAGCAATGGAGGCCATCTGTAGGCGTGACTTTGCACGTCCGCGCAGCTACTTAGAACTGGCTGCGAAGCAGTGATGACAAGCGTACCACCATTCTTCCGTATTCCAACCACAGAAAAGTGAGGAGTAGCAGAAACATAGAATTATTTTAATGGTTGTCAATATCTGCAAGCGCAGGTGACAGTGTGGCGTCTATCCTGGCCTGGCTATTTAATAGTATACTCTTGGCAGGCGAAACGTCGACAGACGAGGCAAGGAATATTATCGAGCGGATGTACACACGAGGTTCTCATGGTCGCCGTCATTGGCTGATTCGATCACTGGAGCGAGCTGTGAGAATTTCTTTAGCGTGTGTGGCTTGCTAGCCACCTAGCTTACGGCTGTTGCGTGGCATCTCCGGCCAAGAACGGCCCTTGGCGCGCCCAGTCGATTTCCCTTTGCTTGGCTGCGCGGGGGATGCAGAGCCAAGAGCGTTAATCACGATGAGTGAGGTCATTGTGGCCGAATCTTTCGGAATATAAGATATTGCTTCACTTTTTCTTCTCTCGAGGAAGATGCAGTGATGCGGTTGGGAGGTGCAACGGCAAGGCTAGGGCGGGGACGCGAACAGCCAGAAAGCTAATGCCATTCAAGCTTATTTCTTGGCGCGTCACAGCTCCTTTGTACCGTTTCCTGCCGCGCTTGCGGTGATGGGTACAGCGAGACACGGATAACACGGCACGGGGCAACGCACGCGAGCAACGGCTGCTGAGGCAAATCAGCCAGGCGCAGGCCAAAGTAATACTTACCCTGTTTGAGGGAAGCTAACAACGACGGAGTGCGCCTCAGTGGAGATGGTGCATTTGAACAGCAGGAGTCGCTCATCCGTCTTATCCCCTGACTTATACGGAACCGACTGAGCCATTGGTATGGCACTGGGAAAAAGTCACGTTAATGCAGTTTATTTTCATGGATGAGGGGCTTATACATAAAAGACCCATGAGTATCTAGCCCCGAGCTCGCCTTGCAGAGCCCTGACAGGATCGTCTCTACTCCCAGCATGGTCTGTCACTTTCGGTCCGCCTCACCATCTGCGCCAGCTGCAGGGATGCGCCATCTCCACCCGACTGCGGCGCCTTATCGTTCATTCCCAGGCTGATCCGGGGAGCTAGCCCCCTTTTCGCAATAAGTTGTAAGTGGCTGATATTCCCGTAGCGGTTCGCCAATTTCCACCCCTGCCAACTAGAACACCCCACGCTCACGCTCAGCTGCTTCTTTCTACACTAAATATATTGATGATTGAAGTTTTACTTCCACAAGGACCACAAAACTGACTGCTAGCCTTGCAGATGTACGTTGGCGCTTGCTCCCTAGAAAAGAGAGTAAAGCAAACGGTGATACATGCACAGCATCCCCCACGTGCCCTGCTCAGTCTTCCTCACAGGCCCAGCTTGCTGGAGATTTTGGCCATTTTCATCACCGAGCGCTCTATTTGGAAGCAATGCCGGCCTTTAAATCCCTCTATAGAAGTTGATAATGTATGCTCTGGTGGAGAATGGACGAGCTGCCGGCTGAATCAGGCTGATGGCCACACGCCTGGCGATGTCTTGGCAGTCTGTGAGGTTTCTAGTATAAAGACGCTGCCGCTCTGGCCTTAAATAACGTATAATATGACTAGTCTTTTTTATTCTCTGACATTTACTTGACGCTAAAAGCGACGTTTAAATAGATTATATTGATCTGTACTTCGTAAGCTTTTATAATGGCCGAGGGTATAATGTATTCCCTTGACTGGCTCTTCGCTATTGGTGTTCTCTTTTTCTTACTCTCTGCCTGGGCTATTGGTAAGCATAATATGAAAATTCTGGAGGTGAATACGCTCTGATAGTTGATAGGTGCCAATGATGTCGCTAACTTGTACGTAACCTCTGTCTCCTTACGGTCCCTCACGCTTGTCCAGGCTGGCTGTGTAAGTCTGAGAAACACCTCCTTATATGAAGTATACCTAACGTGTGAATAGCTTGCCGTTTTGACCGAATTTATCGGCGCTATCGCACTTGGTGAAAAGGTCACCGAGACTATTCGTAAAGGCGTCTTCACGCTCGACCCCTTTAAAGACTCTCCTGGCACTCTCATCTTAGCTATGGTTATTGCCGAGGCTGGCTCTGCTATCTGGTTGACGGCCTGTACCCGCGCTGGTTTTCCTGTTTCCACTACCTAGTCTCTTGTTGGTGCTATGGTAGGCGTCGGTATTGCACTCTAGCTTTACGTTAAATGGGGCTGGGAGAGCAATAGTGTTAGCTAGATTGTGGCCTTGTGGGGTATTGTACCGCTTATTGCTGCCGGCTTTGGCGCTATTATTATGCTAAGTATTTGCCTCCTTATACACTCTTGTAAAGATCCTCTTAAGTGGGCACTCTGTATGATTCCTTTCTACTATGCCCTTATAGCTGGCATCCTTGCTCTCTTCGTTGTTATGGATGGTGGCTATGGTATCCCCACTGTGGAAAAAATGGGTGCTGGTAAGGCTTGCGGTATTGTACTTGGCACCTTCGCTGGTGTGCTCTTTCTTACCGCTATCTTTTTTGTCCCTTACTTTAATGCTAAGCTCGTTAAGGAGGACACCCGTCTTCGCTTCTGGCACATCCCTATGGGTCCGCTCCTGCTTAAGGACAACTATAATCTGTATTGGCCGGGTAAAGCGGATGCTCCTGTTGTGACTGACTATTACGCTATAGAGTATATTGGTGATAGAGAAGACTTAGAGACCGACTCTGTTCGTAAAGAGAGAAAGGACACTGGTATTACCTGGGAATCTGCCGGAGAGGATACGGACTAAAGTGGCATCGCTGCCACTGCCTAGGTTCCTGTCGATAAGGCTCGTCAAAAGAACCTGGAGGCTGTTGACTAGCTTCCCTGGGCACACCCTAAGCGTATTTGGGCCACTATTAAGCTGGTCGTCAGTTATGGCATTACACGAGATGTCATTGGCCACCAGAGCAAAGGTCTCGAGCATATTCACGCGCGTGCCTCCGTCTTTGACAATAAGGTCGAGCACCTGTGGACTACTGCCTAAGTCTGCTCTGCCATGATTATGTCCATTGCCCACGGCGCTAACGACATTTCTAATGCTATTGGGCCCTTCACAACGGAGTACGTGGTCTGGAAGTCGGGCGTTGTTAGTAAAAAGTCCGACACCCCTGAATGGATTAAGGCTGTTGGTGGCATCACACTTGGAGTTGGCTTCTGGACCTTTGGCTACCACATGATGCGCAACCTTGGTAACCGAATCACTAAGCATTCTCCTACGCGCGGCTACTCGATGGAGCTAGTAGCCGCCATTACGGTCCTGCTCGCCTCCAAGTTCGGCCTGCCTGTGTCCACCACTTAGTGCATTACCGGTGCCGTGGTCGGTGTCGCGCTCGTCAACTGGGATCTTAAGTCTATTAACTGGAAACAGCTCGGCAAAATCTTCATTGGCTGGTGCTTGACTGTGCCTTGTGCTGGTTTGATTGCTGGTATCCTGATGGGTATTGCTATTAACGTTCCTCAATGGACTCACAAATAATTAGAATAAGTTGCAGTACGGGAATTCTAGTATGGCTTAAATGGGAATAAATCGATGGCAATTGAGTTGTAAAAATAAACTGTTTTTGAAACGCACCTGTGAAGAAGCCTACCGAAATAATTGAGAAGAGTTTACTTGTCCACTTTCTAGATACGTCTACTTTGCACTATGTTCAAAGTATTAAGTAGGTATGGAAAGTAGGGTAGCTGCTTAATAGATTAAGGCTATACCTTGAGGAGAGAAATAAGAATGTAAGGCAATAAACTGCAAAGTGATGGTCAATCTGACGAATACTTCGCTTATTGTGGTGATTTTAGATAGAGGTCTAGAGACTGTCGTTGCGATTTGAGCTTATCATCTATGGCTGCCGACGAGACGCGGATGGAGAGTAAATAAACTTGAAAGAGTAAATAGGGTCTTAATTTGACGGATTAATATTACGCACTAATCCCTAAATAGACTTTATCCGATCAATTTGGCCCGGAGTAAACTCTGACCGATAATCGCTAGATAAGTTGTGAGTAAATAAGCCACAACTTCGTTATTGAACACGTAAACTTACTCTGAAGAATAGTCTATATAGTTATTTATAGGATTAACGCTAGGATAATCAGGACAGCTGTCGCGACTGATAGGACATATTTTAAAAAATATTATCTTGGCTGCTTAAGTCTGCTTCTACTGGCGTATCGGCAATGTAGTTGCCTGTTGTGGAGCTGCAGCCTCCGCGAAGCGTGTGAAGTAACCCTAGCTAATGGCCGACTTCATGAATGGTGGTTTTGCCAGCGTGTAGCGAACCACTGCTGCCTGGAGTCGTATTCGAGCCTATTATGCAGCCATCGAGAAGGAACCTGTAGGTGTTGCGATTGACTGCTGCCGCCATTCTTGGAAACGTGTAGACACTATAATTTGGCTTTTCGCGCATATAGTACAGATTGAGGGTGTGGTAGTCGCCTTTCCGAAATTTGGCCTTGAATAGTGTAGTAGTGTCGACACGATTGTCGTCTGGGAGGCGGGTCATATTTCTGCTGATTCCTTTGAGGGTAAATATGAATGGTGTGTTGTTGAAGCCTGAGTTGAGAACTTATATCTGCTTCTTGATTGTAGTATCCTGTAACCTATGTTAGCTTCTGCTCTTGTGTATATGGAAATACGTAAGGAATACGTTAAGCTATCCACCTTTGTAGGTTGTATTGTCGGCAAAAATGTGTACGTAGATCTTGGTGGTTATTGCGTCTGGGAAAGTATTCCTCTTTGGTAGCAGTATATTTGCTAAATTTTAATGAGCTGTTAATAGCTTATTACTGGGGTCTGTGCTATCACAGTCCAGGTTGAGCCTGGATGTGTTAGCGTATACTAAGGTAATTAGGTAGAAGAAGATGAGGAGTATGGCGAGAACTGTAGTAGCAAAATAATTAAAATTTCTAAGAACTAGGATAAAAAGGGTTGACTGTCTTCTTAGATATTGATTTATTTGAGTTTCTATCTTTTCGTGTCTATAAATAACATTCTTTATCCTGGTCTTATTTTCCGTGTTTATAGTGCCTGTGCTACCACGATCGTGGCATTGCCGACCACTGCGAAGGTTATAGCTAGGTCACTTGCTGTGTTAATTGGCAAGTCTATAACGCGCGCTTAGTGACACCTTTCTTCTTCAGTAGGCCTACTATAACAGAGGCACCATTAGATTAGTTATGATCCTCTCGTATAACACTTAAGCTTAACCCAGGTGCTGAGGAGGTACAATGGAGACAGTGGAGTGCGTGCCTGGGTGTGCTGGGGTACAGCCTCCGCACCGGCAGAGGGATGCGCCAATCCTTCCATGATCATAGGGTTCAATAAGGCCATGTGCTATTATCGTGTGTATGAACTAGCAAGTCGATAGTTGCAAGACAGGCTGCGCAGTCCGCTGTAGTTACCTAGCAGACGGTGGTGCTCTAGACAATCTCGCTCAAAATGTATACCACGCTCGCTGACATCGTTACTATCAATCGTAATATTCAGAATACTGGGATTTAGCGACTTGCAAATAGTAGCAGCTGGAATAGTAAAAGAAATATTGATCGCGGGAAATTGCATCCTGTCGGAAACGAATTGCCCCGGTACGGTAAGTTGTAGCCCACAAGCCTGGACCTACAGCCCTGTAGCTTCTGTACTGCTGCTCTACCTGGCCTGTATTGTGAGCAGGAAAATCCGGTGGTAATTGTTTTATTTTGTTTAAATTTAGGAAGCACAAAACTCTATGTATAATATGCCTATAAGACCTTCATCTCCGATCACCTGGGAAGGCTGTGCTTGTCGAATATACACTACTTTGCACGATGTTTAAGAAGCCACTTCTCTGCAAATTCGAGCGCCTCGCTCATTAAAAACACTCTGATCTCTGCCGCCCTAATCATAAATCTCGTGACGGCACCCGTCTGTGCTTCAAATACCGCACTAAGACCCTCAAAGTCGTCTGAATCAGCCTCCATATCTTCTACAGTTACCCACTGCCGGTTGCCATCCACTATGGCCGCGAACGAGTTTGCTTTGCGTGGCGTCGACGCCAGCCGGCTCTCCGCAAGGTGGAACGCTGTGCACCTGTCCCAGCTCACGCCAATCAGCATCACCTTGGCGCCCACCACCTCCTCTAAACGCGCCAGCGGACTCTCGTCGCCCATCATGCTGTCGAGCGCGTGCCCACTGGTGATAGCCGCGGCGCGCGAGCCCACGGCTGCGAAGGAGGTCTGCGGGTGGACACTGCGTCGCATCCCCGGCCACCCGCGTACGGTCTCGGGCACCACGCCCATCTGTCGCGTCCGGGACTGCGCCGGGTCAAAGGCTAGCATCGAACCCCGGATCGTCGGCCACCATGATTCTGGTACGGGCGGCGCGCACCACTCCGTCGGGTCGGAGTTCTCGGACGTATGCATGGGAACGACGAGTGTGCCGCTATCACGGACAACGTCGAGAAGAGCGCGGACAAGGGCCTCGGCGCCGCCGCAGACCCAACCAACTTTGCTCAATGATGAATGTACAAGCACTGTGTCGCCTGCGCAGAGGACAAGGCGAAGCTCCGTGGCAAGGCTGGCGCGTGTGCACAGAGACCTGGTATCTGGCTTTGTCGGAGTTTTCATGGCGCTCACGTGTTTTCAGTATCGCTAGAAGTAGTTTTATATGATTGAATTGGTGTTTTTAATAGAGTGAAGCATGAACACGCTGTTCATACACGAATGGAAACGTCCTTCAGTAAGTCTCGTTACCGCGGCGGTGGACTGCAGGTGCGAATTACACGTGCCACGCACCCACTTGGAGGCACGAGAAGTGGGTGCTGTACACTATCGTGACCAGTACACCGCCGTAACCACCGAATTTTCATGATAGAAATATTCCACGCTCTAGAAGCTGTAAAAATATAGGAAATTATTAATAAGGAAGAATGCCTACTTATAAATATATATACTACCTATAATAAAAAAGCTAATACTACTACTACTAAATTAGTATAAAAATAGGGGGCTAATTATTATAAGTTATACTAGCACCTAAAGGGTATTAGTCTGTCTAATAGTAACTATATAGCTAATATATATCTTATAGAAGCTAAAAAAGAGGGAATTTTATATATTATTAAATATCTTAGTAATATAAATCTTTATATTAAAAAGAAATTTATAACTAATATAGTTAATTAGACTTTAAAAGTAAAGAAAAAGAGTATTTAAAATAAGCTTATATAAATTAAACTATATTAAGTTAATAAAGTTATTAAATATTACTAACTTAATATCTTTTAGACTAATATAGTTAATAAGTAAGTCACTTAGATAAGTAAGTCGCCTATATTCCCTAACTCTTTACTCTTTAACTATTAATAACTTAACTATAATATAAGAAAATATCTAAAATTAATTAAAATCCTCTTTCTTACTAATATCTATATCTATAATATAAGTATAACGTGGTTAATAAGTAAGTCGCCTAGATAAGCGAGTCGCCTATATTCCCTAACCCTTCTCCCTTTAATTATTAATAACTTAACTATAATATAAAAAAACATCTAAAATTAATTAGAATTCTCTTCCTTACTAATATCTATATTTATAGTATAAGTGTGTATATTATAGCTAGTCTAGTTATACACACTATATTACTAACTATACGTTTTAACCCTTACTTTATAATAACTATAAGCTTATATTTTATCCTTTACTTAACTATCTATATCTATCTACTCTTTTAAATCTCTTATATCTTATATAGAAAGAGATCTTTTAGTTTATAGCCTTATTTTTTTAGCTTACTAGTACTTACTAATTAGCTTATTTATAGCTTTAAGGCTTTATATTTAAGTATATAAAAATATAACCTTATATATAATAGCTATTATACTTTTCTTAAAACTATTAAGTATATTAAGACTTTTAGTTAGAGAGCTATTTAGGTAATTAGTAATTTATTTTTTTAAAATTAAAGACTATAAAACTACTTTATTTACTATACTTAGTATCTAAAAGACCTAAGATCTAGCTAATTTTAAATATAAGTTTAAAGGACTTAGTATTATAAACTTAAGTTTTAAGATAGAAATAACCTTTTTAAGATTAAAAGGGGTAATTTTAACGCCTTAAAAACTACTTTAAATATTTTCTTTTATAATAGACTTATTAAAAGTATTAAAAAATATAAAAAAGAAGTCTTTTTTAGTAATATATATAATACTAGCTTTTATAAGATCTTTAATTTATTACTTATAAGCCTTTTTTAGTAAACTAAAATAACTAATATTTAAAAGCTAGAGTATATAGGAAGAATATATAGGTATATAAAGGGTAATAATATTCTTCTTTTAGTAGAAAAGCTTAAAAGTAGTTAAGTAGTAACTTTTATAGCTATTTAAAATTAGGAGGTAATAATTACCCTCTTTTTAATCTTTTATATATTTATTAAAATACTTAATCTAATTTATATTAATTTTATTTATTATTTAGCTATTTAAGCTTATATTAACACACTAATCTAAAAGTAAGTGTTTATCTTTATATTAAAGTATAAAGTGTTTTTAGCTCTTTACTATAATATATAATAATACTATTAAGCTTTAAGAATTTACTATTTAAATTATAGTAATTTATTTTTTATTACTAAACTATACTATTTTTACTTTTTTAACCTAATTAAAGCTTATAATAACTATTCTTATTATAATAAAGCCTATTAAAAACCTAGTCTTATTAAAGTTATAAATATTAGACTTTATAATACTATATTTTATAATTATATTCTCTAAAAGTATAAACTAACTATAAATAATAGTTAGATCTTTATATTTAGCCCTCTAATAATTATATCTCTATTAAAAATATATAGTAAACTTTAGTTATTATTATATAAAGTTTTTTACCTAATATACTCTAATATATCTACTACTATACTTAATAAGTAGTTAATTTATTATATCTTCTATATTTATATACTAAAAGGGAAGTCCTTATAAATCTAGTTAGAGAATATATTTTACTATAACTCTCTCTTCTAAATTAATAAGTTTCTTTAAATTAAATATAAAGTTATATTATATAACTTAGCTATTATATTAGTTATAGATAGTTATTTAAAGTATATTATAGATTAATATAGCTTCTTTATAATTTAGTTTTAGGTCTTTTTTAAGAGCTTAAAGGGTAAGAATAATACCTACCTCTTTTAAAGGGATTTCTATAAATTATTATTAAGTAATAGAAGTGTTAAAGTAAAGGGTGCTAAAAACTAGGTAGAGTGGGTAACTCGCTTATCTAGGCGACTTATTTATTTACTATATTAGGCTTTTAAATTAGTATTTTAAAAGGCTTTAATATAGTATCTTTAAGATATTAAAAGGATATCTAATTAAGAATACCTTTTAATTAGAAGTATACTATTTATATTAAAGTTATATTAGCTACTAGTAGCTTTATTCTAGCTTTTATAATATTTAATAGTAGGGTTTATTAATCTAATTAGTATTAGACACTTAAATTAAATAAAAATATTATTCTTAAAGTATTAATATAGTTAATAAGTAAGTGGTATAGATAAGTAAGTAGTGTATTTTACCCCACTTATTCTCTAAAAGTAAAATAACTTTATAAAGATAAGGTTAAAATAGCTAATCTTTTTACTAAAATATAATAAAATATTAAACTCCTTATAAAAAATAATATTAATTATAAATAAAATAAGTTCTAACGTGGTTGATAAGCGAGTCGCCTAGACAAGCGAGTCGCCCGTTTTGCCCCACTTATTTACTAAAGTTAAAATAACTCTATAAAAGTAATACTAAAATAGCTAGGCTTTTAGATATAGTATATTAAGTTATTAAACTATTTATAGTAAAATAGTAATAATTATAGATAAATAGTAAGTATATATTATATTAAATAATATATATTAGATTTAATTCTTTTTTAAATTCTTTTTAAATTTAATAACTTTATAGTCTTTATATATATAACTATAAAACTTAATAAAGAGCTTAAATAATAGTATATATAGCTAGTAAGACTTAATAAATAAATATAATTAATTCTTTTAATAAGTTATATTAAAAATAAGAAATTTTCTTATATTTTTTATTTTTCTTATTTAACTTATTAAAAAGATTAACTATATTTTTTCTTAAGCCTTTATATCTATTCTTATTATTATAGTATACTATATATTAAAAAGATATTCTATTTTTAAAGAGACTAAGATATAATTAATTTTAAAAAGAGTTTAAGAAAGAATTAAATCTAATTACTATTAAATTAGTTATTTAAATTTAAATAATTAATATAAAGTACTATTTTTAAATATATAGGTAATTTAATAGTCTTATATCTAATATTAAAAAAGACTAGCTATTTTAGCCCCCTTATAATAGAGTTATTCTAGATTTAGGAAATAAGTGGGGAAAACCGGGCGACTTGTTTGTCTAGGCGACTCGCTTATTAACCACGTTATAAGGAAATATATTTAAAAGAGCTCTCCTATTTTTATTATATTAAACAGTATTATAGACTAGCCTTAGAGTGTCTATAAATAGGCGTTATAATTATTATTAACTCTTTTAAGGAGAAAAAGAAGAAGAAATAGGAAAGAGATAAGCCTTTCTATTTTATAATAGCTTAGGTTTTATATAAAGTTAGTATAGAGTTTAGCTAGAGTCTTAATAGAATCGTCTTAAAGCCTAGCTAACTAACACCTAATTTATACTATCTTAGTTATAATAGTAGGCTAAAGCCTAGTACCTTTATATAACCCCCCTATCTATCCCTACTAATAAGTAAAAAGTTTATTTTTATTTTTTATAGTTATAGTTATTATATTATTAGGCGGCACTATATAATTTATTTAAACTTATTACTAATAAAGACAGTTATTAATATTAATATAAGTATATTATCTTTCTAAGTAAGCTAGTTAACTTAGAATAATTAAGTTAGTAATTTCCTAATAAATTAGATACCTACTTATTTAGTTATTTAGTATTAGTATAGACTAAATTATATTATATAGCTATAAGTTATAGCCGTTTATATTATCCTTCTTAGCCTTAATAAAGCTTTTATATAAGCTATAATTTATTTATATAGTATTTATAGTACTAATATTCTACTAATAGAGAGTAAGGAAGAGACTTAAAGAAGAAAAGAGGTTATCTAGAAAGATATAATATATTAATTCTAGTAGTATTTTAATTAAGGAGATAATAATAGTTTATATTAGGTTAATTTAGATTAACTCTACTATAAAGCTCTAGTACTCTCTTAAAGCTACTAGCTCTTAACCTTTAAGATAATTAAAGGAGTTCTTTAGGTAATACTATAACTGACCTAAAAAATACCTAACTTTAGTAATAACCTAGATCTTAAAGCTAGTAAGAGTTAGCTTATTAGGTATTATAACCTTCTATTATAAACGCCCTATAAAGTATATAATATACTTATTAATAGCTATATTTATACCTAGCTTCTAAAGATAAAAAGAGACTTCTTTTAGCTAGTTTAACTACTTATTAGTAATATAGAATAGGTAAGGAAGAGCTAAGTCTTCTATATTATAAATTTAAAGTTAATAATAGAGGAGGTAGAAGTGATTATATATAATATATTAGGTAATTAGGTATATTAGATAGTTTATTATACTAGAATAAGCTTTCTAATAGTCTTTAAGTATACTTTTTATATAAATTAATATATAAATTATATATACTAATATAGTTAATAAGTAAGTCGCCTAGATAAGCGAGTCGCCTACTCTACCTAGTTTTTAGTACTTTTTATCTTAGTACTTTTATTACTTAATAATAATTTATAGAAATCCCTTTAAAAGAGGTAGGCATTATTCTTACCCTTTAAGCTCTTAAAAAAGACCTAAAACTAAGTTATAAAGAAGCTATATTAATCTATAATATACCTTAAATAACTATCTATAACTAATATAATAGCTAAGTTATATAATATAACTTTACGCCTAATTTAAAGAAACTTATTAATTTAAAAAAGAGAGTTATAGTAAAATATATTCTCTAACTAGATTTATAAGGACTTCCCTTTTAGTATATAAATATAGAAGATATAATAAATTAACTACTTATTAAGTATAGTAGTAGATATATTAGAGTATATTAGGTGAAAAACTTTATATAATAATAACTAAAGTTTACTATATGTTTTTAATAGAGATATAATTATTAGAGGGTTAAATATAAAGATCTAACTATTATTTATAGTTAGTTTATACTTTTAGAGAATATAATTATAAAATATAGTATTATAAAGTTTAATATTTATAACTTTAATAAGACTAGGTTTCTAATAGGCTTTATTATAATAAAAATAGTTATTATAAGCTCTAATTAAGTTAGAAAAGTAAAAGTAATATAACTTAATAATAAGAAATAAGTTACTATAATTTAAATAGTAAATTCTTAAAGCTTAATAGTATTATTATATATTATAATAAAGGGCTAAAAATACCTTACACTTTAGTATAAAGATAAACGCCTACTTTTAGATTAGTATATTAATATAAGCTTAAATAGCTAAATAATAAATAAAATTAATATAGATTAGATTAAGTATTTTAATAAATATATAAAAGATTAAAAAGAGGGTAGTTATTACCTTTTAATTTTAGATAGCTATAAAAGTCACTACTTAACTACCTTTAAGCTTTTTTACTAAAAGAAGAATATTATTACCCTCTATATACCTATATATTTTTCTTATATACTCTAGCTTTTAGATATTAGTTATTTTAGTCTACTAAAAAAAGCTTATAAGTAATAAATTAAGAATCTTATAAAGGCTAGTATTATATATATTACTAAAAAAGACTTCTTCTTTATATTTTCTAATACTTTTAATAAGTTTATTATAAAAGAAAATATTTAAGGTAGTTTTTAAGGTACTAGAATTACCCCTTTTAATCCTAAAAAGGTTATTTCTATCTTAAAACTTAAGTTTATAATACTAAGTCCTTTAAACTTATATCTAAGATTAGTTAGATCTTAGGTCTCTTAGACGCTAAGTATAGTAAATAAAGTAGTTTTATAATCTTTAATTTTAAAAAAATAAATTACTAATTACCTAAATAGCTCTCTAACTAAAAGTCTTAATATACTTAATAGTTTTAAGAAAGGTATAATAGCTATTATATATAAGGTTATATTTTTATATACTTAGATATAAGGCTTTAAAGCTATAAATAAGCTAATTAGTAAATATTAATAGGCTAAAAAAATAAGACTATAAACTAAAAGATCTCTTTTTATATAAGATATAAGAGATTTAAAAGAGTAAATAGATATAGATAGTTAAGTAAAAAATAAAATATAAGCTTATAGTTATTATAAAGTAAGAGTTAAAATATATAGTTAGTAATATAGTATATATAGCTAGACTAGTTATAATATATATACTTATACTATAAATATAGATATTAGTAAAGAAGAGGATTCTAATTAATTTTAGATATTTTTTTATATTATAGTTAAGTTATTAATAGTTAAAAGGGGAAGGGTTAGGGAATATAAGCGACTTGCTTATCTAGGCGACTCGCTTATTAACTATATTAGCTATAAGAAGACTTCTAAGTATATAGTTAGGTGCTACTTATTAATATATATATTCTCTTTTAGCGGCCTAACTAGTCCTTACCACGCCCTAGAATTTATATATTTAACTTATAAATCTATTAGTAAATTACTTATAAATTCCTTAAATAGTAATAAAAGAGTTAGGGCTTAATAGGGAACCTAGGGCTTATAAAAGGGCACCTAAAGTGGCTTAAAAGACGCGCTAAACTCTAGGACTCGCGGCTAGTCTAGTTAGTAGGTGCAATTAGCTAGTTACTCTACTTAAGCCTTATCTAGCTATATAAAAAGCTTTATATCACTAGAATAAAGTAGGAACTAACTCTCACTACTAGCTATTATTTTTTTTAAAATTATTTAATATAATAAGTACTATAAAAGGCGTTTTATTATAGCAGCTAACTACGTACCTTCTAAGTACCTTGTCTAAAGTGGGTCTTGTGACTTAGGTGTAGGCTTCGCACTGCCAAAGGGATAGCAAAGACAGAACAAGGATAATAACTAAACTCGAGAAAGCCCCCGAACGCTACTTGTACACCTAAGGCGAAGAGGCGCGTTTTGCATACGGAATAATTTTACCTTCAATAAATACTGCATCATCCCTTTGGCAGTGCGAAGCCTACACCTAAGTCACTTGCAGGGATCGTAGCCAATCAGAACACACGTTAAAAAAGGTACTTAATTTCATTAGGCAGGCACACTATGATAGAAGTACCAGCATTTATCCGAGTTACAAAGAGCTACATTACATTCCAGGCACCTGTAGCGACTCTGTGGAACCTTCTGATTGCCGCTTGTTAGTGCCAGCGCAGGCCGAATTTGACGCTTTTGGCTGCTTTGAGTACGTACTTGACGATAGGTAATGCCTTTACAAGCGAGGCAGGGCGAAGGACTCTTATGACGGACGCGTTTATGCTGTGCCACAGGCGTAATTTTGTCGCCAGAGCGGTACCTCTTTCGTGATGTTCCGTAGCGACTGTACTGCTCGATTAGTGCGTCAACAAGCTGCTGGCGCCACGCTCTTTGGCTCTAGAAAGGTGTAAAATTCGTCGCCATCTTCTGTATTAGGAAGCTGTTAATAAGAACAGTCTCGAGAAGGAAGCTCCACGCAATTGCGTGCCAATTACCATAGCAAACACGGTGGTCTTGACTAGAGGAAGCTCTTAGCTGATCGCCAATATCAACAGCGCCCATCAAGTCATTATAAGCGGCTGCAAAAGACGGTACAGTCAGCGTTTTTACAGCCTCGTCACCAAATATTCGCTATATCGGCCGTGCTCGTGGTTGTTATGTTGTCGGGCGGCGCCGTACGCGTTGTTCAAACTCATCGCCAGTAAAGACGGTCGTCAACATTAACACAAGCGCATTATCTTTCCAGGCAAGCTAGTTAACCTAGAACAATTAAGTTAGCAATTTCCTAGTAAATTAGATGCCTACTTACTTGGTTATCTAGTGTTGGTATAGACTGAATCGTATTATGTGGCCATAGGTTGTGGCCCTTTGTATCGTCCTTCTTAGCCTTAATAAAGCCCTCATAGAAGCCACAGTTTATTCGCGCAGTGCCTATGGCACCAATATTCTACCGGCGGAGAGCAAGGAAGAGGCTCGGAGAAGAAAAGAGGTTATCTAGAAAGACATGATATGTCGATTCCGGCAGTGTTTTAACTAGGGAGACGACGACAGCTTGTGTCGGGTTGATTCGGATCGACTCTGCCGCGAGGCTCCGGCGCTCTCTTGAAGCCGCTGGCTCCTGACCTTCAAGATAATCGAAGGAGTTCTTCGGGCTGTGCTATAACCAGCCTAGGAAATACCCAGCTTCGGCAACAACCCAGATCTTAAAGCCGGTGGGAGTCGGCTTATTAGGTATTGTAACCTTCTGTTTTGAGCGCCCTGTGAAGCGTACAATACACTCATCAACAGCTATGTTTGTGCCCGGCTTATAGAGGCGAAGAGAGGCTTCTTTTAGCTAGTTTGACCACTCGCTGGCGATACAGAACGGGCGAGGAAGAGCTGGGTCTTCCGCGTCACAAATTCGAAGTTGACGATGTAGGAGGTGGAAGCGATCATACGTGATATACTGGGTAATTGGGTGTATCGGACGGTTCGTTACGCCAGAATAAGCTTTCCAATAGTCTTCAAGTACACTTTCTGTGTGAATTAACATATAAATCATACATGCTAGCCATAGGAAGACTTCTGGGCGCGTAGTTGGGTGCCACTTGTTGATACGCGCGTTCTCTTTTGGCGGCCCAGCTGGTCCCCGCCGCGCCCCAGAATTCGTGTATTCGACCCATGAATCTATTAGCGAATCACTCATAAATTCCTTGAATAGTGACAAAGGCGTCAGGGCTTGATGGGGAACCTGGGGCTCGCGAAAGGGCACGCGAAGTGGCTCAAAAGACGCGCCGGACTCTAGGACCGGCGGCTGGTCTGGTCGGTAGGTGCTATCAGCTGGTTGCTCTGTTTGAGCCTCATCTAGCCGGATAAAAAGCTCCGTATCGCCAGAATAAAGTAGGAATTGACTCTCGCTACTAGCTATTATATTTTTCAAAAATTATTTAATATGATAACTGCTGCAAAAGGCGTTTTGTTATGGCAGCTGACTACGTACCTTCCAAGTACCTTGTCTAAAGTGGGTCTCGTGACTTAGGTGTAGGCTTCGCACTGCCAAAGGGATACTGGGTCAAAACAGCCGAGACACGGCAACTAGACTAGCGTCGGTCACGTCGATCCTGTTGATCTGCTGTGCAAGTATTCTAGGTTCCAAGTGTGCCAGGGCACAAGCGGCAGGGAAACCGGAGAGTCAATCCTCCAAACGTGGCATGAATTCTAAAAATTTCTATCAGTTTCTGCGGAGTTTTTCAGCAATAAAGTGCTTAAGAGCGGTTTTCGTCAAAGGGCTATCGATCGAAATATAATCCTATTTAGGGTGAGAGCGATTATGTTAGCCATGTGATAGTGTAAGCTGCGAAGCTAGAGCCAAGATTGACTAACAGAGTAGTGGCGATAGAGGGAGGGTAAACCAAAATGGTTAATACTAAGAATGTGAACTGATGAGAGAAGCCTGCATTAATTAGTACTGAGCTGCCCACTTTTGTCGAGTCTCACTCATGCGGTGAGCGCATTGAAGTAGCGAGCTGCGACTGGTTCAGCCCACCTTCAACGTGACAAGCTAAATCTAGTTGTTGTCGCGGCGCCACTACCCTCATCTGGGCACAGCTGCTGTGATCGACCCGTCCCATGTTTCACTTAAGCTTGCTTTGCTAGACGTGCCGACGTCCAACACGCTGCCAGCCGGACTACGTCGTCATCATTCATCATGATGTATCATCCTGTCCTGTTAATGTAGCGGAACATGATGATCGACGGCATGGCGATATTCTACAGACTGCACATCTGTTCCAAGCCCAATATAATGAAACTTCAAACAGAAGACTGGCTCGACTCCTGGCAAGCAATCACTAGTCTCGTACACCGATCTTTTAGCCCGAGGAGCGATGGCATTATCAACGGGTGTCTAAACATGTTTGTGCTCGAATTAGGTAGATACAGTGGCCTTGGGTCTTCTGTTCGCCGGAGTATACATCTTACCTCACGCGGTACTCTAGTGTCTTGCAGTCGTCTGTGGGCCAAGGCCGAGACAACCCCCCACAACAAGACTGGCAAAAGAAAGTCGAGGTATACTGCCGCATTGCACGGATGAATCGGCGTGTCGCCTTTCTATTTTTTATCGACCCTGTTGCATTCCAAATCCAGTCACCCATCTACACAGCCTTGCTAGCACCTAGCACTCTCGATGCATGATTTCTATACCTTTGCCCCCCCCTTCAGTCCTAGTCTTCCGTTTCCTGCGTTCTCAAAGTGCTCGTGAATACCGTTTTGAAACAAGAATAATCTGGATTCGTTGCGACCAGAGTTGCGCAACATCATTTGCAATGGCCAATAAAGCAGATCATAGCACCACGGCCGTGGAACCGGATGTGGTCATTCAGAGAGATGTATGTCATCGCAACTGCGCTTTGCGCCGCCTTCAGGAGCTAGCCGCTGGGCTCAATCGCTAAGCAATGATGTGCGCGCCACAGCAGAATCAAGTTTTGCGCAGTGAACACGGCATCGAACCTAGCGAAGATTGCATTGAGAAGACTGAGCGCCACCTTGATATCACCGAAGACGACTTGCTGGAGGTCAAGGAGCTCGCAGCAACTTATTCGCTTGACATCTTGCGAAGTGTGAGTTTTGCTGCCACCTAAAGTTGTGCGGCAACTAAACGGCTCGATAGATAATGCAACGAGTATTAAAGCTTCATGGTCGCGATCCCAACTTTCCTATTAACATCATTCGCGAAATTACGGAATTTCTTAGTATGCCTACACTATTCCACGGCCCCAGTTAACGACACACCTAACTATCTTTTTAATAGACAATAACGACGTTTTTACTGATCCGGAGAAAAATAAGGCGCTTATCAACAAAATGAAAATCGAAGCCGCTCTCATTACTAGTAACTCGCCCTACGCCGAAGTCCGAGCCGTTGTCGACAACCACGACGATCCCACCACTCCCGTTTCCACTATCCGCGCCTGGGCAATTGGCGCCATTCTCTCGATCGCATGCGCTTTTGTCAACATCTTTTTCGGTATTCGTATGCCCGCCATTACCGTCACCTCGAACGTTCCTCAGCTGCTGGCATATCCACTGGGAAAATTTTGCGAGACGGCTTTACCTGATATCGGCTTCACCCTCTGTGGCGTTCGCCACAGTCTGAACCCTGGCCCTTTCAACAAAAAAGAACACATGCTCGTCACAATTATGGCTAGTATCTCGATCGGCGGTACTTATACTAGCGTTATTATCTGGATCCAGGCATTGCCCCAGTTCTTCAATCAGCCGTGGGCTATTGATTTTGGGTACCAAACGCTGATTGCGCTTTCCACAAATTTCATCGGCTACAGTCTCGCGGGCATCACGCGCCAATTTCTGGTGTATCCTTCATTCTGCGTCTGGCCAGAGGCTCTTGTCACCATTGCTCTGAACGCCTCGTTCCATGACGATAAGAACCCTGGTGTTGCTGGTCCTTTTAAAACATTGTGGAAGATGAGCCGCCTGAGGTTCTTCTGTATCGCCGGCGGCTTTATGTTCATTTACTTTTGGATTCCCAACACGCTCTTCGCCGCTTTGTCTTTCTTTACATGGATGACGTGGATTGCTCCTAATAACAGACTGCTGACCACTATAACGGGCTTCCAGAACGGTCTTGGAATTAACCCTATTCCAACATTCGACTGGAATATCGCAACCTTCTTTACCGACCCTCTAGTTATTCCCTTTTTCAGCACGTTCAACCAGTTTATAGGCATGTTTTTTAGCATGTTTATAGTTGCTGGCATCTACTTCAGTAATGCCTGGTATACTGGATACCTCCCGATTACGTCTAACGCGCCTTGGGACCATTTCGCGAAGCGATATAATGTCACGCGGGTTCTCGATTCCAAAGGAATTATGGACATGGAAAGATATCAAAAGTACTCCCCGCCATATCTATCAGCCGGCAAAATTGTAGTGTATATGTTCTATTTTGGCGTATATACTGCGTCTATCACTTATGCCATTCTATACCACCGCTTGGAAATTTCCATGGGCCTAAAGAAGCTATGGATTACAATCAGCCAAAGGGATAACACCGACGAGGACCGCGTGTTAGATGTCCATAACCGCCTTATGAAGTCTTATAAGGAAGTGCCTGAGTGGTGGTATGGAATTTGTCTTATGTTCGCTATTGCTGTTGGAGTCGCTGGGATTGTTTACTACCCTACTAATGCGAGCCCTGGAGCGATCTTTTTTGGAATTGCTCTGACGCTTATCTTCATTATACCTACCGGTATTATATACGCTGTGACTGGCGTGCAAGTAAGTCTTAACGTCCTAGCCGAGTTTATAGGTGGCTCTTGGGTTGAGGGCAACGCCTTGGCTATGTGTTTCTTCGAGACATATGGCGTCATTACGTGTCTTCAGGCACAGGCCTTTGCCAGAGACCTAAAGCTCGCACACTATCTTAAGATTCCTCCTCGCATTACCTTTTTCGCCCAAATGGTCCCTACGCTTGCGACCACCTTTGTGGCTATAGGCGTCCTGACCTATCAAATCACAATCAAGGACGTCTGCACGGAAAATGCCCCCTTCCTGTTCTACTGCCCTAATGAAACAGGCTTCTTCACTGATGCGGTTTTATGGGGCACTGTTGGCCCAAAGAGGCTCTGGGGCGTCGGTGGTCAATATTCTATGACTCTGCTTGGCTTCCCTCTCGGCGTTGTTCTTGTGCTTGCTTTTTGGGCGCTGGGCAAGAAGTATCCCGATAACGCAATCCTGCGCAAAACACATCCAGTGTTGATGCTTTTCGGTGGTATCCAGTGGGCTCCTTACAACATTAGCTACATGTGGGCAGCCGTTCCGCCTGCGGCACTGTCATGGCTCTATATGCGTAAGCGCTTTCTAGGATGGTGGTTCAAGTACAACTTTGTTCTGTCGGCCGCCTTCTCCTGCGGTATTGCTATCTCAGGCATCGTTCAGTTTTTTGCAGTCGCATACCACGGCCATAAAGTATCCTGGTGGGGTAACCAGATTGTCCAGAGCCATTGCGAGGATCCCTCAAACGGTGCCTGTCGCCTCAAACAGCTTGCCAAAGATGAATTCTTTGGCCCTGCCCTCGGAACCTACAACGCTTGAGAGCCATATCTTGCCGACCTTGTCTTATCCGCTATGCTGTGATCTTACGCATGAGGGCCTATAGTTTACATCTGGAATGGGGACCAAAAGGGTCGAATAAGCTAGAGTGAAATGGTGTTGTGGTTAAGAGGATGTATTCTCCCTTTGTATTGCGCCAAGGGCAGGCTTGCAGACAACCGAATAATCAACTCAACTCATAGGTTTGATTGCGGCTGAGTTGGAAAGTGGAACAGAGAATCTACATTGGGTTGACTTCTTAGTCTCATTCAGCTGGTTTCGATATCAAAATGTGTATCGCTGTGCCGTGTATGGCTGTACCATGTCTCGCTGTGTGTGCAGTTTTTCAGAGCCACGCATCAGGCACTGGCTCTGTCGTATCTAAACATTGCGGCTCCTAATCGTGTTATGAACGATAGGAAGTGACGCAAGGCGACCGGGGAAGCGGCCTAAGAGGACTACCTTATAGCGTCTATAAGCTCCCTAATTAGGCCTTATAGTTACGTGACCTTACTAGGATCACTAGAGTGAGTAAGCTAGTAAGCTATAAAGAGATTATAAAAGTAGGTAAGCTAGTAATTTAAGAGAAGTAATAAAGAGGTAAATTATTATATAAAGGAAGGATTATAGTTAGTTTAGATAGTTTAGATATCTATTAATTAATTTAAGTAATAGTTTTATTATTAAGAGTTTTACTTTTAATAGTTATCTATATTACTATTTAATATACTATTTTATAGCTTTAACTTAACTTACTCTTTAAGAAATAGACTTATTATAACTTAGTAAGTTTCTTTAAATTAGGTATAATATAGTTTATAAGCGAGTAGGCCACCTAAGTAAGTAAGCCACTTCGTATTATTTTTTAATTAACTATATTTAAACTCTATTAACTTAATAAGATAAAATAGTTTTAACTTTAAATAAAAAAGATATTATTAACACCCTTAAGGCTTTAAAAAAAGACCTTATATTATCACTTTAGAGTATAGCTTATATTTATAATATACTATAAATAACGTGGTTGATAAGCGAGTCGCCCAGATAAGCGAGTCGCCCGTTTTGCCCCACTTATTTACTAAAGTTAAAATAACTCTATAAAAGTAATACTAAAATAGCTAGGCTTTTAGATATAGTATATTAAGTTATTAAACTATTTATAGTAAAATAGTAATAATTATAGATAAATAGTAAGTATATATTATATTAAATAATATATATTAGATTTAATTCTTTTTTAAATTCTTTTTAAATTTAATAACTTTATAGTCTTTATATATATAACTATAAAACTTAATAAAGAGCTTAAATAATAATATATATAGCTAGTAAGACTTAATAAATAAATATAATTAATTCCTTTAATAAGTTATATTAAAAATAAGAAATTTTCTTATATTATTTTATTTTTCTTATATAACTTATTAAAAAGATTAACTATATTTTTTCTTAAGCCTTTATATCTATTCTTATTATTATAGTATACTATATATTAAAAAGATATTCTATTTTTAAAGAGACTAAGATATAATTAATTTTAAAAAGAGTTTAAGAAAGAATTAAATCTAATTACTATTAAATTAGTTATTTAAATTTAAATAATTAATATAAAGTATTATTTTTAAATATATAGGTAATTTAATAGTCTTATATCTAATATTAAAAAAGACTAGCTATTTTAGCCCCACTATAATAGAGTTATTCTAGATTTAGGAAATAAGTGGGGAAAACCGGGCGACTCGTTTGTCTGGGCGACTCGCTTATCAACCACGTTAACACTAATATATTATTAATAAGAATAACTAAGCTAAACTAATATAATAATATACTTTTAAAAATTAATAAATAAAAAAGAAGATCTTCTTATTTAGTATATTCTTAATCTAGATATATAATCTTAACTATCTTACCTATATAATATAAAAACTATAACTAACTATCTATTAGAGCTTAAATATAATATTCTAGTTAAAAGGTACTAGTCTATAAGCTTTATTAGGTAATACTTAGAACTTATTATATATTTATTATATTAAATTAACTATTAAAGAGTCTAATATAAAGATTTAAAGTAATATTAAGACTAGTTTTAACTAGTAGAAAATACTATTATAAAATATAATATATAAAAAGGGGAGATTTAAAACTTTAGTAAGATAGGCTTTATAATAGGCTAAATATTATCTAAAATAGTTATTATAAGTATAGAAAGATATTGAAAAGGTTAGAAAATATAATAAGGAAATTATATTTAGGTGATAATAATAGAGTATATTAGTATAACGTGGTTAATAAGCGAGTCGCCCAGACAAACAAGTCGCCCGGTTTTCCCCACTTATTTCCTAAATCTAGAATAACTCTATTATAGTAAGGCTAAAATAGCTAGTCTTTTTTAATATTAGATATAAGACTATTAAATTACCTATATATTTAAAAATAGTACTTTATATTAATTATTTAAATTTAAATAACTAATTTAATAGTAATTAGATTTAATTCTTTCTTAATGTTATAGACTGGCCCTAGGGTGTCTGCGAATAGACGTTATAATTATTATTAACTCTCTTAAGGAGAAGAAGGAGAAGAAACGGGAAGATAGCGAGCCCTTTCTGTTTCGTAGTAGCCTAGGTTTTGTATAGAGTTAGTATAGAGTTTAGCCGGGGTCTTAGTGAAGTCAACCCTAAGCTTAGCTAGCTAACACTTAACCTGTACTATCTTAGTTATAATAGTAGGCTAAAGCCTAGTACCTTTATATACCCCCCCTATCTGTCCCCCCCCCCCGCTAACTAGTAAAAACTTTTTTTTTTTTTTTTTAGTATATATTATTCTTAGGCTCCCTAGGCGTAGCGCGGAAAAACGTGACTTTAGCGGGGCTATATGTCGCTATTAGTTAGGGGTTAGTAGGTAGTGGTCGGTAATCGCATAGCTATAGCTAGGCCCTACCCGCTCTTTTAAGCGTCTAATTAGGCCTTTATTATAAACTGTTATATAATATATAGTACTATCTAAGTACTTTAAGTATAAATAAAGTAAAGTAATTATAAAAAGGTAAACTATATAGTAAAAGGACTATACCCCCTTAAAGGAAATATTTATAATAATAAGGTCTTTACTATAACGCCTAATAGTGTTTTCCTCTTTTCCCTCTATTAACTATTTTATTTCCTTATAGTACTATACTTATATTACTTTATTCCCTTCTTACTTTAACGATATTCCTATTATGTCTTACTATATACCCTTCTAAACTTAATAACTTTCTTTATATATTACTATGTCTTTCTCCTAGCCTTAACGATATGTCTACTACTACTATACCTCCCCCTCCCCCTCCCCCTAGTAGGAACGGCTATAACCTAAATGCTAGGTATTATCGCCCTTAACGTTCCCTAGTTAGCTTTATTATAGAGGGCGACTCTAATAGTAACGAATTTACTTTAAATAATAAACTTAATATACCTTACCTAACCTATCTTAAAAGCGCCGCTAATAATAGTATACTTAACTACTAGTTAGGGCCTAAGGACGCCTATATATCTTATAATAGTAGATATTAAACCTATAAATAGGCCCCCGCTATTTTTATAATAAACCCTACTTTACGCTACCTTATCTATAATATATAGTAGATTTATAACTTTAGTAAGGCTATAAAGACTTTTACTATAGGCAAGTTAGGAGAGAAAGGCTCTAAAAAGGCTGTTTTATAGCTTATTATAGTGTGCCTTATCTAATAGTATTATAACGCCTTAGATACTACTATACTCCGCCCTATCCTTATTTAGGATATCTTTACTCCCTATTATCTTAGCCCTAATACTAGTAAGGGCGTTACTACTACCTTATCGTAAATAGCACTCCCTACTAGTTCCCTAGGTAGAAACTGTACTAGCTAAACCGATATTACTAGCACTATTAACGCCTTTAATTAGCTTAGCTAGAATATCTAAGCGCTTATAGTGTGTATTCCTAAAAACCCTCTTTCTCCCTTACCCTAGTATAGTCTATTTTATTATAGAACTACTACTAATCTAATTACACTCTTAGGAAACCCTATACTCCTACACTTATATCTAAGATAAGTATAATATATACTATAATAAGGAGAGTATATATATAAATATATTATTAACGGCCGCCCTTATACGCCTAACTACTCCTACGCTCCTATTAACGCCCTCTTATCGCCTCCTAAGCTAGTGTGAGTATAATTCTCGTAGCTCCCACTCCTCGTGTCGCTATTATAAGTCTTATTCCTAATCGCCTTTTAATAGGCATTCTAGTTATCGCTATTCTAATTGTTACTATTATTCCCCTCGCTGTTTATCTAGCCGCCTATATAGCTACCGCTATTCTAACTGAACTTATAATGTTAAAGATGTGGACCTTAGTGAGTATCTTAGGGAATTAGATAAGGTCCTATCTAGGGAGGAAATAGAATAGTAGTTCTTAGTTAGGGTGTCTATTAAGGTAATTAATTTTTATATTACTATTAGTATATATATAAAATAAACTAGCTTAGAGTTTAGGGAATTATTTATAATTATTTTTTCTTATATTAGTTTTTACTATTATAAGTTTAGATTAGGTAGTAGAGGGGCTAAGGTATAGTACTAATAAAGCTATAAGTCTATAAAGTAACCCCCCCCCTAAAATATTATAATATTAATTATTTCCTACTACCTATACCTATATATCCCCTAATTATTCTATTTTACCTACCTATTACAGCCTACTATAACGTGCTTATCGTGTACTATTATACCTATTAGCTTTACCCTAGCGGGCCTTAAATACAGCTAGTACTAAAATGTTCTATAAGGCACTAAGTAGCTCCTATATTAGGTCCTAAAAGCCTACCTATTTTACTAGGACTTCCCTTTTTCTACCCTAACCTCTAATATTATAGGTATAAAGAACCTCCTTAATAACCTATTCTAGGTGTTAGCTATCCCCTAGTTTGTTATTAACTAAGGTTAGCTTAGGCGCCTAATTATTCCACACTTAAGACAGTAAGGGGTCTACCGCCGCCTATTTAACTAGGTCGATATAAAACGTCTTATAGAGGCTCCTAGGTAGGTCTAATATTACTATTAATAGACTTAAGGTAGCTATAATATAGTATTTAGAGCGGACTTAGTTAAGCTTTTTATTAGGACAGTTAGTTATAATATTATATAAAGATAGCTACACCTAATCGCTAATCTAGAACTTTTCTACTAGATACTAGCTTTAGTTAGACACTTCCTTTTACTATTATTATATATAGGTAATAATAGACTATATTAGGTCGTTACTATCTTTAATATATTATAAGAACTATTAGGCGTAGCCTATTAGTGTCTTATTTAATAGGTGTGGGTTATTTAGGTATAGTTAGACCGTCCTAGTATTATATCTATATAAGAGGAAGTTTAGACTAAAACTTATAACACTTAAGTCCTTATTATTAAAAGCGTGTTATACTATAAGAAGTTATTATAGCTAGTTATATTATAAGTAAAAGATAAGTACTTTTAAGACCGCCTATACTTCTTAGTTAGCGCGTTTTATACTACTATTTATTTAGGGATAGTAAGTAATAGATAAGAGTTATAATATACCTAATAGATAGTATAATATTCTCTAAAACTAACTAACCTAATCTAATCTATAGTTACTAATAAGTTAGTCTAGAAAACTATAAAAACACTACTATATATAGAGGAATTATTCTATATATATTTTAACACTTATTAACATTATAGCTTCTAACTAGATATATTTTAATAGGCGGTCTATAATAACTATAAGGAAATATAGTTATTCTAGTCCTTTACTTAGTAGATCTATTATAAAATTAACTAAGATTTACTTTTAATATTAATTTATAGTTAAGATAGGCTATAAGAGGCCCTAGTATAATCGCCTTAACTTATATACACTATAATAAGGGTAATTCCTAATATAATACACTATATCCTATAATAATCCTAACTAGTAATAGTTATAAATTAGTATCTAGAACATACTATTCCGCCCTAAGTATACTACTATATTAGATATATAAGCGCGTTTAATAAGTATAGTTATTAAGGGCTCCTAGCTAGGTACCTATATATATGTAACGATGGCTTATTTACTAAGTCATAGTAGGTCTGTTTCTTAGAGAGTAAGTCAGGCTGAAAGCTATAGGGTAGCACGTTAAGCAGTATCGTAAACAGTCGTTAAGAGTAGAACTCTTAATAGTGAAACTATTACTTAGATTGATTAATAGAGATCTAAACTATCTAGACTAGCTATAGTCCTTTCTTTATATAATAGTTTACCTCTCTATTACTTTCCTTAGATCACTAGCTTACTCGCTCCTATAATCCCTTTATAGCTTACTAGCTCACTCGCTCTAGTGATCTAGTAAGGTCACGTAACTATAAGGCCCGATCAGGGAGCCTACAGGCGCCATAAGGTCGTCCTCCTAGGCCGCTTCCCCGGTCGCCTTACGTCACTTCTCATCGTTCATAACATAATACTCCTCCTCTATTAGTTTTGTCCTTAAAGCTACTAATCCTGTTCTGGCCGTTCGTTTAGTAGGTGTGTAGAACTTCCCTCCTTTATCATCATATACTAACAACATATCAGGTCGTATCGAAAAACCTCGTTCCCGAAAATCTAATAAGCGAGACGCCCTAAGGTCCTTTATCGCTCTTCACAGTTAGGACGCCAAGATACCGTGTACTTATTGTTTTAACTATTAGTTAAAGTGTCGTCTTGCCGATAGTAAGACTTGTTATAAGGAGTGTGTCCACTATAGTTGTTCCTATAATAGTGTGTTAGTAGTATCTTCTTATAGGTTCTATTCTCCCTTCCGCTATATATATCCTTACTAATTTGCCTTTATAGTTTCGTGTTTACTTGCATAGCAGAAAAAGTTAGATAACGCTAAGGAAAAAGCTAAGGAGCGTCTAGTTAAGCTATAAGTTTAACTGTCTTAAGCGGTAAATCATCTAACATAGATCTATAAAACTTATCGTTTAGTAAAGAATAAGAGCTAGAAGCTATTTAAGCGGGGTATATAAGAGTTAGATAAGGAGGATAACATCCTTCCTGCCCTAGGCTCTTATAAATAGTAAGTTGTTTATAATCTATAGGCGTTAGGTGTCCCTAACGAGCCTAACTAGTCGCAGTTCGGTCTAAGTAAGATCCCTAAGCTAGGCCCCTTACTAACTACTAGTAAAAGCCCTTCAGTAGGTCTAAGCAACTTATAAGGTTCTTCGCGGGTTCCTAGGTGTTTTTAGAGTTTAGGTATCCTTTCTATTTTATAAGATATTCGCGTTTCTTAATGCTTCCTTATGCCTTAAGTATTTTCTTAATTTCATATTTATCATTATTTCCCACAATAATGTCTATAGTGACTATAATGTTATCTAGTACTTTCTTAAGTAGTAAGATATAAAATATAGGATAGATTCTTATCCTATTAGGTAATAATAGTTCGTAGTTAGTGTTCGATATTTTTTATTTAATAAGGAATAGTCTAATTTTCTTTTAGTTAAGTTTATTGCTAGGTCGTTTTGTTTTAATGTTTTTATATATAAGGTAGACTTTATATCCCTCCTCTAGGATTAGCACTAGTAATCTCTTTTTATCCGTATAGTGTTTTATATAGTTTTATAAAAATATCTATTCTTATTATAAGTGTTTTTATATGTCCATAATTGTTACTATATACGCTATAGCTGCTAGTGTGTTTACGTTCCATATCGTGTGTGTTTTAATAACAGGGTCGAATCTATAATTCGCTCTAAATAGTGACATTTTTATATTATCGATTTCGGAGCTATTATAAGCCTATTATACGAGTAGTAGCTATTCTACCTAATCGTCTTATTAATAGTTAATATAGCTTCGTAGGTATTATTCGAGTATTTAGTTTAGAATCTCGGTCTGACTATCTAACTGTAGGTAGAATGTTATAGATAAGCTTTACTTAATCTTTATTATTTCTATAAGGCATTTCTAGAAGTTTAACGTGAATAATTTATTATAATCTAATATAAGTTTTGTTAGTAATCCGTATTAAGCGATTACTGTTTTAAAGAACATATATGCTAAGTCTTTAGTGTTACTAGATTCTATATAGGGGATATAGTAGGCATACTTTATAAGTTTATCGATAATAACCAGGATACTATTATAGAGTACTCCTATTATTAGTTCTTTAGACTTTGGTAGTTTGACGATAAAGTCTATAGTAACAGTCTACTATGCTCTTTTAGGTGGTAGTATTAGTTATAGTTCGCTATAAGGTGTATATCGTACTGACTTTGCTTTGTTGTAAACGTCGCATTTCTTAATAATTTCCTACACGATCTTCCTACTTTCAGGGAAGTCATATAATCTTCTTAGTCAACTAATTGTTTTTATAACACCTTAGTGTCCGTATAATAGGTGTGCGTATATTTCTTCTACAAGCTGTTTTTATAGTATAACTAGGACGTATAGTCGATCGTTATAAAAATAGTCGTTTTCTTTCCGTATAAGAAATAGGGTTAATCTCTAAGTGTCAGTTAGACAGTCGCCTTAGATTCTTAACTTAATTCTTCATAGCTAGATATCATCTAGTTATACTTACTAAGTTATATTGATTTCTTAAGTGCCTAATATAAGGTTTCCATCCTTAGTTTAACATAGTAAGGGTGTATTATTTACTTACTGTTCTGTTTTTAAATCCTCTCTTCAGCTAAGCGCGTCTACTCTTCTGTTTTCAGATCCTTTACGATATATGATTTCAAAATTATAGTCTATAAGGGTTTCGTACTATCTAATCTATCGTTTATTTAGATCTTTTATAGTCATAAAGGAGGTTAGGTTCTTATAGTCGGTATAGACCTTAACCTTATAGTTTACTCCTTTCAGATAATACTTCTATTCCTTAAAGGCTTTAATAATAGCTATAAGTTCTTTATCGTATATACTGTAGTTTAATTCTAGTCTATAAAGTTTCTTAGAGAAGAATGTGACTAGGTGGAGTCAGTCTTCGTTATCTCGTTATCTAAGTTGCCCGCTAAGCGCGTAGTCTAAGGCGTCAGTTTTAACTTTAAATGGTTTATTAGGGTTAGCTATAAGTAGAACTAGCTCGTTTAGGATTTTCTCTTTCAGTTTTTAGAAGGCGTTAACTTCCTTATTTGTCTATTAGAATTCGTTATCCTTCTTTGTAAGGTTGGTAAGAGGAATTGTGATTTCTCTAAATCCGCGGATAAAGCGTTGATAGAAGTTTACAAATCTAAGGAATCCTCTTACTTCTCTAATATTAGTTAGCGCGGGCTAGTTCTAAACATCTTCGATCTTAGATAGGCTCATCCTAATTTGTCCTAGTGTAATTTCGTATCCTAGGAATTTAACTTTATATTAATAGAATTTACTCTTTTCTTTTTTGATAAGAAGCTTATTATCCTAAAGTGTTTATAATACTTCGTGTATATACTTCTTATATTCCTTAAGTGTATTAGAGAATATAAGGATATTATTAAGGTAGATAATAACGAATTTATTAAGCTATTTCTATAAAATATTGTTGATTATAGTTTAGAATGTTACTAGTGTGTTAGTAAGGCCGAATAGCATTATAAGATACTTAAAGTGTCCTCTCATAGTTCAAAAGGCGGTTTTCCACTTATAACCCTTAGCTATACAAATTAGATTATAAGCTCCTTTTAGGTCGAGGATAGTAAACCACTTAGCTTATCTAAGCTTATCTTATATCTCTATAATAAGTGGTAACAGATATTGGTTCTTAATTGTGATCTTATTAAGTTGCTAATAGTTAATATATAGTCACAGCTTTCCGTTTTTCTTTAGTACCTATAGGATTAGGTATCCTACTAGGGACTCTAATAGTCGTATATATCCCTTTTATAACATCTCGTCTAGATACTCCTTAAGAGCTTTATCTTATATAGGGTTCTAGGGATATATTTTATTAAACGTTAGTTTAGTACCGGGCTAGAGCTTAATCTTATAGTCCTAGCGTGAATACTCTAGTAGTCCTATTTCTAGCTCTCCGCTAAATAGCTTACTATACTTTAAGTATTCCTCAGGAATCTCCGTTATACTAACTTTAGGCTCTCTAGCGATCACATATATTCCTAAAGGCCTATCTTAATTCAATTAAGGTACTCCTTATAAGCCGCTCTTATTATTATAATCACATCCTAGTAGATCCTATTAAAGTTAGCCTATTCTCTAGTTAACTTAGGGATTACTTACTCACAACTAGGGTATCCCTAGTATAACATCGTGTTTTAAGATCACTATAATATCTAAGGTAACATAGTGTTTCGTGCCTTATATGTTAATTAAAAGTTACACTACTTCTATATCAACTACTCCTTAGTTAAATTTTACTATATATCCTTCTATAGTTATAAGTCAGTAAGGCTCGTCTTTTATAGTCTAAGGTAATTATAATTTATTAACGAAATTCGGCGAGATAAAGTTTCCTTATACTCCGCTATTAATTATTACCTAGATCTTTCTTCCTATAATCTTTATAGTAATCACAAGGTGTGCGGTACTACCGATGTCTATAGTACATAGAGACCTATCAGATCTCCGTTAAGGAATCGGTTAAAAGTTCAGCGATAGCTGTCTTTTCCCGAATTCTTCTTTTATTCGCGTTCCTTCTTTTATAATTATTAGTAGTAATCTTCTAACTATTCGGAGCTTAGGCAGCGTTCTAGTCACTTACTAGCTATGTTAATCGAACTCGGGCTAGGCGAGTTTCTTGTTACTACACAGTTTCCTCTATCCTTATAGCGTGAGGTTATAGCTCGGATAGTGTATACGTTTTCATCCTTAATATAGTAGGTTATGTTATCATTTTTCTTAAGAAGTAACGTATTGAAGGTTCTTCTCTAAATTTTCTAGTGCCTAAGGTCTGTCTCTAAAAAGGGTCTTTAGCCTGTATACTATAACTTAGGGAACTATCTATATTTAAGTTTCTTCTAGAGGTGTCTCTAGCATCTATAGTGTGGGTAAGAGGCCTATGAAATCATAGCGTGTTCTCTATGTGATATGTTCATAACAGGGTTCTATTAGATATAGGCAGTACTCGTTCCGATAGGTCGGTATAATAATTCGATAAGTATTATAGGGTCTATAATATCCGTGCTATAGATTATAACGGCTATAGGTTCGGGGTCCCCTTCTTCTATTAATAGTACACTAATAAGGTTACTAGGTCCTTAAGGGTATGGAATACACGTAAAAGCGTCAGTTAGGTCAAGCCTGGTTATATACGCTGGTAGCTAAGTGCCATATTCCTAATCTTCCTCCTTAGGTACCGGCTAGGTTCCGAAGTCCTAGTCCTCGTCCGAACTAGTATCGTCCACTAAGTGGTGTTCGTCCGCTTTTAGGTATCGTTTAGTATCTAAGACGTATTCTTTACTGTTTGCTATACTAAGGTTTTAAGTAGGTAAGTCTTCGCGGTTAGCCGTGTGGAGCTTTCGTCCTTCCCCAACAGGCTTCCATTGTTTCTTAGGGGCTCGGCATTTACTTATAAAGTGTCCGGTTTTATCACAGTTATAGTATTTCCCCTTTTCTTTATGTGCAGCGTCAAGTTCTATTAGTCCGGTGTAGTGTCTATACGCGGTAGAGGTTCTTTAGGATTTGCCCGTGTTAGGTTTATTAAACCTTACGTAGTTATTATACTTTCGTCTACCTGTTTTTTCTTAACGTCGTTCGTATAGTCGGTTATCTGCTTTAATAACTGTCTCGATAAAGGTATTAAGCAGTTTAGGTCGTTCTTCTTAGTAGATATCATCTTTAACTTCTTCTTTAAGGCCTTAGTAGAAGATTTTAATTAGGGCTTCTTATCCCTAGTTAAGTTTAGCCGCGATCTATTTAAACTCTCTTATATAGTGAGCGGTGGATCCGGTTTGTCGGAGACGAGTAAGTTGTCGAGTAGCTTCTTTATACTTATCAGGGTTTCTAAAGGCACTAAGGAGTCGGTCCTCGAAGGTCTCGTAGTCCAAAAAGACATAGATAACGTCTACACCGGCTTCAGCGCTATGCTTTAGGTACGCCTATAGCGTAGGCTCCCACTATTCTATAGCTTTTCCAGTTAAGAGGTTTCTAATATAGAGGATTCTATCCTTAGTAGTATTAAGTGTTTTATTATTAACCTAAAGGTAAGCTTAGGCTTAGGTAAGGAAGTTCCTTATATCTCCCTTATAACCGTTGAACGGTTCGGGTTTAGGAAATTTGGGTTTATTTGTCTGGGCCCTTTTAGGCATTCCGGAGGCAGCGATTTAGTTCTTATATTGCTTTATAGTTTTATAAAGGGTATTAGTACGAGAGAGAAGGCTTTAGTTCTACTTCTTAAGCTCGGTAATCTTAGCTATAAGTTGCTAGATCTCTATTCTAGGGTTAGTGGTTCTTCCGCTTATAGTAGACATATTAGCTGCTTAAGGTTTTAGGGTAACTCACTAAACAGGATTAATTAAAATATAATAATAGCTTATTTACTAAGTTATAGTAGGTCTGTTTCTTAGAGAGTAAGTTAGGCTGAAAGCTATAAGGTAGCACGTTAAGTAGTATCGTAAATAGTCGTTAAGAGTAGAACTCTTAATAGTGAAACTATTACTTAGATTGATTAATAGAGATCTAAACTATCTAGACTAGCTACGGTCCTTTCTTTATATAATAGTTTACCTCTCTATTACTTTCCTTAGATTACTAGCTTACTCGCTCCCGTGATCCCTTTATGGCTCACTAGCTCACTCACTCCAGTGATCTAGTAAGGTCACGTGACTATAAGGCCCGATCGGGGAGCCTGCAGGCGCCATAAGGTCGTCCTCCTAGGCCGCTTCCCCAGTCGCCTTACATCACTTCTCATCGTTCATAACAATATAGTTATAGAATTAGAGTATCCTATATACTAAGATAGTATAGTCCGCTATTTACTCCTTATAATTTACTTTAGATAGAAAGGAGTAAGCTCCTTCCTAAATAGCTTTTACCTTTTCTATATAGGATATATTTACCTTTAAACTAGTCTTTTATAAAGTTATTAAACTTTTATCTAAAAAGGGGGATAAGGAATAGCTAGATTTAATTACTATAATATTAATAGGCTTTAAGATCTTAGTTAAGGGTTAGTTAAGGCTGTCCTTAAACTATTTAAGGCAGCTAAGGGCGTTAGGATAGGCTATAAGGGGGCCTAGTTAATAGTATAATTAGTACTAAAATAAAGATAAGAATTCTAACTATTACGCCTACTATTTAGAAATAACTTATAGTTTAGTAAAGTATTTAAGGTTTTTATAGTTAGTAAGGATTATAAACATATTTTTTTATTCCTATAGCTTAGCCTTCTAAGCTTTTAGATATACTATTATAGTAAGGAGTTCCTTATTATAGATAGTATAGTTACGTTTAGCTAGTAAGAGTTTGGCGGAATAGTACACTACTAGGCGTAGAATACTATTATTATCTACCTATAATAGATAACTACTAAGCCTTATTCCTAAATAATCTATTTTAATACTTATATCTTAGCTAGGATCCTATAAGGTAAGGTAGAGATTAGATAAGAATAGGGACTTAAGTTACTTAAAAGCGTTATCCTCCTACCTTCCCTATATAAATAGGACGCCCTTATAGGTAAGACGTGTTAGGGGTTTAGTAAATAAAGAGAAGTTAAGGATAAAGTCCTTATAAAAGTTTATAAAGCTAAAAAAGCTATACACTCTATATATCTTAATAAGGGCCTCTTACTACTATATAGCTTTAATCTTCTCTAAGTCTAGTTTAAGTAATTTCCCTACCTCTACTATAAATCCTAGGTACTTAACTTTTATAACTAAGAATTTACACTTATTAATATCTAGGAATAGTTTAGCTTTTACTAGCTTATCTAGTACTACCTTAACCTTTTCCTTATATTCTTTAAGTGTGCCTAAGTTATAGATAATTATATTGTCTAGGTATATAGATATAAAGTTATTAAGTGTCTTACTTAGAGCCTAGTTAATATAGTGTTAGAAACTAGTAAGAGTACCTATAAGCCTAAATAGACATATAAGCTACTTAAAAAGGCTAAAGTAGGTATAAAACACTATATACTTTTTAGATCTAAGAGCTATATATAGCTAATAGAAAGCTATTTAGACGTCTAACTTAGTAAACTATTTTACTATTAAGAGTAAATATAGGGTCTCTTTAATAAGTAAGAGAGGATATTAGTCTTCCTTTATAATTATATTAAGGGCCTTATAGTTTATATAAAATCTCTATTTACTATTAGGTTTTTTAATAAGTAAGATAGGTACTATAGCTAGTAAGGAACTTATATAGATCTAGCCCTTATTAAATAGGGATATAAGTTATTAATATAGCTCTAATAATTATTTATATAATATCTAGTATAGGCGCCTATATAGGAGTTATTTAAGCGTCCTATTAGCTTTTCTCTTAATATTAATTATATAATTAAAGCTTAGCTGATTTAGTAGGAGGCTTAATATAGTGTTTTTTAAAAATAGATTAGTATATTCTTTATATTAAGTTAGAAGTTATTTCCTAAGGGATAGGGACTTCTATAATAAGGAGTTAATCTTAAAGATACTTATTATAAGTACTAAAACTTCTTAGCTAGTTTCTATATATTTATATTTTAATACCCTATAAAGCTAGCGTCTATTAAGGAAGGAGTGTCCTTATACCTTTAACCTTTTATCTAGTATATATATTTACTAGTTTAGGGTTAATTAGGGGTATATATAGCTCGCGCCTATATCTAGGACTAAGTTATAGTACTTTAACTATAAAAGGCCTAAAATAATAGAGCGGGCTAGTAAGGGGATAATATAGAATAGTATTAGAAAAGACTAGCTATTAATATTAACACTTACTTACACTATATAGGAGACTATAAACTTAAAGCCTTTCCTTACTACTAGTTAAACATTTTATTTAGTAAGTAAGGGTATAAGTTAAAGGCCTAATTACTTAGCTATACCCTCCTAGATAGCTCTATAATAGTTATAGCCTAAGTCTATAAGAATATTAAGTAGAATAGAAGCCTCTAATATAGCTAGTATTAAGAAGGGTTAAGTATTTATTCTTTTTTCTACCTACTTTTAAGCTATCTTATTCTATAACTTAACATTTAGTATATTATCTAAAACTAACTATTTTAGTTACCCTAAAGGGAGACTTTTCCTTAGGGTTTATTGTTTTCTAAGCCTATAGCGGATTTATTAGGTTCTAAGCTAGTATTTATTTAATTAATACCTATTAGGGGGAGGGCCTATATAAACTTATATTCCTTAATATAGTGCCTATCTTACCTATATTAAAGATAGGTGTTAGATTCTTATTATGCCCTTATAACTTTTTATAAAACCTATAAGGCTTACTTTTACCCTAAATTCCCCTAGGTATTTTAGATAGTAACTAAGGGTAGTATTAAGAGTGTGTTAATTTCTATTATAATAGAGTCCCTTTTATAATTAATATAACGTTAACTTCTCCTATTTAGAGGTAGTTTTAACGTTACTTTAATCTAGTAGGATTTTAGGTTAACTATAAGGGATTATAGCTATTATATAGTAGTGTTATAATAGCTTCTAGAAACCCCCTAGCTAATGGTAAGATATCTTATAGTGTCTAAAAGTGCGGGATAAAGTTTATCTAGCTTAATCTTATCCGCCTATAATAGACCTCCTATTAGGGCTAGCTATTACTTAAAGTAGATATAAAACTTAAAGAATAACTCCTATTCCCCTTATTATAGTTAACTAATTCTACTTAGAGTAAGTTCCTATTAGTATAAGTTATTAAACACTTTACTTAGATAGTAAAGGAAATTATATAGATTAGTATCACTATATTAGCCGCCCTCTTTAAAATATATAATAACTTTTTATTAGGCTACTAGGCTAAGGTTATTCTAAATATATATAAACTAGGACTTTAGAGGGCTAATAAAGTCTATATTAATTTCTAGTTTATACTTAATTACCTTTTTCTAACCTTAGAATAAATCTAATTCGCTATTATACTTCTCCTTAAGTAAGAAAGGTTTCCTCCTAGGCGTATAGGTATTATTTCTTAGTTAGATTAGGGGGGCCTATATAGTATAATAGGGTGGATTCCCTATACCCTATAGGGCTTAGAGTTATTCCTATATTACCCTTATCTAGGCTTATATAAGTACGTTCTACTCTTATAGCGCTTTATTTTATTCTTAAAGAGAATAGTATTTATTTAAAGGCTCCTTATAGGTTAGGTGGCCTTCTATTTCGTGTTCTTTTAGTAAAGAGAGTTAATTATTATAAACTAGCTTTAGGACGTCTATAAATAGGCGTTATAATTGTTATTAACTCTCTTAAAGAGAAGAAGGAGAAGAAATAGGAAGATAGCGAGCCCTTTCCGTTTTATAGTAGTCTAGGTTTCGTATAGAGTTAGTATAGAGTTTAGCCGGGGTCTTAGTAAAGTCAACTCTAAGCTCGGCCGGCTGACGCTTAACCCGTGCCATCTTAGTCATAATAGTGGGCTAAAGCCTAGTACCTTTACACTTAAACTCTTTTTAAAATTAATTATATCTTAGTCTCTTTAAAAATAGAATATCTTTTTAATATATAGTATACTATAATAATAAGAATAGATATAAAGGCTTAAGAAAAAATATAGTTAATCTTTTTAATAAGTTAAATAAGAAAAATAAAGAATATAAGAAAATTTCTTATTTTTAATATAACTTATTAAAGGAATTAATTATATTTATTTATTAAGTCTTACTAGCTATATATATTATTATTTAAGCTCTTTATTAAGTTTTATAGTTATATATATAAAGACTATAAAGTTATTAAATTTAAAAAGAATTTAAAAAAGAATTAAATCTAATATATATTATTTAATATAATATATACTTACTATTTATCTATAATTATTACTATTTTACTATAAATAGTTTAATAACTTAATATACTATATCTAAAAGCCTAGCTATTTTAGTATTACTTTTATAGAGTTATTTTAACTTTAGTAAATAAGTGGGGCAAAACGGGCGACTCGCTTGTCTAGGCGACTCGCTTATTAACTACGTTAGTTAAAACTACTCTTAATATTATTTTAAATCTTTATATTAGACTCTTTAATAGTTAATTTAATATAATAAATATATAATAAGTTCTAAGTATTACTTAATAAAGTTTATAAACTAATACCTCTTAACTAAAATATTATATTTAAGCTCTAGTAGGCAATTAGCTATAACTTCTATATTATATAAGTAAGGTAATTAAGATTATATATTTAAATTAAAAATATATTAAATAAAAAGATCTTTTTCTTTATTTATTAATTTTTTAGAGTATATTATTATATTAACTTAGTTTAGTTATTCTTATTAATAATATATTAGTATTATTTATAGTATATTATAGATATAAGCTATACTTTAAAGTAATAATATAAGGTCTTTTTTTAAAGCCTTAAGGGTATTAATAATATCTTTTTTATTTAGAGTTAAAACTATTTTATTTTATTAAGTTAATAGAGTTTAAACGTAATTAATTAAAAAATAATATAAAGTAGCTTACTTACTTAGGTGGCCTACTTACTTATAAACTATATTATTTTAAGTAATAATATAATTAATAAGTAAGTTACTTAAATAAATAAGTTACTTATATTCTCTAACTTTTTACCTTTTAACTATTAATAACTTAACTATAATATAAAAAAATATCTAAAATTAATTAAAATCCTTTTTTAAAAAGATATTTTTTAGTTTTTAACTTTATTTTTTTAGCTTATTAATACTTACTAATTAGCTTATTTATAACTTTAAGGCTTTATATTTAAATATATAAAAATTAAACCTTATATATAATAACTATTATATCTTTTTTAAAACTATTAAGTATATTAAGACTTTTAGTTAAAAAGTTATTTAAGTAATTAGTAATTTATTTTTTTAGAATTAAAAACTATAAAATTATTTTATTTATTATATTTAGTATCTAAAAGACCTAAAATTTAGTTAATTTTAAATATAAGTTTAAAACACTTAATATTATAAATTTAAGTTTTAAAAAAAAAATAACTTTTTTAAAATTTAAAAAGAGTAATTTTAATATCTTAAAAACTATTTTAGATATTTTCTTTTATAATAGACTTCTTTTTCTACTATTCTACTAATTTTACTTTATAAATTAACTTTATAATACTATTTTAGTTTTTATAATAATTAAATATAATATTATATAAGATATATAAGTTTATTTTTAAGATATAAAATAATTTTAAATAATTTAAAGTATATTATAGCTTTAAGCTTTTTAATAACTCTCTATTAAGGACTAGCTATATAGGTACTATAAGTAAGTATTATAATAGTTATTAATTCTCTTAAAGAGAGAAGAAAGAAAAGAGAAGGAGGAGACTCTCTCTCTCCCCTAATCTAGCTTATAATTTATACTATAAAGTATATATAGTCTATATCTAATAAGAGAGCTTAGTAAGCTCTTATATTGAGTCCCTAGGGAGCGGGTAAAGCTCAAATCCTTCACACTCTCTACTAAATCAAATAAGGTAGTTATCTTAAATAGACTATTAGATAATACTCTAACTAAGCTTTATATTTAAACTAACTAGTATATAAGTAGTTTTATTACTATAAATTTTAAGTAAGAGTTACTATAATCTATATATTATATTAAACTATATAAAAGTGTAATATAATATTTTTACTATTAGTTATATAGGAAAAGGGGTAGAAGGATATAAAAAGATATAAATAAGAAAGTTGGAACGGCAGGGCTGAGGTAGTGGTATTATGGTGGTAGACCGGACATGCTAGTCGTCTGTATCCCTCTCATCGTAAGCTCTCGCAAAAATGTCATTGTTTATTATTGGAGGACACTGAGAGAGAGGGACTTGAATTAAATGTTGTACAATAAAAAGTTTTGTTGAATTTTGTTGATATACACGACGATGCTATCGGTTGGGAGCTTTCTTGCTTAGGCTGCAATACCAGGGCCCATTCTGCTGTCAGCGCTCCCCAAAGTTGGTCGCTTGGTGTTGGCAGTTGAGTGCGAGTTGAATGAAGCCCTGCGGCCCTTCTCAATATCGTCTGAGTCTTGACCCGGGTTGGCAGTAGAATAATCTAGCCATTTCAGCAGAGTGTACAAGCCAAAAGCGACAAAAGAACCCATCACGGGACCAAGCCAGTAGATCCAGTGATAGCCGACGAATCGCGTTACAACCGCGGGACCGAATGATCGGGCGGGATTAATTCCTGTACCAGTGAAATTGACACCGCAGACGTGAGCGATGAAAACGGACATGCCAATACCAATGGGAGCTAGGAAAGTAGCCCGGTGCTTTTCAACAGCAAGGAGGTATACCGTAAGAACCAGCTGCGCAGTAAGAAACATTTCAATGAAGAGGCCCTGGACAATGCTCGTCCCGCTACCCAAGGCGTTCGCTACACCGAGAGGACCAGGTAGCAGACCGTCTGCCACAGCGGCGGCAGCGATTCCCGCAACAATTTGCGTCGGAACGACCAGGGCGCCTCGAATCGGTGTGACAGCACCAACAAGGACAAGTCCAAGGGTGACCTGAACACAGTGTCAGAAGTTGAAGGATTGGGGAGAACGTCGTGCTTACAGCTGGGTTGAACATTCCGCCAGTAACACGATAGAAGATCCAGACGTTGACGGCGAGCGCAGTTCCGAAAGAGCATGCGATGAAGAGCAGGCTTGAGGGCGAAAGGACGGCATCAGCTTGGCCAGGACTGTTGTTGTCCAGCGCTGCTTGCGTTCCGATGAAAGAGAGTAGGAGGAACATGAATGTTCCGCAAAATTCTCCGACAAGTACTGTCATTAAGCCTTTGTACTGGCTAGGGACTGGGCGGTCTCGGCCATCTTTGTTGAAATGATTACCACCGATATCGAGCGCCGATTGGATAGGAATCTGGACATCGTTGGTAGCCATCGTCGCGGTTTGATGGAGTAGCTGTGGGTTGCCTCTATACTTTCGAAATTTTGCAAATGAACGGAAGAAGAATCGGACTCAGTCCTAGAGTTGATTAATACAAGACAACATACAACATTAGTCACGACACAAAGGCCATCCGAATTGTTGCGACATGGCAAGCACTTATAGGAAGGCCAAAGTGAAGGTGTTAGTACGCCGTTTCCGGCGGGTGGAGTGGGACAGGAAGTATTTTTATGCCGCTAACACTAGTACAGTACGTTACCCGAAAGGCTAAGTCCGCCACTCTATTGCACGGAGGATGCTGTCTCAAGGTTTAACGTTCAGCTCTAACGGTTAGCTCTTAACGTTCGCATAAAAGCTATAAAACTGGATCCTCATAAACAGGCCCGGTCCAGACCAAGCATCGCCAACATTCCAGTGGAATCGTCGTCCAAAGCACACTCCACCGCGTCGAGAGGAGTTCGTCACTGGGAATCCTCGGACGGCCCGCGCTGCCGTATTAACGCATCCGGCTGTCATCTTAAACTGTTATCCCGAGATTTCTCGATCTCAAAACCCTTTCGTCGTTTCTTCGGTGGCAAATTGGCAATTTCAGGTTTTCTGTTTTGCCTCGCAAGCCCTTCTGAACTCCACCACCTCAGGCAAGAGAGGGAAAAAAGTTATTTTTTGTGGCTTGCGCCATCTTCACAAGATCATCCCACTGAAGTTGGGGCTTTTGTCAACAGCCAGCTGAGGTTTCCGGATTACTGGACGGATGCATCGTTCGATTACTGCACCTCTGCTGTGTGCTACGTTCAGATGGCTGGGATGGATGGGTCAATACGAGCCTGCAACGCCAAAAGATGAGCAGCCAGCTGAACCCTCCAAACTACTGACAAACGCATTTTTCTGAACATTCCGCCACCTCTGTTGTCTGATTCCTGCATAGGGTGAAGAGAATGGGTCAGTACAGGCCTACAACGGAAAGAAGATGAACACACTTTCTTTCGGATTACTCATTTACAGCCCTCTTGCCTGCTAGTTGATGAGATCTAGGGACGGCACTGATTGCCAGTGTTGCATTCTTACGACTAGAATTCTCCCAGCTATCATTGCTGCCATATATCAAGTCGTAGGTACCGTCGTATGTCTCCTTAGTATCAAGGGTGCATCGAAGGGGCGACTGCTGGTCAAGAGTGCTCCTTGACCTCGTAGAAGCTAGGAGGAACGTGAAGGTGGTACAGTGGTGAATCTCGCACTCAGAGGCAAAATAACATTTACCTACGTAGCCTCAGTGACCGCTTTACTACTCCTAAATCAGCAAGTACGGACAGACAATGGAGACCCGAGTGTTCTTGCTCGATGCTTTCGGTAAAGCCGGCAGCCGCCCTCGAAGGTGGGGTTGAAGTAGACGGTGCTTAGGTTTTTGGGGAGGGTGGGAGGCGAGTTGTGGCAGCATTACCACTTTTGCTGAGAAAGGTCCTTGTTCACAGGATCAAGATGAGCAATATGACCTCGCTCTGTTTTAGTGTACCGCGCTGATAGCGGTTGGTATAATATACTAGCCCGTTGGTAGACCGTGTGGAAGAATTTATGCTAAGGATGGCGATTACTCGTTGTCATCCATTTTCTTGCAAGCTACGTATACACGGAGGACTGAGGCGAGCTGATGAGATAGCAAAGACTTCGGAAGAGTGGAAGTCTAAAAAGGGCCGCGGGAGAGCGTTCGGGCTGAATGAAGATGGTGAGGTCAAGCTGCAGCGTCACATTTGCATGTCAATAGCATTGATGCTGCCCTCATCTTGAAGTGATATCTAGCCGGAGCCAGCTGACGAGACCAAGAAATGAAACGAACAATCGCCATTGGAGCAGATGCGGCTGTTCATAAAGTAATTACCCAGAAATATGCTGATTACCTGTTCAGGACGATGGACCATGTCTGCACCACACTTGTCGGGCGATCAAGGCGCTTTGCGGTCTGCATAAGATGCTCAGAATACGGCGCAGAGAAGAATTGCGCCAGCGAAGCAAATGGAGGCTAACTACGAAACAAAGTAGCACCGAGTTGGCAGAGTGGGCAAGAGTGCGGCCGTCGAACGCGTCTTCATCCTGCGCTTCGTGAGCTTTCGATTGTGCCATGCGGATGTGGAACAGATCGTGAGCGCAAGCATCACGTCGTAAAGTTGGGCTGCTGCAATCGTTTAACAATATATGCAAGACTGTTTTATTAGCCCTCTAGCGAAGCCACACCTGATGAGAATTAGCTGTGACAGATATCAGAATGCGATTCTATTCACATGTACAAGAATCGGACGGATCAACTTGCTGGGAATTCGCCAGCCTGGCTGAGTATTAATTTTCTAGTGATAATATTCTGAGCCCGTGACGCGACGCGCCTGGCCTCATTACCGCATGTCTTATACGTGGCTCCTGGCCATATTGGAAGCCGAGCTATTTCTCAGAGAGCTATTAGCTGCGATGCAAGTATATAAGTACTGTCTCATCGCCGCTCTTTGGAGCCACGTTTGCCTGATGCTCACTGCAACTGCCATGGTGGGCAAATGAGCCTCTGCACGATTATCGAGGACAACACTGCAGCACACAGCTGCATGCTTGGTTGTGCCCGTGCCTGTGTATTCAAGTTTGTTCATTGTGAGCGAGCTCAACCTAGAGCTGGACCAAATACGTCATCCGCTGCCTCGAGTTTTCGACGCTTTGCATCACGAGATTCTGCATCTGTTCCTAGGACGCCCTCTGTGAGCGCGCTAGGCTTCTTCGTTTTTATCGAGGCTTGTTCGCGGCGCGCTTGCTGAAGCGCCACGAGATTCGCTCGATCAGGGTCTCGGCACTTTTGTAGCTTTTTCCGGAGAGGCTTCATTGATTTGACGGTTTCGGGCTAAAAAATGGTTAGAAAGGGAAGCAAGTCGACTTTGGCAGCATTGCAGCTTACCGTTCCCCAATAGTCTGTCATGCGCTCAGGGGGCTCTTCCTCGAGCATTTTCTGGCATGCCTCCAAAGCCGCAAATATTTTGTTCCGCAATGCTGTTTGTGCTGTTACATTCTCATCAGAGGGTTCCGGCAGGGGAATAAGCGTGTCAACAAGCCCAGCGTCGGTTATCAATAGAGCAGCCATCATGATCTGGCTTGGAGCATAGTAAAAATAGACGTCCGTGACGAGTGCGCTGAACTTGAGGATTTCACGCGCCCTCATATGGGCTGTGTTTATTCTGTTCTGGTCGGACGGTAATTTGCGACGCAATTCGAGAATAGCTCCCTCTAGAGCTCGGAAAGGATGCCTAACGTCAAAGGCAAATCTTATGCCCTGACAGAGAAGAAATTCACCCGCCAATATTTGTTCGCTCGTGGTGTTGGGGAACTTGTCGGCGAGCCTAGCCAGGCGAATGTAAAAGCCCTCGGCTTTGCATCCGAAGAACAACGACGTCTTGAGTAGCTCTGTCGGCGGGTAGGTCATGACTGAGTTGGTCACGTAGAAGCGTCGCAGAAAGATCGCGGCGGTCGATCGAATCTCGGTCGGAAGTTCGCAGAATTGCGCAGCGCGAATCAATTCAATCGTAAAGAACTTGACCAAGCGGGCCTCCTCGTCTGGTGTGAGAAAGTCGGGCGGCGGATCGGCGTTCAAGCGGGCGGCAATTTGCTGCTTTGCGAGGGCGTTTGTTTTTTGGCGAAGGTCCTTCAGGCCAGCCGGGGAGTACGACCAGAGACGGAACTGGCTGGACTGCCGATAACGCTCGTCTTCAGTGGCCATTGTCGATGGTGCATTGCCGGGAGGTGATGCTGAGGGTTGAAACTTTCACAGGAGTGAGGCGCGAACTGGTGATGTTTGATCTAGAAGCGTGGAGCTGTAGTGGGCTGGCGGCGGGAGCTACCAAGGTCGCACGTGCAGACAGCGAGGCACTAACACGGATTACAGTTCAACGATTCCGGCGTAAAATGTGCGATAATTGGCAGCACAACATTCAATCAAGCATCGTGAATGTTTTTCTACTTTCAAAGCTGCGAGAACTTGGTCCTTGCGGCCTAGCTTCGCTTGGCTGGGCCTACAGGTAGCAATGCAGTCAGACGTCAACGGTGATGGTTAGGCAGTCCATATAATAATTTGTCCTTTCGACAACTGGAATTTAATGGACAGATAAATAAAATTAAACAATAAAGATTGGAATAAGAGATGGTAAAATCGTGGGCCTCACTCTGTATATGATGGCCGCATCGTAGTCACAAGTCCAAGGCTATTAATTTATTCCTCAGCCTCGCGGTTGATCGCGAAACGCTTCTTCAGGCGGTAGGCAATGGCACGCTTGCGAGAGTTTTCGCTCTGGACAAAGGCGCCGGCACCACCGAAAGGACCGGCAAAGGCCTGGTTGCGGATACGAACAACGCAGACGTTCTTAACGCCAGCGATCTCGCCCTCGCAGGTCATACCCTCGGGCATGCGGACCGTGACGGGGTAGTCAGTGTTGGTAGCCACAGAGAGACCAGAGATACCGACTCCGGGCATGTTGAGGGGCATGCTGGCGCTCTTGAAAGCAGCAGCATCCTTGCCACCGGAGGTGCCATCAATGGCGGCAGTGAGAGGGCCAGCGCCGTCCTGGTTGATCTGCAATAGCAATACGTTAGAGAACAATTCAAAAATAATGATTCGGAGATACTTACCTGGCGGTAGATCAGGCTGACTTCGCCGTTATCGTTGCTGGTTGGCATACCCTTCTCAGCACCCTGGCCAGCCATGTCGCCTACGATAGTCTCCGTGGGGTAGTCGTTGACCTTGCCGCCAAGGCCGAGGACGCCAATAACGGGAAGATTGAAGAGACCGCTGAAGACGCTGCGCATCTCGTTCATGTGCTCCTCACGACGCTGGGTACGCTGGCTGCTGAGGATGTTGGCAGGGATGTTATCCTCAACGCCGGTAGCGCCAGAGGTGCCTTTGTTAGTAGGGATGTCGTTGCTGCGGCCCATGAAAGCAGCTACAACCTTCTCGGGGTCAACCTCGCCGTTGCCCTGAGTCCAACCGAGAGGGCTCTTTCCGGCGCTGATCTCAGCATCACGGATGATGCAGGTATCGGCCTGGGCACCACACGCGTTGGCAGCACAGTTGCGGGGAGTGCCGTCAGCAACTATGTGCCAGGTTAGCAGCATGCCTCGAGAAACTCAATCCATGGTCTACATACCTCCGAGACCGGGCATAGAAACGCCGTTAGCACCGACAACGTTGCGGAGGATACCGTGGGCCGAAGCGCCAGCGGCGAGAGTAGTGAACACGATAGAGTAGCGCATCTTGTATAAGTAGTTCGAAGATGAGAGAAATTGAGCAAATTATGTAAAGAGGGTGAGAAGAAAACAATTTGTCTCCGGGACAAGGAAGGAATAAATGAACTTGCTAAAGATGGAATAAGACGAACTTGCTTGGCATTCAAGCGGGAGATAGCCCGGGTGCATGAGCTTCTAATATATCTCGTTGGACTCGGACCCTCGATTATACTAGTAGAATCACACCTGCGACTGAACTCAAAACAGCTGCTGAAAATTTGCTTGTGACGCAATGAATCGTCTTTGCGTCTTTGCGCAGACCGAGGGTAGGGCTTGGTAATGCTTCGCATCAGTCCTAGAACGCGGACTCGGAAACTCGTAAATGACCGCCCATGCAACAATTGCCAAAGCCTGGCCTAAGATTGACGTGCCTGAAACGCTTTGGCGAACTGAGCGTTCGAGGTGGAGCGAGCGGCGGCGCGTCAGTGTCCAAATTTGGCAACACGGGAGAACAGGGGGCTTGTGCCTCCCAATTGAGAGTTTTGCGGACGCTAGGACATCTGCTTCACGGATCCGGAAAGTAAGCACATTTCATGCGCCGCTGTGGCCGCCTGGTCCCTCCGGTGGCCGTCGATGTCGTTCGGACGGACTTTTACTGTGCGCAAGCGCATCATGGCATCGGGCCATCTCCTGAGTGATTGCCATGCGCAGCGCCTGGAAGTATGAGACCACGAACCGCAAAGAAAACAAAGACAACCAAAAAAAAAAAGTTAAGTACCCGAACCGACTGGTAAACACCATACCATCTGTCTTTACAAGGCAGAGTCCTCGCGTCTGTTAGCCTCAGCGATCTTGCACTGCAAGTCTATGATGAAGTGTAAACAGAATGCTAAAGTTTCCGTCCAAGATTAAAAAAAGACCGGCTGGAAACAATTCTGCATGAAGTCGAAACATGGGTCCCCGGCTCGGATGTGCGCCCGCCCCTGGACCCGTGTTTATACCTTCTGTGGCTGGCGTGAGGCCTTGGCTAATATACCTGCTGCAGAAGTGTTCTTCCAGCAAACGTGGGCACATGGATTTAGCGAAGGAAACAGTGGGCATGGTGCGGGAATCAAGGCACTGAGACTGTCAACAGTATATTCTTTTGACGCTAGAATAGGCTCTGTGAAACTCGTGACAGTCTCTTCCTTGTCTTTTGATCTTAATTTAGACTCCCCGTAGGGCGGAAGTGGCGCGGCTGACTTCCTCCCCAAACTCTAATAAGTTGCCCGGACATTGCTCGGTTGGGCAGCGCAACAGGGGAATACGGATCGAGTTCGCATGAATGCACGGCCTTTTGCAGCTTAGCAATAGCAGTTCAGCAAACAATCAAGAACCAAGACTTCGAGAGGAACAAGCCCAGTCGCCCACTTTTAGTGGCTTGCACCCCCAACTAGTGACAAGGGGCTCTTCGTTTCGCATCCCTACGAGCCTGATAGGAGAGTGACTGAGCGCCGTCGCCCCCATCTTCAATGGTGACCGTTCCTGATACAGTCGTCTGAGCGCGCGGCACCCGCAGTTTGCCGGGGTTGCAGCCAATGGTTTCTGGCGGAGCGCAATTTCACTGCCCGATTAGGTAGCGCTCAAGCCTAATTCTCGGTCCTCGGTCTGAGTTTTAGACTTTTCTGTGTTATTTTGTCGTGCTTTCGGGTGGTCCTTGGCTTTTTGTGAATGGAAAGGCCAGAGCTATGATTCCGTTGTATTCATAGAATACTTAAACATCGTCCCTCGCTCGTGCAATTATTCATAGAGCATCCAGCAAGCTTTTTCATTACCTTCAGCCATATTCTTCCTTTTCTTCTACTCTCTCAGTCTCTTTCTACCGACAACTCTCTTTCGTCTTAACAACCTCAACTCTGTCAAAATGAGAACCTTCGCTATTTTCGCTACTGTCCTCGCCGCTGGCTCGGCTGTCTTCGCTGCCCCTGCTGCCCTTGCTGAGAAGCGTGAGAACAACTTCGGCGGTGTTGCCGGCCCTCTCGGCGGCCTCCTCGGTGGTAGCCCCGCCGCTGGACTTGGTGGCTCGGGCCAGAATGCCGTCGCTGATCTCTTCAAGGTCGGTGACGAGATCCTGAACATTCCCGGTGATGCTATCCGCAAGATCCTCGAGGGCAACCCTATCGGTGCCGGCACCGGTCTTCTCCAAGATATTGTCAAGGCCGGCAGTGACATCCCCAAGGATGCCATGGGCCTCGTCACTCCTCTTACCAACTCTGGTAAGAAGGCCAACTAGAGTAGAGCTTGGGATGCTTAGGTTCTTGCTTTTCCTTGACGGGAACACTTTTTGAACAGGTATTACTTTTATTCGTCCTACGGTTAAAGGCGTGAGCTAACACGGATCTAGTTCTGTTCCGGTTGCGTGCAAACGGTCACATATGGCGCCAACTACCCCGAGATTGCTGTCGATGTCCTTTGACAGGCTCACTATGTTTCTTGATAATGTTTATATTTTTAATCAATTTATGTTCGATTGCCACTTTTTACCAATTTCTAAATAAAAAAGCCATCCGCTGTCTCGTATTTACATTATTGTGGCATATGCGTGAATAAGCCTAGGTCCCGAGCCCGTCTAAAATCCCACAATAACAATTGCTTGATCCCCAGAGGTAATATTGTCACAATTCGTACTCATGCAGAGGCTGGTGCTGCCAAAAAGTCAAACCAAATGAGGTCTCGGACCGCGGGCTCCAGATCCAAGCCCAGCCGCACGGCCCTGCCGTTCTGAAAAATGAACTCCGCATCGACGGGCTCATTGCCACCTTCCAGGACATCGGTCAGATACGCAATATATTTCGTTTGGTCTTTGAAATGCTCAAAGGTGAGAATAAACCCCATCGAGCGGTCGCTAGCGTCAATGAACAGCTTTTCACCTCTGATGGTCACAGTAACAACGTGATATCCCGCGTTGTTGTATGTTCCAGTGTAGGCTGTCAGCGGTACCTCTTGTGATGTTCCCAAAATAAGCATGGAATTTTTTGTCTTTGCCTTTTTTGGAAAGTTCGGGTTTTGGTGATGTGTCGTAGTTGGCATGCCACCTCCGACCCCCATTTCATCAGTGCGGCGGCTTTCAGCTGCAGCTTGTATGGGTAGCTCTTGCGCACATCTATCAGTTCGCTTTGGTCGCAACGTTGTCGTTCTTTTTTTTTCCTTTCCTTCTTTTGTGCAAATGGCGCTCCAAAGCTGGGACATTGATTGCTTCGTCCATCAGTGCTCGATAATCGAACTGGACACTGGACCGGCTCCTGATGAGTTACCCATGACTACAATACCGAGCTGCAACACAGGCAATAAGACAAATCGACTTGGAAACCCAGTAGTGTTTCCATCATGGCCAACGACTTTCTGTCCGCGATAATAGTAGACCTCCATACCAGCTGCGTAGATGGCAGGCGAGCAATGTGGCCTGAGTCGCTTTCCTTTGGAGTTCACAATGGATCGCATCCTAACTAAGCCCCGGTACACTGTCTCAGTTATCGGGAAGTTGTGGTATATCAATGCTTAGACCCATTTGATGAAATCATTCGCCGAAGAGATGACAAAGCCTGCACCTTGCCCTTCAGGACAGTTACGCCACTCCAGCGCTCGGTAGGTTTCGCTGTCTCTGTCCCAAATGTGGCCTTGCGCGAGTCGACTGCGAAAGCCTCTCTCTATCGAGCGCGCTGGTTGAAGACTTGAAGAATTCATAGACAATGATTCAAAAAAATCGCTGCTCGAGAAACTCTGAGAAGGGCTGCTTGCTCTCAACTTCGACAAGATGCGTCGCAACAGTGTACATCATGTTGCAGTAAAGATATCTCGAGCGACAAGATACGGCTACTGGGAGGTTTCGAAGATTTCTCGTTATAGAACGAGGAGTATCGGGCTCTGCTGCGCATAGTCCCATATATTACAAAGTCATCGGGCAGCAGTGAGGACATTGGCGTTTCGTATTGGAGGTGTGCGTGGTTTTCGTTGTCCTCGACAAGCAGAGCCACAGCGGTTGCAGTCAAAGATTTTGCTGAAGAGGCAATATCGAACAGCGTGTCTGGAGTACAAGGCTCGTTCTCCTCGAGAGAACCATACCCAAATCCTCTCGCGATGGCTGGCTCATTTCCGCGGGTAACAGCGACTGAGACCCCTGGCACATGGTGCTCGAGCATGAGCGCCTCCACGTGCTCTATAAAAGTTGTGTCGTAAAAAAATCCACGGCAGAAACAGATTGCTGCAGTTCTAGGGCCTAAATGTGCTGGTGCAAAGTGGTTTTCACCACAGGTATCTGACCCCAGATCTGGCGCAAACTGGCAGTAAGGGGGATCGAAAGGACGGTGCCCGCGGCTTGGAGCCGACAAAGGTTAGTGAATTACTGTGTACGGCGCGTCAGCGGGTGGCCAGGAGGGGTGCAATGCAAGAAGATAAGGACCCTGCTGGGCCATGTAGTTGGAAAAGGGTCAGCAGGCTATGTAGCATAGCTCTTGAGCATAGTAAAGTACTCAAACACATATACCCAAACAAAATTATTTCCTGTGTATTGTCATAAAAGTCAATCAATGGCCACACAGTCTCCTGAAACATTGTTTGGCGCGACGCGTCAGCGTGATCGCTACCCTATACCAGAGATGTGTATTCAAATTTGGTGGGTTTCGCAATAACCGTGTTTTGTATTGGCTTTAAAATAAATCGCAGGAAGTCTACCAAGTCTTAGTGTTTGGGATCAAGTCAAAGATTCCAATTCGCAAATAGAAGGCATGTTTGGACTTTACGTCCCGGCATAATCAAATCATTCACGAAAGCAACATGTGTCTGAACGTTCATGATGGCATCCGACCAAATTCTACACCCGAATAACGATCATCGCCGCCCTCCTGCTAATTGTGGCAGGGCAGACGGACGATCGATAATTACGACGAATTAAGCATGTCAGTCGTTTTGACGTTGCCTCATACCGAAGCCGAATGCGACAGCCTTGTACTTGCAGAACCGTCGGGGTTCGGGGTGGTCGGCATCGACCGTGCGACTGGTCCCACATCTGGAATGCTTGGGTGACTAGTTTGCATTAGTGGCAACGCGATCTTCAGGCACCAGCTTACTGGGAATGGCCCTGACGGCTGCAAGTTACTTAAATGTGCAGTCCAAACGCGTTCTCGGCTATCAATTGACCGGAGGTTTCTCTGACTGAAGCTTAGCCCTGCAGCTTTCCAAGTCATCTCGGCTGAGTAAGACCCGATGTGTAGGCGTCGCAGAACAATGACCTTAGAGCGCGATGTCACGCAGATTCCCCAGCCAAGGCGCTAGCAGCCTGGCTGTCGACTCCTGCAACTAGGCAGAGGACCATTCATCGTAAGCTCTCCAGCGGAGCAAAAACACTACTGAAGAGTGTGGGGGAAGGCACCAAGCTCCGTAAAATAGTGAGCGCGTCGATCATCGAGAACTCGGTATCAGGCAACTTTAGGAAGGTGAAGCCTTTCATAAGTAAGCCATGGCCGAGGTCATTCCGCAGAGCGCTTAGCTGTAACGTGGCGCTGTAATCCTTTCAGAGCGCGGCGGCGAGCTAAAAGAGAACAATGGGCTTTCCTATCCGGGTCTCCGACAATTACTAAATCAGGCGGCCCCTTCCTTAATCGGCCCGCCAAAGCTGAAGATCGACGTTTAAGAGCCTTTTTTTATGCAAGTCCTTTCAAGCAACAGTCATGAGCCAATGAAGTTGCAGTTCATGCAATATATATCCACGATGCTACAATGACTACCTGCAGCCCGGCGTCAGCACGTGGTGTCTCGCGGCAGCTGTCATCTCAAGTCTCGCCGAGGGATACCGAGTCTCGCCAGTCATGATGGCAGTATACAACGTAGTAACTTGGCTCTGTACGCTTCTCCGTATACTTGTCTCTGAGCTGAACTCCACGACTGTCGTTGAGGGGGTGTAGATCAGCGTAGGAAGGAATTACTGGTGGCATGTACTGGAGCAGCTCCGACCACCTGATGTGCCTCATGCTTACGGAACGAGGGCGCGAACCATTCCAGACAGAGAGAACGCCGAAGAAACATGGTTCGATAGCAGGTAGTATTGGTCCATATTTGTTGGTGTTTGTGGAGATGCCAGGCGAGACTCGTGCTGCGGCCGCTAAACTAGCTGTTGCGAATAGCTCGGCTTGGGAAGGCCCGTGGTGTGAGACAAGTATAAATATACTCAGCTCTATGTCCTCCGAAGTGGTTGGAATGTTCATTATTATTATTCAGTATATTTTCTTTGAACAAGTGCTACAAGTGCTTTCGCTGTTACCAATATGAAGTTCCTGGCTGCTGTCGCCGCCCTTTTGAGTGCCACGATGGCTGCGCCGTCCATTGCCATTCGCGGCGACCCTGGTATCACCGTGGCGCATCCCGGTGCTGTCCAGGACATGAAGGTTACGAAGGAGACCACACTCAACGGTACTTATAATGGTCCTCAAGCAAAGATCGTTGCCCCCTCGGATATCTCCGAGCGTGCGGGAACATCGATTCCTTTCCAGTTTGTCAACAACTTTTCTGGAAGAGCTGTCAACGCATACGTCGTCGGTCTTGATCCCCAGAAGCGCGTTGTCTTTGTTAGACAAGATGGCACCCTCGTCTACCCCAGCTCTGGAGGTTCTAAAGTGCCAGTACCTGTCAAAGAAAATATCAAAATATCTCTCCCCGGCAAGGGCCAGAGGCTGTCTATGACTCTTCCCATTTCTCTCGAGTCTGGTCGTATTTACTTTTCCGAGGGCGAGCTGCAATTTGGCATGGTCCGCACTGACACTGGCGGTGATGGTCTGGTTCAGCCCTCTGTGACCAACCTTGGAGACCCCAGTGCTGGAACCGACTGGGGATTTGTCGAGCTCACTTTTACCAAGGAGGGGGCTATCTATGCCAACATCAGTTACGTCGACTTTGTCGGCATGATCCTGAGCATGGACCTGTCGACCAGCGACGGCACCCCTAAGCAAGTGACCAAGGGCCTCGCTGCTGGCTCTATGAAGACCATCTGCGACGAAATCCGTCAACAGGGCTCCAAGGACGGCCGACCGTGGGGCAAGATGTGTATCGGGGACGGTTCTGGAGCCGCCGTCCGCGTCCTCTCCCCCAACGACTATACGGTGATTGACCCTAACGGATTTGCCAACTATTGGAACAACTACGTCGACCAAGTCTGGAACAAGTACTCGAACCAGCCCTTGATTGTCAATACTCAGGGCGATGCTGGCAATGTGAGCTGCAGAGTTTCTGGCAACCAGTTGAACTGCCCTGGCGATAACCTGAGCTTTCAGAAGCCCTCGGCCGCCGACATCTGGGGCTGCAACAGCGGACCCTTTGAGAATCGTGGTAACGGTATTCATCTGGCCGCCGTCGCACGCATCTGCGCTGCCTTTATTCGAACCACTCTTCTCCTCCCTGGTGGCAACGTTCAGCCCAGCCTTCCTGCCAGCTCTTACTACACTGCGGACCCCACGGATCACTACAGCCGCCTCATTCACAAGCACGAGGTTGATGGCCGAGGCTATGCCTTCCCCTACGACGATGTCAATGCCGGGAACGAGAATGCTTCTGGCACCGTTGCTTCTGGTCGCCCGAGCACCCTGACCGTGTACGTTGGAGGCTACTCGGCATAGAGGATCGGCGCTCTTCCACATGTAACTCCTCAGCAGATAAAGTACATATCATGCCGTACATATTTTCAGCAGCTTCAATTGTACATACTTTGCCACTGATTTAGAAAGTAAAGACCATTTCTTAGATTTTTTTTTCTTTTAGAAAAAGAGTGATAAGTGCTCCACTTCAGAACAATTGATGGAGAAAACACTCCGCCAGCCAATTGACGTTCACGAGAAACGGTCATGTAGGTTATTTAGTGAGCATGGCGTGCGGGATGGCCATCATTAATAATTTGTCTACGGCGGTCTCCCCCGCTGGAGAGGGTACCAGCACATGTGGCGGACACAACGGCGCATTTATTACTAATGGGGGCCATGAGTTGTTCCGAGGCAAATAGGCCTAGCATCGACTTGAGCATTAAATAATCATTTTCACAAGATTTTTCGCGGCCAACTCTTTGATTCATCTTTAATTCACTTATGATCGAGAATGGCGGCTTTCAACATAAAGGTCGTTTCCGACACGGTATGCCCATGGTGCTACGTCGGTCATCGACAGCTGGAACAAGCCATCAAACTCTGGCACACCAAGCACCCGGATTCCAAGGATACTTTCAAAGTCGAGTTCTTCCCCTACCAGCTCATGCCAGAGTTCCCGCGGGGACCTGGTAAAAGCATGGACAAGGAAACCCTTTACAGGGAGCGATTTGGTGCCGCGCAAAGACAGCAGGGCATCCAAAGGCTCACAGCGGTCGGCGTACCACTTGGCATCAACTTTCGTTTCGGCGGAAACGTCGGCAACACTCGCGACTCTCACCGATTGATCGAGCTCTCGAAGAAATATGGAAGTGAAGTGGAGATGAAGACTGTGGACGGGATTTTTGCGGCCTACTTTGAAAAAGAAAAAGACATCACCACATACGAGGTCCTTGGCGAGGTGGCCAAGCTGTCGGGTATCCCGGAAGCAGACTTTCAGAAGGCCATTGTGGAAAGCGACGAGTACGGGGCACAAATTGACAAGGCTGTTGCTGGCGCAAGAGAAAATGGCATATCCGGGGTCCCGGACTTTACTATTCAGGATCGATTCCAATGGTCTGGAGCGAGAGACCCAGAGGCCTTCGTTGTGTTGCTAGAAAAGGCCAAGGAGATGGGCCTGTAATGACGCTGGCTGAATGTAACGGGGTATAGATTAAAACGACATTCCATTTTCTAGCTAATATTACAATATATAGGTCCTGAAACCTACATTTTATGCACTACGGGTGGAAGGGAACACGCGTCGCCCACGGGCGTGCAGCACCTTTTCCCAAAGTGATCGCCCCGCAAACCCAGGTACGTAGAACAGTATGCCCAGCTCCTGGCTTGTCCACCAACTAGCTCTGTCCATGTTACCAGAGCCCAGCACAAGATAGGTGTCGTCGACCATTGTCATTTTGAAGTGACTGACAACAGGCTCGTCGGGCTGACCCTCTCGCTCAGAACGGTATTGATAATAAAAGATCTCTAGCTTCCCGGGAGAATGGTACTGAGCTTCAAGATCAGCTTGCGTCCGACGAGTATGCTCATCGGCCAATCTTGTGTAGTCCTTCATCAGCTTGCTCATACAACGGCTGGTCGTGGTTCCGCAGGTGGCAAGCTGCTCGATGAGCATCATAGACTCGTTCGTCCTGATCTCAACAGACACGCCCCGAGTGAGTGCGGCAAGTATTGCTTTAAGGACAGGTTTGGATGTGACGTTTGGGGTCACCAACACAATGCTGCTATGGGCGTTGGCAAACAATGTAAGAAGCGCGGCGTTCAATGGTGTCATTGGTGGGTTTGGCTTCCTGAGAAATGGGATCCAACTGAAGCCGGGATTTCTGTGATGAGAGGAAGGCAAGAGAATCGTGGGAGTAGGCGACTGGGCAATTCTCACCGATTGAGTCGGAGACATGTCATCGGCAGAACCAATGAGAGATGCACGGGTATTACCGCCAGGAGAGCCAGTTTCTGGCCGCTCCGGAACGGCACGCACAGATTGTGGGCGATCCATCGATGCCACGTTAGACTGGCTCGTTCCCAAGCCCCAGACGCGCTCGTGGAAGGAGAGTAGAGACTGCACAGCGCCACCATGTAGCTCAACACAGCCCTCAAACCACTTCTCCCAGCTGACATTGCAACTGGGCACCCAGGCCTCAGTTTCATCAACAACAAGGTACTTTGGATGCATGACACTGAGGGGTGTAAAAAAGAGTGTTTTGACGGTCAGCTCTATCGAGCCGCTTTGCAATGTCTGCTGGTCTGGCAGCTTCAGCGCTTTCCATTCAGTCGGCGGATATACATGTCCATTTCTCGATGACGTATGGAAGAGTTTCTGAAACAGCCCACGAGAAGAGAAGCCAATGGTGATATGAAGTGTCGGCAGATCGCTCTGGCTGGCACGGGACGCCGCCAGCTCAAAGAGCGTCGCACGGATTGAATTTGCCGTAGGGGAATCTGCCCAAAAGCAAGTAACTAGATGTACCGAGCGCTTGGCATTGCGAATGGCGGGCAGGAGAGCGCGCTCGTAAATGGTGTGCCCCGTGCCAACGTAAAGCTCTGTTGGGGTGCTTGTGGTTATAAGAGGCTCAAGTGAAGTTGAGCTGTAGGCCGGAAAGTCGTTCACCTGCTCCTTTTCATTTGCGCCAATGAGCTCCCGCCAAGGGTCGACAAACGATGCCGGAAAGCGTGAAGCCATCGCGCGTCGGTGGCTGGCAGTGAGGGCAGCAAGGAAGCGACGGCTGATCTAGAATTGTGTTGTGATGAAGCTCGTAATCTATCGAGTTGCGACGTGGGTAGCCTCCTGTGGGTTTAATCCAGCGCTCCTCAGGTCCGCCGAGTTGGGCTTGTAGCGGTCTGCCCCTGTAAAACAGAGTATTTAGCGCTGCTGGCTTGCTGAACCGCCCCCTAGGCACAGCTGCGCCTCGCAGGCCCTCACCGCCCTTCGCGACCAGCTGCTCCTGGCAGAAAGCTGTCCTGGCAGAAAGCTGTCCCGGATGCCCCTCAGAGCTCGCCGTCACGGTTCGTTACGACATCGCGCCGATTAGCCACCCACGTTCGTCGCTAAAATGCTTTCCGGCGTGTTAATTTTCAATCAAAAAGGCGAAAACCTCATCTTTCGCGCATTCCGCAATGACTGCCGACCGCGACTCGCTGATGTCTTTCGCATCCAAGTCATTTCCAATGCTCAGGTCCGCTCTCCGATCCTGACGCTCGGCAGCACGACCTTTAGCCACGTCAAGCATGAAAACATCTACCTCGTCGCTATTACGAAAAGCAATGCCAATGCTGCACTGGTATTCGAGTTTCTTTACCGCCTTATCCAGCTCGGCAAAGGCTACTTTGGCAAATTTGATGAGGAGGCCGTCAAGAACAACTTTGTCTTGGTGTACGAATTATTAGACGGTAAGAGCAGGAATAACAGTAAATCGATTTGGACCTGTGACTAATTTTCATAGAAATCATTGACTTTGGCTATCCTCAAAATACCGAAACCGACACGTTAAAGATGTACATCACCACAGAGGGCGTCAAGTCCGAGTCCCGACCCGAAGACACGTCCAAAATTACGATGCAGGCCACAGGCGCCTTGTCATGGCGCAAAGCAGACGTACGATATCGAAAAAACGAGGCATTTGTCGATGTCATCGAAGATGTTAATCTGCTCATGTCAGCCACGGGCGCAGTCCTGAGAGCCGATGTCACTGGCCAAATTGTCATGCGAGCGTACCTTTCTGGCACTCCAGAGTGCAAATTCGGCCTCAACGACCGACTCCTCCTCGACAACGACGGGTTGAAGTCTCTTCAAAGTGGGAATAAGCTCGGGTCCAAAGCAACAAAAGCTGCGGCGGGCAGTGTTACTCTGGAAGACTGCCAATTTCACCAGTGCGTTCGACTGGGCAAGTTTGACAGCGACAGAATTATCAGCTTTGTCCCTCCCGACGGCGAGTTCGAGCTCATGAAATACCGCGCGACAGAAAATGTCAATCTACCCTTCAAGGTCCATGCGATTGTGAACGAGGTTGGCCGATCAAAGGTAGAATACAGCATCGGCGTTAAGGCAAACTTTGGACCCAAGCTTTTTGCCACCAACGTCATTGTCCGCATACCGACGCCGCTCAACACCGCCAAGATTATAGAGCGATGCACTCAGGGCAAGGCCAAGTATGAGCCTAGCGAGAATTGTATCGTCTGGAAGATTGCTCGCTTCACGGGTCAGAGCGAATACGTGCTGAGCGCCGAAGCTCTCCTCACGAGCATGACAAATCAACGCGCCTGGAGTAGGCCGCCTCTGAGTCTCAATTTCAGTCTGCTCATGTTCACAAGTTCAGGCCTGCTCGTACGATACTTGAAAGTTTTTGAGAAAAGCAATTATTCTAGCGTCAAGTGGGTGAGATATATGACACGGGCGGGTTCATATGAAATACGGTTCGTTCTACATTCGAATACGTTTTCTCCTTCTTTCCTAACGCCTTGTCAGATTCTAGCGAACGAAAAACGGCAAACGAACCGTCCGATCGGCAGCCGGACATTATTCACAGCAAAATTGGCATGTTCGCGTCCCAAAGTTGGTTGCAAACTATACCACGAAAATGTGATTGCCTAGTAGTGGCAGATTTCATAAGGAGACCACTCAGCATGTCGAATCGCAAGCCTGCGGCGTACATCACGTCGGGCTATTCCAGTGGCGTTCTTCAGTAGCAGCACGGAGAAAGATACACTCAATTCAGTATTCCCGGTCGACATTAAATCGAGGTGAATAATATACATAACTTCCACTACGGCTTATGTTCTAGAGTCTGTGTGGCTTCCTCTTCCTCTTTGGGAACGACACCAATATCGGCCATGGCAATCTCGATTCGGGGCCCGGTGTAGTTCTTGCGCCCATCAACGACCCACTGGAAGATCGAGATCGCCAGAATAATAGCAAACGCCACAATGCAATAGTCTGCAGCCGCAGTCAGCACTCGTTCACATTTTGGGGTTCAGGTGTACAAACTCATATTGCTACCTGTAACATGTCGTTCGGGGGGAAAGACGAAGAGCACGGTAGTGATGGCGATGTAAGACAATGCAATGATGTCGCAAGTCCATCCCAGCCACGTTGGAAGCTTCCAATCGCGATCAGGAAGGGCCCTACGTCCCTGGAGGCAGTTGACGGCGATGGGCATGGCATACGACAGATCAAGGGTGACGACAGCAGCAGAGATGATGGCACTGAAAGCACTGTATTTCGAATGTTATATTAGCAAGTGTTTCCGAACGTTCTGTTACCGGAACTTTCTTACTTTGTAGAAGCGATGTTAATGACGCCGAAAATGACAACCACAACGGAGGTGAGTATCAGCGCATTCAGAGGCAGACCCAGGCGCGGGTGCACTCTGGCCAAGAACTTGGAGGCGGGAAGACCTCCGTCCCGCGCGAATGCAAAGATCATTCGACTGCTGGTTGTCATGACTGAGATTGTTGCAAAGGCCAAGCACACCAGTGGGAACATGAGAAGGCAGATGGCCCCCGCAGTGCTTTTGGTGGCGTTGAGCAAGATCTGGAGTAGCGGTCCCGCGCCCGATTTGATGACTTGCTGAATATCTCCGGCAACGAAAAGCAGGACAACGAGGAAGACGACGCCAGTGAAGATGCCGATACCTATGCAACCGACCATGATTTTGGGGCCCTTTTTAGAAGGCTGGGGGATTTCTAGGAGTATGTTAGCTAGAGGTGGGTGGGCCAAGACAAGCTTGTACGTACCCTCAATCATATGCGCTACAGAGTCCTGAGAGGCAGTTAGCTGTCAAGTTCGATTGAAGAGCTAATCTTGAACTTACAAACGCTGTGAGACCAAGGCCACCTTGGAGAAGCTGAAGAAAAATTAGTCGATGTCACAGATGAGGTGGCCCGGTCTGCCGTCCTCCAACCCACTTACCCCGAGAAGCCAGGCAACGCCATCTGGCCATCCAGTCTGGTTAATGAATTCTGTGAAAACAAATTTGCCTGAGCTGTAATTTGGTGAGGCGCAAGCCAATACTGTAATCGACACAACGGCGAACCCTCCAAGCGACCAGAATAGAGCGCCCTTGTATATTCTGGGCAGAACAGAGTTCATAAATGCATTGAGGAGGAATGCAATGAGCGTGAACCCAATGTATATCAGAAACTGCTGCCAGTTTGTAACTTGGTAGCCCTGCGCGAGGCAAGTTAGACGAGCGCGCAGGTAGACAAAAGAAAAAGACATACAGATTTCGCATAAACAATGCCCACAATGAGCTGGCTAGATAAAAGCGCATTGGTGGCAACGAGTGCAACCTAGGCACAATGTCAGCATGGCCGAAAAGCGTAGCTAGCGGTGCGTCTTACCCATCCCACGACGTTGACCCAGCCTGTGATCCATGACAAAATAGGCACCCATTTTGGCCAAGAGACTATAAGTGTTAGCTCTCAACACGAAATATTGTAAAATGAGTAAGAGCTCACTAGCTAATGCATGTGTCAGTTGAGACTCAATTCAAGGCGTCTTGCGGGGAGGGGTATACTGACCTGCAACCCAATGGTATTGGCCGCCAGCGCTATCGATGCGGTTAGCCGGAGGTGCAGATACGAGAGGCAACAACGCGACGTACGTTGGGTATGCAGACAGAAATTCCGCTAATGATGTTGCAATGCATAGATTACATACACCCGCAGTTACCAGACCTGCAGGAATCTCATGTTAGAAGAACTTGACTTGGCCAGCTAGCCGTCGAGCCGCAGAGTACTCACCCCACACAATGCTGGTGCTGCCACCAGAAGACAGACTGACGCTCAGACTAGCGGAAAGGGCTGTCCAGGACTATCCAGTGCCAAGTCAGTCAAATGGTTATGCGCATTGACGACAAGCGTCCCCATCAACGATTGTCTTGGTAAGACCTATCGTAGTCGCAGAGGCTTGGCAAATACTCAAACTTACGTTTAATACCGCAAAAGCCAGGCCTAACATAGACCTAAATGTTCATAGAGCAAGGCGCGTGGTCAGTTTTCCGAGCACTGGAACAAACGGCAAGAAGCTGTGCGAAGGCGACTTACAGCATGGAGAAGTTGCGATTCAGCTCGGCCTTGTGGCCCATGGCCGCGAGCTGGACATCATCTTCGTGTATGCTTGATTTGCGCATGGTGTTCATTGTCGATAAACTGCTTGCATGTGTTGCGTTCGAGCTGGCAGCAGTAGAGACTGTGAGATAGGAAAGCCAGCTGGGCTTACTTTGAACGGGGGCTTTTATTATGTTGACCTGGTCACTGTTCTATGGGGACCATTGGCAATGTCCCGGCACCCAGGCCTAGTCCGGCGAAAGCCCGGCGGCGCCAGGTACCTATGGGTCACGACGCGCAGCGAAAAGGCATTGTAAAGTAGAGCTGTTCGGGAAGCGGAGCCCCGAAGGCTGCGCCAAACTCTAGAGAATGACGAACAGTTGTGACTGTTGATATGAGACCTCGTACGGCTTCGAACGAGGAAACAAGCTCCTGCGTACGTTCAACTAATTAGTTACAACAAGCCCGAAGCCCGCTAATTTCCCCCGATTGGGGCAGCTGCTCATACAGCGCCTTACACTACAGATGGTGGCCCCAGTCTAACGCTCCCCGCCCGGCTTCAGTTGGCTTCACATGTGCGACAATTCTCTACGAAGTATCTTATTCTACACCTCGAAGGCTGAGATTACGTTGCATCTCAGTGTATGATTGTGTTTGCTACCGGTACTTAGACTGTCTCACTCGCCGTAAGCTTGGCTCTGCGATATAAAACAGTTGCTGCCCCGCCCATTCAGATACAGTTATCTCAGCATCTTGAACAGCCACACACATCTTCGGTATCCGCCGCCCACAGCTGACCGCTATCGTCTATCTATACGGGACCCGCGGACAGAAACTGGGGTAAAATCTCGCTGATCAACGCCTCGAAATAGCCCGCGGACGCCGTTGCCGAATTGCATAGAACCTGGCTGATATATGAATTGGTGGGGAGGACGCCATTGTTGAAGATTCCGGGCGAAGCGAGTTGAACAACAAGCCAATTGAACAACCAAACTACTTCCCCAGAGACCCCAGAATGTCCACACTTCGTCATGTCGCTGCGGCACTGGCCGCGGCTAGCCTTGCTGTCCCAGCTTCCGGTTACGTCGCCAAAAATGTGACTGGTTATGGAGTTTGCACGAAAACGACTGTTGCTATCTTGTGAGAGCTCTCGTCTACCAGAAAATCCCAAATGGCTGCTGATGATTTCGTTAGGGGCGGTGGCATGGCCGGCATTGCTGCTGCTGTATGTGGAACTCAATCCGCCTCGGGCGGCGGGACACGCTAACATGGGAACAGCAAGCACTCACGAACAACTCAATTACTGATTTCATGATCCTCGAGTACAATGATGTTATTGGTGGTCGCGCCCTTCATACAAATTTTGGCAAGCAGGAAGACGGCTCGCCTTATGTCATTGAGCTCGGCGCAAACTGGGTAAGCTCAGCTACTAGTCGCAGGCCGTCGTTGTACGTCACGCTGATTTCTGTCATAGATTCAAGGCCTCGGCCAGCCCGGCGGACCTGGTAGGTCGAGACAGGAAAAAGCCAATGCTGCTGTACAATGCTGACTCGTCGTGTGTTAGAAAATCCGATCTGGACTCTTGTGAGTTGTCCATTGGCCTTGAAACCACTGCGCGTTACTGACATTTTTTACAGGCCAAGAAACATGGACTCAAAAACACTTTTTCTAATTACAGTTCTATCCTTACCTACAACGAAACTGGACCGTCAGATTATTCGGAGTTGCTGGACAGATACAGCAAAGCGAACGAGAAGATGTCGGCCCACGCAGGAACCCTCCTGGCGGAGAATCGCCAAGACCAGACGGCTCGGGCGGGGCTTGCATTGGCGGGATGGAATCCCAAACACAGTGACATGGCCGCGCAGGCAGTGGAATGGTGGAGTTGGGGTAAGATTTCAACCTTGTACCAGTAGCGTTGGCTAATTGCCTGCGGCCCACTCGCTAACATTTTGCGATAGATTGGGAAAGTGCCGTCTCACCAGAACAATCGTCGTTGATATTTGGCGTCGCAGGTGCGAATTTGTCGTTCAATCAGTTCAGCGACGAGAACAATCTGGTCATCGATCCACGCGGCTACAACTACATTATTCAACAAGAAGCCCATACCTTCCTGAAGAAGGACGACCGTCGACTTCGTCTCAACAGTCACATCACAAACATCACCTATTCGGATGATGGCGTCACCATTCACAGTGATGATGGTAGCTGCGTATCTGCGGCCTACGCCATCTGCACGTTCTCTGTGGGCGTGCTGCAAAACGATGTGGTAGCGTTCGAGCCGGAGCTGCCACAATGGAAGCGGACTTCTATACAGAAGTTCACCATGGGCACCTACACAAAAATCTTCCTACAGTTCAATGAGACATTCTGGCCAGAGGATACCCAGTACTTCTTGTATGCTTCCCCAACCAAGCGCGGATGGTATCCGGTCTTTCAGTCTCTCTCCACTGAAGGTTTCATGCCCGGTTCCAACATCATCTTTGTCACAGTCGTTGCAGACGGGTCATATCGTGTTGAGCAGCAGACGGACGAGGAAACGCAGGAAGAAATCATGGAGGTCCTGCGTGAGATGTATCCCGACGTCAACATCCCGGAGCCAACTGCATTCATGTACCCACGATGGACCAAGACGCCATGGGCCTATGGAAGCTACTCGAACTGGCCCGCAGGTACTACGCTGGAGATGCACCAAAATTTACGCGCCAACACAGGCCGTCTCTGGTTTGCCGGTGAGGCCACTAGCGCCGAGTACTTTGGCTTCCTACACGGAGCCTGGTTTGAGGGACGGGAAGCCGGCTACCAAATTTCCTCCGTCATGCAAAACAAGTGCATACAGGTTTACAACAATACGCAATTTTGTGGCGAAACAAGACCACACTACGACAAGCTGTCCGGAACATCGCCGCTCGAGAACTACAATCTACTGAACGGCTGGGCAACGAGCAGTTTCTATTCCGCTGTTGACCAGAACGCGGAATAGGTGGTGCTCAGGGGTGACGGCGCACAAGGTCTGGTGGCACAACGTCTACGAGTTAAGTTGTGGCTTTTTTAGCGTAGTAATAAACATCCTTGTCTCTCTCTCCTCGGTCGGACAGACGGCTCAAAACAGCGTACAAGACGCACAGATACAAGTGGCCCAATCTGTCACGATGTCTCAGTAGTGTCCCCGTCGCCCACTCTTTTCCCAAGCACTCGGAACAGAGGAAGTGACAGCTCCTGTTGCAGCTGCACAATATTCAAATCGTGTGTTGCGTGACAGAATCCAGGATCCTGGATATAGCCCTGTCTACCAGCAGCTGAGTGCACAATCTGTTGGAGGCGTCTGCACCGAGAGAAGCTCCGGCGCCGAAAATCTCCGCAACGCCAGGGCCAGGCACCGCAGCAAGGCATAGAGTGCCCGTCACCCGACGGCTCGACATCCGAAACAATTTTTCTTGCCACATAGCTCTCTGGCCGTAAAATGCCTCTTGCAAAAGTACCAACTGGTGCTGATTGGCCCGACCGGGCACCTGGTTTTGCGCTGGGGATGCTGGTCACGCACCGGACACCGGGCAGGGCAAACAAATTGGGGATCCTTGGACGACCGCCTCGTCCGCCCACCAACCCAGGAAGCTGGGTCGGTGTTGCGTTGCACGACATTGAATTCTCCATTTCGTCGTAAATAGAACCAAAGTGAATAGTAATCTCTCAAATAAAGTTTCTTTTGTTTCGCGACAAGACTATCAGAAGCTAGACATTCTCTCTCTCTCACACCAAAGTCAGTTGAGGCAAGAGAAAACTTGTGAGCCAACCCTATCACGGACAGGCTACACGGATAGCTACAGATGATGTATATAAACTGACCCTCGAGCCTCTAGACTTGTCGCTCCCTCGATCAACTGTTCGCATCAGTTCCCCCGCGTTTCTGCTCAGTACTTCGAATCCAATACTCTTAACCCTAAACTCCTCCTTCAAATTTGAAGCCATGTGTCGTGGGCACCCTAAGCATCACCGCTGCGCTCATACCAGCGTGTCCTGGTACTATTGCCCATCTGCCTATCTCGACATGGGGACTGGTGCTGTTAGCCCCTGTGGTAACCCCATAATGAATGATTCACAGCCGACCAAGGCCGCTTGCCCGCTCCAACATTGCCACTTCGCAACCAAGGGCAGCAGCTGGGTGTGCTGTCAATGCCACCAAGGCCCCAATACCCAGGGCTGGTGCACACAGAAACTCACTGCTCAGCAAGTCGGAGTTGATCCACGTGCTACCGGCGAGCTTCAAATGACATGCGATCATGGCTGTTGCGAAAGATGCACTGCACTGAGTGAGGAACCCTTCTTGCACACGCTGTTGACAATCGCGCTAACGCAGTAGACAAGACTCGAACGCACAAGACCCTGAATATACGGGCTCATGGTCTGCAAACTATTACGATAGTGCGAGCTCTCCTTCAAGCGCTTCAGATGGAGCAAACACTTGGGTCTCGTCACCTGCTTCTTCCAAGGCCAGCTCTGACTCGGGCTCAGACCGTAGAAGTAGCAAAGGCAGTGGAGGGAGCAAGAAGCATACAAGCAAGAAATTGAGCTTAAAAAAGCGCTAGATGTGCTTCTGTATCTATGTAAATATCTTTCTATTCAATTGTATCTATGTTTACTTCTATCTGTTTTGCCGCGAAAGCTGCAGTCTTGTACTCGGAAAGGGGGGTATCTTTTATTGGCCAGTGCAGTCCCGATCGGACAACAGCAAAGGCGTTTAGGTACTTAAATGCCAATGGCCTTTTTCACTTTATTCGTGAACTAAATGTAGCACAGTGGAAACATTTACGTTCATTTTTCAGACATGCTAGTGGACATCAACGTTTGTTGTGGATGATGGTGCTGATGGCGGCGCTACGGCGCTGTCACAACCAACCCCAGCAACGAGAGTTTTGCTTTTGTGCACCGCACATCTCACAGTTTCAATCTTGTAATACGGCTGAAAGTCAGGCCGCAATTATGAGTAAAGAATTATCCTTGGGTTACTGGTTGGTCATACGCTACCTGGTTCGCGCAACAAGATGTTAAGACGAAGCTGGAAGACTACGGGCGCTTTTAAAGGCATGCGTGACGCGCTAAATAAGCTTGCAGTTCATGGAAGCCACATTCGGCTTCGACACCAGACTTTCAGCTGACTTCGCTCGTCCACCGAAGGGAATATTTAGTCTCGCAAGCCCGTCGTTACGAGGCACCGCAGCGAACATCATAGCCACTGCAGGAGTGAGTTTACATTGGGCGTTCATTGGACTCAAGTTCGTCCACATTAACACGTTAAGCAATATCAAATATGCCGCCTGTTCAGCCTTCAGTTATGCAATGGCTGCTCTCTTCGGACCCCTCCATTGCCTGGCAAGCTATGCGCGATCTTATCGATGAGCCACAAAATGACTGGCAGAATGAGCGGGAGAAAATCGAAACGAAAGGATGGGGCAGAGAGCTTTTTTCTCTACAAGATAAGGACGGCCAATGGGCCGGGGGCGCCTTTGCACCAAAAGACGCAACAGCGGCCGAATTTAAGGAAAACAGGCAACCATTCACCGCCACTGCATTTGTACTGACAGAGCTTCGCGACATGGGCCTCAAGCCCAACTCGGCTCTGATGAACAGGACCGTGGAGCTGACTCGTCTCAGCTGCAACTGGGAACACGACAAAGAGAGGTTCTGGGATGGAGAAGTGGAAGAATGTATCAACGGCAGGCTAGTCGCGGATGGGTCCTACTTTGGCGTTGACATGACACACGTCGTGGAAAGACTTCTGGAAACCCAGCTTGAAGACGGGGGATGGAACTGTGAGCGTGAAAACGGCAGCGTCAGATCGTCCTTTGACAGCACCATTTCTGTATTGGAAGGGCTCCTTGAATATGAGAAATTCAAGGGAGGTTGCAAAACCAGCAAAAAGGCGCGAAAAAGGGGCGAGGAATACCTTCTAAAACGAAAGCTATTTCGAAGATTGGCTACAGGCGAAGTAGTGAAAGAGCAGTACCTGCTGTTCAGATTTCCGCCACAAGCAGACTACGACGTACCACGCGCTATGGATCATTTTCGCGCTGCAGCGAAATTTGACCAAAGCGGTGCGGATTCTCGCATGAAGGAGGCAGCTGAACACATTAGTCCGAGGCAAAACGCGCAGGGCCAGTGGATTTTGGACCGCGAGGATGGCGGGAGACGGTGGCTTGATGTAAATGACGGTGTCGGGCGACCCTCCAAATGGATTAGGCTACGAGCGCTCCGTGTATTGAGGTGGCGGGATGACGCTACGGCTACTGCAACTTAGAAGTGGCGGCGCAAGGCACTGGAATTTTTTCTCATGAGGGTGATAGCTAGCTAATTTGCGCAAGTATCAATTATAACTTCCTATGAGAATACTTAGAGCACATAGCGAAATGATGGACCGTAATTCTCCTCTCCTTCGGCACTATCAGCGTCTTCAACGGCAGGACATCTTTGAGCTAGCTTGCGGTTTTCCCACATCAGAAGGCACCGAAGGACCAGTGCCAGGAGCGCGGTGAAACCCATGAACGCAGCACATATCGCGTGTCCTTTCGTATAATGAGGCTTTTCGCTCTTTGGGTATAGGCGAGTTCCAAGAAGTGGACCGCATTGCCCAACGAGGTTCAGCAGCACGATGCCAGCCCCTCGCCGCTCATCGTTGCCCTGGTTACTTAGGACCCATGGCAAAACGTTCGCTATAGTCGGGAAAAGACCCAAAGCAGCAAGATACACTCCCGCATATCTCACAGTGTTGGTATTTGCCACTGCCAGCATTACGTACCCAGCACTGGCAATGAGGGCCAAGCTTATCACGGTCAGTCCTCTTTGCTGTGTGCGATCAGCGATAAATGTAGAGCAAATCGTGACGAGGAAAGAGATGAAATATGGCGGCGCAGATAAACCTTGCGCATTCAATCCAGAGTATCCTATGACATGTTAATATTCTCCGTGTGGGTAGTTTGTGGCTCCCTCGACTTACCCAAGTCCTCCAAGATAGTAGGCAGAAATACAGGCAGAGACGCGTATGAAACGTTGCAAGAAAAATACATTACCGCTGTGATCCAAGCCTTGAGATCAAGGAGGGTCGAAAATGTCTCTCTCCAGCTTATTTTGCCCACGCGAGGCTCCTTGCCCGTTTGCCGAACCCCTCGCGCCAGTGCTACTTTCTTTTCCTCCTCATTAAGAAACCAGGCGTCATGTGGGGAGCTAGGCATGGCAAAGTAGGTGACCACAGACATAATCAAGACCGGTATTCCCTCCACGAGAAAGAGTAACCTCCAATTGGCTAGGTGAGAATGGCCGGAAGTGATCGCGTACGCCAACGCACCAGCAAAGCAGGTGGCAAGCGGGGCGGCGGAGAAGAATATACCGATGCGCAGTCCAATTTCTCTGCGAAGGTAAAAGAAAGAAAGCAGATAGACGGTTCCGGGACCATAACCAGCCTCGAAAGTTGCTAGTAGCCCACGGCAAACCATCATTCCTGCAAATGACTGAGTGGCCGCTTGCGCGGTCGCAGCGACGCCCCAGCCCAGGACCAGAATGGGTACCCAAGTTCGGGGGGACACGACTTTATACATTAAGGTTAGTGGCTCAGCAATGATGTAAAAGATGTAAAATATCGTGAGGAGCCATTGGTATTGGTCACTGCTCAGCGATAAGTCCTTGCCCATGCCGGCGACTTGCGCATTGCTTCATCGAAGAGATACGTTAGCGACAAGGCCTGGCCGATCACGGCGTGAGTTGGAACTTACCCAATATTTGAGCGATCCAGAAAAGCGAGAAGGACTGGGATGGAGCGCACATTAGCAACATGAAATCATCGTCAACTTGACCTGCAAAGAACCTACAAAGAACCCATAGAAGGAGCAAGAAGTTCCTATCCATCTTCCTGACGACTGTTCGCTCAAGGGCGGCATCGTTTGACGTCAGGGTCGGGGCCGCTTCGGCCTCTGCCAAATCATCGTGCGCCTTGGTAGACATGTCGTAGAGAGAAGCTCCGGTAGCGATGAACCTCTGCAAGAAGAATCAAATTGCTTTCTCTCTCCTTAACGTGGTGCAGGAAAATTACAGAGCCTTGCGCGTGGATGTGAGGAAGATTGCTCTAATCCTGGGGGCATTCGTTTGCCTCGAAGGTATGGCGGCGCACAGACCCAGCATGCGTACCTGCGGTGCTACCTTTTCTCCGTAAATCAGATTAAAATTGCGGTAGCTCTATTCTGAACCCAAATCTGAAGCGGTTTTCAATGTCGAGCTTTTACTATGGACGTGTAGGAACGCCACGCCAAGCCGGCAAAGAGGGTTCGCAGCAAAAAAAGGCGAGGCGTCCGATGTACGCAAGCCACAGCCGAGGTCGGCACAACAAGTTCGTCTCCCACCTCCGCACAACTGGTCCAAGCAGTCATTTATTTAGCGGGTCCCTTATAGTCGCCCTCCAAGCACTTGGCACTCTGGCGTCTGGCAACTGGGTAGATAAACCCCCGCAGTTTCATGGTTCGGTGGGCTTTGTGGTTTGTGGGGGCGCGGTCAGTACAAGACAGCTTTCCAGGATGAGTATGGGCCGGCTGGCTGCTGAGGATATACAGCTCAGCAATGACGCGAGATCAGCCGTTACAGGAACCTTATTTCAGAGCTTGCATCGTCTTCCCTTCCGAATTGACAGGTTGTTTACCTCTATCCCCGGAAAAGTTGGGCGCGCGTTTCGTAAGACCCTACCCATCCTGATATGTACCTGCCCAAGCAAGATAAAACAATACATATCTCTTCAAATACCTGCACAGTGTCACAGCAAACCAGGCAGCGTCTCTATGCTGAGCAATTTTCTTTCATTTCTTTCATTTCTTCTTGGATTTTAACGCGTCAAATAGAGCACAGATCCAAAGCGAGATCTCTTTGCTAGGACTATCATTGTGGAAGGCTCACAGCTACCCGGTAATAGAGGCTTTTTAAAAAAAAATCAATGCTACTGATTCGTCATAGCGGAAGGGGGACCGCCCGGCCACTAATCTGGTTTGAAGCTACCTGGTTGGCTGAAGTGCACCAACGAAAATCTTGAGTGCCACGCATGTACGGACAGTGAAACCCTCACTGTCAAAAACCATTATAGCCTACCCATGTTCATGCACAGACGCGATTGAGCACGAAATTTGCAGTCTTTTGCCTCTTTCGCCCAAGCATCATTGAGAGTCCATAGCTGCCATCTCGATTCACGTCCAGAATGATGGAGCCTTGTTAGACACAAAAATCTACATCTGGCTTGCAAGCACAGGTCCGCATTGCAGTGTGAGCGACTGCTGACCTCTTACTCTGCTGGGTCGAATTCAGGCACCCAGCCAACCAGCTCCAAAGCCGAATGCAGGACCGCTAATTCTGGCTACGGCGGCACCGCTTCTAGTTGTGCATCGACAAGATCGTAATAGTGGCGATATCCGAAGTGGGAGAAGACAAAGGAAGGCGCTGGCTACTGAGGCTTTGGCTGTCGTCAATACATGGGCGCCGACTGCCACTGGTCTAGTATGTAGAGAGATAGGAGTGTAGTCGGCGCCACTACATGGGCGTACTCGGACAGAAGGTATGTGCCGCTTCTGGCTCAAAATGGTGAGCTTCGCCAAGCGGCGGATCTTCAAGTTGGAGTTCTACTGGTTTTTAATACGGCTGTCCGCGAGCGCGTAAATACGTGACAAGAGTCGCATGAGGAAGACGAACGCGTCGCGGGCGTCGCGGGCGTCCATGATTCGCCCCCACAAAACCACTGATGCTACGGTGTGCACGATAACCTGTCTACTGTCAAAGCGGAACAGTGGGCTGATACTCGTTATCAATGAAGCCAAAAAGACGGCTGGTATAATAACTGTCGTCACTAAAAGTACAAGTTTTCCAGCAGAGTTAAGATGGTACTGCTCTGTGATGGCCGCTGAAGAGGCCGTAAATATCATTCGCAAGCACCCGTTCGGTAGCCGAGCACGGCAATAGTGGCACCTTGCAAAGGCTCTTCCAGACAAAAGCGGGCTCTTTGTTTAACTTCGCAACTTCGGTACGTGTCTGTACGTGTCTGTGCATTGCTTTTCAGTTCTTATCTCATGCGCAGGACTTACCCCGCAGTATTCCACGTTTTGGACCGAAAAAAGTCCATAGCATCGCACGCGTGTTCGGAGGGCGCAATTCAACCACCCGCCTGCTTTTCGAGCCTCCCGACCGTATCTGACACAGGCATGAGCTAATAGATTCTTATTAGGTGCAGTGAATCGACAGATGGCTGTGTAGCCTCTGTTTGATCGTTCATCTTTCGTTTCTTCATCTTTCGTTTCTTCATCGTCCCTACCAAGCGGGTGCCCTGTTCTGTAGTCTTCAACGTGTGAAATATAGAGAGCTCCGAGTAGAGCAACCCGAGCAGCAAGGAGGACAAGCTACTAGGTATATTGTGGACCATTTTCGAGATCGGTGATACTGACATCCTGCAACAGTTAGCCCAAAAATATTTAAGAATTGTCATTATCTGGTCGGTGTTCAATTCTAAATCACAATTTCACCCTCCGAGGATCGGCATGGCCCTTCTTCGCCTTCCCCGAGAGAGCAAGCACCATGATGTACAGCCAACTGAAGCCAGCGCCGCTCTGGAGAGAATGGGCCACAAACAAGAGTTGAAGCGCAGTTTCTCTATGGTTTCTATGCTCGGGCTGGCTTTTGCAATTTTGAACTCATGGACGGCTCTTGCCGCGTCAATAAACTTGGCTCTACCCTCTGGCGGCCCTAGCTCCGTCATTTGGGGCTTCATGGTTGCAGGAATATGCAATCTGGCCTTGGCCGCTTCTCTCGCAGAATTTTTGTCTGCATATCCTACAGCTGGTGGCCAATATCACTGGGCGGCAATTGTTTCATGGAAACGTGTCAGTCGCGGTGTAAGCTACGTCACAGGCTGGATTAGCGTATCAGGCTGGGTTGCTCTCAGTGCCACGGGTGGACTTCTGGCAAGCCAATTCATCATGGATATTATGTTTCTCCTGCATCCAAAATATAAAGCAGAGCCATGGCATCAATTCCTTCTGTACACGACAGTCACGTTGGTTGCCTTGGCCATCAATACGTTCCTCACGAGACTGCTGCCGTACCTGACCAAGGCCGCTTTCTTCTGGTCAGTTGTGGGTTTCATTGTTATAAGCATAACGACCCTAGCTTGTGCCTCGCCTCAGTATCAAAGTGCCTCGTGGGTGTACGGAGAATTTTTCAACAAGTCAGGTTGGCCGGACGGAATTGCTTGGTTGCTTGGCCTTCTGCAAGGCGCCTTCGCCTTGACTGGTATGTAACAGAAGAATATCCCTGTCTTCCACCAAGATGCATTGGCTAATACATGTTAAGGAAAGGCTTCGATGCGACAGCTCATATGATTGAAGAAATACCCGAGCCGCATGTTCAAGGACCCAAAATTATGATCTACTGCATCTTGATTGGTATGGTTACCGGATTCATATTTCTCAGCTGCATTCTCTTCTGCGTTACCGATGTCGAAAGAGTGATCGTCAGTCCTCGGGGCCCGCTACTGGAGCTATTTATGCAGGCGACTGGCAATGCGGCGGGCAGTACATGCCTAGTGATGTTTCCCTTGATCTGTGTGTTGTTTGCAGTTACTAGCATCATGTGCACTTCAAGCCGCATGACTTGGGCTTTTGCGCGCGACAACGGACTTCCTTTCAGCGCGACGTTTGCAAAGGTTCATCCCAGGCTGAATTTACCGCTTAATGCGTTGCTGTGGACGACTGCTTGGGTCATAATGTTTGGATTTGTCTTACTCGGCTCTTCCGTAGCGCTCAGTGCTATTACGGCGGCTTCTGTGGTCGCTCTCGGAATCACATATGCAATTCCCCCAACAATTAACTGCCTCAGACTTAGGAGGGCATTGCCGGAAAATCGAGCCTTCAAGTTGAAAGGCGCCACTGGGTGGGTGCTAAACATGGTAAGAATCACACCAGCCTCTGAGTCAGAAGACGTCGCTAACACAGCGAAGATCGGGATATTCTGGACTATCCTTACCACAGTTCTCTTTGTATTCCCCCCTGAAACCCCTACTACTGCGTCAAATATGAACTACTGCATTGCTGCGTTTGCAATAATGTTTCTGATTGCAGGAGCCACTTGGGTGGTTGGCGGCAGTAAGCATTATCGTGGCCCGCATGTTGCATTGCAGCCGGAAATCATTGATGGGTTGAAACTTGCTCACGAGAACAGCAACACTTCGGGAGATTCAGACGAGTTGGAAGAAAAGATAGAGCCATGAATTCACATCTGTGTGCGCATTGACTATGGAACAGGATTTTTTCTTGGCCGTGTCGCTGACGTGTGCAGGTTGGCCGAGGTGGGTTGCCCCAAGCGTTTCCTGCGCAAGTTCGAAGCTTATGAGAATGAATGCTGGCATCTGAACAACGAACAAGGCGACACAGGAGTAGTAAACTCTCAGCTGAAAATGATGAATTTAACTATAGCTTCAGCCCCAAAGCGACTAATAATCCGCGGCACTCTTCCTTTAACACGTGATAGTTCAGTGGAGTCATTATGAGTCGAATGAATAATAAGCATCCGAAGCCGGTGACGATGCTCGGAGTCTGAAACTACACACCAACATAATGGAACAGCCACTCGGAGCTCTTGTATCAAGCGAACCAGCCCAGTTCCCGACTGGGGTTGAGCTCCGTGGACAGTATACTGGCCTGCGCAGGCTAGAGCCATCCCATGCAACGAGCTTTTTCAAGCATCTCGGCCGAAGAGAAAATTTCTGGCGATGGTCGTATATGATGACAAGCGGTTTTCCAACTATGGAAGATTGTACAAAGTCAATCGAGGAATGGGCCGGAAAGCAAGACCCTTTCTTCTACTCTGTGTATGATGGTCCGCTTTCCGACCCAACCTCGGAGCCTGTTGGCATGATGTCCTTCATGGCGGCGGCTCCGGATCATCGACGAATTGAAATCGGCAGCGTTATTCTAGGCGGAAAGCTTGTCAAGTCGCGACAGGCTACAGAGTCGTTCTATCTGTTCATCAAGCATGCAATCGAAGATCTTGGCTACCAGCGCGTGGAATGGAAGGCGAATCACCTGAATGCACCGAGTCTAGCCGCAGCAACCCGGCTGGGATTTACATTTGAAGGGACCTTTCGGTAGGTGGCCAGCAGATGACGAAGGCCTTCGGAATGGTTGCTAATGAGGATCCCAGAAAACACATGATCATCAAAGGCAGGCGGCGTGACACTGCGTGGTTCAGCATCACAGATGATGAGTGGCCAGTTCTCAAGGCCGGCTTTGTTATTTGGTTGGACGAGAATAATTTTGAAGACAACGGACATCAGATAAAGACGTTGCAACAGTGCAGAATGCCAAATGGGCAGGACTTATGAACTAGAGCGATTTAACCAAGGCACGACCCGCAGCCTGTTTCTGGTCTGGAACGTGTCGCTGGGTGCAGCTGGGGACGCGGACGTCGTCAAGCCTATTAGCTCCCAAGTGCATAATTGAGGTCCTTTTGTAAAGTCTCCATTCATTCTTCGAGACTAAAGTGCATCACATGGATACTTCGTGGGTGGTGGCGACGACGTTACCAGTTGCGGCCGTAACCCGATCAGTGCCAGCCACAAGAGGTACTTATTAGACAAGCACAAAGTAGGTCTGCACGTAGGTAGCAATGTAGCTAGCAGACTACACGGCTACTTAGACTAGTGCATGGCTGCATGCAGCAAAAAAGCATGTTACCCCTACTTCAATCAGCGACGCAGTAACTACCTACTTGCTACTTAATTCATGCATTGAGTAGGGGGCTTGGGGGCGCAAGCCCTGCAGCCTGATGAGCAGCCCTCCATTCGCACAAACGACTGAGGAGGCAAGATGGCCAGTAAGCAAGGTCAGTTTACTGCATCCGCAAGGAACTTATGTGGCTCATTTGTTTATCCAAGCTCGAGCCAGTCGACAAAGTCGACAACAGGGGTATCATCCTACAGCCATGTAATATGGACATTAAATTAGCATATTTGCAAGAGTACCACACCCTTATCAAGTTGTTTACTTGCGCGGCCAGTCTTGTCGCGAGCCCACCACTCCTACTCGGATCCATGGTGCCGCGTGGCGCACAGCTCGCTCCACCACCTTCCAGAGCGGGCACCACTGAGCATCAAGGGCGATGTAAGCCCCATGGGATCGGCGTCCGTACGCTCTCCTTCGCTGGGCCTGTCCTCCATTTCCCTCTCATGTTGTCAGGACCCAGTGCTGCAACGTGGGCAGCGGGGGTTGTCTATGGGTCTGGGTACCATCATTTTGGGGTCACCGTCCCTATCAGTTCTATATCTAGATCTGTTGGAGAATCAATGGTAACTAACCTGTGTCTCGGGTGCCTGGTGCTACCATAGTCGCTAAAGTTGTTGACTGTCAACCAGGGAATAGACATCGCCAAGAGTGCACAAGAGATGGCAATTTCCGTGGACGGAGCCGGGGCACTTCCCCCATTCGAGCAAGCTATAGCCCCGTGGCGCCGCCTCGGTTTTTTTGGCGTAGGTGGCGCTGGACATCCTTCCTGAGATGGCCAGCTGCCCCATTTCGTCCTAACAAAACACAAGGCTGTAGGCCACCTGGCGCTCGTAGTATTCGAACCGCTGCTTAGTGGCGCACCCATCTCCTTATCGAGCCCATGTAGCTCAATGCAGGGAGCCTGGCCATTATTATGCTTCTAGAAAACGTGTCTAAATACTGTGGCCCCCCCATCTCGTCGGTAGCTCTCGCAAGCCTCTATAGCTACAGAGGAAGTTGTATTCTGCACGTGCAACTCGTGTTTGCTTTCTCCGGCAAACAATCCTTCAAAACTTCCATTTTAGCGCTGTGTGTAGCAGAATCTTTTCCCTTCTTTATTCGTATCGAGAAATTTTGCTGCACAAAATGTGGAAAGAAGAGGAAGCAGGCTCTACGGAGAAGGGCATCGTGGCCGAGGGCCATGGCACGAGTACGGTTCTCAGCCAAGTCGCCACCGTGCAGCCTCACCCGGACTTTATGACCAGAACAGGACTCAACATTGAGTCTTTCAAGTGTGCTCACTATGGTCCTGGGCTTGTTGAGATGGAGCGGCCCATGAAGCCACGCCATTTGAACATGATCGCAATTGGTGGCTCCATTGGCGCAGGCTTCTTTGTTGGCTCGGGTGGTGCGCTCTCCAACGGTGTAAGAGAATCGCAAATGCACTTGCAGAAAAGATGTTGACTGTATATTCAGGGGCCAGGCTCACTATTTATCGATTTTCTCATCATCGGTATTATGATGTTCAACGTCGGTGAGTAGACTTGCATTGCACTGCTCATATCTATCTGCTTGTGTATAATTGACAATCTCTTTTAGTACACGCCCTTGGTGAATTGGCTGTCATGTATCCCGTTTCAGGCAGCTTCTATGTTTACTCGGCTCGCTTTATCGACCCTTCCTGGGGCTTTGCCATGGGCTGGAATTATGTTTTTCAATGGGCGTCAGTTCTCCCCCTCGAACTAACGATCTGCGGCATCACCATTCAATACTGGAACCAAGATATAAACATTGCAGTCTGGATTTCCGTGTTCCTGGTTGTCATCATTATTGTCAATGTTTTCGGAGCAATTGGCTACGCTGAGGAGGAATACTTTTCGGCCATGTTCAAGCTTAGCGCGACCGTCATTTTCATGATCATTGCCCTAGTTTTGGTGCTCGGTGGAGGACCTTCCGATGGACGGTACACCCACTATACCGGCGCGAAGCTCTGGTACGATCCCGGAGCGTTTGCGAACGGGTTTAAGGGCTTCTGCTCTGTTTTCGTCACCGCTGCGTTCTCGTTCTCTGGCACTGAGCTTGTCGGTCTGGCCGCTGCCGAGACAAAGAATCCTCTCAAGTCGTTGCCCAGCGCCATCAAGCAAGTCTTTTGGCGTATTACACTGTTCTACATTCTGGGATTGTTCTTTGTCGGTCTCTTGATTCCGTATACCGACAAGGAGCTGTTGAACGCTGGTGCGTATGACGACCCGCACGCTTCGCCATTCGTCCTTGTTGGCAAGTACGCCGGCTTGAAGGGGTTTGACCACTTTATGAACATCACTATCCTGGTCTCAGTGCTCTCTATCAGTGTCTCCAGTGTCTACGGCGGATCGCGTACTCTTACTGCCATGGCCCAGCAGGGCTATGCGCCGAGAATATTCACCTACATCGACAAGTCTGGAAGACCTCTCTTTTCTGTCATTAGTATCATTGTCTGCGGTGGGATAGCCTATGTTAGCTTGGATGCTACTGGCCCAGTCGTCTTCTCCTGGCTGCAGTCAATTTCAGGACTTGCTGCTCTCTTCACATGGGGATCAGTGTGCCTCGCCCACATTCGCTTCCGACACGCCTGGAAGTACCATGGACACACACTCGACGAGATCCCCTTCCGTGCCGCTGGTGGTATTTGGGGCTCGTATCTCGGACTTTTCTTGAACATTATTGTCCTGATCGCTCAGGTAAGCTCATGTGCCATAAGACGATGGCGGGAAAAAATATTAACGTGTGCGTAGTTCTACACCGCAGTCGCTGCACCCATCGGCGAATCCGGCGTCGGTACGGCCGAATCCTTTTTCAGAACATACCTGGCTGCACCAGTCATTCTCTTTTTCTGGGCCATTGGGTATGTGTGGAAGCGCGAGGGCTGGCTCAGGACGTCGCAGATCGACGTTGATACCGGGCGCCGTGAACTTGACTGGGAGGAGATCAACGCCCACCGTGCGAAAGTTGCTGCTTGGCCTAAGTGGCGGCGCGTTTGGAACATGTTCTTTTGAAGTTCGCATGCTAGCCGTGCCGCGCAACCTCATTCCCTGGGCGCGTCCCATATGTGCGGGAGGTGTATTGAATCAATACTCATTGGCGGATTCTGTAAATAAGTTCTTGATATATTTACTCGCATGACAGCTATCGTCCGTTGAGCTTCAATGTTATCATTTTTAGATTGGGAAGAAGCTCTGGAGGATCCGCCAAACATTTTGGAACAGGTCCGGCATTGTACATTGGAACTAGGCTCACATTCATGTGTAGGTCAGTGCGAACGATCGACTGGATAATAATGCGTTGGTCAGAGCAATATGTAGATATATTTAATACAGAATATGAATAGATATGTAAAGTTCACGGCCACAACAGAATTTATTTGACAGCTTCTTGGTCGTAGTACAAGTCGCATGCGTGAGGATGCTGAAGGCAGTACTTCGGTACCAGGGGAGTTGCTTCAATGCCGTTGGCCACCAGATACTCTCTGAAGTTAAGCATTCGCTGCGTAAATGTGGTTGTACGCTTCTTCCCAGTCTTGGGGTCCTTGTTACCCGACCAAACGAGCTCGCCGAGGGCGGCGGCACGGGGCCACATCTTGCCGCTGATGATAGTGTCATCGACCTGCTCAGACCACAGAGGAGACGAAGCGCCAATGATGTGCTTTGCCTGCGCCTCGGTAAGGTTCTGGGCAAAATCGTAGTCATAGATACGCTGCCAAGTCTTGTAGGGAGCGCACCAAGAACCACCAATGCCACCGTAGTTGAATGAAGTAGTGGCTCCGGAGGGGTCAGGGTTCTCCTGGACATTGTAGCGGGGATCGTTGGTAACGTAACCACCGAAGCCACAGTCGAGGTAGAGAAAGTCGGCGCTGGAAACGATAACATCATAACCAGCCTCAGTCAGTTTGCCAATGTTTGTGATGCCGTTGTTCCAAGATTGCATAATGACGTTCTTGGAGACGTTCTTGGCGGCAGCATCGGCAGACAGAACAACATCCTCCCACATGATGAGGCGGCGGTCCTTTTTGCCACTGTTTTTCTCGCTGGTGAAGATAGGCATGGCAGTGTCAATCCAATGCTGATTGAGGTCGAAGTAGGTTCGGCTCGAGTCTTCGGCGAACCAGTCGCGAATGCTTTTGCTGAAGTTGAAGCAGCCGGTCTGCAACTCATCACCACCAACGTGGAAGAAGTCATCGGAGAACCGGCGAGAGAGCTCAGAGTAGACCTTCTCGACAGTCTTGTAAGTTTTGGGGTTCAGAACATCGAGCTGGCCCGGGTTGGGCTGCACAGCAGTGTGGAGGGGCCAGTTGTCATTGGACCACCAACTGTTCTGGCAGGTGACAATATCCTTGTCATATTGCTGCCAGCCGGACGAGGAGTGGCCAGGCATGTCAATTTCGGGGACAATGCGCACACCGCGGGCGCGCCCGTATGCAATGACGTCTTCAACATCGTGCGCAGAATATGTCTCTCGCTCTGAATAGGCGTCTTTCGTAAATTCGGGGAAGGATTCGAGGCGGATAGGCCAGGACTGGTCGTCGGTGATGTGCCAGTGGAGAATGTTCATCTTGGATAGGGCGAGGCCGTCGATCTGCTCGTGCAGCTTGTTGACAGAGATGAAGTTGCGGCCAGTATCAACCATGACACCACGGTAAGGGTAGTTCGGGTGATCCTTGATCTTGACAGGCTGCTCAACGATGAGACCGCCTTTGCCGTCGGAAATGACCATCTGCTGCAGAGTGGTGAAAGCGTGAAGAGCGCCCCATGCAGTCTTGGCCGTGATCTGGACCTGGGAAGAAGACGAGGTGATGTCTACGGTGTAGCTTTCATCCACGCCATGCTTTAGGTCGGCTGTCCAGTCATCAACCTGGACGGTGATCTCGTTGAGCCACCGAGAGCCCCAGTTGGTCGAGGCATCGCCAGCCTGCGCGTCAGCTCGCTTGCTCTTGCTGGTGGTGTTGTGACCGGGAAATGGTTCGAAAACGGGAATGGGCTTCTCAACAGCCTGAGGGACCCAGCGAATCGTAGTGATGGCCTTGAATGCGCGATTCCAGGCGTCATTGACAATTCGCACATTGTCGTGCGTGCCCCAGTTGGCGTTGACGGTGCGAAGTGATAGGTACCCGACGGGAATGGCGCCGGAGGAGCCCCAGGTGATGTCTTGGGGCGCCGGCAGTGGGTTTACCTGGACCGCAGCAACAAGGTCGGTGGCGGCGGCCAGCCAGATAAGCAGCGCGGAGGAGAATGACTGAGAACGCATCTTGGTGAAGCACACAAGTTGCAAGGCGAAAATTGAAGTCAGGCGTCTATGCCGAGATTAAAGGAAAACTTGCTGATCGTCGGGCACCTCCCTGCTTTTTGTATTCAATGCTTTGAACAGGTCAGTGGGGGTTGGGGGGACCACGAGGCGCTAAAATTGATGACCTGGGGCACTAATAGCCCCTTGCGCGTTGAGCACTACAATGGCGCGAGCTGTCAAGGATGCGAGCAAGGCTGGACGACAGTTAAGTCACAGAGGCATGTCACAATGTAACCCTACCAAAGGGTAGCCAGCAGGAAAGAGCTACCTAAAAGAAGGAATGCGCCATGTCTCTCGGAAGACAAGGCCCCTCCCGGATGGTGGATGGTGGAGAGTGGCTAATAATGCAGCACAGGCGGTTATCTACCAGTAACACAAAGAGCAGTATGGACACAGTAAGACTTTAAGCCCATCGGGCAGGCCTCGCGGTCTTGAGATAATCACGTAGAATTTTATGATTGTACCATGCTCGAGGTTAACTTTTCAGATAGAGGCTGGTGTAGTCTTCCGCTACAAGCGGTGAACAGAAGCAGGCCTGTATGCGTGAGACAGGTGTCTCTGGCTCGCAGCTACTGAATAATAGTTGGCAGCTGAGCTTGCCGACCATCAACTTGGCATTGTAACTGTGGCGCTGGCCAGCTGAGATCAAATGGCGGGCTATCTCGGACAAACCAGCAGCGCGGAGCTGGGACTGTTGTGAGCGACACCAAGCGATCAAAGAGATAAAAATGAGCGACGGCAGAAGTGGTGGGGTCTACGGATTGTGCAGCGCTTTGTTTGTCGACCAGAGTGATCTGAGCAGCAAAGGCTCACCGGTGGATGGTGAGGCCAGTGTGCCTTCCTAGCTTGGTGACCCCAACTAACTCACCAGCGCTTCTCCAAATGCACCCCGCTAGTACCTGTCAAGCTGAGTGCTACGTTACCCCTTTCGAGCATTTTGGGCAGTTGGCAACGGTATCATGTGCCAGCCATCTCGCTCCGGCTCGATATCTCCCGCGACGTCACATACATGCTGCGTGCGCCACCCGTCCATTACATTCGGAGGCGGAGGCGAGATTGAGTCCTTGAGTTAGCACGTAGAGATATTGGTTCGCCATTTCAGCTCGTGGCGGAAGCTAACTTTGAGCAATCTAATTGCCTTTACCTAGCTAGACTGAGGTCCTCGGCAACTATTCATATTTTGTGGATAGTTTACTGAGACGGCGCGACAGGATTTGTTTTGGGGCATGTTGTCGAATACAAGATTTCCCCGATCTCTGAGCTGTCCAACTACAAGTGCGGAGGCCGGGGTGAATTTTTGGCTCCAGTCAACGACAACTGTAGCTTAACTGACGCTGTTGGGGGTCGTGTATAGCGGAGTGAAGAGACCGCAAACCGCTGTCACCCAACCTTTCGCGGCTTGGCGTCTTGGAATCTCCCTAAAGAATGCCATGTACAATATTTAATTAATCTTCATTAATGCTGAGCCGCCTTTACGTTGCCTTGCATGAAGCCACCAAGCTATGCTTCTGTGAACTGGAATTACAGGAGGCCGCCACCGCCATGCACCCACTGCTATACCCTGCCAGCAGCGTTCATTTGCCTGCAAAATTCTTCAGCGCAATTCTGCTTGGCGGGCCAGCGAGATGCCGCTGTGCGCTAAGTTAGTTGGCTAGTTATTGGTGGCAGCAACGCCCCGGCCCCCCGATTCTGCTTCCACACATGGCAAAGTTGCCCTCACTTTATTTAATTGGGTTACCCCACGCCTCCAGCGCCATCTTGTTTTTGGGCAACTAATTACCCCGCATGGCGAGCAGCAAATATTTCCTTGTGCAGCTACTTGACCAGAAACAAGTCTCGACAATCAGAGCAGGCTAGGCAACATGTCTTCCACAAGCGCACCATGGGCCGACATAATCCGCCAAGGTGTGGATATTAATTTACAGGCAATTCACAAAATAAATTACCAGGTGCGCCTGGTTCCAATGCAACCAGCCTTAACCCTCAGCTGGCCGTTGTTCCCCGCTGACGTTGGAGAGCCCAGATTCACAGTGAACCGGAGCTCGCCTACGAAGAACACAAAGCTCACGCTAACTTTGTCTCTCTTTTGGAAACACTTGGCTTCCGGGTGACTCCCAATGCCTACGGTGTAGACACTGCCTTTTCCGCCGAGTACGGCTCGGGTGGGCGTCTAGTCGTATTCAATGCGGAATATGACGCTCTGCCAGGGATCGGCCATGCATGTGGCCACAACCTGATTGCTTCTGCTAGCTTCGCTGCTTTCCTAGGTGTCGCCGAAGCTCTGAAGAAGACATCGACTCCAGGCAGAGTACGGTTGCTGGGCACACCGGCCGAAGAAGGCGGTGGCGGCAAGATTCATCTCATCAGCAACGGTGCCTACCGTGATGCCGCTGCTTGTCTCATGACGCACCCCGGTCCTCAGTATCTTCTTTCCGGAGCTGTCACTGGAGTCGCGGCTGTAAAGATGCTGGCCAATGTCAAGTGGCGAATCTTTTTCAGCGGGCAGACCGCACACGCAGCGATGGAGCCTTGGAATGGCTTCAATGCGCTTGACGCTGTTTGCTTGTCTTATAATGCAATTTCTATGCTGAGACAGCAAATCCGACCACATGAGCGAATCCATGGTGTGATAAAGGAGGGTGGCGATCGCCCAAATGTCATTCCAGGATCGACCAGCGTTGATTACTATGGTAAGTCTCATGCTCCTTCGCTTCATTGCTCGCCATACTTATTACGGTTTCCTACCAGTCCGCAGTGATACTTTGGCCGCCGCCCAGCGGTTGTGGAAACGCGTTCAACTATGCTTTGAAGGTGCAGCCATTGCTACAGGCTGCCAGGTCCGATACGAACCGATCAACTCCTATGCCGATCTACGTTCCTCTATGGCGCTCTGCAGGGAGTTCGTTGCCACGCTACCCGATGGAACGGTCTCTTTGGATGAGCCTGCCGACTTCCTTGCCGGCTCTACCGATATGGGCAATGTTACTTACGAATGTCCTGGCTTCCATGGCGCCTTTGGAATAGACACGAAAAAAGGACAAGGAAATCACACAAGGCCATTCGCTGATGCCTCTGGCCTTGAGAAGTCTCTCGATCGAGCAGTAGAGTGGGGGAAAGGTATGGCACTGGTAGGATATCGGGTTCTCTGCGATGATGCATTCCATCAGGCGGTTCAGGATGAGTGGGAAGATGATATGAAGCGCGCAGCATTGTAAAGACAAGAGGTGTCTCCAGCTGTTGGCGCCGTGAAGAACCCTCGGCCCTCGGGCAATGGGTACCAGACTACAACTCATGTCAGAGAGAATTTTCCGAGGAACAAATATTCTAATTAAGCCGATCTATCATCCATCGTCATGTCTATATTCTCACCCTAGTAAACGGCCTCGCTTGATTGGTTCAGCGAGGAAAACGTCCACTGAGTTGGGCTGGCCCCTCTGACTGAAGTAGGTCGTCGCGTAACGAAGCCAGTGAGCGTACGTATTGGGCACATTGTCGCTCTCGGCGTTGTTTTTCCACAAAGTCCCCAGTGTATCTCCTATTACTCTCAAAATTAGTCCTGTGGCCAGCTTGAAAGCAAAGCTTCTTGTTAGGCACTGCTCCACTACCTCTCTCGCTTCCTTTTGGTCCGTCGTTTCTTCCTCATCATCGGCGGGCAGACTCAAGGACAACAGCTGGAACTGCCGGAGCCCGTTCCAATTAGTAAGATCGTTAATTAACTGGCTGCCCGTTAGGAAATCGATGGCGAAAACATGATCCCTGCCGTATTGCGGGCCGTTCCAATGATCCTCCTCGTCGACCGTGCCTATGACCATGTTGATCGTCTGCCCTTGGAAGAGATAATCCGTAAGCAGGCGGCGTCCCTCATCCAGTGTAATGGTGCGACCGCTTTCTGTCCATGTCAGGCTTGCGTTGCCCTCCCCTGCCAAAGGCAGACCTTTGAATAGAGGGCTACGATGCACCTCTGCCGTACTTTCCAACCAAGCTTGCTGAAGCGTCGGTGGTATGCGCGGACAGTGCGCTGAGCCGTGGGGTACATGTTCTCGTATCCATCGTGCCAGTAGAACCAAATGTTCTTGTCATCCGTGACGGGCCGATGCTGCATCAACACCCGGTCAACTTCAGCGTCGGGTCGCAAATCCAAACGTTCCGAAGGGATGGTGTACATGCCCTTCGGGACCTTCTAGCTGAACTGCTCGACACCCATTGGCAGACTTTGTCGGTGACAACGAACCAAGAACAAATGACTATGGCGCGCTGAGATATTTATCGGTGTGCAGCAAACAGAAAATGCGTAAGAAAGACAAGAATATATATAGCTTTAATGAATGTATATATATAGCTTTCTTTCTTCGTTCTCTACACGCAATATCGGAGACAGTGCTCCTGTGCGCAATAAAGAGCCCAATATCCTGACCATTCAGGAGCCCACAGCACTGGCAAACAACTGGCGGACGGTGGGACTAAGATGCCTTGTTGGTCTGAGTCTGACTCTACACCCCACCGCCATGCCCCGCTGTACTATTCTGGCGATGGCTCATTATGAACGACGAAATAAAAGTAACGCATCTGAATGCAACCCAACAGCACAAAGATGACCCCGAATTCCGTCTTTAGCCGTGCTTGTCGTACCCGCAAAGTGGACTGGTCTTGCGGCCAGAGTGTACCTATGTACTTTGCTGTGCACTGTTGTCATCCTACTGTGAGAGCCGCTAGTGGTGTGTTACCGCTGTAACTCGGCGCTGCAAGTGCACTAATTCTCAGGGACATGTGCTGCCCACTGGGTTAACTGCTTGTTGGGCAGGAAGGGTTGGCGACGACCATGCCTCATCAGCTGTGTATAGGTCTGTCCTGGTAAGTCGCATTTGATGTAATGCGGTAGTTGAAAGGAAGCGTAATCACAAAAACAGAAAGCGACGACGAGAAAGAAGACAATCGCAATATACTTGGCTGTGAGAGGCTGTTGCCTGAATCCTCTGCGTTAAGCAGAGTAGAGACTATGTACTTGAGTATGAAGAACAACGTTACGCAATAAGGGAATTTTAAAGAATGCACTTGACCGGCATTAAAAATCGATGCTTCTCGCTTTCTTTTATCAGACGCCTCAGGATCATCTGAACCCGGGCACCCCGTTGCGGGACCAAGGCGTTTCTCACTTGCGCGGGTTGCTATTGAGCTTGGCGCACTCAGCAGAGGTTCCAATGCAGCACCAATAGTTCTCGGAGGGGCAGCGCTGGTTGAGGGTGTTGGCGTCAGCGCGAGGGAAGGTGAAGGCACCACCGTGGTAGTTGCAAGGCGAGAAAAACGCTGTGGGACTAGTGGCGAAGTCATCGAGACGCTTGGGGTTCTTGCAAGATCCCTTGTGGTTGTCGTTCTGTTGCATGGGTCAGTAGGTGCTCGATAATTCGTACGGATCGCTTCTTATTCGACTTACAGGGCAGTGGTGGAGCTTCCACAGATTCTTAGAACAGCCGGCAGTAACCTTGTTCTCTCTGCAGACACAGCTAGCAGCGCGAGAGAAGCCGTTACTGCATGGGAAATAAATAAGTAACTTGCAAGTACACACTGGTATTATCCAACTTACACATAGCTGACATCAACGTCACCGACGGGGTGGTTCTGGTTCTGGTTTTGAAAGGACATCTCGATGACAGTCTCATCTTGTCCAGTCATTTCACTGGGACGTCAATAAGTCAAGGAACACCACGCATAATACTGTGGAAAAGATCTCTTACAGGTTGGCCTTGTTCAAGAACGCTGCACCATGGTAGCCGGCAGGGTATCGAACAACTTCCTGTCCCCCAGCTTTGATATGAGCGTCCCTAACGAAGGGGTTGAGAGGAGAAGGAGAGCCTGAGCCCTGGCGATGAGCGACTCGGATTTCTCCACTATCGTGGTTCGCAAACGTGATGGTCATGGTGCCAGCCCAGGCCTTACCAGCAGCAGCGGCAGGGTCGGGCTTGGCAGTAGGGTCGGGGGCAGGAAGATCGAGAGCACCACCCTTGGCGCTGACGAAGCCAAATGGAAGTTCCGGCCCGGCGCCGAGGGTCGGGCTAGGCTCAGGAACAGCCGCAGCCTGAGTGGCAGCAACAGCTGCAAGGAGAACAAGTAATTTGGATTGCATACTGTAGAATAAGGGGTTGAGCCCTGCTTTTGGATTGATGGTAGGTTGCTGTGTGAGTGCTGTAGACTTTTTCTTGCCGGGATTATGTTGAATAATAGAGCGAGGTGACACTACGTGTTTATATATCTCGAGATGAACTCCTAACTCCTTTGTACACCTTCTTCGGAAGGTTTTGCGCTGAAGGAAGAGCCCCGCAAATTTAACTACCTCAAGGTTGATATTCCCTATCTTGCCGAAAGCTGAAGGATCAGACGCTATTCCCGTGGTCGTTCCTCGTTCTGGTGTAGCCGCACTCAGGCTGGCAATGCCAATGTACGAAAGCTGAGTAGAGTCTAGAACAAAAAGATCCACAGTGTAAGACGAAGTCGCCGGAAGCTATCATGGAAACGCTTTGCATTGGTCAGTCAGCAGAAGGAATCAACAAGGTCTGAGGCGTTCAGCTACCATTCTACGACCGCCACAAGCTAGTTATTTGCTCAGGAGCCACAAACAAAAAGGAAATGCTGATATGCCGGCTTGTATCTTAGTTTGAAGAGCAGAAACGCAGCGCTCAGGACGCAAATAAAATGAAATGCTTCAAACAAAACGTTGAGCTGAGAAAAGAAACGGTGAGTGTTGATCCGGACGCTGCCGCTGGACATTTAGTTCGCGAAGCTGTCCCACCGCTCCGGAGAGATATTGGCACTGGGGTGGGCAATCCTACAAACCGATTATAGTCTAGCCCAAGGTTACAAAGGAATGAAGGATCTGCTCAGAGGCAGCTAAAATTAACGCCACTTCCAAAACTGTGCCAATTGTCGCCGACTCATGACAGATAGTTTGCTTTAGTAAATAGGGGACCTTACTCTGTCTGATAACAACCCATGTATGGGGACAAGATGATGAGTCGCAGTGGAGTGAAGGCCACGCGAGAAGCGAGCGCGACAGCAGAATGACACAGCCTAAATAACAAAGGAGAGACGCAAAAAAATCGAGGCGAGATATTTTACTGAATCTAATTCATATAGTGCAAACATAACCTTATTGTGGTACAGGCTGCTGCTTCCGGTTCTTCCTACTCACGCCTGCGAAGAATCCAGAGGCTTTGTCTCTGGCGAGAGTCATCAGCTTGAATGGTAGGAGCAAATACTTGAGAGTGGTTTGGAACATCCATAAAGAGTCGGCCACAATCTCTTTCAGAGCCCACTCCAGCGGGAACGACCTTCTGGGTTTGGCCTGCACGACTGCCGCTTTCGACCCTGGGAAGTGCGCTGGTCCTTGTCGGCCATTAGGTTGCACCAACAAGTGATGGTCTTCGTGCTCACGCTGTCGCACGCTTTCCTTTGTGAGTTTTTCCCGTAGAAGTGTGCGCTCTGCTTCCGGGAGATCCTTCCACCAATGTTCTACTGTCATGTACATGTATTCCTGTATTTGAGATTTGTCCTTGACAAATGCTGGGTGATGCATAATCGTGAGTATTTCATCAATCGACTTTCCGGCGTCCAGTTCCTTATCATCCCAACACTTTACGATCTCTTGTGTTGTCCAATTCGTAGTCACGGTCGCTATGAGCCCCGCCGGCCTATTGAGAACATTGCAGAAGTGGTCCTTGGATAGATCGGAGTGACTAGGGTCTGAGGCGGAGGAGCCTTCATCGTAGACCGCTGCCGAGCCAGAAGACGCTGCTTCCTTGTCCACTCTAGCCTTAGCGGCTCGCAGCGTGGCCCGCAGTTCTTTCACGGAAGATTCAATGACGATTCGCATGGCTCGAAAAACCAACTGGTTGGTCAAATCGCTCATTTCCGAACTTGTATTCCCAGACGAGTCCTGGTCGTCGCTGGCGCCAACTTCTTTCAGCCATTTCTTCATTCTATCGTGGAAGAAGAACAGAGGCTCGAGAGCTTGCCAGACAAGAGAAGGATCAACAGAATCTTCCGCCTTGTCGGCGTCGGCAGAAGACTTGCTCGAGGCAGTGTCACCGCTGTCCTCGTCATCAGATCCGGCAGGCGTTTCTGGCTTAAGTTTCTGCAGTATCAGGTGTACTGTCTTGAGCTGGCTTATAAGGGCGTTATTTTCAGACGAGAAGGTTTGGATCGAAGCAATGCCAGTCTCAATCGCAGCAAATAGTTGCTCGAAAGCTGTCGCTCCATAGCCGAGGTGCGTCTGCACTTCGGTCAGTGACCCTTGTGACTGTAGAATAGCCATGTCATCGGCCTCCCCAAGAAGACTGTGAAAGATATCGAGCATGCCGAATGTGCCTGTGACGAGAGGCGCCACCTTGCGGTCACTTTTGAGATGTGACGGGAGCGCAATGCGACAGTCATCGCCGACGAAGGCGAAGACGTCTTCCTCACCGAATTCCTGCAGGCAAAGCTCGATATAGTTGCTGTGTGCTGCGAAGTCCTCGAGTGTATGAAGTGCAGCTCCCAGATGAATGAAGGATTCCTTCTGTGCGGCATGTTCGCCAGCCCTGCCACGACGGCCGAGGTCGATACACTTGGTCAACTGGTCACGAATATAGTCGGAGGCGGTCTCCCATGAGTTGCCTGAGTTTGCAATGTAGTTTTTCATGCCAGTATCCGGATCAAACTCGAGCTCGACAGGATCCACGGGTCCCCTTAGTCGAGAATCAATCGAGTTCGCGTTGCTGCTATAACCGCGAGGGTTGTCGATGTGTTCAACGTGTCGGTAGCATCCGAGCCTTTCTCTCGTGACGTCAAACTCATCAGTCGCGTAGCCAAACTCCATCATAGCCAAGATCGAGACAATGGCGCGGAGAATGGACTCGGGAATATTTTCCAGACATGTTGCGTCAACGACCTGCGAAAAGTCGCGCAGCCAGTTGCCAAAATAAATTTGCCGCCGCTCCAGCTGCGTGAATCCAATATTAGTCACGAGACTCGAAGGTAAGAAACGCAAAACCTCGACTATGTCGCCATGACGCCAAACAAACTCTTTGAAGTTACTGCCGTTGGCGACAGAGCCTGCACCAAACGCCGAGACGCTAGTTGCGAAGCAGAGGACGAGGAACAGCAGGAGCGCCGCCCGACCGGCGCTTGACATGTCGACGGTCACAAAAGTGGTTGTAAACCGCGAGTCTCAGCGCGTGTATAGCTGAGCGTTCGGCCAGACGGGGCACAATGGGTGAAGGAAACAAAGAGCGATGAATATGCAACCTCTCGCATATGTCGAGCGCGCGATGAAATTCTGACAAGACGCCTCCACATTGGCAGACCCACCTGCCTCGGAGTGTCGTCATAGGGCATTTTTCCTCGGCAACCTGAGCTGAAGTTTGAACCAGTAACAAGGCCAAGAAAAGTCCCGGCAGAAACCGCACGAAAACGAGAAGAAGTTAAATTTTCAACCTATATAATTAAAAACATAAGCACATGCTCACAGCGTCTGTAACGCCGAACCAAGGCGTCACGGATGGGACATGGAGGCCGAGAGAGCCTGTAGGGGCATAACGTCGGGCACCCACTTGGGAGCCAACCCACCTAGGAGCCACCTTTTTACACCAAAAAAGGGCTTTTTACAGGGATTATATATCTTTACTAAAACTAGTAATAGAACTATAAAAAATATAATAAAATCCTTTATAGTCTTTTTAGCTTCGTTTAAAATTTTCTAGCTTATAATTAAGTCTAAATATATTTAAATAATTAGTTAAAGTTAGAAAATATTAATTACTAGTAATTTACTAGTTAAACTTTACTAATTTCTATCTAATTAAAGAAAATATTTTTAAGAATATAAAAAATAAAAATAATTTTCTTATAAATAGATTATACTTATTTTTAAGTTAGAGATATAAAATACTTAATAGATAAACTTTTATTTAAGAAAAATACTAAAAAAGACCTCTTTTTTTAGGTTTTTAGATTAAAACTTATATATTATAAAGAGTTTTATAACTAATATAAAATTACTTACTAATACTATTTATAAAATTAAATCTATTTTCAGAAAATTTATAAGTATTTTAATTAAAGAGTTATTTAGGATTTTAAAATGTTAAAGAAGTACTAGTATTCTTCTACTAAATCTTAACATTTTTCTACTACCTACTTTAAGAATATCTAGAATTAGAGGAAAATTTATTAGAAAGAAAAGAAAAGTTTTATAGATAGGATTTGTAATTTTTAAATTAATAGAATTTATTAAGTAATATTAGGCTCTAGTAGTGTGACTTTATTAGTAGTTAAAAAGGTAGTGTTTTGGTGTAAAAGGTTGGCCCCTAAGTGGGTTAGCTCCCAAGTGGGTGCCCGACGTTAGTGGCCTTGCTCCGCAGCACCTAATAAGTAGGTGCTATCAATGATATAAATTTGACTAGACACCCCCCCGTTTACAATGTGTTCCTTCCGTCTTGTAAGCCTGCTAAGGCACCTAGGTAGCTATGTAAGAAATTTTCTATGTTAAATGCTTTAATAGGCTCCCTGGACGGGAGAAATACAAGTTAAATCCTACGCTCTATTTTATCCATGTCCAAACACCACCCCCTCGCGCGTAGGTGCACAAGAAGTACAAGAAGGCAGCTACCTGGTCACCCTATAATGCATTAAAACGCGGCGAAGATGAACAGTCGCACTATCTACAGTGGCGGAGATGTAGTTAACAGTGAAATGATTTACTCATAAAAACCAAAACATATGTCTCAAGTATGTGGATATAACAACAGATGCCCATTACCAGCAGTGGAGGTGCCGTAAATGAAAGCTGCTTATCACCTCGCGGCGGCAGTCGAGGCCTCGCCTTCCACTCTTCTTCTAAGATCTTCGTTGAAATCCTCGAATCCATCACGCTGTTTTGAGCCGAGAGGTATGAATTTTATGATAAAAGCCAGAATTCCACTGAACTCCTCGGACTGCGTGAAAAGAGTTGTGTCCGGTCGTGGTCCGGGTTCGAAACGGAAAACATGGTCACCGTAAAACAGACCGGGAATACTTCCACGCCACTTGAATTGCTGAGCAGAGTTTTCCTGTAGCGTGTCAGTTAGCCCTCAGATACTACCATTGGGTAATGGCAAGTGCAAACCAGGATAGTAGGGGAGAAAGATGCTCCCTCCAGAGTGACATTCAGCTTGTCACCTTTCGAGACGCTGCCATCCTTGGCGGGTTTAATGGAACGAATAAAACCTTGAGTCCACTCCGGGAGCCGAGGAAAGTCGAGCATCTATGTAAACGAAAAGGTTAGACGATGCTCAGCAACAGGTTTAGCCTTTTTCATTTTTGCAACTAGCGTACCACACTCCTAACGATCTCTGGTGACGCGGCAATCAACTTGCTTGTAGTCACGGTCGTCATTTTGAGGGATGTCGACGAGGTTGATATGTAGAATTTAGGTGAAGAAGGTGAGGATGAAACAGGACAGAACGAGTAAGATCATGCGGCTTGCGCTTTATTTATTGGTTACCGCCGAAGTATCTGAAGGGGCAAGGCTCTTGTAAGTGCAGTAGGCTGGACGGAGTGCTTTAAGCTCCGCCCGCCGTGATTTAGCGTGTCGTAGAGCCTTGCCTAGAACGCCACCGCCCAGCTGAGGACAATTCAAGGCGGTCTGTTCCGATGCATTTGGGACGCCAAAATTTCCAGGCAAAGGAGAGGCCAATCTGAACGAAACGAGGACATTTTATTTACTACAGCAGCCTAGTTAGAGTAAAGGATCAAGCCACTGCATCTCGTCTAGAATGGGCATTTCCGGTTGCCCAGCTGTCGAACATTCTTCATCCCACATGTGGATTTGATGCATTTGGGCCGAGTCTTCTGTTTCTAGTTCTGCGTACTCATGAAACTCCATACTCAACAGCGGATCCGCCTTAGTAGGCTCCGTTTGTTGTTCTAGAAAACTTCCACTGCTAACAGAAGATTCAGTCGCTTTTATTTTTGTTGGTGATTCTCTGAGAAGAGTAGATTTGACGACTGCCAAGGTCTCCTCAATGTCGACTCCTTGACCCAATACACCATGCCGCGCGGCAAATTCCACAGCCTCAGCATTGCCGAACCGCTCGAAATTAGAAGCAGGCGTCCCAGTCATGACCATGGACCCCGACAAAGCAAGTGAGGGCCTACCGTACTCCCCAGAAGAGGAAAATGAAGGCGTCAACTTGGTTTCGCCGTCTGAGAAAGCATTTACAGGCCGACAACCCTCGGGTCTTTCTTTATCCCCAAAATATGAACTTCCCGCATCGGGAAGAGTCTCCAGCTGCAGACACCACTCTCGCATTTGTACAAGAAGATTGAGAAAAATTGAAGGCAGTCGGCTTCCGTTGGGCCCAATAGCACTGCGAACATGCAGTAGTATCCGCTTCAAGTAGAAATCCGCTTTAAGACCAGAGCGATCGATAAAGTGGAAAAGCCGACTTTGCGAATTTCCCGCACTGATACATAATTTGGTCAAAACGAAACATGCATATGACACGCGTACGAACATGCCCAGAGGCAAAGCTCGTGTAAGGCCAAATTCAATCGACATGAAAGATTCCAGCAGCGCGTGCGACGCGTGAATCAACTGTGTCAAACCATCGACCATAAACTTGACAGGCAACGCGCAGCTAGAGCGCGAAGGCATGAGCTGACTGAAGCGATACGGCACCTTGAAGTCCTCGGGTCGGTGATCCACGTATAGTATTGCTTCTCGAAGATAGACGTGTGCCGCGTAGTACTGCATCTTCAATGCTGGTGAAGTGTTGAGCACCCAACACGACTGACGCCATGTATTCAAATCGCGTTCCAAGGCATTCATCATGAGTTGAGTTTTGATGTCGTCGACTGAGGCCACTGCCTCGGGATCGTCATAGTCAAACGCGATGGATATGGAATTCGTTATGTATAGTAATCGTGCCCAAGCGGCCAGCGTGCGGTCGCCAAGCCCGGACCCAGAGCACTTGTCGTCTTCTAAACGAGCAAGGCATTTTTTACCCCAACTGCTGAGTCGAATGGCAGTGGCTTTTCTGCCTGTCATGGCGACACCTGCAGCTTTCGCAAGCACAGCTGCGAGCGTTCTCATTGACTCAAGGCTGGCTGTCCAATGATTCTGCTCATCATCCAACGGCCGGCAGCCAATTCCTATATCAATAGCCATATTGCCTGCTAAATGAACGTATTCCGTGTATTTGAACTGATTCAGCTTCGTTGGTGGCTGATACCATGTGGAGCTTACAAGTAGACTCTGAACCAGTTCGAGCGACTTTTCACTGTTCAACACGACACGGTCGGCATAGTGTTCCATTGCCAGGCGATCCAGCTCCCTAGCGACTTTTGGAAATTCTTTTCCTGCCGCCGCAGCAAGGATAGCCAGAAATAAAGCTGGCCTTTCTCGGCGTAGATCCTCGGCTTTGCACGTGGCGGGTAGGTAGACGATGGGATAGTGACCATACATTTCAGTTCTGAAGAGATCGACAAGATTCTCTGCACAGTCGATTGAGAGAAGGCCGATACTGACAGGATCCGCAGGAATCCCATTTCGGTGCGACGCAGCTGCACATAAATCATCCGCGGCCCCGTCGAAATGTGTTGAACTCAGAGGAGATAGAAGCAAATCGCTTTGCCGCTGCACTTGAGGCGTAGTTGATGCGTTTGGCAGAGTGCATGTAGGCAAGCCCCTATCTGCACTCAACTGCTCCGAGCGCAAGGAGTATGCGTTGCTTTGCCCCGAGTTCTGAACATGCTTCTGTAGAGAAGCCAGTCGGTCTTCGAGGTCGGTTACCCGGGCGTCAGTTCTCTTGCGACGGCTTCGTTGCGGAGCCGGCGTGAAATGGCAGTTTCTTCCGAATCGCAGACATCGCTGGCAGGCGTCAGCGGGGCCAGCGTCCACCAAGCACCGCGTTTTTAGAACGCGACAGCTGTCGCAGGCACGGTGAAGCAATGATTCCATCACAACCTGGTCTACCCTTCTCGTGCTTTCGGACGTGTGTCTCTACCATCAAATGCGAAAGAGAAAAAAGATGGGGTAGTTGTCTGGAGGGAGTTGGAGAGGCTACTAATTGTGCAGGCTGAAATGTCCATTTCACCAACAGTCGCGGACGCCGCATCGAACCAGACGACGCCGAGCCTCTCGCGCCTCTATTGTTAGTTGTTAGGGAAACATATCATAATCAGTAGGCCTGCTTACCAGCCAAAGACATGCACTAATAATGGAGACAACGCCACAGCGCACAAGTTACTCCGAGCCGAGCCACACACTGGTACAACAGTGCGGGGCTGTTCAGGCTGTCTGCTTACAGGGTGACTAATAATAATGACATGTCGATTTGGAAACCGCTGAATCAACCCTATCTAACTATTACGTGGTATTGCCAAAACTCCGCTCAGTTGGGAATCAACGAGTTCAATATCCTGAGAGCACGGAAGAATATCCAATGACGGCGTATGTCAAGCCTCATCGAATCATCAGAGAGCACAAAAAATCGCGCCTCGGCTGCTTTACCTGCAAACGACGGAAGGTAAAATGCGACCAAGCCCGACCCATCTGCGGCGCATGCCACTTGCGGAAGACCTCATGCCAGTATCTCGAAAACCACCATATTGAGGGATGCCCACCAGCCGAGGTCTTAACCCGCGGCGCGCAACCTAGTGCAATTACGCCATGTCGAAATGCAATTATTTCTGAGCCAGAAATCATCCTGCCATCGAAGACTAGTACAGAGATGAGATTTCTGTGGTTTTTTACAGCGCATACAAGCAAGTCGTTATTGGCTGAGCAGTATGATGAGAGCGGCTTCGGGAAAACAGTGCAAACCCTGGTAGTTCAGGAAGCCTTGGAGTATCCGTTCCTGATGAAAACACTTTTCGTTATCGCTGGGCTCCATATGCAGCATCTAGGACAAGCTATTGACGCCAAGACAATCGGTATATATCGTGCAGAGTCACTCCGGGGATACCGTGATGCTATACACCACGCCAGACCGGCAGCATTTCCGGCACTGTTGGCTAACTCAGTTTTGATTGCGGCGTCTTCATGTGGGAACTTGAAGGACCGGACATCCCCAGATCTATTTGTCTTGGATTGGCTCATACTCTGGCGAGGAATTCGCTGCATCAATACTCTATTCGACGGGGCCGCAGCCAAGCTCTCTAGAGGCATTGAGGCTTTGCTTGTGCGGCCCACCATGGATATGGAGGATGTAACTTCCTACATTCCACTTCGATTACAAAGCATGCTTTCCACCACCGAGGCTGGAGATCAAGATCTTCTCAATATCGGGACGTATTGGGAGGCCCTCTTTTGCCTGGGAGCACTTTACAAAAGTCTTTTCCAAGGCGACCAAAGTTCCACGGCACTGATGAGCGTGACTTGGATCACATATCTTCCCGAAGGCTTCATACAAGCCGCAAAGAATCGAATGCCCCGGCCCCTCGTCATTTTGGCATACTATTGTGGCTTTTTCAAGATCCTGCGGAATATGTGGTGGATAGAAGGGACTGCCGACCGCTGCATTCGAGATATATACGCTTGTCTTGGGTCTAGTTGGCGGCATGAAATGGAAATACCTCTTCTGGTAGCTGCGTCACGTAATGATGCTGAAGCTTCCAGTCTGCTACTTTCTGAATTATCTGAGCTGTCATGTGGAGCCAGTCGCATCTTGGAATTGGAATGTTAGCGGCAATGCCAGGCCCGGTAGCGCGCTGGCTTCGGTCCATAATCTGATCAAATGAGCCTGAAGCGCTTGGTCGGACTTTTCGGCTGTGGTATTCTGATCATACTTCAAATATTACTGGTGATATCAAAGATTTGACATAGCCTGGATGTCTGCATGTTGTAAAAGTTTCGCTTCGAATTAAGTCAAGGCACAGTCGAGACAAGTTGGAGTGACCAGGCCGTAAGCAGACGCTAGCCAGTGGTTAGTTAGGTGCTTAGCAACCTGCACGACAGGGATGTGCGAATGCGAACAGAGGACCAAACGTGTCGCCGAGCAAGATGCGAGACCGAGTGCGAGCTATGATGACATGAACATGACAAGAATGAGCTATACCGTAGAAGCCGTAAGTATAAGAATAAGCTACAGTCTTCGTTCCTCTCAATGCAAGCCTGTATGCAAGCCTGTATGCAAGCCTGTATGCAAGCCTGTATGCAAAGAACGAAAGCACGAAGGCCACGGCAAATTTCTCTTACTCCGCCCAGAAGAAAGGATGTTCGCTAATTTTAGAGTGCTAATCGCCGGGGGTGGGCCGGTTGGCCTTACAGCTGCCCTGGCTTTGTCTAAGGCAGATGTTGAATTTACGCTTCTGGAAAAACATCGACGGGCAGTGTCAGACGCAGGATCCGACCTAGTCCTTTCGCCAATTGGTCTCCGGGCCTTGTCTCAACTTGGCTTGTACAGCGAATTGTCAGCCGCAAGCACGCCTCTCGGGGCCATCCAAAGGATCGATCACGAAGGCAATGACCTTGGACAGGTCAGAATATTCGAATACATGCAAGAGAAGTAAGTATGGGGTTTACATCCATCGCGGTTCTCACTGACAAGACAAAAGTTTCGGAGAGCCGCCACGAGTACTGCGACGGCGCGACCTTTGCCAAATCCTCTGGAACAGACTACCTGGTCCGCGCAATGTCATTTGCGACAAAAATATCTGCGAAGTGAAGGAAACAGCAGACGGCGTCACAGCAATTTGCTCTGACGGAAGTTCTTACGAAGCCGACATTATCATCGGCGCTGATGGGGTCCACAGCACAGTTCGCAACCACATAAACCGATCGAACAACCGCCAGGTCGAGGGCAAGAAGCAGGAAGACCGGGATTTCTTCGATGCATATTATATTTGTCTATGGATGCGCTTCTCCGCCGATGGGCTTCGTGCCGGTTCGACGTTTGAAACACACGGCAACGGTGCTTCGACGCAGATGTTCGTCAGCCCCCATCACGCCGTGGCTGGTATATACGAAAAATTGAGCGAGCCGATAAGACAACGTCGCAACTTTACGGATGATGATGAAGTAGCATTAGTAAGTCGCTGGAAAGACTTACCATTATCCACGGATCGAACTGTGACACTGGGAGCAATGTACAACCGCAGACTTGCTTCAGGACTGGTCGCTCTTCAAGAGGGGCTCCGGGGGCCGCTCCGTCCTAGTTGGAGACGCCGCACACGTTTTTACGCCAATAACTGGCGCAGGCTGCAACAATGGCATCCTCGATGTTGTCGTTCTCATAAACGAGCTGCGTTGTCTCTTGGACGCCAAAAATACGAAGCCAGACATTGAGGAGCTTCGTGGTGCATTTGACTCATATGAGTCTTTCAGAAAGGAGAAAGTTATATCTGAATGCCAAACCGCCACTCAGGTGGCCGCAACCGCTTCCTGGCAGAGCACACTTCGTCGACTGGCTGACCAATATCTCATTTCGCTCAGTTGGGTACAAAAGCTAATGGTGAAGCAAGCGTCTACCAAAATTGCGAGCACTCCAAGCTTCTATTTCCTGCCGGCCGATGAGCATGTTCACGGCAAAATTCCATGGTGCTCGAGTACTGCGAACGGGCGATAGCTTGTTCTAACACGGGGAACGCCTTGTTGTGAGCGAAGCGGCTTTGTACGGCTAACAGAAGGCAAGACGGTCAGGTGTTTTGAGACAATAATATTTACTGTTATTATTTTTAAAACCATAACTCAGTGATATAATAACTCATGAAATTATGATTCGATGATATGGATAAATAAACGAGTTTTAACCAGACCATCATCAGTCGATAGGGCGTGTCGAGCAATGCATCTGCCGAGAGGTACACTTATCTTGATGCGGGATATCCGCGGGATCGGCGACGATGCCGCTGACTGGGCCACTTATCAGCATCGCAATTGAAAACAGCCATGAAGTGGCGCTGCAAGATGGAACCACGGTGGACCGGGATTTGAGGCTGACAGGTGAGTGGTCTAGCAAATGCCAACCTGCGCCAAATCCCCACGGCGAGCAAGCCTGGAGCCATAATTCAGCATGTGCCTGTCACCTTTTGACTTGAAACCACACTCGGTCATAATATGTGAACTTCCTGGCACATTTGAGGAGAAGATGCAAGGGAGGAGGGATTCTGAGCAACGAACTTGAATTCGCTACGCCCAAATCACGCCTAATTCGGGTTTGCGTAGCCACCCGTGCCGTCTTAGGGCGGAGGGCTCTGATTGTACCACTGCCACGCCATTTAACTACAATTTTCGCGGATGGCCGCAAATAGAATGCAATTGACAACCGAGTCCAGATCGTCGAATGAGTCATCTCGAAAGGCAAAGTCTATAGCGCTTCAGCCTCCCGCAAATACGCTCGATTCGGTCGCGAGGTCCGCCAGCTGAACAAGCTGTGATTCGAGACCAGTCCATCAGCAAGTAGATGCAACGGTATAAAACCAACTACAAAGCGCTGCCCATGAAGCTGGCTAGTTGCCCAATAACTTCTTTCCATCATCTACAAATCGAGCAATAGTGCAAATGTTTCTCCAAACTTTTACCATCAGCGCCCTGCTGACGTTTGCTGCGGCAGGCCCAGCACTGGGCATCTCCAGTGTTGAGAAACGTTGCACAGCGACTGGGCAGTACTGCGGCAACGGCAGCGTATGCTGTGCCGGCTCAGCCTGTAGTACAAAGGGTTACTGCACATTGTTTGGTACCTCCGGCCAGTACTGTGGCAATGCAGTTCCTTGCGCATCAGGTCTTGCCTGTAGTACGTCAGGGTACTGCACACCATATGGCACCGCTGGCCAATACTGTGGAAACGCTGTCCCATGCGCATCTGGTCTCGCTTGCAGCACGTCGGGCTACTGCACACCATTTGGCACCGCTGGCCAGTATTGTGGCAATGGAGTTCCATGCGCTGCCGGGTTGAATTGCAATTGGAAGGGTTACTGTGGCTGATCATTGAGGCTGGGCAAAGGGTAGCGGTAGAATGGCACAGCCTGTGGTGCTTGAGGGTGCTGCGTCTCGGTTTGTGCAACGGCGTGAGCAGCTTCATGCATTTGACGTGACTTTCGCTCTCACATTTGGCCTGTTCAATATTGTTAGGAGACGACGGAATGGGGGCATGCTTTACAACTCTTTACTTCCGGGCATATCCACCCTTTTATAATCCATGTTCGTACTCGGTCCTTACGTTTCCCCGCCCTCGGCCACTCGCTACCTGAAGTATCTTTACCGGTCTTGTCTTAGTCGCATAATCAGTCACTCATCCTACGAATGAATGCCAATAAGTTGCTAGCGTTTTCCCAAAGCAAAGCAGTATTCTAGATATATCAGTACTTTACCGAGTATATATCTTAGCAAGCGCTCGTCAACTTGGTTCCACTTGGCCAGTCGAACACTTCGCTGGCCAGTGGCATACGCTTCGTCTAGTTTCGCCAAGACAAATTGGTTGAGTAATTAAAATGTATTTGACCCACCCACCAGTTAATCACCATGAATGCTCAGCGGTGGCATGATTTAGCTAGATTATGGCTGAGCTGTGGTTCCCGATGATGGACCGGTCATCGGCGGGTAAAATGCCCTCAGCTTTTCTAATAAGCCAATCTGCACAGGCAGGGGTATTGCGCCCAAGAAACACCCCGTGACATCTCTGTGCGCAGTCTTGGGTTACGTGAGCCGAGCCCACGTCTTCCTGCTGGTCTATCTGCTAATCTTCCATCAAATTGGTGAATGCTGCCCCTGAGGACATGAGCCGGTGGCTCCCACATCGCGGTGGTGAGCTAAGTTCTCACCAAGCCCCCCGGCCAGGCTACCACTTGCCACTAATTAGGGTGAGCGCCACTGGGTGATCTATTCCCGTTCCCACGTCAGTGGCTTTTCGGAGCGGCTGACTTACCAACCTTCGCCCCATAACCCCACATATCTACTTTGCGCCATCCACTCAGGTCGCTGGAAATACTGCTGCCTGCACGCGGCTCTGTTTTGTTTTTCGGCCGGCCGCCGAGGACTGGCCAACTCGGCTTGGGACCGGCTTGCATTCAAATGAGCCTTGCGAGTCAGTAATGAGCAAAAAAAGGACGGAAAGCGGCCAGCTTTTGCCAGTGAGCTGAGACATTTCTGGTTGCGGGTTTCCTGGGGCAATTTGGAATCCAATGCCATCAGTTTTCTCCGTATTTTGTTTTTTTTTGCTTGCAGGATTTATTAGCTCTTTCTGGTTGCCTATTCCGGCACCACCTGTTTCCGGCTCCGATACGCCACATGCGGCATGTTGCAACGACATGATGATGTGGCAGACCTTGATGCATATTACCAGTGAAAAACAACTCCAGCAAGTATTCTTTGCTCGTTCCATAGCAACAGAGGCTTTGAAGCCATCTGCTGACGCTGTGGAGATGGGACTAGCAATTGCTAGCTTATCCACCTCCGCATTACTTGGCCGAATAGGACAATCCTCTGGTCTCAAGTGGTGGAGTATGTTCCCCAAAAGCCTTGTGATGATCTATTCTCCACGGAACCGCCATGTGGTAGCGTTACAGAGGCAAAGAGCCAATTTGTAGCCCTGAAAGCTGGACCCCAGAGCTGTAGCACTAGCGCCAACGGTGGTTGCGTCCCTCAGAATAAATAGCCTGGATTCCCCAGTCTGCGTCCGTTCCAAGACCTGTCACACCCTTTGTTTCTAGGTAAACACATTTGTGGAATTGCCATAATCATGGAGAAAAAGGTCGATATTGACAACCCCGATGCATCTCGTGCAGAGCACGTTCCCGAGGACGAGCTTCGCCAGGAGGAGCTTGGTGGCCGCCGACAGTCTGTCGCCCACAACATTATCCAGAACCCTCTCAAGGTGAGGACACCACGCCATACGGAAGCATTCCTAGTTTGCTACTGTTGCTAAATCTACCTAGCGCAAATCGGAACAGGATGTTGTCCTGGAGGCCGAAGCGTGGGCGCATGCGCATGGCATGGAACAGCATGCAGATCTTTTTGGCCGCGCTGCCCTCGTTGCCCGGGACCCCGATAATTTTGAGCTCATGTCAGAACTGCCTGACGACGAACGCCAGGCACTGGTTTATGAGAAGGGACACAAGTGGCACGGCTCCAAGATGCTGTGGTACTCCATTAGTCTCTGTGCGATTGGCGCCGCTACCCAGGGATGGGACCAGACTGGAGCCAACGGCGCAAATCTTTCGTTTCCGGAAGAGTTTGGCTTGACAGGCGAAGGAAGGGATGAATGGATTGTCGGACTGATCAATTCGATCATTTTTCTTACCGCCGGTCTAATGTACGTGCAGTGAACGCCTCGACCCGCCTTTCTCTTCCTCACCTTGCATCGCGCTAATCTGGTTGTTATAGTGGTGCATTTATCGTCGATCCGCTTAACCACTATCTGGGGCGCAGAGGTGAGATCTTCCTCACTGCTGCCTGCCTTACTGCGACACCGATTGGCTCGGCATTTGCGAAAAGCTGGCAGGGCCTCTTCTGGGCGCGATTCATCATGGGAATTGGTATTGGCGCCAAGAACGCAACCGTACCGATCTACTCAGCCGAGATGGCGCCCCACAGAATTCGTGGCGCGTTAGTTATGTTCTGGCAGCTGTGGGTTGTCATGGGTGAGTTTTGCCTCTTTGAAAACATCCCGCCCGTGGGCCAAGTGTATGCAGATGTGCTGACACGCTCCAAGGTATCTTCCTGGGCTTTGCCGCAAACATCATCGTCAAGGATGTTGGCAAAATTGCATGGCGACTACAGTTCGGCTCCGCATTCATTCCTTCTTTTCTGCTTCTCATCGGCATCTTCTTCTGCCCAGAATCTCCTCGCTGGCTAATGAAACACAACAAGTTCGCACAGGGCTTCAAGTCTATGCAAGCCCTTCGAGCGCATGATATCATTGCAGCCAGAGATTATTACTACTCGTATGTCAACTACGAAGAGGAGAAAAAGGTAGCTGGTGGTGCTGGATACTTTGCCCGTCTCAAGGATTGTTTTACCGTTCCGAGAATCCGGAGAGCCAACTACGGAGCGTCTACTGTTATGCTTGCGCAGCAGATGTGCGGCATCAACAGTAAGTCTTGCCCCTGCCAAGACACCCTTGGTATTTGATTAAGCGGCCACCGCTAACACATGTCTCAGTCATTTCGTTTTACAGTTCATCCATTTTCACTAGCGTTGGTTATACCCCCACGGAAGCGCTCTACGCCTCATTGGGATATGGCGCCGTTCAAGTTGTTTCGACCATCCCGACGCTGTTCCTGATCGATACGAAAGGCCGTCGAACACTGACTATGATTGTACGTCGCATTGCAAGCTACTCTGCGAGCGATGAACTAATATCTTTCTTCTTAGACTTTCCCACTTATGTGTATCTTCCTTCTCGCTGCCGGACTTTCACTGCTTCCCAACGGTGCCTATCATATTTCCCCTCTGGGCGACCAGAATCCCGCCAACGATATGAGGCCAAAGGGTGCTAGACTTGGCCCAGTTGTTCTGTGAGTCTGCAACAACGTCTGAAGGATGAAATATGGGGCTAATACTTCTTGCTTAGCTTCATCTACTTGTTTACAATATGCTATTCCCTGGGAGAAGGCCCTGTAGCTTTCCAATACTCAGCCGAGGTCTTTCCGACTATACAACGTGAACAGGGAATGGCTTGGGCAGTCTGCATCAACAACACGTTTGGTTAGTAAACATCAACGTTGGCTAGTGTGAATGGCCGGTCAGCTAATCAATTCTTCGTCGAACAGCCGGCATTCTCGGTTTGACCTTCCCACGGATGAAGACGGTCATGACGTCCACGGGTGCCTGTAAGTTGCATACTCTCGCCTCAAACCAGTGTACTCGCTAATCCCAAAAGTCGGTTTCTACGCTGGTCTTAACCTGGTAGCATGGGCGATGATTTTCTGCTTTGTGCGCGAGACGAAGCAGCTAACACTGGAGGAGATTGATCGTGAGTTTTTGTCCAAGACTAATTTTGAAAAAAATTGTGGCTGATTCGTTTTTACGCACTACAGAGGTCTTTTCGGTCCCGACCAAAACTTTCCTTCGTTACGAAATGAAGGAGCAGGTGCCATGGTTTATCAAGCGGTACATTTTCTTCCGAAACATTCCTCGCCCCCCTCCAGTCTTCGAGAAAGAGGACAAAACGGACAGCATGTAGTTGTTGGCTGGAGAAGATTGGGAAGCACTCCCCTTTACCCGGCATTGTGGGTGTTGGTATTAAGATGACTGTGTAATTTTGTCAGTCGCCTAACGTGTATTGAGAGTTCCTTGAGTGTATCTATTGCAATTATATTCCGTCATGCAATTTGAAGCGTATTTTTTGTTAAAAAAGAAAAGGAAATTAGCAGCACTAGCAATTGCCATTCTAGTGCTTGTTTCGCCGGGTTGGCTGCCGCATCGCCATGCGCTTATATGACGCGGCCGTTTTTACTCTGGCTTTTTTGCCCCAAATAATGAGACCAAGTGGCCCGACAAGAACAATCACAGTCAGTACAGATATGAGGATGTGCGTGTCTTGAATGCCCATGCCATCAAGCCAAGCGGTCAGCGCAAACAAGATGCCGACGGTAAGCAAGTTTCGAATAATGGTGACGCCAACGAGCGCATTTCCGATTACCTGCAAAAGTCAACAACTACTATAATGCTACAACTGGCACAAGCAGCTTACATCGTGATAACAGTCCATGGCATATGCCAAAGACACAATGCCACCCGTTGTGAGACAGAATCCGTACATACCGAAGCCTACGGCAAGGAGTGGCCAGGGAGCACCCTAACTAAGTCAGCGACGGAAAAAGCAGCAAAGGGAGGAGTCCTTACATAGTTGAGTCCCAGCCCGAACATGAGAATGCCGGCGGGTGCAATAATAGCAAGCGGTAGAATCATCCACAGTCGCATTTCTGGCTCATATATTCCATGATTGCGGTGGGCAAGCCATACGATCAATTTGTCGTTGAGATAGCCTCCGATCCACACACCTGGAATTGATGCGACAAAAGGTGCAATATTCATCAACCCAATACCAATAGCCGAAAAGTTATAGGGCGCGTCAAACATGTACGTCGCTTGAACGGAGATGAGAACGGCAAACCAGGCGAGCAGCACCCCGTAAGCGATTGCAGTGTATGTTATTGCTGGAAAGGTGATAAGAATGATGATCGGCTCGTATATGTCATGCAAGATCGACCCCTTGGTTATTGTCAAAAATGCGAATCGTGCTCGAAGAGGCTTGATCGGAATCGATGCATCAATCTTGGTATGCACCGTATGCCCTGTGAGCTGAGCCTCAGGCGCATCTCTTTCGGATTCTAGCGTATTCGCGACTAGGCTTTCTGTGGTCGCCCCTGGAAGCCATTCGACGTGTACGTACTTGGTTTCTTCGAATAGAAAAAGAACCAGTAACCCATTTATGCCGAATAAAATGCTGCACCACCACCATACCCACCGCCACCCTTGATTCTCTACGACATAGCCGGAGGCTACCGGTCCTAGATAGGCGCCCGTAAAGGTCGCCAACAGCGCCAGACCATTGACAGTCGCATGATGGTGAATGAAGAATAAATCAGCAATGGTGATCTGAACAATTGTTTCGCTGATAGCACCACCGATTCCGGATATGACATTGCTACCGTACAAGTCTCCCACAGTGTTTGTACGTGCAGACCAGATGCATGAGACAAACTGGAGGACTGCGCTAAATAGGTAGACCGGGCGCCGACCAATTTTGTGGACAAGGGGAATGAAGGCGATACAGCCCAGCGCAAGTCCGAGATAGTTGGCTGCTGCTGAGCCATTGAGCGTGTCCTCGCTGAAGCCTAACTCATCAGTGTACTGGTCCCACGCGGTGAAACCGACGTCGAGCTGAGCAAAAGTGAGCAAGGTGTACAGGCACACGAGCGAAAAATTCACTGCCTTGCGTGAGGTAGACCAGTTCAAGGGATCGTTGGGATCCGACGTCGGGGTGGGATGAAGGATTAATTTTTTGCAGTCATCTGTACAGTTAATACATGCTTCAGGCTCAGTTTGCATACGGAACTCACCCTCTTCAAATCTGACGGTGCCCGGTGGCCAGCTGGCCGCATCGCCCGTAGCAGGTAGCGACATGCCGTAAAATGACGCACAAGCTCACCCGCTGTCAAGAACTTGCAAAACACCTTCGCATGGGATGATGTTTATCACGGCTGAGATATGACGGCATAGATGGAAGAGGGCATCACCACCAGCCACGTCAAGGAAATTCGCCCGCGCTTTGCTCTTGTGACAGCCCACATCTCGTGCCGTCATTAGCCTAGCCGATTTGTACCCGTTCCGGTGCTTCCGTGCTTGGTTTAGTTAGTTAGTTTATTAGTGGCCCGCCACAATCTAGTGCGACAGCCACGACTAGCTTGGTTGCTGAGGCGGCTGACACATTGACAATTGCTCCGAAACCCGAATGTGGCGATGTGCTGCATGCTGGAAATGGGTTGGGCACATGAACTGTTCTTCGAAGCACGTTTCTTTCTTCATGCCAGACTCCCACGAGACCGCCCGATAGAAATCCTGGAGGGTCTAAACGAATCCGGCTCGATTCAAAATTCTATGCTGTGGGTTGAAATTACACATTGAACCTAGACATATTTGCGGAACACCTGTTGTAACTCAGTCTACGATCTCAACACTCGTTACTCTGTTGACCGAATGCAGTATTTACGACCTTTCGTTCCGATGACTAGCAAAAACCAGGTATTTCTTGGACAGTAGCTACAGTCCAAAGATGAATTTATTTTCACTCGTAGGAGCACAAAACAGGCTGAAATTACCTGAACTGAGTTTACTACAGGGTACTACTCTTAGCTGCACCCGAAATTAGGAGGCAATTGCCTCCCACATGCAAGTTCAAAATCCACTACAAGCATTTTAGGCTGTCACCGACCGACCAGAAAAGGTACCGACCAAAAAAAGTTTCGAGCATGCTCTCTTTGTGCGGCGGCGTATCTGCGCGACTCATAGTTTCGACGGCCAGCTTTCCCAACCAGAACGATAGCCTTGTTCGGATTCTTAACGTGTGCAGCAGATTGACGCTTCTGCATTGTAGACACATGTGGAGGCTAGTTACGCCTACTGGCGCGCAATGGAATGTTTGAGCCCTCCGCGTTCCTAGCGCGTTTGCGGACGCAATATTTGCCTATGCTTGAAACGTTTTCAATCTCCACTGTCGACGAAAAAGGCGCGTGTCCCCCTAGCACCACAGGATGCATACATCTAGAGAAGCGTTGACCGTGCAATAAAGTTGAATACGGATCGTCGGCCGCGTGCCAGAGGCCTAACATGGGCTGGATTGTCATGATGAGACGAAAGACACCAACAAACAAAGCTGCTAAGACATAATATCCTTTTCTTCGGTAGCCCATTACGGTACTATGAAGGGATATTCTTTGACACTTCTTGAGATCTGGACAAGCACGGGACTGGCCACCAGGTCAGTTGAAAGGGAACGAGTAAGGTTGTCAAGCGACTTCTTCATCGACAGATCTAATGCCGACATGGCCGAGTCGCCCGATTGAATGAAAACAAATCGTGTTCCCGATAGGCCTTGACTCTGGTATGTCAGGCAGCGACACACCGAAATCGCGTATTTAGCCATGCACTGCAACCGGCATGTGGGGACGGCTCGCCGCGCGCGTTGACTGCATGAAGTCTCTCCCAATTCCTCTTTTCGGCTGTAGACAACAATAGCCACGTACGGAATGAATATTCGCAGATGGTATGGTAGCATAATTTTCAAGCCGGATGAGTCTCCGGCAGCGAGGCATGGTTTCTCCGGGCACAGTGCCTAGTCGAGCCACATCAGTGCTCGCATCTTGTATAAAGCGCTGGTCTTGTCCGCTTTCTGGCATCTAGAATTTTCTTGCTCATCAGCCTCTCGTTCACAATTCCGGTCCTCTCATAAGACCTAGTCACTCTTTTATACATTCGTTACTCTCGTTTCCGAGCTATCTTTTCACCATGCGTTCTTCACTCGCTTTCATCCTCGGTGCCGGCAGCGCTATGGCGCAGTTCACCAACTCGTCGATGCCCATGCCGGTGCCAACCGGCGCACCTGACAACAAGGCTTTCCCCAACACCGTTGGCGAGTTTAAATTCCTTGGCTGTCTGACCGGAACGTTCCCAGGCTTCAAGAAGATGGCTTCAGATGACAAGATGACCCTTGACCTCTGCGCTGCGAGCTGCCCATCTCAGATCATGGGTGTTGTTGGCAAGTAAGTAGCATGAGCGTCCACTCCACACTTCTATACAACGTAGCTAACAGTAACGAAAGGGACTGCTTTTGCGCGGATACCGTCGACTCTTCAGCATCTAAGAAGGATGACAAGAGCAAGTGCAATCTTCCATGCCCTGGCATGCCCGAGGAGCACTGTGGCGGCATGCTATCTAAAATGAAGCGCGCCGACGTCGTGCCCGCGGGCTCTGCCATGACCGCATACATGCGCGAGGGCGGGAGCAGCAGCAGCAGCAGCAACGGTGGCAGCGGCGGCACCACCAGCAAAGCCAGCTCCAAGACCGTCACCAGCACCTATGTCAGCACAATCACGTCGTGCCCGCCTAGCGTGACCAACTGCCCCGTCGGTTCCAAGACACACAAGGTTGTGGTCGAGACCGTAGCTGTGTGCCCGCAGCCCAAGTGGCACGCGAAGAAGATTGAGTGCCACAACAACCACTGCGCGCCCGAGTACGCCTGCGAGGGCAAGCACTGCAAGCACCAGCGCGTCATCTGCGTCGACGGCAAGTGCCACGCTGAAGAGTGCAACACCAACGACTGGCACAAACTCGTGATTTGCAAGGGCAAGGACTGCAAGTACTCGCAATGCAAGGGTGCTGAGTGCGACAAGAAGGTTGTCTGCTACAACGGCAACTGCGTTGTCGAACAGTGCTACGGCAAGGAGTGCGACAAGAACATGGTATGCAAGGGCGACAAGTGCGGCTGGCAGTCCTGCAAGCCTGGTGATGCCAGCTGCAAGAAGGAGATTACTTGCAACGGTGACGACTGCAAGGTCCGCCCCAACCCTACCGGCCCCATGCCTGCTCCCGGCCCCAAGCCTACTCAGAACAAGGACCAGAACAACAAGGACCAGAACAACAAGGACCAGAACAACAAGGACCAGAACAACAACGGCCAGAACAACAAGGGCCAGAACGACAAGGGCCAGAACAACAAGGGCCAGAACGACAACGGCCAGAACAAGGGCCAGAACGACAACGGCCAGAACAACAATGGTCAGAACAAGGACCAGAACAACAAGGGCCAGAACAACAATGGTCAGAACAAGGACACCACTACATACGGCAAGCCTGTTACCCCCACTACGATCCCAGTTGTTGCTGGCGGCGAGAAGATCAGCTTTAGCGTCTTTGCGGCCGTCTTCGGCATTTTCATTATGGCCTAATTGAGACAAGCCTTATATTTACGGTTCATTAGTTCCATATCTTAATTTTAATACTACATCCTTTCATCAAACTAAATATCTACCCCATGAAATTACTATAACGTAAATAACCTTCAGTCTACAAATAAAATTGCCGGCCACAAGGTGGTAGATGAACCGGGTGGCTGATAGGCTTAATACCCATTTTGAAGGATTGACTAGCTGACTACGAAGGAGGAAAGAAGAGGCTATCTTGGTCCTGCTAGGTAGCTACCACATGAGGTTGGAAGTAGGCCTCACAGTCCCTGCTCGCAACAGAAATATTAAAAACAACGCTAAGCGTGATAGTGTCCAATGATAAGACTATATCCTGAGACACAGGAAACATTCTAAAAAAAATCTTGTTGAAAGAAAAGAATCTGGATAGCCATGTCATCGCGGATGCTGCGGGAAAGAGGCTGGCCCATCATAGTGCTTGCCACAAACAAGTTTCGTCTATTGCCGCCGAGTGCATTCTTGAGTAGATGCACAGCGGCATTATCCACGTCCTCGATAACGAAATTCTGGGGCACAGTTCTCCACGCTGCAAATCCATCATCATCAAAGTCAAGATCGAGCTCGGCGCTCGCTTCCTCCGGCGTGGTATTCTTTACAGCTCCTTGGCCGTAGCTCGCAAAGCGGCCTTGCTGCTTCCTGCTCTTAAGCCATTCGGCTATCAAGTATACAACATGTTCAGTCGCTGCATGGTTCCCAAACCCATCAGAAGGCATAAGCACAAAGTCGCGTGCCGAAACTGTAGTGCACGTCACCACTGGCCCTACGGTGGCCTCCGGATACCAGGTTTGGCATGGGGGCCGAGCAATTCGAGGTCAACCCTCTCGACCAGCTCATTTCCCCATTTCCAGCGGTAGTCGCCGAAGGCACGAGTCACCATGATACCGAGGAACCGGCCTCAGTTGAAGAGCTCCTCGCCCCGCTCGCCGGGATGAGCCGCCTTGATGCGGGACACTTCGTCCTTGTTCTCGGCATTTTGATCCTCGGAGAGCGCCCCTGGTTCGTATGCACTGCTGTTACTGTTTCTTTCTCCTGTGGCCATGTCTCTGTTGTGAGAAGCTAGGACGGCCCGAGAGTCGCCGACGCTCGCCACGCGCAAGGTTTTGGTCTCCGGATCAAAGATGGACAACACCACACAAGACCCAGCAATGGCCGGTGCGAGAACTGACATTGCGGTGGCATCGCACGGATCGGCGTCGAGAAGCGCAGCTTGGCCAGCATCGAGGATAGTATTATCGAGCTTGATAAATGCCCACTTCACCGCACAGTCTATGTTGTTCATCGGGGAGTTTCTGCCCGCACAATGAATCTCTTGAGAGACAACCGGAATAAGGCTAGTCTAGAGAGTTTTGGCCGTGGCCGAGCCTGTCTGTTTCGCAGAAAGAACACTTTGGTCAACTTGGCAAATTTCTTTTGGCCGTGGGCTGGCATGTCACAATGTAGTGGGAGGAAACTATACTGCTCATCCATGCCCGTCGTAGATGTCGGCATAGACAAGCCCTTCTGCCGTGCGTGCATCCCACTCATCCTCGCAGGGTGCGTTACTTGGTAACCGAGCCGCGTGCAGCGCGCCGACCTCGCCGTTGCATGACGTAAAACGTCTGATCTTGGCTTCCTGGCGTATTTTGGCATTGGCATTGGCATGGCCACGTCTCCGCGCCTTGACGGCGGGCGGTACCTTGAGGCCCTTTTCCCCGCCAGATATGACGTTGGCCGGGAGATGAGGCAATTCATTGGCGGGTGTGTCGGGCCAGCTCCTGCTGCGCGTATCGGAGCCAAAGGTGTTGGTTTGAACTATAAGTGCCCTATGGCTCCCGAGAGTTCGAAGGTGGACGGGAAAGACCTTGACCGGAGCCCAGTCAATCATATATTTATCGAGCACTTTTGGTTGCTTCTTTGTTTCCTTTTTCGTAGTCTCGGATGGTGGTGCTTAGGTAAAAGAATATTGCCCACGGGTCAACTCGCTCTGTGTCAATATGTATGTACGAGTACACATGCAGACTACTGACGACGACCTACGGCGGAGGGGGACGCGATGCCATCGGTCTAACTTGATAGGACTGGTCACATGCTTCGACCTTACGAGGCTCTGGCGAATCAGAAGAAATAAAAATTCGCCGAAGGATTTCGTGAATGGAAGCGACCACTAGTTACTTACTGAACAGCTGGAGTAGCTATGAGAGCAGCCTCGTTTACCTCGGCCACTAATATTATTGTGAGTATCAGTAGCGGATCTGGCTGGTAATAGCCGTAGCTCCTATTGGCTGCTCTCTGCTCAGCCCTCTTTGTACTGGTAATTTTCAAGCCATTCATCTGGAACAAACTGGTTAAGGCTACTCGTACTACGCCCCCACCACTACTACGGGTCGTAGGTGCTTTAAAGTATTATGGCGTAGACGAGCTGGCGAGTACTACGGTATACTTCGAAAACATTTTATTAAGTAAATTGGTAAAACTTTATCTCGTGGCCTTATGTTGTTTTTCTATTGGACCCTGTGATCTGCTGGTTTCTCCTCGACAGTTAAGAGCATGTAATGAGGCACTTAACGGTGTTAATCGACTAGCTGCCACTCAGTGTCAGCCCACGGCCGTCCCTTTGTCTCCTTTGCCAACTGGGAGACAGACCTCCACGTCAATTCTGTCTCTACCACCTGCAGAAGGTAATTCTGATCGCCCATCGGCTCGGCAGAATGGTCGATTTTGCCCTCGCCCATTAGAAAGCGCAAATAGCGTTCTGGCGTGGGCGACGGCCTCGCGAGGACGCCGGCCTTATAGCTCTCCAGCGGCACGTGCGTCACCTCGACTCTGCCAGCCCCGTTCGCCTCCATGATCTCGGCAATCTCAAGCATAGACTTGCTATCGCCGCTTAAGTGCATCTCGGGCGGCACCGTGTCTGCCGTGCGTGACGCTAGCACGGCGAGCGCCTTGCCGACATCATGCATGCTCGTATACGACGTCCGCTGTGCAGGGTCCCCCACTGCTTCGTACTTGCCGGTCTTGGTATCAAAACCAAACCACGGCCCAATCGAATCTTCGAGGAAAAGGCCCGCGTAGACGCGACACACGCTTACGCCGTGGATGAGCTCTGTAGCTAGCCGAAAGTGCGCTTTCTTGGCGTCCCACTCCTCATGGGGGAAGTCGTGCACGTAGTGATCGACACCGAACTCAGAGGGAAAGTAGAGCCTTACGGCAGAGCCAGGGATACTGCGCAGAAGCGCTTCTTTGAAGTGGTGACCACTAGGGCCGACGCTGGAGAAGATATAAACACGATGTGTTAGTCTGCGGCCCTGTCCGGGTCTGTACGCACTGCACTGGGCTCAGACGTACGCGTTGATCAGGACGTCGACACCGGTTAGTGCCTCTTTCAGGTTATCCTCAGTATATAAGCGAAGTGTCGCGCCCTGAGTCACGAGGTGCTCGGCTTTGCTTGACCGAGAACGCGCAAGGACAATGACATCAAGGAACCTCTCGCGAAATTGCTGCTCGAGAAAGCCCTCGGCTATTTTTGCGCCGAGATTGCCGGTCGCCCCGGCGATTGCCACGGTTGGGCGTGCGGACATGGCTGCGCAATGGGAGCGTCAAGTTGCCTTTTGTGCTTGTTATGCTCGAGCTTTGGCTGGAGATCCTCAAGTTCGTTATATGAACTGAGGAGCTCGCATTGACGCAACCAGACACCTGCTCTCATTAGCCAAACCCAATTGACCCCACCACCCCTTCTTTGCGGGGCACCCCGTGAATGCGGAGGCTCTCCTGGCTCCCTACAGAGTAACTAACGTTATACAATGGATATAGACACTAATTTAGTTGCAGTGGCTGACTAGGTAGCCATCATTTTGCGAAATCAGTAACTACCTATGCGCGAGGGTAGGTCCGCACCCTTCTCCAATCTCGTCACGGCTGAATTCATTGACCTGGCAGGAACTTTTGGTGAGCAAAATTGTGGATCACAAAAACTCAAAAGCAAAAGCGCACACTCTGCGTGGCTCCTTTGTGTAGGCTTCTCGGCATAGACCCCTCTCTTATATCACCGATGCCCAGGGGCACACAGATCAATTTCCGCCATTAATCTGGCTGATTCGAGGCACGCTGGCTGCATGAGTCATTTCAGCCGCGCTATACGTAGTAGTACTGATTGATCATCCTTTTTCTTCCTCTCCTCTAGTAAGAGAATTTTAGACTCCGAAAACACACCTTTCACAAGAGCTTCACCAAGGACTGCAGAGAGGGGACGCTGGAAGGCCGCGCAGTCGCGCAGTTTAAATTTTTTCTTTTGTTAGTTCACTCTTCTATATTGCACGCCGGCTTGTGTCAAATTCTTGATACATCACATTTGACTGTGCAACCCCGCGCATTTCCTGTCAGGACGATACGTTTTTCTATCATCATTTGGCTAGCAACCTGCCTATACCCAATAATGCTGTCCTGGACCAGCTTCATAGGGCAGGCTAACTAAACACTAGCAAACCAAGCAGTAATTTCGCCCACATTTCTATCCACACAGTCCGGCTGATCATAGTGCTGGAAGTGCGACACATCATTATCCCAGATCAGCTTCTTATTCTGCGTCGGGATGGAATCAAAGTGTCGCTTCGCCGCCGGCGCATTCATACAGTTGTCGCCATGAATTACCAAGGCCGGTGTCTGCAGCTTGGCAACACCGGGCACCGTGGTGTAGCCAAAGTGATCCAGGTCGCTCATCACGGCGTATCGATTCTCAAAGGCTCGGCTGAGTGTCCAAGGGCCGTACCACGCCCAGACCACAGGGCCAGGCAAACCGGCAACGGACCCAACATCGGGGTCAGCAGCTTTGGGGTCGACAAGAGGCTGGTACTCAACCTGCCCCGTCTTTTCGTACAGTTCTTTGGCCTTTTTAGCACGTTCGAGGCGTGCTTGATATAGAGCCTGGCCCTGCGCGGGCGTGGGCATTTTAAGAGAACCCACGTCGACACCCGGCTCAGCATTCACACATCCAGCGCAGATCATGTAAATATCGGTTTCGAGATCGCGAAAGTAGCCCGTGACCGAAGCGACTCCTTTCACTCGCTTGTCGCGAGATGCAATGTCGAGGCACTGGGGTCCGCCCTGGCAGACGCCAACGAGGAAGAGTGCATCCTTGTTGACGTCGCCTCGTCCCACGAGGTAGTCTAGACCAGCAACTGCATCCTCGTTCTTCATAACTGGGTTTTCTTGTCGCCGCGGCTCTCCAGTACTTTCACCAACGGTTCGCGGATCGAAGATGAGTGCTGCGTAGCCTTCGTCGGCGAGGCGAGTGGCGTATTGGGTCGGAGCCTGCTCCTTGGTGAAAGAGTAAGGTCCAATAATGACCAATCCGGGAGGGTTCTGAATATGCTTTGGCTTATACAGGACTCCAGCCACGACCTCCCCGTGGGAGGGATACGTGACCTTTTCTGTAGTGTATTTGCCGTGTACAGCCATTGTAGTGTTGCGTATTATCGAGGATCAGTCGTTGACTTGCAGTACATACAACAATTGAGCTGGGGATGACCGCCCTTTAATACGAAAACAGCTTGCAACGGCGTTCTGTTTTCATCCGTCAAGGTTTCGGCTCTTGCAGCTCAGACCATCAGCACCGCGCAAGTCGGTACCGGCTGATGCTACTTTGTCGGCGTTAGACCCACATACAAGAGGGCCTATCGGCGACGATGCACTATTATGACGCAACATCGCCGACAACAGTGCGCAAATATCGCAAATTTGTATTTAACCCTTTCCTTGCAGCTGCGAAGGATGGGTTGACCTGGTACGTGATTGGCGTGCTTCGCAGCCTTCGCAGTGTTGAAAGTTCCAGTGGCGGGGTGCGGGGTAACTTTGTAGTAGGCGTTGGACTTCGCAGATGCTATGATTATGATTCGCCCTCATTCCATTCCCATGTCTTTTACCCTAGGCTATTAATAATTCGCCAAAATTCATCGTCCGTGACAGCTTGCTCGGGGAAGTGCTCTGGTGAGCAAGCCATGACCTCCATAGGTTGTAAACCCGCAGTGGAGTCCTGGAACACGAGATCTCTCAGCGGCTGCGGTGACATGATTCCATGAACTCTTTGCGAGACAGCCAGTATTTGCTGCATATCATCGGAGCTCGTTTCATAGGCGAAACTGTGTTGTGTTTGGCCAGTAGGCTCGCCCTCAGCGGCCCAATTCTGTTGTAGTGCACTCTGAAAAGCTAGCGTGGTATTGAGAACCTTGCCGTACATTGCTTTCACAACGACGTGGGCTACTCCAGCCAGCCTATTTTGACGTTTCATGACAAAAAAGCGCTCAAGAGACCATTGTAGATTTTTGAGCGATGAATCAAGCTGTTCCTGATTTTCTTGGGGAAAGATTATATGTGTAGCGGCCACGATGACAGCTGCATCAAAAGTGGCAAACACCAAGCCAAAGGCTGGGTACTGGCGAGGCTCTGTAAGCGCGAAGAGGCGGCTCTGTGATTCCAAGACTCGTGTAGCGGCCGTAAAAGCCTGGATGCGGCTGTGCGGCTGCCGAAAAATGAATGGTCGATGCAAAGCGAGGAGTGTAAAGTGCACTTCTGTGTGAAGGGTTTCGCGGGCGGCATGTAGCCATGGATAGTTAGAATCCTGGTCCTGAGGATTTAATTTTGCCCAAGAGGGAATGTGGTCGAGGTTCTGCATAATTTCTGAGTGAATAGCATCAACTTTATCACCTATGTTTGGAGGCGTGGTTGAATTGAGGTCATGAATGTCTCGAAGATATCTGTAGGCTACATTGTATCCACACAGAATCATGTTGAAAGGCGTGATAGAGATTGAATCACTGTCTTCGTTGGCCTGGTTAGGTTGGCAGTCTGGAGACGGGGCTGATTCTGGGTCAAGATCAGTAACCATGGGTCTGCCTAGGACAACAGCCATATGGCCGTCCCAGAGATGCAGGATGAGCCACAATTTTCTGCCCGCCCTTGCTTGGTTTCCTTGATCTGCAGAAAATTCGTCCGACAGCGTCAAACGATGTAGCCCAAGCTCCTGGGCGTCTCGAATTGTTTGCCCAAGCGTATGCCATGCCTCAGCCACTAACCCTGTGTTTTTTTCGAAGCAGGCTCGAAGAAGGCCAGCCTGTACCTTGACCATAGTGGCCTCGCTTGGGCCAAAAACAGCAGAAACTTGCTGCCCGGCGTCACTAAATTCGGCGGCAACGTCGGCGAGATCCATGCCAGGTGCGTGTCGGAGATCCTCAAGGCTTTCGTCATATCTCATAGGTTGGAATAGCAGCGCCTCAGCTAGAAGCTGAAACAGAAGTGCCGGAAATTGGCGCAGGTCTGGGGACAAGTGGAAGGGCTGGTTTCGTGCAGCGTAAGGAACCTGATTCCACGAGCTCAGTTGCTGGCGAAATATATTCTCATCGACAATTTCGTATTGCCAGGAGAGCTCCCTGTAAAAGAACGATACCAGTGTATTAATGTGCCTCTGGGGTGGCAGCTGCCGCATCAGGGCCCTGAACTGAGCAACTGCATCGCCGCTTGGACTTGGGAAGTTCTCGCTCGGCTCGACGGTCATCGCCCCAAGGCTTTGGATGATGCTGAGAGTGCCTATATTTGCTGGAGCGTAGCCCATGTTTTTGCATACCAGATAGTCGCTTGTGGTGGAAGATGACGAAACAGCGCCCTTCAGGGAAGAGGTTCGGCCGCTCAATGATTGTGAAGCACTCGTCGCGGCCAGGTCTGTGGGATCATCGTCCACCACCATTGCCTGAGTATCAGGCAACTCATAATAGCATTGGGTCTAGCATAATTAGAGCATTAAATTCAATGAAGGCGAAGAACTTACTGGCATCTCTCTCCTTATGCAGCGTTGACAAGGCTGCTGGCGGTCGCACTGTATGATGCAGGTTAGCTGCTAGAATCCTACTGTCAAGCGCCGACGTATGCACCTTCTGCTTACGTCGATGGCATTCCGTGCAAGAAACCACAGATCGCTTGCGTTTGCTAGGGGGCTCCATGTCACTTTCAGCGCAATCTAACAGGCGGAACCTGGTGCCGCGAGCGTTGACGATGCAATGGTGTAAGGTGAGAGAGAAACGGGAGTGGTGGGTATGGTGTGGGCTACATGGGTCATACTAAAAGATCAGAACACCATTTGGCGCCACCTCGAGCCCGGCAAATCATATTAACACATCGCGACGTGCAGAAAAATAAGAAAAGGAATTAACGAAAGAAAGTAAGACTTTTCACTCAATTTTGACATATGAATAGATGTGCTCAGGCGATGCAAAGGCAATGGCGCCAATAAATACAGAAGGAGTGGATTGTAACTAGTACTCTGCATCCCAAAGTGGTCACGTCACGGCTTGCTTTTTCGGGGATGGCTGGCGTTAACCTCCGTGCCTCCAAATCGAATATCCATAGTAAGCTGACCTGTGGAGTCCCGTAATAAGTAACACCTTTTAAATCAACGTCTTCAATTGCAGTGGCACCTATATATAGGACTAACCCCCTCTCTGAAGTAACATTTGCTCTGTCAATCGACTGCAATTACTCACGTATCACGCACACTAATAAACACAAGAAACTACATTCCCGAGTCAAAAGATCAAGAGGATGAAGCAAACAATAACTCTTATGTCTCTAGTCGGCGGTGCGCTGGCTCAAATCAGTAGCTCCTGCAAAGCCATCGACTTTGACACCACCACCGACGTACTATCGGCAGACTGCGTTCCCCGCAACCAATCGGGCTACATCTCCTCACACCTGAACCTTAACGACTGCTTTGGGTACGATGGTGCTAAAATCACGGTAAGCTTCAAAAGCTCACATACTGCTGAGCTGTTAAAATGCATATTAACGGGGTTATTTCTTAGCCCACTCATCACGGTGATTTTGGGGCTAGCTGTACTGGCTGCGATCTTTACATAGCCCCAGACCCTTTCTATGGCGGCCCTATCTACTGGATGAATTGCACCTGTGCTGGCCAGAGTGCTGAAGTGGCTGTTCCTATTGGTACACCCCCCCCCTTCAGAGTTAGGATGATCGGCAGCTAACGAACCGCATTTCTAGAGGACGCATATGCCCACCAATATGTCGTCAACAGCGACGGCCACCTGACTTGTTAATGGTCTACACAGAGGGCCAGAGATTCACAGAAGGCTTCATGTAATAGATCTCGCCCTCCTACCATCCGTCAATCTATTGCTTGCCCCGACAGGTCTTTCAACCCTTCATCCACAGGGGTGCTCACGCACAGACTAGCCCTCCCCTCTTAAACATGCGGTGAGCACTCTTTGTGGCACGTTTTTGAGAGCCCGCCAAGCGCCGAACGAAGCAAGAGAAGCAGCAGTTACTCCTTGGGTTCTTTGATCCGTGCCCCTGCATACCAACTACACGGCCAATGTTACGGACTGTTAGTCCGTCAACCGCGCGGCGAGTGAACGGCTACATGATGATTTGGTCTGCGACGGCAGCTTTTAGCTCGGGCTGGAGTAGGTGGACGAGTATATGTGCAGATGCACAAGTGGGCAGGGGAGACACACGACGCTGCACATGGGCGACGACGACGACCGGCGCATACTGAGGCGGCAAGGCGGTCAACGAGCGAAAAAAATGACAAGATAGTCACCAGATAGAAATTGCTACCCAATCGATTTCCGTAGATCTTGAACAACAACTATCTGTAATGACGTCTAAGATAGCCATATGTCTAATCTAGATGCCTCCTACATAACTAATGTTCATGAGCGATTGGTATAGCCAGTCCCGTACAGTTTGGATGAAGCCCTTCATGGAGGACAAGCGAAGACTGGATTATTCGTGAAAGCTATCAGGGATGGCATAGTCCATAGTCCAGCTCTCGGCCCGCAGGTACCACGGACTGGGCACAACATCGCCGCAGCCGCTGTTTCGATGCCAGTGAGACTCGGAGCTTCAGCTTCAGAACCGAACTCCAGGTAACGCAACCGCTCGGCGGTGGTACTCTCGATAGCGTCCTGTGACAGCGCAGGTGTGCTAGAAGGAGGAGGCAGTGGGACGGACGAAGAAGGCGGGAATGGGTCACAGCTCCTGGCGACCCCGGCCTTCGAGATGGCCGCACGGCGCGGACGACGAGCATAAGAGCGGCCCACGGGGTGAGGGCAAGTTATGTTTCTATCAAGACAACGCTGACAGACTGGTAAATTCTTATCGCGGCGTCGCTTTATTTATGTTGCTAATAAGTCCGACGTCACGGAACTTTGGAACAAGCTTGAAGTCAAAGGTGTCGTCGTTGACGTCCTTGTACTCAACGCGACTCGAATTGGCAGTCCAGAGTCGATGCTTGAAATAGGCCACCAGGCAGTCTTCGAGGACTTCCTTACCAATGTTTATGCACTTATGCACAATGCAGACCTTTTCTACCACCATAGTAAGAGAAGTTCAAATTGATTTTCGGACACAGGCCACCGGGGTGTGGCGACCACAGAGCATGTTCGCTAACCAGAAGATGTTCCGCGTCGACTTACTTGTAGACTCTGGCTAATACATCTTCGGGTGCCATCCACGATTTCGAAGGGGCCAGCCGTCCAAATTACTCTGCGTCAAAGGCGGCGGGAACAATGTTGGTACAACAGATTGCGACGGGTGTATCTCCTGACGACATGCAAGTCACCAGCTTTCACCCGGGATCTGGTTCACATCGGCGGCCGAGAGCGCCGGGTACACGAGGGATTCAAAGGATTGGGATGATGGTACAGTCTTTATTCCTTATTTTTTTACTTGGGCCGCCTACTTGAGTGGGCGTCTCCAGGCTGGCAAAATATATATCAAAAATTACTGACTCGTAACCGCAGAAACGCTTCCAGGAAACTATGCCATGTGGGCTGCCTCAAGCGAGGCAAGACTTCTTCTTGGACGCTTCACGTGGGAGTCGTGGGAGTTGAGGAGTTGGCGTGTGGCATATTACGAAGCGTGTCGATGAGGATACATACCTAGGTCAGCGTCGCTGGGTTCTAGTTAGATCCTTAACTAACGTTAACTAACGTCGGCCACCCACTTGGGAACACCCCCCACTTGGGAACACCCCTTTCACACCAAAAAGGCGCTTTTTACAGGGATTATATATCTATAGCTAATATATCTAAAAAGATTAAAAAATTATTAATAAATCTATTATAGCTATATTAAGCTAAAAAAGAGTTTTTAGCTTAGTATTAAAATCTATATAATAGATATAATTAGTTAAAGTAATAATAAATAAATTACTAGTAAATACTAAGTAATTTAAAAAATAATTATCTAATTTTAGAAAATAGCTATAATAATAGAATAAATATAGAAAGACTCTTTAAAAAGTCTATTATTTATTCTATTAATATTCTAAATAGATACTAATATAGTATATATATATAAGTCTTTTAAATTTTTACTAGTAAAAATTTACCTACTTTCTATTAGTCTATATTAAAGCTTTTTTAGAATTATATATATATTATTTTCTAATTAATATATAGTAAAAAAGGCTAAAAGTATTTTTAAAAAAATAATAACTATTCTTAGTAAGCTATTAGAATTAGTTCTTTAGTGTTAAGAAACTACTAGTATTCTCCTACTAAACCTTAACAAATTCTATACCTAATCTTTAGAAATATCTAGAATTAGGGTTAAATTTACTATTAATAGAAACTAAGGATATGTAGCTTAGTTTGCTAATTATCTATCTATTGATAATTCTTTTAACTTTTTAACGTCTAGTAGTACTGTCTTATCTCTAGTTGAAAAGGTAGTGTTTTGGTGTAAAAGGGGTGTTCCCAAGTGGGGGTGTTCCCGAGTGGGTGGCCGACGTTAGTGCTAACTAGAGCGGCGGCGCTTCTGGCGCCGCTGCACGAAAGGCGGAGCACCGATAGTACTTTCGACACAAGTTGGTTTGCCCGGAAAATATAGCCAGTAACGCAACCTTCGTCGCCAATCAGCACAAAAAAAAGAAGGGGTCTGAAATTATTTTCAAACTGTATTTTTGTGTGCAAGTGGCTCGGCAGCTCGCTGCATGAGGCAGGTACTGGCACAATTGGGTACCTAGGTAGGCAGCTTGGCGACCCAGATCGGGCGGGTCGCTGGGACGCTGGTGCAGAGAGAGCGCCAAGGCATGGCTAGTCATCTTGGTAAAAATTTAGCTCAGGCCAACGAGCTTGACCAGTGGTCAGATACAACGCTCCCTGTCCCTCTTCTTCCAATTTTCCTTGCCACTGTACCCTTCACTTCCACATTGATGAACCCGATTCCCGCCCAGCAATGAAATCACCTATTCCCGACTACCTCAAAGTCGTGCTCGACAATGCACGCTCAATCGAGAGCGGAGCACCCGCCAGCTACATTGAGACGCTCGCTAAGGCTGATACGTCCAAGATGGCGGTAGCCCTTGCAATGGTCGATGGAAACGTGTACTCGGTGGGAGACGATCAAGTCGAGTTTTCGATGCAATCCATCTCTAAAGCATTTGTATACGCAATGGCTATTGAAGATAGAGGATTATCAAAGGTGCTGGAAAAGATTGGAGTTGAGCCTTCGGGAGACGCGTTCAATCAATTGTCACTTGAACGAGGCACCAATCGTCCAGTCAACCCCATGATCAATGCCGGGGCCATCACTGCACATTCACTTGTTGACGGCACTACGGCGGAGGAAAGGACGGAGCGCATATTGAGAGGGTTATCTCAGCTCGCCGGTCGGCAGCTGCAGGTCGACGAGGAAGTGTACGAGGCTGAGCTGAAAAGCGCTGATCGTAACATGGCCATCGGTTACATGTTGAAATCTGCTGGGGTTATTTCTTGCGACCCACGGGATATTGTGAAGGGATACATCAGGCAATGCGCGATCAATGTCAATGTGCGAGACTTGGCTATAATGGCGGCGACGTTGAGCAATGCAGGAGTTCATCCGATCACAGGTGACCACATAATTCCGCAAGCAAGTGTTCGACAAGTCCTCTCTGTGATGACAACTTGTGGCATGTATGATGCAGCAGGAGATTGGGTTTCAAATGTTGGCATTCCGGCGAAGAGTGGCGTTGCGGGCGGGATCATCGGTGCATTGCCTGGCCAAGTAGGTATCGCAACATTCTCACCTAATCTTGATGAGCGTGGTAACAGTGTCCGCGGAGTTGCTATATGTGAAAAGCTGTCGCGCGACATGGGGTTGCACATGATGGACGTCAGCCAAATTGCCGGTGCCACTGTATCGACTACGGTGGCAACTATCGTTGCCGGCGCGAAAGAGCCTCACCATCCTAATTGCGAGCGCGAAGTCATCATTTTCAGTCTCCGAGGCGCGGTGCGTTTTCCTGGCTCAGAGCGGCTTAGCCGAGCTCTCGTGCGTGAGCTTGGCGAACCGAAACCCGACGATCCTGGTTCTGGCAGATATGCCAACACTTGCGCTGTTGTAATATCACTCCGCGACGTCTACTCGCTCAACACAGTCGCTCGAAGAATTCTACATGAGAGCATCAAGCGACTCATGGGAGAAGGAAGGAGCGTAGTAGTTGTTGACCCTACCGAAATTTTTCAACTGGCCAAGGCGGAGGATGGAGCCAAGGCCGGCCGCCCTCGGGTAGTCAAGTCTGAGATCGAGGCACGCTACTACATTGGAGGCATAGGATGCTCAACGATCTCGATCGAAGATGATTGGTGAGAGCGAGTCCGTCAGCGTATCCGTCAGGAAAACGCGTCAGTATTCGCCTTTCGGCTCGACCTAAGTAAGCCCTTACATCCATGCCACCGGCAGGAGCTGACGAATGCCAACATTTTGGGGTGATTAATTTTCGATAAGCTCGTAGAATAAAGGATCTCATATGTGATAGAAGTTAGGATTGGTTGGGAAAAGCACATTTTTTTGCAGCTCGATGTTTTAACACATACATCACATGCTAGACAAAATTGATTGCGCTTTACCTTGCTCCTCAGGAGTTGTAAATGCATTACTGCCACCATCGGAACAATGCCTGCACTTACTGCCCGTAATGTATAATAATTTTACTAAGCCATAGCAGATTTTTACGAGAAGCTTTGATGACGTTGCTCTCATTCAGTGACGACCTATTTCTGGAGCGGCAATGCCTGGCAGAGGAAATCAACCACGCGCCAAGTGAAACTGAGACCAATGAGAAGCCAGGACGCGGGCACCATTACAAAGCCTGTAAAACGTATACCCGATTTCGTGGCCTCCACAACACAACTCATTTCGGCATTGATGAAGAAAGCTGCGCGAAGCATGATCGCCCGCGGCCCGACAAATATTACAGGATTTTCTGCGCGTTCGCGCGAGCAAAACAAGGAATCTGCAGCGCTATCAAACCCGACCCGAAAGAAGCGGTGGGCGCCCAAGGTCCGAACAGGCTGCGCGACTTGCCGGTTAGTGCGCTCCTTCAAACGCGTTGCTCAGTGCGCTGGATAAATGACCTTTCTTCGAGCTGATGGGTAATTTTGTGTCTATGATGCCGCTATAGAAACCGACGCATTAAATGTGACGAAGCAAAACCCATTTGCCGACGATGTATCACTGCTCGAGCTCGCTGCGAATATCCCCCGCCACCGTCGCACAAACCAGAGCCATTGCGACCACTGCGCATGGCGGCGCCCGTACGACAAACCGAGCCTCCTGGCTGGGACATAGCGCAAGGCGCTCGATACTGTTCGTTCTCACCATGTGTTTTCGAATCTTTCTTTTTTTTCTCATGCTTTCTGTTGCATCCCCCCCCCCCCTCGTCCCATGCTTTGTAAAGCGTGCTGGCAACCCTTGGATCTGCAGCTAATGCATGCTGTTCTAGTCGTAACGGTTATGATTCCCGATTACCAAAATGATACCCCGAACGGCTTCACCGACGGATTTGTCAATTTTCATATCTCGCGCTTTAATTCGAAGCCGAGCTTTCTCATGATAGTGACATGCCACTACATCGCGACGCTCTCTGCCCAGAACGGATACTTAGTGCGGCAAGGTGATTTTCCTGCCCTTGACAACGTCTGGCGCATCTTCTACGGTTACATGGTTGAATCAATCACAAAACTCAATGAGCATATTGAATCAGGTGACCCCATTCGAAACATCCTGTATAAAGTGATTGATTTATTGAGCGTCGAGGTAAGGCCCGCCACATATCCGAGTCGCGTCAACAGTTGCGCTCATACAGTCTCACATACCACACTATAGCTTCGGATCATCGACTCTCCTTGGAGAGCGCATCTCAACGGTTTTCTTGGCATTGTCGAGTCTTATGGTGGAGTCGATGTGGTTATGAACTCGAGTGCTCGTCCACCCATCCTCGCTTTGCAGTATGCCCTCATGTAAGTTTGCCCGAGCCATCTCATCCTGTGAAATATATAAAGCCTCTCACACAAAGATTGGATAGCTAACGGTAGCTTTTGCTCTAACCAGCTATGGCATCGCGAATAATGCATGCGCACCTGTCAATGACCAAGTCTCCGGCTTCGACAGCTGGAGTGACGAGGACGCACGTTTGATGTATTCCAATACCTTTTTTCCAGGCTTCCCTTGCCCAAGTTGTCTCTTCCTGAGTATACGGCGAATAACACGCATTCGCGTTCAGTCTCATACATGGGTCGGTAAAGGAATCAACAGCAACCTAAACGCGTTTGCTAGTGCAATCGCTGCAGAAGTGGCCAGTTTCTCGCCTGTTACCTGGAAGGAGTCCTATCATATACCGGATGAACCCTTTCTCTCATTATTGGCAATTTCATTTAAGACTGCTACTCAACTGTACGGAATTCTATCATTGCCTCCAACGTTGGCGATTCATTTCTGTCAAACGCGAGTTGATGACATATCAGGAAACAGGCTAAGCGATGCCCGCAAACAGCTCCGTGCCAAACTCATACACTATTTAGATCAGATATTCAGGCTAGATGCAAGTCTAAAGTACCTTTGTACTTGGCTGGTTGCTACTCTTGGTGCGGCATCTCATGACGCATCGCCAAGAGAGCAAGAGCGCGTGCTAGGCTACATCGAGAATATAAGAAGGCAGTCCGGTGTTGATTGTGGTGCGGCAACGCTGGTGGGTATTATTCCACGATTCTGGGAGTCGGGCAAGAGCGCATGGGATCAGTGCTTTTACAAACCATGTCAGGTCTTGTCGTGAGCGAAGGAACCGCGCGTCAGTGACTCGATCTCTATCGTAGCGGCCCGAGACAGTACCAGCATGTTTATGCCGTCGCCATAAGCGCATCTTGTCATGTGCCAAGGAGCTTCTCAAAACCAGGCAGGAAAAGGTTCGTGTATAACTGAATGTCGATTAAAGGCAAAACAATAATACATAGGGGGCTGCCGACTGTTGTCAGATATCATCATAAGGCATTGTGCTAAAGATGCACTCCTGCTCGTCTCCCTTCGCGTCAATTTGCAACCATTATCCCCAGCACAAACGTGGTATACCCTAGCCCACGCCGGCACCAGCGGCAAGTTGGCGCGTTGCTGTCCGCGACCCGGTTGTCCCGGATCAATTTGTTCGCCACAGCGCAGGAGGTTTAGGAAAGCAGCTATCTTCCTTCGTCCTCAAAAGCACAAAGTTGGCGTAGCTCTGACGCATAGTCCGTCGTACCACTTTTACGGCTTCTCGCTGTCCGGTGCCTCGCCGTTGCCTACCCCGAAGAGCGGCGAGGAGTGGTCTGGCGGCACGCTCCAGCCAGTGGCGTAATTGGCAAGGCAGCGAGCGCTCTTTGATAGACCGTTGACGACTGTAACAAAGGGAAAGGTTACAATTTCCACTGCAAAAACATATGTGCTTTGCTGTTCACTTAAATCTCGAAGAGATAATTTTCATTTCGAAGAGATATTTCCGTTGCAGCTCTCGATGTGGGAAACAGAACACTCGTCTTGACTGAGGCGAACGTGGTCCAGCATAGAATCTCGGCACTTTGTGGGGGGAATGAGCTTACCGTTGCGGTCAGAAATAGGCCGCCCCTTCTTGTAAAGCCCGGAAAGAGTGCGCAGGCAGATGCTCCTGTCGTTGCCCTGTCGCTATCGTCAATGGACTCGGGGATGCTCAGCCCGCGGTACACCATGGGACCGGCGGGCGGCGAGTCAAGAAGTTCTTATACAATGAACTGTTTCTTGAATCCGTATTAGAGTATAATCAAAACTCGTATGTTGTAAACGAGGCTTAGTGGGGTACCTATAGAAGAAAAGCCAAGAAAATGGGCAGAGATAGAGCATAAGGTAGCTAGGAAAGCGCCTAAACCCTAAGTGTGTAAAGCGTCAATAAGTTAGTTCTGCTGCTTCATAATGTTGTTAGTTGTATTCAGTAAACGAGAAAATTTAAATAAGTCAGAATTAGTTGTAGTTATCTATCCTACATTATATCGCCCAATATGGCCGTCAGACTTTGCGTCGCCCTTTCAAACAGGGTCTTCCATTCGTCCGCCGTCAATTGCAAAGCCACCCCTTTCATTTTCATCTCGTCGATCACGTCGTGAATTTTCATAACTCCATTTTTCTGTTCATCGAAAATGGCACGAAGTCCCAATGCGCATTGCTCCTCGTCCCAGAAAACGGACTTGTAGAGATATTCCTGCCTCTCTGCCAGCCGCTTTTCGAATGAATCCATTTCCGATGCAACTAAATCTGACAAATGACGGGATGCGTTGCATCTCTCAAGTAAAAGAGTCCATACTTTGCAAAAATGAGAGAGAGAGCCGTGGACCAGCTCAGAAGGTGGTGCTCGGTCAAGCTGCTCCACTGACCCGGTTGGACGCTGTTCAAACCGGCTTGAGTTTGTCAAGTCGTTTTGCGATTGAACAAGTATGCTGAGAATTGTTTCGCCATCGAAATTACCACTATACTCATTTTCTAGTCTGCCAATCATCATTTGCGCCAGGAGGGACATGACTTCATGACTCTCTGCATGGACCGAGTTGAACATGTCGTCCGCATTCAAGCCTGCCCTACACAAGAGCGTTTTCTCTCCGCCTGGGTGGAAAGAGGGTAGCACAGATATGTCGTACACAAAATTGCCTAGAGAAATCCAAATGTCTCCTGGCGTGTTATGGGTAGCCATTTCAGATCGCGATATTCTGCGGGTTGTCTGAGCGCTCACTTCAGTCAGGCTCGGCTTTGCAGCCGCGCCATGCACGTGCAAATCAGGCATGCGCGAAGTGTTGAGCTCACCCATCCGTGGATCTAAATCAGATTTTAGACACCTTTGGAAACGACCCAGAGCTCTAGCTACGCCGAGTCCAAAGCTGGACGAGCCGCACACGTAGGTCGGCGCAGCCTGCCACCCGCCGAGTATTGCAAGCGCGGCTGGTACTCTGCCATGATATACCCGGCATCGTCTCCCCGCAAGCAGTGCCAACTCTTGGGAGTCAAATCTTGACAGACACAAGAGAACTCGCAGGTGAGCGCCGAATTTGTCCATCGAGTCTAACAACTCCTGTGTATACATGAAGCACTGCAAGTCTCGAGCGCCGATCACTAGTACGTAGGTGCCAAACAAAGTCTCGCGTCGTGATAGCCAGCCGAAGAAAACGCCAGCTCCGCCGTTTTGAGCAACAAAGTAAGTGATTTTATCTGCATTATTGTTTTCTTTGATTCGAAAATGTGGGTGAGGTGATAGCGCAACAGAAACGCGGAAGGGGCTTTCTTGCTTGCATATGTATGACGAAACAAGCCCGGCACCTCGGCAACAAATCTCCACAGACTTTGTAGCATGTAAGTCACTATCGCCCTGGATGTAAAAGTCTGGGACTGCGCATGTTCTTGTGACAGAATATGTTCGAGTCTGGTAGCCTAGCTCGTCGCTGTGAACTGTGACCAATATCCCATCTCCCGCAGCTACGACCATCGGCGCATCAAAATCGAGTCTGATAATAGCAGATTCAGAAGGTGACTTTTTGAGCTGCATCGGGACTGCTGTCGCAGGGATCCGTCTCATTGCTGGGTCGCGCCCAAACCGTACGGCCATGGCCTTGCTCAGAGTGTTAGATATGTGCCGCTCCGGAGACTTCGCACTCTGCGTGCCCGACGATGTGTAGAGCTGACCTGCCCGAAGTGACAGCACGATTCTCATGGCCTTTTTCCTATGCATTTCATATAACTCGTAAAGGAGTTGCTGAAATACGCGAAAGGCCCCCGATAGTCTAGGGCCAGCACTTCCGGAGGCAATGTGACTCCGCACAGACGGGGCTGCCACAATCTTGTGAATAAGTCCGCGAATCGTTGGTGGGAAATGTCGAGTGCGCATGTCCAGCTCCGTATGAAGTGTATCACCTCTAGCATCCTCCGCTTTGCCACAGACTGCATCCAGCATACGGAACATGGGGCAGTCTGCGCCGCCAGCCCCGACTGTGGACAGCCCAACTGGCTTAGAAAACTTGGCGAACGTCTGACCCCAGACAACTTCATCGACAACCATTTCAAACAATTCCTCCCGTGCAAGACTGACACCAATCTGAAGTTTCTCGAACAAGTATGCAATATCCCCCTCTGCGGTCGTGACATCCCGCAGCATGGCCGGTAGTCGTTGCAACATTGCGGTCGCAGACTGCTGGAAAAGCTCTTGGACCGATCTCTGGGTGCCGGCTGTGTGTATAATCTCATGCAGTCTCCCAAATTGCCGGTGCGATTCAGAATCGCTGTAGTTGCCTTGCAAGAACCAATCTTGAACACAAGTTCGGTACAACAGATTGACCAAGTCCTGCTTTTCGTCCGGTAGCGGTGCGCGGCCATGTTTGGCATCCGAGGCCGTCTTCAACAGCAAGTTTGCTTCCCTCAGCGCCAGACAGCCTGCCTCACAGCAGTCATTTTCGCTGATTTTGGCTTTTTTCGTGCTATCGATTAATATCATGGATAATTTATCATGGTATATCATCTGTACCACAAGCTTATGGTCGTGCAAGCTTTTTGGTGTTGAAACAACGTCTTTGCGCGGCCACGCATACGCTTGCTCGAGCGTCGTGAAATATACACTAAAAGCGGAACATATTTCATTATCTGCAATAGAAGCAGACGCGATAGCTTCCAGAGTTTCGTGGCTGAGAGTGTCGTCGAGGGCTTCAATCAAGGTGCGGTGCTGACCGAGCTGAGTTGCGCGGCCGAGATGGTGAACAGCTTCTGCTACTGCTATCAAGCACTGCCGGGCGCTTAAGTTCGAAATGCTTGTCTGAAGATGCTTGAATCTCACGACAGGGGCCAAGAATCCTTCTGATGATTTCGTCATTCTGGTTACCCGCGCTGTGTCGTCGCTCTAGTGCGTGCACTAGCAATCAATGCTGTGCATATAACACGACAGGGAGAGAAGACGTTTTGAATGCAGCCAAAGGGACTTGTGTTCTGGATGATGTTTATGGTACTCTATGGTAATCATATAACGTGAACATTCCGGTCAACCTTTACCGAGCCCTTTGAGCATGATTCTGTAGGTCGAAGCGCCGCATGCGCAATGGCACCGAATGTCTGAGCAGCTGAGGGCCAGTGGGCCATCTTTAGCGACCGTAGAACTCCTCCAAGTTCAGGTGGACGGTTCTATCGCACGGCCCAGAATCCTACCATAGCGTCAGCTAGACTTACTCAATTAGGGAGTTTAATGGGGCTTGGCGATCAGATATCAAGCAAATGCCCATATTTTGAAAGTCAGAATTGAGTTGAAGGCTCAGTCAATGCCCGCCGTTACAGATCAAGTAGTTATCTCGACGTCGACCTCCTTTGGCCATATTCCTGTCAATACCCCATGCCTTTGCTTTCCACACGAGCGACCTTCCATCTGTCCGGAACTGGTACGGTATAGGTCTAGGTATGAAATACGTTTTGCTAGGGCCTAATTGAGGCTTTGCACCACAAGGTACGTGCGCTTGATTTTTATCCTTGCGTCACTCGTACTCTAAGCGACCACAGCATACGGAGCCAAGGCAACTCTCGGTACCTTCGAATAGCCTCGAATGACTAACAAAATGAGTACACCCACGATTGGGTTCCAATACAAGCGAGCCAGGCTGCTAACAAGGCGGCAAATATTTCTCTAAAACAACAAAATACAAATCATCCCGAAGTGCCTTTCCATTGATCAACTCCGTGTACGGAAACGGTCTCAGACGCTTTGTCTTTACAAACCCCCTGCGAATGTAAAACTCGATAACATCTTCTCTCGTCCATATAACGCAAAGTTCCATTCTCTCTGCCTTGTAATCTCCTACCCCAACTTCCTGCAGGTGAGTAATGAGCGCCTTTCCAATCCCCCGACCCTGGCTGGTCGGCGACACCGCTACCATACCAATTTGCACGACAGCACCCTGACTCACGAGTTCGGCACAGCCAAGCAGCGTCTCGTTCTCGTCGAGGACTATGATGACTTCGCTGTCGGGGCGCTGGATTTTGGCCTCAACGCCGGCCTCGGAGATGCGCTCGTCGGTGAAGAGGTCGGCTTCGGTGGTCCAGCCTGCGCGACTGGCGTCGCCGCGGAACGCTGACACGACGAGGGCCCTGACGGCGGCGACATGAGTGAGCGTGGCTGTGCGGAATGACAAGCGTTTTGCGGTTTGAGTTGCTGATTTGACGGTCATGACTTTTTTCTTTGCTCGTTTTCTGATTGTTTTTCTGTTGCACGCGAAAGGACGCTCAATATTTTCGCTGGTGCACAAGGCTGTATATATAATCGGTTTCTGCACATATTAGAAACTGTATACGTTATAGTGATGTTATATCTATATATCATGCTGTCCGTGCGTCAAAACGTTCTGATAATGTTTATGTGTAGTACCACGTGGTTCAATGGGCAAACGAGTAAAACTCGCACGAGATCGAAATGCCTACCCTAACGTACCGGGTAATCGCCCGACATCAGCCCTGTCGGTATATGTATTAGGCCTATAAATGGGTGAATAACTCGGACAGTTCGTAAATCAGTTCGCCACGTCCCGCCCGTGCGCGTTCCACAACATCTTGGGTGTCATGGCGCGCTAATAATACGCTCAGATCAATACGACGCACGTCGACCTTTTGGAGTATGGTAAGTATAGAGCTGTGGATTTAATAACGTTCTTATAACAGGCGAGGACACTCAAGGATTTTCTCTGTACCTAGTGCCTGCTCGCTAAAGCCTTTCCTGGCATCTGCTTCTCTACATTTCTAACCACCATGTCTCAGACAAAAACACTGCGAACGGCCGTTACTGCAACATCAACGGGATATGAGTCCCGCCTCGCGCAGCAATTCGGTGGCCACTTCGCCAACAGCTGGATGGACTACCTCCCTGCGTTCTGGACGCCGTACATCCAGCTCGCGCGGCTGCACCGCCCCCACGGGCTGATTGTCGTCACCCTCTCCCACCTCTTTGGCGTCTTCCACGCTGCCTTTCTTCTGCACTCTCCCCTTCAGAAAACCCTAGGCGTCTCGGCCACTATTATTGTCGGCGCCCTCTTTGTGAACGGTGGCGCCCACGCTTGGAACGATTTAATTGACGCACCAATCGACGCGCAGGTCGAACGCACCAAGACGCGGCCTATCCCGCGCGGCGCTATCAGCAAAAGAGCCGCTTTGATCTTTGCTGCGGCTCAGGCGTTTCTGGCGGCGGTCTGCTTGCTCGCACTTCCGTCTCGCACCCGCGTGGTATGTGTGCCTAATATCGTGGCAATCCTGTACTATCCCTTTGCGAAGCGGCAGATGTTTGCACCACAGCTGGTTCTTGGAGTCTGTATGGGCTTGTGCGGGCTTGTCGGTAGTTCGGCAATGGGTCTCGAGAGCCCATGGAGTAATACACCTACTCAATGCCTGGCCACCGCGACCATGTTTTGGGTTGTTTTGTTTGATACCGTCTATGCGCACATGGATCTAGCTGATGACATAAAGCTCGGCGTCAACAGCCTGGCTGTTTTCGTGCAGGGCTATGCAAAGCTTGTTTTATCAGTACTCGCGATAGGTACATCGACGCTGCTGTACAGTGTGGGCGTGTATAGTGGTATGGGGACGGCGTTTAACGGGATTACGGTGGCGTGTTACTCGCTTTGTGTTGGTGTCATTGTTGCACTACTAGATCTAGAGGACAGGACTAGCTGTGGTAAGTGGTGTATCTTTGGATTTCGTTTTACGGGCATTTCTATTATTAGCGGGTTACTTATTACCTATTTAATCTCTCTATATTAGAAATACTATTAATATACTTTATAAGTTAGTAAGCTAGGTAAGTAAGTATATTACTCAACCTAATATCTTACTTATTAACATCAGCCACCCACTTTTAGGTCACCCCTAGATATAGGTTAGTATAACACCTTATAAGCTTATAGCTAAAAAGCCTTATAATAAAATAAATAAAATATATATAAATAAAATAAACCTATTATATAATATTATAGCTTATAAGGAGCTTAAATTTATTAATATTAATTATTAGCTAGTTTTTAGTTCTAAGTAATTACTTATTTAGCTAATAGTATATATTTTTAACCTTAATAACTTAAATAAACTATAAATTAGGATTTAGATTAACTTTTATATATTTTTAAGGCTTTTAGATATTAACTTATACTTTAAGCTATATTATTTAGGCTTTTTAAATAATAATAATACTAGTTTAGTTATTTAATTACTTTTAGATCTTCCTTTATACTAACTAGGTATTATAAGTACTACTTTTAAGTATAATAAAGTTATTAAAGAGTTATTTTAATTAATACTTATTAAAGAGTATTATAATATTAAGATTAGTAATTTTTTAAGCTTTTTTTAATATTATAAGTATAACTATTAATACCTTAATAAATAATAAATAACTTATTAATAACTTTACCTTATTAACTAGTTATATTCTAGAGTTAAACTAGCTTATAAGGATATTATTCTTTATAATATCTTATTTTTTAGCTATTATATAACACTAAAGAAAAATTCTCTTTTTAATTAGTAAAGAATTATAGTTATTAAAGTACTTTAAAAGCTTAATATAATAGAACCTTTTAATAAGGATAAAAATAGCTATATTAAGAGACTAAAAGATATAAGAGCTATAATAAGGTAAGAAAAGAAAACTAATATTATTAAAATAATATTTCTTAAAGAATTTAGTTATATAATAGCTACTATAACTATTAATAATAAGAAGTTAGTATTTACTATCTTTTAGTTTTATTTAAAGTAAAAAGATATTTTTAAACTAATTAAGTATAATCTTATTATTTATCTAGCCTTAAAAAGATACCTAAAAGTACTAACTCTAATATTTTTAATGCCTTAAAAGAAACTATTATTATTAAATAGTCTAGCTTTTAAAAATAACTAATAGTTTAAATATCTTACTAGTAACTAAAATATACTTTATAATTATACTTTAAAAGTATTACTTAAATTATTTTTTTAATATAAGTTTCTTTATTAATAAGCTTAGTATTAGACTATTTTCTTAAACTCTTATTATAAGCCCTATTTTATTTATATTATACTAATTCTCTTAATAAATTTACTTAATAGTTAGTATTTTAAAGATAGTAAAGAATTTTTAAATAGTATTAGTTATAGTGCTATTTATATATTAAAAATTAAGTATCTTATCTTTTAATATCTTTACTTTTAGGTTTTAAAGTAAAAAGCTATCTAATTAGTCCTTCTTAAAAGGTCTTATATTACTATTTTAAATAGTAATTTATTAAATAAGTTATCTAATCTACTTATATAAAAGAGGGTTACTAGTAGTATCTTATTTTAGGACTTATTTAATAAGATGCCTTTTCTAAGTACTTAAAAGGCATTATAATAGCTTAAAAGCCTATTTTTATAATATCTAGCTATTTAATTAAGCTTATAGTGTTAACTAAGGTACTATTTACTTCTTTACTACTTATTAACTAGTTATACTACTAAAAGTGTCTTAAAATATATTTTAAAGCTATTATTTAGTATATTAACCTATAATAGATATAATAATAAAATTTAAAGTAATAATAATAATTATAACTAGAGAAAATATATAACTAGTAATTATAAAGGTACTAAGCTTTAGCCTACTATTATAACTAAAATAGTATAGGTTAAGTATTAGCTAGTTAAACTTAGAGTTAACTTTACTAAGACCTTAACTAAACTCTATACTAACTCTATATAAAACCTAAACTATTATAAAATAGAAAAGGCTTACTATCTTCCTATTTCTTCTCTTTTTTCTCTTTAAGAGAGTTAATAATAATTATAACGCCTATTTATAGACGCCTTAAAGCTAGTCTATAATAATTAACTCTCTTTACTAAAAGAATATAAAATAGAAGGCTATTTAACCTATAAAGAGCCTTTAAATAAATACTATTTACTCTAAGAATAAAATAAAACACTATAAGAGTAAAATATACTTATATAAGCCTAAATAAGGGTAATATAAGAATAACTCTAAGCCTTATAGAGTATAAGGAATCTACCCTATTATACTACTTAAGCCCCCCTAATCTAACTAGGAAATAATATATATACGCCTAAGAGGAAACCTTTCCTACTTAAAAAGAAGTATAATAGTAAATTAGATTTATTTTAAAGTTAAAAAAAGGTAATTAAATATAAGCTAGAAATTAATATAGACTTTATTAACCCTTTAAAGTTCTAATTTATATATATTTAAAATAACTTTAGCCTAATAGTTTAATAAAAAGTTACTATATATTTTAAAAAGGGTAGCTAATATAATAATACTAATTTATATAATTTCCTTTACTATTTAAATAGAGTATTTAATAACTTATACTAATAGGAACTTATTTTAAGTAGAATTAGTTAACTATAATAAAAGAAATAAAAGTCTTTCTTTAAATTCTATATTTACTTTAAGTAATAGCTAGCCCTAATAAAAGGTCTATTATAAGTAGATAAGATTAAACTAAATAAACTTTATTTTATACTTTTAGACACTATAAGACGTCTTACTATTAGCTAGGGGGTTTCTAAAAGCTATTATAATACTACTATATAATAACTATAATCCCTTATAGTTAACCTAAAATCTTATTAAATTAAAATAATATTAAAACTATCTTTAAATAAGAGAAGTTAATATTATATTAATTATAAAAAGGACTCTATTATAATAGGAATTAATATACTTTTAATACTACTTTTAGTTACTATTTAAAATACTTAAAGGAATTTAAGGTAGAAATAAGCCTTATAGGTTTTATAAGAAGTTATAAGGGTATAATAAAAATCTAATACCTATTTTTAATATAGATAAGATAGGTACTATATTAAGGAATATAAGTTTATATAAGCCCTCCCTTTAATAGGTATTAATTAAATAAATACTAGTTTAGAACCTAATAAATCTATTATAGGCTTAGAAAATAATAAACTTTAAAGAAAAGTCTTTTTTTAAAGTAACTAAAATAGTTAGTTTTAAATAATATATTAAATACTAAGTTATAAAATAAGATAGTTTAAAAGTAAGTAAAAAAAAGAATAAATATTTAACCCTTTTTAATATTAGCTATATTAAAGGCTTTTACTTTACTTAATATTCTTATAGATTTAAGTTATAACTATTATAGAGCTATCTAAAAGGGTATAGCTAAATAATTAAGCCTTTAACTTATACCCTTACTTACTAAATAAAATATTTAACTAATAGTAAAAAAAGGCTTTAAATTTATAGTCTCTTATATAATATAAATAAGTATTAATATTAATAGTTAGTCTTTTTTAGTATTATTTTATATTATCCTCTTACTAGCTTACTCTATTATTTTAGGCTTTTTATAGTTAAAATAATATAACTTAGTCTTAAATATAAATATAAGCTATATATACCCCTAATTAATTTTAAACTAGTAAATATATATATTAGATAAAAGGTTAAAAGTATAAGAATACTCTTTCCTTAATAAATATTAGCTCTATAAGGTATTAAAATATAAATATATAAAAACTAGCTAGGAAGTTCTAGTACTTATAATAAGTATCTTTAAATTAACTCTTTACTATAAAAGTCCTTATCTTTTAAAAAATAACTTCTAACTTAATATAAAAAATATACTAATCTATTTTTAAAAGATATTATATTAAGCCTCTTACTAAATTAGCTAAGCTTTAATTATATAATTAATATTAAAAGAAAAGTTAATAAGATACTTAAATAACTCCTATATAAGCGCCTATATTAGATATTATATAAATAATTATTAAAGTTATATTAATAACTTATATCTTTACTTAATAAGAGTTAGATCTATATAAGTTCCTTACTAGCTATAATACCTATCTTACTTATTAAAAAACCTAATAGTAAATAGAGATTTTATATAGACTATAAGGCCCTTAATATAATTATAAAAGAAGACTAATATCCTTTCTTACTTATTAAAAAGACCTTATATTTACTCTTAATAATAAAATAGTTTATTAAATTAGATATCTAAATAGCTTTTTATTATCTATATATAACTTTTAGATTTAAAAAGTATATAGTATTTTATACTTACTTTAGCCTTTTTAAGTAGCTTATATATCTATTTAAGCTTATAGGTACTCTTATTAGTTTTTAATACTATATTAATTAGGCTTTAAGTAAGACCTTTAATAACTTTATATTTATATATTTAGATAATATAATTATTTATAGCTTAGATATACTTAAAGAATATAAAGAAAAAGTTAAGGTAGTACTAAATAAGCTAATAAAAGCTAGACTATTTCTAGATATTAATAAGTATAAATTCTTAGTTATAAAAGTTAAGTATTTAAGATTTATAGTAAAAGTAAAGAAATTATTTAAACTAGACTTAAAAAAGATTAAAGCTATATAATAATAAAAGGCCCTTATTAAAGTATATAAAGTATATAGCTTTTTTAACTTTATAAACTTTTATAAAGACTTTATTTTTAACTTCTTTTTACTTATTAAACCCTTAATATATTTTACTTATAAGGGTATCCTATTTATATAAGGAAGATAAAAGGATAACACTTTTAAGTAACTTAAATTCTTATTCTTATTTAATCTTTACCTTACCTTATAAAATTTTAACTAAAATATAATTATTAAAATAGATTATTTAAAAATAAAGCTTAATAGTTATCTATTATAGGTAGATAATAATAGTATTCTATACCTAATAGTATACTATTCTATTAAACTCTTACTAACTAAATATAATTATACTATCTATAATAAGAAACTCTTTATTATAATAGTATATCTAAAAGCTTAAAAGGCTAAGCTATAAGGATAAGAAAATATATTTATAATCCTTATTAACTATAAAAACCTTAAATACTTTACTAAACTATAAGTTATTTTTAAATAATAAGTATAATAGTTAGAATTCTTATCTTTATTTTAGTACTAATTATACTATTAGTTAAGCCCTTTTATAGCCTATCTTAACACCCTTAACTACCTTAAATAGTTTAAAGATAGCTTTAAATAACTCTTAATTAAGATCTTAAAGTTTATTAATATTATAGTAATTAAATCTAGTTATTTTTTATCCCCTTTTTTAAATAAAAGTTTAATAACTTTATAAAAGACTAGTTTAAAGGTAGATATATTTTATATAAAAAAAATAAAAGCTATTTAAAAAAGAGCTTACTTTTTTCTATTTAAAGTAAATTATAAAGAGTAAATAATAAACTATACTATTTTAGTATATAAAATACTCTAATTTTATAGTTATATATAGGTACTTAATTAAGAGCTCTTAATAACTATACTTATTAAATATATTTATATATTTAATATAGTAGTATACTTAAAGCGGAATAGTATATTTTAGATACTAATTTATAACTATTACTAGTTAAGATTATTATAAGATATAGTATATTATATTAAGAATTACTTTTATTATAGTATATATAAGTTAAAATAACTATACTAAGGCCTCTTATAGCTTATCTTAATTATAGATTAATATTAAAAGTAAATCTTAGTTAATTTTATAATAGATTTACTAAGTAAAGGACTAAAATAACTATATTTCCTTATAGTTATTATAAACTACTTATTAAAATATATCTAATTAGAAATTATAATATTAATAAGTATTAAAATATATATAGAATAATTCTTTTATATATAGTAGTATTTTTATAGTTTTTTAGACTAACTTATTAGTAACTATAAATTAGATTAGGTTAGTTAGTTTTAGAGAATATTATACTATCTATTAGGTATATTATAACTTTTATTTACTACTTACTATTTTTAAATAAATAATAGTATAAAATATACTGACTAAAAAGTATAAGTAGTCTTAAAAGTACTTATCTTTTACTTATAATATAACTAGTTATAATAACTTCTTATAGTATAATATATCTTTAATAATAAAGACTTAAGTATTATAGGTTTTAACTTAAACTTCCTCTTATATAGATATAATACTAAAATAGTCTAACTATACCTAAATAACTTATACTTATTAAATAAGACACTAATAGGCTATACTTAATAATTCTTATAATATTATAAGGATAGTAATAACCTAGTATAGTCTATTATTACCTATATATAATAATAGTAAAAAAAAGTGTCTAACTAAAGCTAGTATCTAATAGAAAAATTCTAAATTAGTAATTAGGTATAGCTATCTTTATATAATATTATAACTAACTATTCTAATAAAAAGCTTAACTAAGTCTACTTTAAATATTATATTATAGCTACTTTAAGTCTATTAATAGTAATATTAGACCTACCTAAAAGCCTTTATAAGATATTCTATATTAACTTAGTTAAATAGGTAGTAATAGACCCTTTATTATCCTAGATATAAAATAATTAGATACCTAAACTAATCTTAGTTAATAATAAACTAGGAGATAGTTAATACCTAGAATAGGTTATTAAGAAGGTTCTTTATACCTATAATACTAAAAGTTAGGGCGGAAAAAAGGAAGTCCTAATAAAATAGGTAGGCTTTTAAGACCTAATATAAGAGCTACTTAGTATCTTATAGAATACTTTAATATTAACTATATTTAAGGCCTATTAAGGTAAAACTAATAGATATAATAGTATATAATAAGTATATTATAATAAGCTATAATAAGTAAGTAAAATAAAATAATTAAAGGATATATAGGTATAAATAGTAAGAAATAATTAATATTATAATATTTTAGGGGGGGGGGGGGGGGGGGGGGGCTACTTTATAAACTTATAGCTTTATTAATACTATACTTTAGCCCTTTTACTATCTAATCTAAACTTATAATAGTAAAAACTAATATAAGAAAAAATAATTATAAATAATTCTTTAAACTTTAAGCTAGTTTATTTAGTATATATACTAACAGTAATATAAAAATTAATTACCTTAATAGGCACCTTAACTAAGAACTACTATTTTATTTCCTTTTTAGATAGGACCTTATCTAATTCCTTAAGGTGCTTATTAAGATCTATATCTTTAATATTATAAGTTTAGTTAAAATAGTAGTAGCTATATAAGTAGCTAGATAAATAGTAAGAGGAATAATAATAGTAATTAAAATAATAATAACTAAAATACCTATTAGAAGGTAATTAGGAATAAGACTTATAATAGTAATATAAAGAATAAAAGTTATATAAATTATACTTATACTAACTTAGAAGGTAATAAAAGGGTATTAATAAGAGTATAAGAGTAATTAGGTATATAAAGGTAGCTATTAATAATATATTTATATATATACTTTCCTTATTATAGTATATATTATACTTATCTTAAATATAAGTATAAAAGTATAAGGTTTCCTAAAAGTATAATTAGATTAATAGTAGTTTATAATAAGATAAACTATATTAAGGTAAAAGAGAAAAAGGGTTTTTAAGAATATATACTATAAGTATTTAGATATTTTAGTTAAGCTAATTAAAAGTGTTAATAGTACTAGTAATATTAGTTTAGTTAATATAGTTTCTATTTAAAGAACTAGTAGGGAGTACTACCTATAATAAGATAGTAATAACGCTCTTACTAGTACTAAAACTAAGATAATAGGGAGTAAAGGTATCTTAAATAAAGATAAGGTAAAGTATAGTAGTATTTAAGATATTATAATACTATTAGATAAGATATATTATAATAGACTATAAGATAGCCTTTTTAAAGCTCTTCTCTTTTAACTTACTTATAGTAAGAGTCTTTATAGTTTTACTAGAATTATAAATCTACTATATATTATAGATAAGATAGTATAAGATAGGGTTTATTATAAAAATAGTAAGAGCCTATTTATAGGTTTAATATCTACTATTATAAGATATATAGATATCTTTAGGCCCTAACTAGTAGTTAAGTATACTATTATTAGTAGTACCTTTAAGATAGGTTAAGTAAGGTATATTAAGTTTATTATTTAAGATAAATTTATTATTATTAAAGTTACCTTCTATAATAAAGCTAGTTAAGGAATATTAAAGGTAATAATATTTAATATTTAGGTTATAACTATTCTTACTAAAAAGAGAGGGAAAGGAAGGTATAATAGTAATAGATATATTATTAAGTCTAAAATAAAGATATAATAATATATAAAAAAAGTTATTAAGTTTAAAAGAGTATATAGTAGGATATAATAAGAATATTATTAAGGTAGAAAGGGAATAAAGTAATATAAGTATAATACTATAAAGAAATAAAATAGTTAATAAAAGGAAAAGAGAAAAATACTATTAGGTGTTATAATAAAGACCTTATTATTATAAATATTTCTTTTAAAAGGGTATAGTCTTTTTACTATATAGTTTACCTTTTTATAATTACTTTACTTTATTTATACTTAAAGTATCTAAATAATACTCTATATTATATAATAGTTTATAATAAAGGCCTAATTAGATATTTAAAAGAGTAAGTAAGGCCTAGTTATAACTATATAATTACTAACTACTACCTACTAACCCCTAGTTAATAGTAATATATAGCCCTACTAGAGTTATATTTTTCTATACTATACTTAGAGAGCTTAAGAATAATATATATATAAAAAAAAAGTTTTTATTAGTTAATAGGGGGGGATAGATAGGGGGGGTATATAAAGGTACTAGGCTTTAGCCTACTATTATAACTAAGATAGTATAGATTAAGTGTTAGCTAGCTAAGCTTAAAGTTAACTTTACTAAGACCTTAGCTAAACTCTATACTAACTTTATATAAAACCTAGACTACTATAAAACAGAAAAGGCTTACTATCTTCCTATTTCTTCTCTTTCTTCTCCTTAAGAGAGTTAATAATAATTATAACACCTATTTATAGACGCCCTAAGGCTAGTCTATAATAGTAATAAAGGTTTACTAGTATTATAGTGGGTATAATATAACCTATATCTTGGGGTGACCTAAAAGTGGGTGGCTAATATTAGTTACTACTAACTTAACTAAAATATATTATAATACTAATTTATAGTTTAAAATCTTTATAAAGTTAAGTAAAATATCTATTATAGCTTAATATAGTTAGTAATTAACTTTTTAAAGTATATATTTTTAATTATTATTTATTATTTCTACCTCTTATTTTACTCTTACTAGTTATTTTACTTTTTCTTATATTAAGTTTTTTTCTATTTACTATCTAACTATCTAACCTAACCCTAAACCGCCCTCTAATTTAAAGTTTTTATTTTTAATTTTTAATTTTTTAACTAAGTCTACTACTACTAGACTTAAGTGTAAGTATTAATCACCCTACTAATAACATTTTACTAGATACTACTTTCCACTAAGTGTATGTTTTCTTAGCTGGTAGTTTTATCTACAACTATTAGTTAGGGTCCGATGTGTAATGGTGCGGGGGTCACCCTTCTACGGTCGCTAAGAGCCGTTTTTCGGATCTAGAACATGCCATTGGTTCTGTCGCTGTGTATAGTAGTATTAGTTGAGTGACTGTGCGTCTTGCAACCCCTCCCCCGCACGGCCCTCGGGAACTCCAGGCCTCGGCTACCCCAGACTACCCCAGACTTCCCCGAACTCTCTACAAGGCGAGTGCACGCGCGGCCCCAGCGACCAGTTGTTAGCCCTTCTCAACGGGACCATTCGATCAGGTGAAGTCGCAACATGCAAGGTGAATTGGAGCTAACCCGAGTAAAAGCTGATTACAAGTCATACGATGGAAATTATGCAAGTGCAGCATGATTTGAAATTGCCGCTTTGACCGTCTATTTGCGGCCTCGCACATCGAGTCAAGTTTGTCAAATAGGACTATAAATCCGCGTTTGGTTTGCCCTTTTTTTTTAATATCCTAATATTACAAACCAACATTATGAAGCTCTCTTTGGTTTTTGTGCTTACCTTGACCCTTCAAGACGCCTTAGCGGCGTCTGTTCAGGCCCATACCCGCGACTCCATGGCTAGCAATGCGACTCAGTATGCTATGCCGTGGCTGGCCAGCTTCAGCAACAACAACAACAACAACAACAACAACAACAACAACAACAACAACAACAACAACAACAACAACAACAACAACAACAACAACAACAACAACAACAAGCTTAGTTTTTCGCACGCAACCGTCGATATGAACGGGGCAGAGCTCACTGGACGCTCGATTCTCGGCGTGGAGACCTTTAGTGGCATTCCATATGCAGCTCCCCCCATAGGCCAGCTTCGCTTCCGTCCCCCTCAAGATTTCAGTGGCTTCGCTGACAAGTTTGATGCTACGCGTCTTGCGCCTGCCTGTCCGCAGGTGTTTGTTGCTGCCGATGCTAAAGGTGCCATACTCAAAGTGCTCGACAGCTTTTTGGAGCTTCCCCTACCCATCTTGGCCGACATTACCAATGGTCAGGAGGACTGCCTTACCGTGACCATCCACCGACCTGCTGGCACTAAGCCTGGAGACAAGCTACCGGTGCTGTTTTGGATGTACGGTGGTGCTTTTCAGCTCGGAAGCTCAAACACATACGATGGATCTTCCCTCGTGACAGAATCCAAACTAGCGGGGACACCCGTCATCATCGTGGCAATCAATTACAGAGTGGCTGGCTTTGGTTTTCTAGGAGGCAAGGAGATTCTTGCAGATGGCAGTGCTAACATCGGCTCACTTGATCAGCGCAAGGCACTAGAGTGGGTTGCGGACAATATCGCGTATTTTGGGGGCGACCCAGACCGAGTCACCATCTGGGGCGAGTCTGCTGGCGCCTTCTCTGTCTTCAACCAGCTTATCATGTACAACGGCAACGCAACCTACAAGGGAAAGTCCTTGATAGCAGGTGGAATCATGAACTCGGGCTCCGTCTTACCCATGGAGCCGGTAGACTCGCGTTATCCGCAGGCCATCTATGATGACATTGTTATCCGATCGGGATGTACTGGAGCTCTTGATACTCTCAGCTGCCTACGCCAGGCACCTTACGACAAGGTCCTCACTGCTATTCGAGCACAAGGTGGAATTCTATCTTTCAACGACGCCACAATCCCTTGGTGGCCACGTCCCGATGGAACTGTTTTCCCCTACAGTCCCGAGGTAGCACTCTCCAAGGGACTCTTTCATAAAACCCCGGTCATAAACGGGATGCAGGAAGACGAGGGGGCCTTGTTCGGCCTGGTCCTTCCAGGTATCGACACGACCAAGAAACTAGTCGACTTTTTCAGCTCGAACATCTTCCGAACTGCGCCACGAGAGCTGGTCCAGCAATTAGCGAATCAGTTTTCCGAGGACCCTGCCGAGGGCTGTCCATATCGCACTGGTCAGCTGAATCAACTTCATGCTCAATCTAAGCGTGTTTCTTCCTTGTTCGGAGAAATGCTCATTGGGACGCAACGTCGTGTCACGCTGCAAGCACTTCGAAAAGTTGCACCTGATGTCCCGGCTTGGTCTTACATCTCTTCCTACTACCATTTGATACCCTACCTTGGAACCTGTCACGCTACAGACATAATTCAGACCTTCTATGGACTTCCAATAGACGATGCTTCTCTTGCAACGCGACAATACTATTTCAACTTTGTTACCAATCAGGATCCCAACAAGGGCCATACCATGAGCGTCAAGTGGCCACAATGGGACGGAGGCAATTCCATCATGCAATTCGATACACTTTCTCACAGTGTCATCAAGGATGACTTTAGAACGCACCTTTCTGATTATCTAGGCAGCGAATGGGGATCTTTCAAGCTTTAGCCTACTGTACTTGAGCTTTACAAAACAATACTAAACTGAGCTGTGTTGTGCCCAGGATGTCCAACCACTCGATTCCATCAATTCTATATCATTGAATTGTTTTAAAGGAGTTCTCAGCATGTCACTCGTAAAGATGAACCACCTTGAGCCGAAATTAGGTCGTTGGACGTTAAGTTGAAAGGTTGAATGACGGCTCACGTGACAACGATTTATGTAGGCTACTCCAAGTCGTCCTCTTCTCTATTATGATGCTATCACCAACCTCTCCCGAACGCGTCTGCCTTCCATTACTGGTTGGCTGCTAGCGTACAAAGACGCAATACTGAAACCGCCGCGACTCCTTGGATTGCTTCGAGGCTTTATCCATGCTAGGCTGTGCTTCCCCCTCCTTTTAAGGGTTACTTTGTCTCGCAAGCAAAGGGCGACAAAGGGTGGCTGAAGGTCAAGCTTGTGGTCCACCCACAGTCTATGAGGAAGATTATCAATGTCGACAAATTCCAGCAGGGCTTCACAGTCAGCCGAATTCGACTGACTGATCGAATAGCTGGCTGTGCATAGACCATTAAAGATGGCGCTTTTGTCGCATAGTGCATTCCGTTAACATGGGGCTTCTAGACTGTTTGAAAGTTATAAGCTCTAATCTCCAGATAGATTGACTTAGAGTGTACGTTAAACTCAGTATCAACCAGGCTAATATTAAGTTTTACCTGAGCCACCCCGACGCCCGAGTTGACAGCATTTTGCAACGTCTAGGCGCATACATGTATCCACCCAAGTTCTGCTAGATGAAGCTGGCACCTAGCTCGCGCGAGATATTAAATTAGTGCCTTTACGGCCTATAATGCTCGATCTTTAATTTTTACATAAAGTGTAGCGTTATAGAGCCCTTTCTTGTTTTCTCGTACAACCACTCACTACCTGCACGCCTTCCCCTGTACGTACTTACCCACCACACCACTACGACCACCACGATTCCATAGCCACATAGAAATCGGCTTCATATTATTCCAGTCGTAATCACATAACTGATTAGTTTTGGTACCCTAGAGTAAACGAGGAGCACGAGAACTAAGCTGACAGCTATAGCTCTACTCTTGAACTCAGCGAGGTGAGCCACTTTCGCGCCGATATTGGCTGCGAGCAGAAAAGGGAGGTGCCACTAAGGCCTGGTAGTATGCCATACACGGCAGGCGCCGATGCAGAGAAGAATTATGGAACGTAACGTCATGGCTGCGCCTGCGCATGAATGTTGACCAATGGTTTTATTATATCGACGTGAAGATATACACTACGTACAAAAGTAGCATTATCCGAAGGTAACAATGACAAACTATGCTGACAGTCAACAGCAAATCCATCATTTAGACTATCAATGACGTACTATCATTAAAGATTTTATCCACCTCTTTAGTGATATTTTAGTGTATATATATCTCACGTAAAGTAGATGAGTAGCGCTCGTTTTCTGTTTTCTTTTAATATTTGTGTCAATTCTTTACTAGCTTCAAGCTTGCGAGAAATACTAAAAATCCGTAAGACAGACTTTACGCTATTTCACTTCATTTTAACAATCTGTCTAACATTGTATTACAGCAGGAATCTACAATAATGATTCCTAAAACTCTTTATCTATCGTCTATTTTCATTTTTAGATGTTTAGCCGATGTCCCTCACGGAGATAGACTCATATGGACAGTGAACACCGGGGATGCCTGCAAAGGAGAAGGTGTGGTTGCCAAGATCAGCGACTACGTTGAGCCGAAATCAGACGGGCCCTGCCATAATTTCGATGGTGGTTTTAAGGGGGCTGCGATTCTCCAGAATACGGAAAAATGCGACGTTCATGTATATAAGAAGCGTGATTGCGACAGCGCCGAGGGCAACGGCATCTACATTGACCAAGATTGCGGAGCAACGTGCGCGGACGACTGTCCATGGTATTCGGCCAAGGTTCACTGTTACTCGGGCACAGATCTATAGATCAAGGATGAGATATCCATAGTTTGCACAAGGTCAATGCCGTACGTGTTAAGACCGTTCTGGTGAGTTTCACCAAATACCAGGTACGGCCGACGGCTGTCTCAAGGTTGGAAAAGTCGTCATCGTGGGGCGGGATGCTCCATTGGCCGGGGGGCGCGGCGTTGCCGGACTGGCCAAGCTCCGGTTCACTTGGTTGCCACCACACATACGTGTCACGTGTCCAACAGCAGTGTTTTTGTCTAGAGTAGTGATGGGAGATATGTTGTTACTCTGTATGTTGTTGAGGAGTATACAGAAGGCCCCCAATCGTTGGCTTGTACTCTTGTTGGATAACTCTGCCTCTGTTGGAGAGACAAGCAGACCTGACGTAATTGCTAGTTGTCATAAAATCATGGATATCAGAGTTCGGAAGGCTGGGCAGCCGCCCTGACCTCGCCAGGTGGCTAAGTGGTTGCATGTTGGTAAAAAAATAACTGTTAGGTATTGTTGGGCGCAAACCCAGCTTGAGGTTTGAGGTCATACTCTCTGTCTTTTAAGTTAGCCGTGCGCTGTAACAGCTAAGTTGGGCGGTATTAGCGCTTATTTACAGGCCCGCGGGCGTATTAATCAGCGGGACGACCTGGAAACGCCCACTAACACAAGTCATTCTTAGCTGTTATAGCGCACGCTAATTTCAACAGAGAGTGTGACCTTAAGCTGGTTTTGCACATAGAAATATCGTTCGCCTCTGAGTCTCTTTCGTTCGTTATTTAACCTCGTGGACTTTATCACCGAGTGTCTGGTACTGCCCCTTGCTGCGCCCTTGCTGTGTCGCTGTATTTGCTTGTTTCTTAGCTGCTTGTGACAATTTGATCTTGCCCGGTGACATAACTAAGGTAGTAACTTAGCTAAGTATTATTAGAACACCACCTGGAAAAAGAAGAAAACACACGAGGAGATGTTTTTTTTTTAGCTAATAATAGTAATATCTAGTAAGCTACTAAATATCTTCAATTAAATATTAAAATGACAGACTTTGCGGATACCGCTATTAGTGTTCCCGGTGAAGGCCTTAATATTCAGCAATATAAACGCCTGACTATTAGTGTAGAGCTTACTTCGGAGCTAGAGCTGCTACTGTTTCTAGACGAACCTACCTAAGGGCTTTTTTTAAGGGCTTAATACGTAAACGCTATGGGCTATTCTTGATCTTCTTGAAAAGTTGAAGAAAAATGGCCAGGCCATCTTGTGCACTATTCATCAGCTCTGCTATGCTGTTCTAGCGCTTTGATCGCCTACTTCTTCTTTAGAGCGGCAGTTAAACTGTATATTATAGAGACGTGTGCCATGACTCGCAGACCGTTATCGATTATTTTGCTCGTAACAGAGGGCTAGCTTAAACTCCAGGCACGAATCCAGCCGAGTGGATGCTGGAAGTGATCAATACTACCCCTGGATCTCAGTTAACCACCGATTGCTCTGGTGGTTAGCGTAGTTCTGCGGAATGCGAGCGCGTCTAAGAACATGTTGCGCAATTAAAGTGTGAACAATATCAGCGGATTAATACTCGATAGGGTAAACTGAAGCTAAATCCGGAGTATAGACTACTTTGTTACGAATTTGCTGTCTTATTCGTCTAGTAGCTTCAAGAAGTCCAGCTTCGAGTTTTTCAACAAATTTAGAGGTCTCTTACTTACATCTACTCTAAAATAGCTCTCTGCGTAGCTTCGGCTCTCTTCTTCCTCAGGTTCTCCTTATACTAAACACCAAATACGATCTAAGGTCTTCAGAACTAGATGTTCTCTATCTTTATACTTCTAACACTCTTCAGACAGTTCTTTTAGCAAATCATACCACACTTTATCGCTTAGCGTAACTTATACGAGGCCCGTCCATTAAAAACCTTATCTTAGCGAGCCTTTATGCTATCTAATATTGTGTTAAGCTGCTGTGGAATACGCTCGTGTCCTTCCTCCTCTTCGCGTGTTAGTATTTTCCTATTGGCCTCTATTATAACGCCGAACCTACTAACTCTATCACACTCCGTGAGGCCGAAATGTGGCTCTTTATCTGGACTTTTCTGCTCTTCTCGTCTGCCTTTGCACATTTTATAATTACGGCCTTTAAGTTAGCTAAGAACGCTAGTAATACAGGTAATATGCTTTTCTGCTCTATCTTTTATTTTATAGCGGCCTTATATCCCCTGCCTAGTTTACGCGCTCTAGGATCTTTATGTACTGCGCCTTATCATTCACCTATCTCGTTAGCGCTATATATCTGCTGGTATCGCCAACACTAAGGTTAATTACGCGCCTAGTAACTTCTTGCATTTTAATCCGCTTAATAGCACCTGCGATGAATATTTAAGACCTAATATGGCTAATATGGGGGGTTATATGAAAGACAGCACCACGGTCGAGGCCTCAGACTTCTACCTAATTAGCGATACCAATGCTTTTCTTAGTTCTGTCTCGTCTAACTACTCAAACATCTGGCGGAATTTTGGTATCATATGGGTATTCATTATATCCAGCGTTTTTACTGCGTGTGGCTAATACTAGCAGGTACGTGTCCTAAAAGCCCAGAAGAGCAAAATAAAGTAGTGACTAGCACTAGGAAATTAGAGTATAATAGGGACTGATCAGCCCTTATTGTACCTATAGCTTCCTCATCTCTCCACTATATAGTTAGTTATTTCTTCTTTAAATTAAAATAATTATATCAAATCTCTAATTCCCTTCTTAATTTAATTAGGCAGCTAAGCTCGCATCCACTACACTCCATCAGTTTTGCAACATGATTGAATTGCGTTGACGGATTACTCAGCATGTCATGAACAATTCCCCCCCGATAAGGTGCGTGTGGCATGTGCCGTCGGCCTCCGGCTGCGGCGGGCTGCGGCCGCGGCGGCGTGTAGGGCTCGCCGGCCGAGCAGCACACGTAGCCGCCGGGCTGAAGGTCGTTGCAGAAGCGCGCGCCGGGTTTGTGCTTCTGCACCACCTCTAGCGAGATGCCACAGCGCTCGTCGATAGCGACGCACGAGTCCGGGTCGAGGACGCGCTCGTACTTGCACGTCTCACGCTTCCAAAGGCGCGAGACCAGACGCGCCACGGTGGTGGCGGTTCTGTAGTTTGTTCTGTTATTGTACAGACCACCGGCTGTCAACGTGGCATTGCTCACGCCGATGCGAATGATTTGCGTCGGCAGCAGGGTGATGCCTGCGCCGGCGCGACGCTTGTCCGCGCTGCATTCTCTGTTGCGCGAGCCGAGGACTGTCTTTCGGACCGCGGCCAGGTCGCCCGACGCATCGACGACGACGCCAGCCACCTGGTCCGCAAGGTCGGCCTCGTCGCAGAGCTGCGACGACGCGCTCACCCGGCAGCTCGCTGTGGCCGTCGAGAGCCGACCGCAACGACGCCAGCAGGGCCGTCAAGGTGGACTTATATTAAGATAGGTAATATTAAAAACTAGATAGAGTGTAAAACTTACTTATTTATATGGCTTATTTATTATTCATATTATTTATAAATTTAATTAGTAAATAGTATATGCCTATATAATATCCTTTTAACTAGTAAATATTAGTTATATAAACATAATTTCTAGTATATTTTTACTCTTATTGTCCTTTTACTAAATACTAAATAATCCTAGCCTAGTAATATATTAACTTCTCTAGAACGCTTCTTCTATAAACTGCCTAATATTCCTTAGAAACAGACTGCAAATAATACAAGCGCTTCCAAACGCAATTGAAATCCAGTACGGCCATCTATATGCGATCACAAAGGTTTCCATAGTACTATCGATAATCGTCTGGAATGCAGTATCCCTGTGAGAGATGGTAGGACTCGTGGCTATCAGCTCATGAAGCTTTTCGTATTCGGCGTTCGAGCCAAGGCTGATAGCTGCGATAAGTTCGAAGAAGTCAAGTGTTATCTTCGCATTAGCCACTCGCGGAGCAGCAACCGTATTTGCAAGCTCATAGTATTTGTGAAAAAAGACGTTGTAAAACGCAGCAAATCCAACTGCACCACCGATATAGCGAATGGACAAGGTAATGGCGGTGATGGTCCCAATGAGATCGGTAGGGCATGTTACCTGCGCAATCAGAGAACAGGGAATGATGACGGCACCAACACCAACTGATGCCAGGGTAATAATTGCGTATACGGTCGGATTCAGGTTGTCAGTGCGGGCGACAGACATTGCACCAACAAAGGCTGTCATGAACACGCACCAGACAATCATGAGAACACGAATACGGCCCTTGGTAAGGCGAATGAGGCCAAGATTCAGTAGGGAACCAAAGATGATGCCGAATCCGATCGGCAGAGTGCGAATACCAATCTGTACCGCATCATTGCCGTAGACATTGTAGACTTGTGTAGGCCAGAAGAGCAAAAGGACGAAGAAATTACCTCCACTGAAGAAAGTAACCAGCAAGATGGCAATCATAGTCTGCTTGTCCCGAGAGAAGATGCGGGGCGGAATCATAGGGCACTTTGCAAATCTGGTTTCGTACACGAAGAAGGCGGCGATGAAAGCAGAGCCCAGCAGAAACGTGACGAGAACCTCCACGCTTACCCATGAATACTGGTTCCCGGGGTCAGTCCAACCATCACACAGAGACCGGCCAAACAACAACTAAAACATACCTCACGAGCACCCCACTGCATCCCCATCATGAACAGGACGACTCCTGCCGTACTCAAGAAACCGCCAATGAAGTCGACTTCGCCAAGGATTTCTCTAGCCGATCGCTTCGTACGAGTTGGCTCCTTGTAAAAGCACAGGACAAGAACAAGGCCGATAAGATTCCATCCGCCAACCAAGTAGCCATTATACCTCCAATTTGAATACTTGGTGATGAGCTGAGCCCACAGTGGCGATGGACAGAATGGCAGAATGGTGAAGACGACTCCTCCGACGTACATTGCTCGCTTGCGGACAGGTACCAACTCCGAAGTGCCCGCGAGAGCAATCAGCTCGTTGAGACCTGCACCCAGTCCTGCAATGACCATGCCAGCTTGTACAAAGTAAGCAGATGTTCCAGTATCAGCACAACCGAGTAACATACCAATAGCAGTATTGATTGTATGAGCTGTCGAAACTACCACTGGGGCAATAAGCAGCATCACTTGACCAAACGCTGCGACCCATTTGCGACCAAAGAGATCCGATAGAGCGCCGACAAAGGGGCAAAGAGCAGCATTAGGAATGAGGTAGCCGATGACCATCCAGACCCAGCGGCCGTTGGTCGAGCCTCCGATGTCTCCATAGATATCAGGCAACACGCTGCCATAAATATACAGCGGGATTTGGGATCCAACCCACAAGAAAGACAAGGCAACGAGCGATGTAAATAGACGGAGGTTCATCTTTAGGAATTAGATGCCAGTGAACGCAAAGATGGAAGTTTTGGAGGATGGAGCGACAGGAGACATACATGTTCATGAACGCCGGATTCTATGACATGAGTAGCGTGGGCTTCGTTGGCTTCTTTGTGCTCGACTGCCTCAGCGCTGCCGTTGGCCATTGGAAAACGGCCTTGGTCGTCCACGTCGTTGCTTTGGGTCTTTTCTGAGGTCATGGTGCGCGACGGTAGGTCTTTCTTGACGTAGCGAGTAGTAAAGCTGACGTGCAGGCTAGCGAGTGAAACTGACTTTAAGTACAAGGAATTGGCTAAGGTAAGCGGAGGCAACAATTGAGAACAATGCGCCTCGGCATCGTAACGCTCATATGCTCCCGCCCAGACAAAATGGCGGGCTTGGCACCATAATTATCTAGTCCGCACTGAAACGGACAAGACATTGGCGACCACAGTGGAGCGATCCACAGAAGCTGCCATCAAGAAGGGAAAGCTCTGGGGATTAAAGGTGCAATGATTCAAGACAGGATACATGCGCCCCGCATTCTCTAATTGCTTCGCGTGCAAGCCAAGAAATTACCGCGGCCAGCCCCACACGCGTAGCGCAGATCTTGGAAACCGAGGCTCTTTTCGCGCCATATGTACCTCTAGCATGGATCTTTATTATATGGCCATTGCTGCGGAGGAAATGTTTCTATGTCGCTTCGCTCTCATCCTGTCTTTCTGCAGAGTTAACAGCATTGCAACAAACATGGCGAAACTCCTCATCTTATTGACGCTCATCTCGACTGTCATTGCTGGTTCCAGTGATGCTTTTAACTTGGCCGGCGAGCAACTGACTCGCATCGCATCACTGGCGAATAACCTGACGGATGCCATCAACTACTGGGACGGCACCAACCTGCAAACGGCGCTAAGCAACATTCATGTGCCTTCAGGCAGCCTTGTGGAGTTTATAGGCAATTCCTCCGACCTCCTTGGGCAACAGCACGCAACTTTTGACACCACTCAGTCCTTCAAGATTGGAACTCCTGCCCAGAAGCTCGCCTACGCGGTCAATGCATCCATTGCCACTCTGATACGTCGGAAGGGTGACTTCGACGCCTCGAAACTCGGTCTGATCGTCATCGGAGATCTCCAAAGCCTTCTTGCTGCGTCAGAAAACTTTTCCCAAATTTTGACAAAGCTCGTACCGGAAACACTACAGCCGGTAGCCGTGAATCTAGCAGCGCAAAACATCGACTCGCTGCAGCAGGGATTAGACTGCTTCAACGGTACGGCTTCCGCCTGCATCGGAACAATCGTGGACCCGAATCGGACCATGGAACTAGCTATTCGCTATAACGCCATGAAGCCAGATGGCTCCCCGTTTGTGTCGGAGTGAGTCCTGAATAATGCTGCGTTGCCGCCGGGTGTGGTGGACATGCTAGGCTTCTTCACCTCGGCTGTAGGCGGAACAAGCTATTGGGAGTTTGTTAGGGACTGCGGCTGGCACGAAGAAGGTGAAGGGATAGATAGTGACGAATACGCTGTATAATATCTGTTGGGGCACGATAGTAACTTTGTTTATGACTGGGGAGGAACCTCTTCCTCCCCAGTTCTTCCAGCCAGCTTCTCGCACTTAAGTAGCCGTTCTCTAGCGGTGACAGATTTGGTCGGAATGAGCATACATTTGCACGTAGTCATATCTGGTGATCTAGGAGGCTGCATCCATGTTGTCACCGCCGATGTGACGAACGCGCCCAGGTTGCTTTAGGGTGTTGTGTGTGTATCGTCTAGAACGATGGTTGGCGTAGCTGGGATGGCTAGAGCTCACGAGCATTTACAAGAGCTTCGAACTATTGATGTGTGCCCGCGATACCGTGTTATTTTAACTCACACATCAACATAATTGCATTTCTCCAGTCTCATTTTACACAGTTGAGAGAATACATGTTCCTACTAACAGCGTTTTTAGTTAGGGTTATAAAGTTAATAATTTCTAGAATAATAATAGTAAGCCTAGGAATTAGCGTAGGAGCCTATTAGTTATAACTATATATACTAATATAGTTAATAAGCGAGCGAGCTAGATAAGCGAGTAAGCTACTATACCGTATTTTACTAACTTCTATCTTAGTATATATATTATTTAATAATAACTAATAGAAAATATATTAAAAGAAGTAAGAATTATTCTTACCTTTAAAGCTATTAAATAAAAAATTAAATTAAGTTATAAATAAGCTACTTTAATCTATAATATTATATATTTAATTATAACATTATAAGTATAATATACTATATTACTAATTATATATTTTAACTTTTATTTTATAATAACTATAAGTTTATATTTTATATTTTATTTAACTATTTATATTTATTTACTCTTTTAAATCTTTTATATTTTATATAAAAAGAGATCTTTTAGTTTATAGCTTTATTTTTTTAGCCTATTAGTACTTATTAATTAGTTTATTTATAATTTTAAAGCTTTATATTTAAGTATATAAAAATATAACTTTATATATAATAGCTATTATATCTTTTTTAAAACTATTAAGTATATTAAGACTTTTAGTTAAAAAGCTATTTAAGTAATTAATAATTAATTTATTTTAAAATTAGAAACTATAAAACTACTTTATTTATTATACTTAATATCTAAAAGACTTAAAATTTAACTAATTTTAAATATAAATTTTAAAGACTTAATATTATAAACTTAAGTTTTAAGGTAAAAATAACTTTTTTAGAATTAAAAGGGGTAATTTTAGTATTTTAAAAACTATTTTAAAAATTTTCTTTTATAATAGACTTATTAAAAGTATTAAAAAATATAAAAAAGAAGTCTTTTTTAATAATATATATAATATTAGCTTTTATAAGATTCTTAATTTATTATTTATAAGTTTTTTTTAGTAAACTAAAATAGCTAATATTTAAAAGTTAGAGTATATAAGAAAAATATATAAATATATAAAAAGTAATAATATTCTTCTTTTAGTAGAAAAACTTAAAAATAGTTAAATAGTAACTTTTATAACTATTTAAAATTAAAAGGTAATAACTATCTTTTTTTTAATCTTTTATATATTTATTAAAATACTTAATTTAATTTATACTAATTTTATTTATTATTTAACTATTTAAACTTATATTAATATATTAATCTAAAAGTAGGTATTTATTTTTATATTAAAGTATAAAGTATTTTTAGTCTTTTATTATTATATATAATAGTACTATTAAATTTTAAAAATTTACTATTTAAATTATAATAACTTATTCTTTATTATTAAACTATACTATTTTTACTTTTCTAACTTAATTAGAGCTTATAATAATTATTCTTATTATAATATAGCCTATTAGAAACCTAGTCTTATTAAAGTTATAAATATTAAACTTTATAATACTATATTTTATAATTATATTCTCTAAAAGTATAAACTAATTATAAATAATAGTTAGATTTTTATATTTAGCTTTTTAATAATTATATCTTTATTAAAAATATATAATAAGTTTTAGTTATTATTATATAAGGTTTTTTATTTAATATACTCTAATATATTTACTATTATATTTAACTAGTAGTTAGTTTATTATATCTTTTATATTTATATACTAAAAGGGAAAGCCTTATAAATCTAGCTAAAGAATATATTTTATTATAACTCTTTTTTTTAAATTAATAAGCTTTTTTAAGTTAATAGTATAATTATATTATAAAGTTTAGCTATTATATTAGTATTAGATAGTTATTATAAGGATATTATAAATTTTTATTATTTTATAAATACTTAATTTAGATAACTTTTTAATAGTAGATAAGATAAGAATTATATTACCTTTTATAAAAGTATTATCTATAAGTTATTATTAAGTAATTATAATATAAAGATAAAAGTTAGTATTTTATAGTAGAGGTATACTATTTACTTATTTACGCCACTTATTTATTAACTATATTATAATATATATACTTATATTATAAATATAATAACTTATAAAGAGGATTCTAATTAGTTTTAAGTGTTTTTTAATATTATAGTTAAATTATTAATAGTTAAAAGGTAAAAAGTTAAGTAAAGTAGCTTACTTACTTATCTAGCCCGTTTATTTATTAATTATATTATAATTTATTAAATTAACTTATTATATACCTTATATTATAATCTATTAAAGCTATATAGTTTAATATATAGAATAAATATTTTATTATATAATTATAGATAATATTATATTTTACTTTAATATTTTATTAGTTAGTAAGATTTTCTAGACTTCTTAAATAATATCTTTTTATTTACTTACTAGTATAAATAGGTATTATTTATATAAATATATATATAATTTATCTAAATATATATATAATTTATCTAAATATATATATAATTTATCTAAAATAACTAACTATTAGTACTTATAATAAAATGTAAATAAAAACTCTAAATTATATAGAAATAGCTTTATATTAGGTTAGATAATATTAAGCTACTTAGCTTCAAATATATAAACTAAGAGTATTAATACTAAGCTTCCTTTACTTCCTAGCTACACCTAACTACTCTAGTAGGTCCTACTATTTACTTAAATAAGCTTTTATTAGTAAACTTTAGTTGCCTATTTAGTATATAAATAATATTATCTAATTCTACTATAATTTCTATACTATATACTATAACCTTATTACTACATTATATCCTTTTTCTTTACTACCCTTTATAGTAAAAACCCTTTTAACTAGATCTATACCCCTTTTTTAACTATATCTACTTACCCTATTTTTATAGGTCTTAATTTCTAGTGCACTTTTAAACTACTTGTAGTACACGTGGTTGTCGTGTTGGTGATAGGCGACCTCTGTCCTCCAGGTCGAAGCTAAAGCATACTTACATTATTGAGAAAGGAAAATTGAAACAATTAACTAAAAGAACAAGACGCTATCAACCAAATCGATGAGAAAGCTTCCGATCAACTAGTTCCCGCGCCCCTTGTTTCACTCGCTAGAAGTACGCCATTTTGAAGCGATGGTCAACCGCTGACACAGTGTCCGCAGGTGCACGCTTCGACCAGCACAAATAAGAGCGCGAACAGACTGGCAAGGTTACCGGCCTTGCATAATTGGGACATTTCGGTCATCGTTCTCGGCCACATGGTAGACTTAATCCAGCCTTAAATTCCCTGTTATTATTACCAGTGAGGCCCCTAAACATAGGCGACCGACAAAATAAAATAAGCCATCAAAGCCTTGCTGCACTGGGTAGCCGGATCTCTAGGAGTTGCAGCCTTTGATATGGAGATCTTTGTAGTACTCGCCATTGCGAAACTCATCCGCGCTTGCCCTCAATTCTGCAAGGCCGTCTTCCTCGGGCAGCACGACAGCGTCACTTGAAGGTTTTGTATATAGTCTAAACTTGTCCCAAGAATTCTCCACGTCCATCGTGTCTCGAAACTTTATCAGTGCGCCGAAATCTCTGCACTGCTTCTTCACACCGAAATCCGGCCATGGAACGCGGCTTCCCTGTCGCCACACGTGCGTCACCACCTCGGTATCAGCGTGGCACATGATGTTCTGCAGAAGAATCGATGTGCAGTGGCTCAGATGTCTTTCGCGAAACGCCTCGGGCCGGAAGCCGTACGCCTTGCCCCAGTAATAGTCGTAGTTGATGATGAGGTTCTGCCGCAGCATATTCAGGCAGTGCACCTGGTGGAACACGTCCAACACCCCGAGATAGAGGTGTTCGGAGCCTGGAATATCCCATTCGGGGTTAAAACTGACCGCTGTGTGCGAATCTTTCCCGAGGCGGGCCAAATCAGACCGTGTGAGCCCGATAATCATATTGCGTGACACGTTGTGCCATGCTTCGTCGACTTCCTTGCTTGGAGGAGCTGCGGCGAAGGCCAACGCGTTCGAGCTTCTGGGAAACAAATTGGCTTGGATATTCTGCGTCTCTATAGACAGTTTCGTATAGTTTAGAACCGGGGCTAGTCCACATGTTAGCACGGTGGAGGCTTTCGGTCGCGCTTGTGATTACAGTAGTAATGTTCCTGCTCACTGATTGAGCTTCCACAGGATGCTTGCCGCCGTGTGAGTACCAAGGCCCACAATGCAATGTTCAAAATGGCAATAATGATATAGCCTGCGAAATTGGCTGAGAATCTTGGTACCAAGCCCTCAAATCGCCGCGTTGCTGTCGAGTTCGGCTCGTCAGGCTTGCTATACGCCGCTCGTAGAAGGAATATATCGCTCTCAGTGTCATCTGTAGAAAGCTGCCTGGTAATCATATTGGTGTGACGTTATTTTTGAGTATTCATAAACTGAAGAACAACACTCTTTCGCTGGTAATTAGTAGTATTAATCGTCGTCAAACGACTAGTTCCTGTACTCTGGCCTCGTGTTCTCTCGTTTCCGAAGCCTAATTCTGAAGACGTCCTCTGCTTTACGTACAAAATATGCGAGCGCAATAGGCAGATCCACTCTCTGCACAGAGTCCAAAGAGTCTTGCAAATACATGGCAGGTAGGTACTAATAGTCATACCTATACCGGCGAGTTTGTGGCTGCAAGCCAATCCTTCCGGGACGTAGAATTGCCTGCCCTCCTCGTTTAACTGGGATTGCCGAATACCCGAAATAGAGCGAAGCACTTTTGTTCAAAGAGTCGGACCGACCACCAGATACGGGCAAGAAATTCGACTGCACCACTGCATTGAATTGTAAGGCCCTAATGTGAGTTGGTCCACTAGTGCACGCCTCAACGCAGCCAAGAGCCTTGTCCGGACACTTAGAAACAGAAATTGGGCGACTAATGTAAACTGCAGTCTATAGGGAGCACGTGAGAACTAAGTTGGAGCGCTATATAAAAAAGGCATCCGCAGAAGCAAAAGATGAGAATACATACAGCCCCTCACCCGTAGTAACCACTCAATCACGGACATACACATCCTGCTTTCCTCATGCAATACACCGCAGTTTTCTCCGCCCTGCTTGGGCTTGCCCGAATTTCAGCTGCTTTGCCTGTCGGTAAGATTGAGTCCTGTGCAAAACTGACTCATGCTCAAACTTCAGCTCTTAAACTGACTTGCCAGATCCTGCCAACAGCAATGTCCAGCCGCGTGGCTGGCTTCTTATTGGTGGAGGCACTTGCGAACCGAAGTGCATTGAGATGGAAGAGTCCGCTGCCAAGGCTTGAATAGATCAGTAGAGAAGCTCTCGAGTTTAGAATATTTTCAGCATCTATTCACCAAGTTTTTCTGTATAATCATTTCTTTTGTGCAGCGCTGCATGCTACCATGGTTAGAAACAACGACAGCCAACGGCCGTGGAGTCTCCGTTAGTTATTGCAGACGCCACAATCCCGAACCAGTAGGTGAAAAGTAGCGCTGCGTCGACACAGCCTGGGAGCACAGCCATTGGACTGCCGCAATAGCCGTCCGACCCAATAAAGGAGCCTAGTATATGCAGTTAGATGCAGCCATCGCGCGAATGTTGCTTTTCCAATTAAGCCACTGACAGGATGGCTGACGCGCGATTTCGATAGTCTGCCCTCGCACGAAAATCCTACAAGCTTTAGCGCCCAACTCGTTCGTATAGTTATCGCTCCATCCATGGCCTTTCCAAGGGTCAACAGCCCCCTTCACAACGCTCTATCCTGTGCCCCTTAAAACACTGGTATTTTATACAATTTCCCGTTGAGAACGAAAGAGAAACAAATCGCAGATCTTCATTTTCCCTATCAACTTTTCACCATGAGCCAAGAAATTGACGCGTGTTGCAATAAGGTCATCCAGGCTGGCCTTATCCATGGCGCTATCTTTTGTGCAATTAATGCTGCTGGAGATTTTACATACAGCAGAGCCCTCGGTGAGCGGACTCTGTTGTCTGGTGAGAAAGTGACTCAGCGCACAGATGATGTTCTCTGCCTCGCCGCTGCCACTGGTCTCATCACTACCATTGCAGTATTGCAGTGCGTCGACGACGGCGCCCTCAGCCTGGCTGACGACATTCTCGATCTAGCCCCGGAGCTCGCTGGCAAGGAAGTCATCACTGGCCACTCAAAGTTCGCCGATGGCCAAAAGCCGATTATGGAGCTACGAAGAGGGCCTATCACACTCGAAATGCTTCTTACCCATAGCTCGGGTGTGGTGTTTGACGTACTAAACGAGCACATTGGCCGTTGGCGTCGCACCTTTGCACCGCAAGACCCGAACTCTCAGCTTACAGTGGAAGAAACGTATACTTACCCTCTTGGCTTCCAGCCTGAACAGGGCTGGATGTGGGGGCCTGGCATGGACTGGGCTGGTCGCATTGTGGAAAAGCTAACGAGCCGGACACTTGGTGATTTCGTGCAGGAGCGCATTTTTACGCCGTTGGGTTTTAAAGATGCAGAATTCTACCCTGTCCGACGCCAAGACCTACAGCAGAGACAGGTAGATTGCCACCCTGAAGATCCAGAGGGGTATGGGAAAGCAGCACTAGGCGGAGAAGGCAATAAGGGCACCAAGGGGGACTTCGGTAGCCAGGGTTTGTTTATGACGGCGCCGGATTTTGTCAAGGTGCTGCGCTCCCTGCTAGTAAACGACGAGAAGCTGCTGAAGCGAGCGACTGTGGACGACATGTTCAAAAACCACCTTAACACTAAATCCGCCTCGGAACTCGACAGAACGCTAGCCGGCCCATTAGGAGGCTTCTTCCGCCCAGATCCTGAGAGCGAGTCCAGGACTGGCCATGGCCTCGGAGGACTTGTGACGCTGGAGGATATTGAAAATGGATATGGCGCGGGAACTTTGGCTTGGCCGGGGGGCATGCCGGTTCTTTGGTTCATTGACCGCAAAAATGACCTATGTGGATTTGGTTCCGTGCAGGCCACTCTAGGCCCCGGCGGCACTTCAAGGGTGCCTAGTCTCAAGATTGCGTTTCGCAAGGGCGTCTATGCCGAATATGCTACTTGGAAAAAATCGAAGGAATGGGTATAAGTGTCCTTTTATTAAGGCTTAGAATCTATTAGAAGATATAATTAGACTAAAATATATCTCTATATATATACTTAACACACTATTATTAATACTATAATAGGATATACTAGATCCTATTAAGATTTTAGTGGCCCTATAAAAATAATAGGGGGTAGATCTTATTAAGAAGTTAGTTTAGACCTTAGGTACTATTAATAGGGAAGTGAGCCTATACACTATTAATAGGGAAGTGAGTCTCACTTTATATAGATTTTTAGTATAAGTGGGGTAAAAGGGTTAGGGTTTATAATATAAAGCTCTAATAATTATTAGGGACGAACTTTTTCTTTAAAATATAAAAATGATATATATAGGTAGAGTTAGGGTAGGCACCCCTACCTATTCTTATTAAATATAAAACTATATAAAATATAAACTAGAGTATAATCTAAGGTCTATATTTAGTATAAATATTAGTAATTAGCTAGAACCTAATAGGCTAAGCTATACTATATAAAGCTTCTCTATTATAAAAGATATAGTACTATATATATATATATAATATAGTTAATAAATAAATAGTATAAATAAGTAAGTAATATACCTCTATTAACCCCTTAACTTTTAATTATAAATAATTTAATTATAATATTAATAAATATTTAAAACTAATTAGAATTCTCTTCTTTACTAGTTTCTATATTTATAATATAAGTATATATATTATATCTAATCTAATTATATATATTATATTACTAACTATATATTTTAACTTTTACTTTATAATAACTATAAACTTATATTTTATATTTTATTTAATTATTTATATTTATTTACTTTTTTAAATCTCTTATATTTTTTATAAAAAGAGATCTTTAAGTTTATAGTCTTATTTTTTTAGCTTATTAATACTTATTAATTAACTTATTTATAACTTTAAGATTTTATACTTAAATATATAAAAATATAACTTTATATATAATAGTTATTATATCTTTTTTAAAACTATTAAATATATTAAGACTTTTAATTAAAAAGCTATTTAAGTAATTAATAATTTATCTTTTTAAAATTAAAAACTATAAAACTACTTTATTTATTATACTTAATATTTAAAAGACTTAAAATTTAACTAATTTTAAATATAAGTTTAAAAGACTTAATATTATAAACTTAAATTTTAAAATAAAAATAACTTTTTTTAGATTAAAAAAAGTAATTTTAGTATCTTAAAAACTATTTTAAATATTTTATTTTATAATAAACTTATTAAAAGTATTAAAAAATATAAAAAAAAAGTCTTTTTTAATAATATATATAATATTAGCTTTTATAAAATCTTTAATTTATTATTTATAAGCTTTTTTTAATAAACTAAAATAATTAATATCTAAAAGTTAGAATATATAAAAAGAATATATAAGTATATAAAAGGTAATAATATTTTCTTTTTAGTAAAAAAGCTTAAAAGTAATTAAATAATAACTTTTATAGCTATTTAAAATTAAAAAATAATAATTATTCTTTTTTTAATCTTTTATATATTTATTAAAATACTAAATTTAGTTTATACTAATTTAATTTATTATTTAACTATTTAAGTTTATATTAATATATTAATCTAAAAGTAAATATTTATTTTTATACTAAAATATAAAGTATTTTTAGCTTTTTATTATAATATATAATAATACTATTAAGTTTTAAGAATTTACTATTTAAATTATAATAATCTATTTTTTATTATTAGACTATATTATTTTTACTTTTCTAACCTAATTAAAGCTTATAATAACTATTTTTATTATAATAAAGCCTATTAAAAACCTAATTTTATTAAAGTTATAAATATTAGACTTTATAATATTATATTTTATAATTATAAATAATAGTTAAATCTTTATATTTAGCTTTTTAATAATTATATCTTTATTAAAAATATATAGTAAGTTTTAGTTATTATTATATAAGGTTTTTTATTTAATATACTTTAATATATTTACTATTATATTTAGCTAATAGTTAATTTATTATATCTTTTATATTTATATATTAAAAAAAAAGGCTTTATAAATTTAACTAAAAAATATATTTTCTTATAGCTCTTTTATTTAAATTAATAAGCTTTTTTAAGTTAATAATATAATTATATTATAAATTCTAACTATTATATTAGTATTAGATAATTATTATAAGGATATTATAAATCTTTATTACTTTATAAATACTTAATTTATATAATTTTTTAATAGTAGATAAGATAAGAATTATATTATCTTCTATAAAAGTGTTTTCTATAAGTTATTATTAAGTAATTATAATATAAAGATAGAAGTTAGTGTTTTATAGTAGAGGTATATTACTTACTTATCTATACCACTTATCTATTAACTATATTATAGATAATATAATATAATATCTTTAATTTAAAAGAGATAATAGAAAGGGGGAGAAGATAGTAGAGTAAAAAAAGAATAATATAAATAGTGAAGTAAAGGGTAAGGTATATTAAGTAATACTGCCTTCCTTTAAGATATTACTATTATAAAGTAACCCCCCTATTATAAAGTATACTAAATAGGCTCTTATCTTCTTATAAGAGTAAATATCTATCCTATTTTTATATTCCTAGATATTAGTATATTATAAGTAAGCTAGTAGGCTAGAGTAAAGAACTAGGAGAAGGAATTATACTAAGTGGCTTCTTTTATAATAATAACCACTATATACTAGTCTATAAGGCCTATAGTACCTACCTTATACTTATAGCTATAAGTATATACTATTACCTACACTAAGAACTATACTAGCTTTATAGTAATATCCTAAAAGCTACTATAAATATACTATTTAGCTATAAGCTATAAATAGTAATAAAACTATAATACTATAAGCTAAAAGTACTATATATACTAATTAGTAAGCTAATAATATATAATAACTAATATAGTTAATAAGTAAGTCACTTAGATAAGTAAGTCGCCTACTCTACCTAGTCTTTAATACCTTTTATTTTAGTACTTTTATTACTTAATAATAATTTATAGAAATCCCTTTAAAAAAGATAGATATTATTTTTACCCTTTAAGCTCTTAAAAAAGACTTAAAACTAAATTATAAAAAAGTTATATTAATTTATAATATACTTTAAATAACTATTTATAACTAATATAATAGTTAAGTTATATAATATAACTTTATATTTAATTTAAAGAAATTACTAATTTAAAAAAAAGAACTATAATAAAATATATTCTTTAATTAGATTTATAAAGACTTCCCTTTTAGTATATAAATATAAAATATATAATAAATTAATTACTTACTAAATATAATAATAAATATATTAAAGTATATTAAATAAAAAACTTTATATAATAATAACTAGAACTTATTATATATTTTAATAAAGATATAATTATTAAAGGACTAAATATAAAAATCTAACTATTATTTATAATTAGTTTATATTTTTAAAGAATATAATTATAAAATATAGTATTATAAAGTCTAATATTTATAACTTTAATAAAACTAGGTTTCTAATAGGCTTTATTATAATAAAAATAGTTATTATAAGCTCTAATTAAGTTAGAAAAGTAAAAATAATAGTCTAATAATAAAAAATAGATTATTATAATTTAAATAGTAAATTCTTAAAACTTAATAATACTATTATATATAATAATAAAAAGCTAAAAATACTTTATATTTTAATATAAAAATAAATACTTACTTTTAAATTAATATATTAATATAAGTTTAAGTAGTTAAATAATAAATAAAATAAGTATAAATTAAATTAAATATTTTAATAAATATATAAAAGATTAAAAAAAAAGTAGTTATTACTTTTTAATTTTAAATAACTATAAAAGTTACTATTTAACTACCTTTAAGTTTTTCTATTAAAAGAAGAATATTATTACTCTTTATATACTTATATAGTTTTCTTATATACTCTAACTTTTAGATATTAGCTATTTTAGTTTATTAAAAAGACTTATAAGTAATAAATTAAAGATCTTATTAAAGCTAGTATTATATATATTACTAAAAAAGACTTTTTTTTTATATTTTTTAATATTTTTAATAAGTCTATTATAAGAATAAATATTTAAAGTAGTTTTTAAAATACTAAAATTACCCTTTTTAATTCTAAAAAGGTTATTTTTACTTTAAAACTTAAGTTTATAATATTAAATCTTTTAAACTTATATCTAAAATTAGCTAGATTTTAGGTCTTTTAGATATTAAATATAATAAATAAAGTAGTTTTATAGTCTTTAATTAAAAGAAAAATTTATTAATTATCTAAATAACTCTCTAATTAAAAGTCTTAATATACTTAATAATTTAAGAAAAGATATAATAGCTATTATATATAAAGTTATATTTTTATATACTTAAATATAAAGCTTTAAAGCTATAAATAAGCTAATTAGTAAGTACTAATAGGCTAAAAAAATAAAGTTATAAACTAAAAGATCTTTTTTTATATAAAATATAAGAAATTTAAAAAGTAAATAAATATAAATAGTTAAGTAAAAGATAAAATATAAGCTTATAGTTATTATAAAGTAAAAGTTAAAATATATAATTAGTAATATAGTATATATAATTAAACTAATTATAATATGTATACTTATATTATAAATATAAAGGGTTAATAAAAAAGAGAATTCTAATTAATTTTAAATAATTTTTTATATTATAGTTAAGTTATTAATAGTTAAAAAGTAAATAGTTAGAGAATATAGGTAACTTGCTTATCTAGGCGACTTACTTATTAACTATATTAGTACTACTTATATAATATAAACTATAACTTCTATACTATTTAAGCGCTTACTATAAATATATATATAAGGGTACTAAAATATAAAAGAAAGGCTTAAAAGTATTAGTTTAGTCTATTTTAAGAGGACTATAAGTTATAAATATACTTTCTAGTAAAAGGGCTAATTAACTACTTTAAGGTCACTTAAGTGAATAAATAGCTATAAAAGGGTAAGGGCTTAGTAATAGTGTAGAAATAGGATATAAGCTCTAGGTATAGTATATTATTTAATAGACTAAAAAAAGATATTAATATAGTTAAGAGGGAGTTAGAGGAAAAAGGAGGTATTATAAAAGGTTTTAAAGGCTTATAAATAGAGTAAATCTTATAACTAAAAAAGTCTATATTTATAATATATTTAATAGGTCTTTATAATAAAGAGATTAAAAGATCTTATATAATATTATCTAAATAAGTATTAAATATATATAACTAAAAGGAGTTTATAGAGGATATATTATAAGATAAGGATAATTTAAATCTTATATAGATACTAGTAGTAATAGAAGGGATACTTTATAATATATATAAGTTTTATAATAATATATTACTAATATATAAGATAATATAAATATATATAAATATACTAAATTAGTTTTATAAAGACTTAAGTAAAAAGGCTAATAAGTTCTTTTATTTTAAAAATAAGTTAATACTTATTATATACTTTAAGTACTATAAGGAACTCTTTACTTTTTACTACTATATTATATATTAGGGCAGGCATTTTATATAAGAGTAACTAGGGTAGCTACTACTAGAAGATATTATTAAGGCATTTAGACTATAATAGTAGGCTATAAAAGGTGTTATTTAAGTCCTCTATTAATAGGTTTAAAGGAAAGAGATACCTCTTAAGGTGCCTATTAAGAGTGACTATAAACTAAGATATACCCTAAAGAGGCTATATATAGTAATTATCTACTATATAGTAAGTAGTGTCTTATTTTACTTACTAGTAGTAAGTTTCTATACTATACTAAGCTAGAAAGTCTATAAATTAAAGACTAGTAAGGTATATTTTAGTATAACTAAACTAAGAGTATAATATAAGATATAATATAAGTCTTAAAATTATAATAGCTACCTATTAGTACTTACTTAGTATATATAGCTAACTACTTTTAACTATATATACTTTAACTAATAAGATAATAAGGACTATATATTAGATAGACTTAAAGAGATAATAATAAAATTCTTCTAATAGTAGTAAGAGATATTATTTAGTTATATTTTTTAGTAGAGACTTTTACTTTTTACTATTAGTAAAGGTGTAGTAATTATAAAGTAGGTGTGTTAGTTACTTAATAGAGAAAGTATTATCTATAATAAGCTTAAACTCTATATAGATAAGGTCTTATAGTTTATTAAGTTAGAGTATTATTAAGCACACTCTTTACTATATAAAGAGCTACTATTTAGTACTATTAACCTATAAATAGTTAAGTCCTAAAGACTATATAATAACCTAGATTAAGAGAAGTTTAGAGTATCTTAGCTAAATAACTTATAGAATAGTAATCTACTATAAGGCTTATAAAAAGCCTTACTTTACTAGATCTAGGCTTATAATATATATAAGTAGATATTCTTTTAAAATAGGCTAGAAGGTAATATAATATTATACTTTAAGACTATAACTTTATATAAAGTATATATATAGTAATTCCTAAAAGGGATATAAAACTATATACTTATAAGTATTAAGTTAGCTATTTAAAACTTTAAGTATAGTTCTATTATATATTAGAATACTATATAGTAGTAGTACCTTTTTATATAAAAAAGGCTTATTATAGTCTATATTTAATACTATAAAAGTTAAAAGTAATAGGGCTACTATAAAGAGAATATCTACTTTCTACTTAAAGCTATAAATAATCTACTACTAATATTCCTAGCCTATATATAGCCTCTATAGTAGGTGTTCCTATAATAGTAAAGCTTATAGATACTTCTATTACTATTTCTTTAGTCTAAAATAGATAGTACTCTATAAAAGGATAATAAGCTATCCTACTATCTTTATAATACCTATACTTAAAGTTACTACTTAAGTAGTATCTATAGAAATAGGGCCCATTCCTACTTTTCGTCTAATTACTATACCTCCTATATCCTAGTTAATATTACGCCTATAATAGGGCCCGTTCCTACTAAATGTCCCCCTAATATATAAGACACGTCCTAAATCTCCTAAAATAGGGCTTATTCCTAAATTCTCTACAACTAGCTAATTATAGTATACTAATACCTAACTTAGGCCCCCTTATAAACACATACTAGGGAGTATAGTAGAGCGTATATAGGAGTTTACTTATATAAAATAACTGAAAAGTATATTACCTTTTTACTAATATATCTACTTTATATTAGCTATATTCTCTATTTAAATATAAGAATATATCTTTCTTAACTTACCTTTATTTTTATATCTAGTAGATATATTCGCCCTTATTAAAGAAGCCTATTACTAGTATAAGAACCTTATATATTTTACTCCCTACTTCCTAGGTATATAAGCTATTATAAGTAGATAATATATAATACCTTACCTTTTTTAGCCTCTTTTTTAATTAGCTAGAATAAGTAATTCTATATATCTAATATAGTTTTACCTTTAAGGCTAGTACTAATTATATATTATAATATCTTAATAAGAAGTATAGCTTTTTAAAAGAAGTAAGATAAGGTTTAAACTAGCTTATTAATACACTTTAACTCCTAGATCCTTACTAGCTACTACCTAGATAGGATAGTTCTCTACTATATCTATACTATCTTTATAAAAAGACACTACCTACTTATATTATTAATTCTACTTAATAAACTATTATAATACTAGATAATACACTTAATATATACACACTATACTACCCTTATATTATAACTATAAAAGCCTAATACTTTATAATAGGTAGTAGAATTTTAATATTTTTTCTCTTAATATAATATATTTTTAAAATACTATAATTAATTAATTATAAAGCCCTATATTTATAAGTAAGAATTACCCTTTTAAGTATTCTCCTTTAACTTATAATAATAACTTATTAGTAAGGCCTTTACTATAATATATAAAATATAAATTTAACTTATATAAAATAATTTAACCTAAATTAACTTAATTTTTAAAGATTATAATTAATTACTTAAAGACGCCTTTTATTATACTAATATTTAATATATAACCCTTATAAGAGTAATACCTTAATATTAGAGTATATAGAATATTTCTATAAGTTAGTATATAGCTTTACTTAGTATTTATATTCCTAGAATTATATTAGTAGATTAGCCGCCTTACTTACCTAATCTTAACCTAATTAAAAACTTATAAAAACTACTTAAAGAATAAATTTAAAAAAAAGATCTAGTATTAGCAAAGATATTTTTAAATAGTATATCTATAAAGAGATTAATTAGAGTATTAAAGGAGGTATAAGAGGAGTTTAAAGATAAGCTATTAGAAAAGCTTATTATATTAATAGTTTAGTGCCTTTAAGCTATTATTAATACTAAGAGTTAGTATATAAAGTATTAATTTTAATAGCGCTAAAATTATATAATTATAATTTTATATTTAAAATTTTAATTAATTTAGACTACTATTATATATATTATAATATACTATAAATTATATACTATTAGGAGTGACCTATTAAAAAAGCGGACCGAGCGGAACTTTTGCTGACCGACTGTACATTCTGCTATGGGCCCTATTCGCCGCGAAGCCCGCATTTTAAAGTCGTTGTTGTAGGGCCTCTAGCTGCAAATGGATTGTTTCGACGACCATGGCCTGAGTAGAATGAGTCTGCATCTGCCATACTGTCACATCCATCGGGGGATGCCAGTTCACAATCGCTGCCTAAATGCGGCGGCCGCCCCTGTTGAGGCGGCCCCGGACACCTCGCGCGCCTCGCTGGCCCAATTCCAGCGCTCTCCTCCACACGTTAATCTGTTGTAACATTAAAGTCCCGCCATGCTGGGCTGCTAAGGATAGCCTATTCTAAACTGTAGGTGCGGAGGCAGTTGGGAAAAGAAGGCCGGTGCTATACCATCGTCCGGCTTGCGTTACTCAACAGGACATGGCAGCTGTTTCAACATGTCCTTAGACTAATGGCCATCAAATTACTAGCGCACTCTTCACAGGCAGCTAAGGCGCTGCAAATAGCGCTGCATCGAGCTGTACGGCGCTACACCTCGAGCGCTGTAAATTGGCTTGAAGGACGCACAGCAGCAAGAACCAGAGAGCTGGGACCAGTACGGCAGCTGTACCGACAATGTACGGCAACATGGAGACTTAAAAGATCCTTTCACGTTGCTGGCTAGTCACCATGTCGTTATGGCTACTATAGAAAATTCACAGTTTTAATTAAATAACAATCGGATAGTTGGCCATTTTAGTTTATAGCGAAGCGCCGCCAGGCACCACACATTTTTGCTGGGTGAGCAAGTTGTTAAAGTTGGCCATTGTTCTGCCGTGATAGAAACATACACTCGCTTATAGAGCCGCTCAAATAGATCCGGATCGTCGCACCGGCGAGTGGCTTCAGCAAACGAGGGAATGGTCATTAATCTCTTTTGATCCTTGACAGCGTTGCGCGTCCTCTTGGGCGCAAGCTGCAGAGGCACATTGGGTAGACTAGTAGACTGCTAGCTTGTCAGCTGAACCTGGGTGGTGTAAATGCTTAGCTTTGGCGCGTCCGCTGAGGCTTCTGGTAGCAGACCCTGTAATTCAGGTCAACGGTCGAGGCCCTTCTAGGCCCCGGGCAGGGCCTATGGGTGAGGCTGCGTGCGACTCATGGCAGCAAACATTGTGGAGTTTGACTTATAGCGCGTCGTTGAAACCAGTTGAATGGCAAATTGTAAAGCATTCAACGTTGCTCACAAAAGCCTACGCTTGATTGCACTGCTTGTTGCTGCCTCCTGTCACTTACCAGCGGCGAGGAAGGCTAGACAAGAACTTGTTTTGTAGCTCAATCATCAACTCAATCCAGCCACAAAGAGCCCGAGCCAACTAGTGCTACCAGTAGTGCTCTGTGCTATTGCAAAAAAGGCTGAAGCCAACGAACAGGGGAGGCGGCCCGAAGCTGCCAGAATTAGTCCTGCGGGGCCAAGGCTGAAGGACGTGCAGCCAATCACGAAGCTCAATGGCGATGAAATCCCCGCGACACGTCCGACCTCGTGGTCCAGCGCGTGGCTGGCTGCGTCGACATCAACTAACGATCATGGCTTAACTATTGAAATGCCGGAGAGACCGAGTGGCTTCCAGCTGGGGCTATGTTGGGGAAAACAAGTCGAAACGGCGAAATGAGAGAAAACAAGCAGGATGGAGAATAGGTATAAAAGGCGATTGATCGCTCACGGTTTCTGGGTTTTGTTCGTTAGGCCTCAAGAATCTTAATACGGCAGCTCTCGAAAACCCAATCACTCCAAACACCAAAACGGTCGTTATCGGTATTTGCACATCACGATGCATACCCTCCAGCTTCCCGTGTCTCTGGCACTCCTTACCGCCATCCCTGCCATGGTCCTGGGCGTCACCACGACCAAGGCCTGCCCCCAGAAAACCAACGGAGACAACTGCGCCCGTGCCGTGACGGGTACTCGTCTTGGCACAGCGTTTGAGAGCTCGGCCCGGGCCGATTGCAGCAGCTTCCTGGAACAGACGGCTACCGCTGGCACTGTGTAAGTGATGACAGTGGAGAAGAAGAAGAAGAAGAAGAAGAAGAAGAAGAAGAAGAAGAAGAAGAAGAAGAAATTCAAAACTGACTGAATACTCAGCTTTGTAACCAACACCGTCACCACAACAACAATTCTCAACGCAAACACTGCCACCATCGTCACCGTCAAGAAGCGCGCCGATGCTACAAAGACGGTGCCGGCCTATGCCTCTGCCTGCTCCGGCTCTGCCCGCTACGCGAGCGCGTGTTCGGGATGGTGCATCACCGCCAGCACGACCACGGTGACTCCTGTGAGTCACTCCCTTCTTCTCTTGTTTTTTTCTTCCTGTGAAACTAACATCTGGCAGACGGCTACGGTCACCTCGACCGTTACAGTCAACCAATGCGCTCGCTCGACCGAGACGGTTTGCAACGCCGCGTGCGTCGATCTCCAGACCGACTCGCAAAACTGCGGGACATGCGGTAACGCGGTAAGACGTCACCCCCTCTCCCTCCTCCAACGCCCTTCCCCGTATGTACAAGACTGACGGGGACATCATCTTTTTAGTGCTCTGCCAGTCAAACGTGCAGCAACGGCGCATGCATCGCCAAACCGTACTCGTGTAGCAATCCAAGCCGCTGCAACAATGTCACCCCTTGCGGCAACGGTGGGGGCGCGTGTCTATGCGTGTCCGACACCAGCGGGCAGACATATTGTGCCGACGTAGGAGGAGGTTGCCCGTCAACGGGTTGCTCCAGCACTCTCGAGTGTGGGAAAGGGTCCGCTTGCATCGCCAATTCGTGCTGCAGTACGAATTTTTGTGCCCGTGTGGATACCTGCGGCGTCGCCGCACCTCAGAAACGAAACGGTGCCGTATTAGATAGCGGTGTATGGAAAGGCACCACTTTTGGAAACTTCTTCCAGCCAGGCGTCTAGTCAATATTAGTCTTTTTTTTTTTCCTTTTTCTCTTGTTTTTCTTAGGGTTAGGGTTATATTAGAGGGCGGTTTAGGGTCGGGTTAGACAATTAGATAGTAAATAGAAAAAAACTTGGTAGAAAAAAAAGTGAAGTGACTAGTAAGAGTAAGAGTAAGAGGTGGGAATAGTGAATAGGCGGTAAAGATATACGCTCTAAAAAGTTAATAGCTGACTGTAGTAGATTGTAATGGACATTTTAGTCGGCTCTATGAAGATTTTAGACTGTAAATTAGTGGTATTCTGGATTATATGTACTATCTTCCTATTAATGTGTAGTAGGATAGAGTAGAAGTAGATCTAGCTTAAGACGATATAGATATTAAGCTATAATATAGTATAGGCTATAGTGTTATATATCCTAGCTCCTAATAAGCGTGTTTTCCTTATTAAGGGTAAGGTAGCTAATATAGACTATAGAAATAGATAGTTAGTATCCCTATTAAAGCTATAGTACCTCCTGTTAGTTAAAATACTCGGTTAGACCCCTTATTTATAGCTTAGCTTTATATAATTATAACGGCTATATATAAATAAAGAAGAGATAATTTGTTTAACTATAACGTATTATTATACTATATCTATTTATTCTTTTTATAGTAAGTATATAAGCGTAGAATAAGGGGTAGAAAGAGATAATAATAGTTAAGTGGTAGTATTATTATATATTCTTTCCTATCTGCGCCTAAGGGCCTTACCTTAGATAGAAGGATATAGTTATAATAGGACCTAATATAGCTATCTTTATACTCTCTTATTATAATAATAACTAAGTTTGAAAATAAAACGTATATATAGGTATCTAATTATATAATTTAAAGGATTATTATAATATAGTAAAAAGTAAGTCTTACCTTTAAAGAGTAATAACTTTAGCGGGAATTAGAAAGATAGTGGTTATTCTGTTAATAATAAGCTACTATTTAAGTAAGATAAGACTAAACTATTACTAAGGTGGTATAAGAACCTATTATTAGTATTATAGATATAGTTAATTATACTAAAGAGTAGATTAAAGATAATATAGTGTTAATATATACTAGATAAGATAATTGTCACGATGGCTTATTTACTAAGTCATAGTAGGTCTGTTTCTTAGAGAGTAAGTTAGGCTGAAAGCTATAGGGTAGCACGTTAAGCAGTATCGTAAACGGTCGTTAAGAGTAGAACTCTTAATAGTGAAACTATTACTTAGATTAATTAATAGAGATCTAAACTATCTAGACTAGCTACAGTCCTTCTTTTATATAATAGTTTACCTCTCTATTACTTTCCTTAGATCACTAGCTTACTCGCTCTATCATTCATGCAGCGACGAACTAGGGGCCAGGTCGTTATGAAATGTACTAAAAATCTAGACCCTATAAAAACCACAGGGGGGCCAGGTCGTTATGAAATTAGACCCTAGGTCGTTATAATAGGTTACGGCATAGAGTGTAGTAAAATGAAAGGGAGAGGTGGGATAGAAAGAAGAGGGTTAAATTAAGTATAAAAATATAAAGTATATATTTTAGTGATTTTTAGTTAAATAGATATTATAGGTGATAATTCTATAGAAAATAGGTGTGATGTGGTCGAGATGGGGCCCGTGCTATTGTGGAGTGAGAACCCGTTACGCGAAGCGCCAGGAACTAAGGGGGTTTAGGGGGCAAGCCCCTAATAAAACAGGCGGGAGGAGGTTAAATAGATATTATAGGGTTAAATTCTATTAGAAATAGGTGTATTTGGCTAAGATGGGCCTGTGCTATTACGGAGCGAGAACCTATTACGCGAAGCGCTAGGAACCGAGGGGGTTTAGGGGGCAAGCCCCTAATAAAACAGGCAGAAGGAGGTTAAATAGATATTATAGGGTTGAATTCTATTAGAAATAGGTGTATTTGGCTAAGATAGGCCCGTGTTATTACGGAGTGAGAACCTATTACGCGAAGCGCTAGGAACCAAGGGGGTTTAGGGGGTAAGCCCCTAACAAAATAGGCGGAAGGCGGGTATAGATAAAGTTAAGGGCTAGAGAAGTATTTAAGTAAGATACTAGCGTATAGACGCCCTAGATAGGTTTTTAGGCGTAGATATTTATAGTTATAAAAAGAAATTTTAATAGTAATATAGACTATAAAATAGAGCTATTTATATATAATAATAAATACCTATTTATATTTTACTAAATATATTAATAGGTATATCTATAGAACGAGGTTAGGTCGTATTTAGCTAAGTATTATAATTCTATCCCTATTATAGCACATAAGGCTATTATTAACACTGTGTAATAAATCCCCGGTTTAATCTAAGATTAGGTATAGTTAGCGTAGTATACGTTGCCTAATCGCTAGCACACTATCCCCTATATTTAAGCACTAAAGGAGGATAGGTTATGTTATAAGGCGTGCCTATATATTATACGTGAGGTCCGCTAGATATAGTAGCATTACTAAGAGTAATATAGATAGCAGAATGATTAGAGACGAGGTAGCTATAAGAAGGCGGAGCCGCCTAAGCGATACCTATTACTATAGACTAAGAATATGTAGTACTAGTAGTTATTTACTAGAGGGGGGGCTAGTTATTAGTTTAAGGTTAAAGCTAAAGTTAGGGTTAGGTTAATACCCGCCTATACTAATAATAGAGGTAGTAGGCTAGGTTTAGATAGTTAGGACGCTGATATAGACGCTAGGGCTGTGTGGGATATGTTAACTGAATGGGCGGATATGTAGGTATAGCGGTATGCTAATATGGTGGGGATGTGGCGTGTTAAGGAATTAGACCTAAAGAATGAAGCCTATTTATAGTTATAACGTGTCAGATAGATACGGTATTTAGAAGGATTAGAGGTTAAGGTATTATAGTAATAGCGGCGTAATATAGACAAGGAAGAGCTGTTATTATAGTATATAATAGACTAGTGCTATATGTTATTAGAAGAGGTATATAAGACGTGCTAGTTATACTGTATCGGATTGGCGGCTATATTTAAGATAAACCGGCGTAAGGGGTTAATAAAGGCTATACGGCTATTTAAGCTATATATAGAGTCGGATTTATAGTCCCGGTATTAAGGTGTAATAGTGACTATTATTCGGATTATCTACTATATATAGTAATAGCTATAGGATAAGCGGCCGCTATATACAATAACGAGCGTGTAAGCCTATTATTAGTGGCAGTTTGTAAAGGCGTATATATATTTATAGGGATAGGAGGCGATAAAGGCGGTAAAGCTGGCAGAGCTAGTAGAGCTGGCAGAGGCGGCGGGGGCGAGTACTATAGCACTAGTTTGATTTAATAGAAGGCATACTATAGCCAGCCGGGTTATATTAGATCTGACCGAGGCCGTGGTGGTAGAGATAGGCTGTACGGCCTATATTACTAACCTAGGCACTAAAGCTAGTATAGTATAGGACCTCTAGGCTGTATATTAGGACGTGTTATTATCGTTTATTATCGCTATATTAGACTACGTGTTAGGCGACTATTAGTATAATAGCGTGTTAATTAGCGTGTTGGTGGTTATAGGCGTGTGAGAGGACGGCGGATAGGAGAGTGTGTTAGATTATACGCTGGTATTATTAGCGGTTATTAAGACGGTGTGGGTTATAGTATTATACTAGGTGTACACTAAGCGGCAGGCGGAGGTATGGCGCACTATAGATAAGTTATAGGTGTGTGAGATGGACGCGTGGCAGTTAGGCACGTCTATATTTGTATAGGTTTAGTAGTATATATAGCGGTTTATAACACGGATAGGCTAAGGCGAAGGGGTATGCCTATCGCTAATAGATTAGATTATAGAGATGTGGATATATAGGATAAAGATCCGGTTTATAATAATAGCGGGCAGAGTGATTAATTAGATTAGCGACTAGGTAATATTTCGCTATATCTAGTTTATAATAGCTAAGTTAAGTGGGTTTATATATGTGGTGTTATAGGAGGCGTGTAGTGTTATAGCTAAATTAACGATAGTAGGCAGTGTGGGCAGTAAGGGTAGTGTTAGTGGCGTAGAGTTAGCGAGGTTGCTGGTAATTATGTGGGACGACGTGTATAATAATAATAGTAATAATGCCGTAGGGTATTCGTTTATATAAGATAAGCGTAACTAGCTATAGGTTAAGAAGGGGTAAGGGTTTATCTAGAAGTAGTTAGCGTAGAGTTAGTGGCAGCGCTAGGCGTGGTTATGACTAGGGTGGGACGGCTGAAGTGAGGGCGCGGGCAGCTATTACCTGTTTAAAGAGATATAGGTAGGTATATATAGGCAGTTAGTAGATAAGTTCTGGGCTAAGTTGTTATTATTAATGTATATAGTGTCGGGTTTGCTAGTGCGGGCTATAGAGATATTGACTGTGTGGATAGAGAACACGGTGAACGTAGGGATACAGAATGTGTTTATAAGCTATAGGTAGATATGTTTTATAATAACGTACTATAAGAATTTCTAGTAGTCCGACTAGGCTAAGATTATCTACTAGTTTATACTGCCTAAGGTGGGGGTGTTATTAGTGTAGTATATATGGTTAGTGTTGCTGTTTTAGTAGAGCGTGTAAGGGACGATTAAGTAGTTAACGTTTTAGAGCGCGTATATATGGGCAGATAAGATTATATTATATAACGCTATTAACTAGGCTATAGATTAAGAGATAGGTGGCCGCTAGGACTAGGACGAGGAGGGTGTATAGCTGGATAAGGGCATAATATGGACGTTCTGTGAGACTAAGTGGTCATCTAACTAGGTATAGCGTATTATATAGCAGTATAGTAAGACGTTATTAGGGTATAAGTTAAGTATAAGCAGTTAGTGGTAGATTGTGATTATAATATTAAACTGATATATTAGTATAAAGTACGATCTATCGTACTATAGTAAATATAGTGAGGATAAGGACGAGATTAACGATATAAGCTAGCTATAAGATTTATAGGCGGGCTATATAACGTATATAGTAGGGATAATTTATGTGTGGGAGATATAGTAGGGATTAGGGGGGTTAGTGTTAATATAGGAGAAGTTCTATAAGGTTAGCTAAGAATAGCACTAATTTTTTGATTTTAGCTAGGATAGTATAAGCTACTAAGGCGTATAAGGCGAGGCTATAGGCGTGGTGTAGTAGTGATAGTAGTGAAATAAGTTTAAGAGTAGCTAGTAGTATGTCTAGTTATGGCGTTTAGAAGCGTTACGGTAAGTGGACGTGGGTTACTTAGGGTTAGGGTTAGAAACTGTAAATTGAGTTATCTAAGCTAGCTCGCTCGGGAATTTTCTAATAATACATTTAGAGAAAGTAATAGTAAGGAAAGAAAGTAAAGAGGAGAGTGTCCTATTAGAGGGCGGTTTGGGGTCGGGTTAGACAGTTAGATAGCAAATAGAAAAAAACTTGGCAGAAAAAAAAGTGAAGTGACTAGCAAGAGTAAGAGCAAGAGGTGGGAACAGCGAACGGGCGGTAAAGATGCACGCTCTTAAAAGTTGATAGCTGACTGCAGCAGGCTGTAATGGACATTTTGGTCGGCTCTACGAAGATTTTAGACTGCAAATCAGTGGTATTCCGGATTGCGCATGCCATCTTCCTGTTAACGTGCGGTAGGATGGAGCAGAAGCAGATCTGACTCGAGACGACGCAGATGTCAAGCTGCGATACGGCACGGGCCGCAGCGTTACACATCCCGGCTTCTGGCGAGCGCGTTTTCCCCACCGAGGGCAAGGCAGCCAATGCAGACCATGGAAATGGATGGTCGGTACCCCTGTCAAAGCCACAGTACCTCCCGTTGGTCGAAATGCTTGGTCGGACCCCTTGTCCATAGCTCAGCCTCGTGTGATTGTGACGGCCATGTGTAAACAAAGAAGAGATGATCTGTTCAACTGCGACGCGTTATCACACTGCACCCGCTCGTTCTTTTTACGGCGAGTGCACAGGCGCAGAATAGGGGGTGGAAAGAGACAACAATGGCCAAGCGGTGGTGTCGTCGCACATTCTTTCCTGTCTGCGCCCGGGGGCACTACCCTAGATAAAAGGATGCGGTTGCAATAGGACCCAACACAGCCATCTCTATCCTCTCTTGCTATAATAATAACCAAGTTGGAAAATAAAACGTGTATACAGGTACCCAACTACGTGACTTGAAGGATTGTCATGACGCGGCGAAAAGTGAGTCTCACCTCCGAAGAGCAACAACTTCGGCGGGAATTGGAGAGACAGCGGTCATTCCGTCGACGACAAGCCGCTGCACAAGCAAGACGAGACCAAACCATTGCCGATGTGGCGCAAGAACCTGCCATCAGCATTATAAACACAGTCGATCATGCTGAAGAGCAGATCAGAGACAACGCGGCGTCAACACATGCCGGACAAGACAATGTCCCAGACACCGACGATGGTCAACGGCAAGACCAACAAAGCCGTTCGAAGAACGAACTTCAAAAGTCATGCGAGACATATGGTCTTCATAGTGCTGCTTTGGGCCGCGTTGAAACAACTGACTTGACGAGGCAGAGTCCACCATGTCTGACAGCACCCGAGCAACGATACAACCTCCGTGAGCGCAAGAGCCCTACGCCGAACGCCTTCCTCTCAGACCAAACAACGAAAGTCTCAAGAGAGCACGAGAAAACAACGGTGAAGAGCGCACCTGTTTGCCTTGCTCTACGGCCTGCTACTGGCAGTGTCTCTATCCCGGATAAGCGAGGTGAAGACGCTCCACCTACACTGTCGGCGACCAAAACATCTTCCTCCACCCGTCGAGTCCAGCAACACAGGGCCAGGCAGCGCATTACGCGCTGGCAGGAGCACATCGACGAGGCAAACACACCCCAGAGTCAAGTGCGTATCCTGTCACCCGCTCCGATTGAACCGCCAGTCGAATCGACAAGTGCGACCTTCCCCACAGCGGCCGACCCGCCCGACCCGGGCGATGAGCACACTGCAGAGGAAGCTAATGGAGCGGACGCCACGCTTGTACGATCGGTGATTGTTGTGTCGACGGGCGAGACCTTTTTTGGTACCACCGCAGAGAATGACGAGGAAGAACGCGACCACCCGTCCGCCGCCGACGAGACGAAAAACGTGAACGAGACGGTCAGCGACTGCGCGGGTGAGCACCAAGACAACCATTCTGAGCCAGAATGCAGTGCGAGAGATGAGTCCGGCTTGTTTGTGTCGGATGAGAGTTGGGATCTCAGTGTGGAGGGGTATGTTGGGGACGATTCTACGCCGTGCGTCGAGACTTTGTCCTCTCCAGACGGACCTCAGCACGCACTACCCACTGAAGCTGGGTCAGCATCATCCGTTGCTCCCCATCCTCTTGATGAGATTGTTGCCGCCATTGAGTCGGCTGAGTCTACCGCCGGTCGTACCTTTCTCTCACGTCAATCCGATGCCTACCTGCGCATATTCCAAGAGACGCTGTCTGGTCGCTGCGCTTGTATGTATCCTCTACATACCAACATATCTGCAGAGCTGACGGAGCATATAGGTCAAGAGCCCCATCAGCAGTCGCCTGATGTAGACCGGGACTGCTTTTCCATACAGGAAATGACACAGTGGATCCGAGATAGGCTCGAGCCTGCACTGGAACCGCAGCACGAGCGAACCGAGGGTCGACAATGGCAGTCACTTCTTGCCCAACCACCAGCATCGCTGTCGCTGTCCAAGTCGGAGTGCGACATCCGCATACACGACGTGCGCATCACGAGAGCATGGGATGTGGACAGTATTTGGCTCGGCCCCACAAGCCTCGCCGCCATCCGGCCTGACAACAACTCATTCCGGCTCTCCTTCAACCCGCCCTATACGCGGTCCATCGCGGGGAATCAGATCATCGCGCCGCATGGCGTCGACCTGGGCCACACACGACACACGCTGCTCGGTTCGTTCGTCGCCGGCGGCATTCCTATGGACGTGTTTGTCTTTTTTTCCAACACCAACGATGGCAAGCCGGTAAAGCCACAGCGAGCACGACAGCAACGTGCCGCCAAGTCTCCCTACACCCTGTCGCTCGCGCGCCAGGAGGAACTGGTGAACGGTGCTATCTTGCCAGCCGTCCAGTCCACGCTACCGGCTTTGTTTCGACAAGAAATGCCTTCCACATTTGCCATCGCCAATGCCAAGTGCAAATCCTATCAGGAGAAACCAGCGACGGACCGCTGGTCGGCAGACGACAGCTCTCGTGCCGCCCACTTACGCTACACCGTTCCAGGGCAGTACCTTGGCGAATTTTGGCAGGCCTTCCAGGCAAGATGCGCTCAAATCAGGATTTCCGTCATAAACGGCGCATCTGCATTTGCCTACTTCCAGAACCCCAAACTGTTATTCCAGGTCCATGACACCAAGAACAGCTTTGCGCAGCCGACTCTTGGTCAGTCCTTGGACCTTTTTGTGAGCAATGTGATGCGCGCACTCAACCCGATGTTCCTCGACTTCCGGTCCTGCTGGTTGGATATCGGGCTCCGCGATCTGGCCACGGCGTCCACCACAGAGGGTCGGGACGAAGTCCCCGTCACACTTTTGTGGAAGAAACGATGTCTAGAGAAATTTCACGCTGATCTTCGAGACATTTCGCTAGATATGGGGCTCCAGTCCGAGTACTTTCGCACGTACCACCTTCGTGATGCGGCTACCTACGACGCCAAAGTGCGAAGTGTGGCGGCGCGTGTGCCCCAACCAACCGACCCTGGCCACCCCAGCTGTCCAAAACTAGGTGTCGTCCATGCGAAGGCGTACAACTGTGATAAAGAACGATTCTCTGTCATTGCCAGTGATTACCGGCCTTTTGCCGCGCCTTCGCTTGCAGCCCTGGCACTGACAGACACCATGATGAAAGATGTTTTCACTGCGGGCCATGACCGTGCCAGCGCCATTACCGGGGCGCCACAGAGGCGGAAGCTGGTGGGGGCGTGGGAAGCCAATAAACGCCATCTTGATGCTGTAGCAGACCACGACGCGCCCACGAACGGGTACGCCGTCCGCAAAGAGATCACGTTTCGGCTTGACGCCATCCTCACGATGCTTCATGGTGGTAAGTTTAACCGAGGGGAGCAGGACGGGACTTTAGACCACCAAACTGTAGGTGGTGCCTCTTGTACGTCCGTGGGAGATCTTGAGCATAAGCCTTTTTGGGTGTTGCCAACAGCAGACGTGAATGACTTTGTCTGCACCATGGCGCGCCGGTTTGTCAAACCACTCGACTATATTTTCGCTAACAGCGGCGAGAAAGACGAGGCATCTTCCCATGCCAAGCGGAGCTCACGGTCACTCGTGTGCTTCTATACCGCCGAGCTTTTCCTGCGACTGCTCGTGTCGTCCTTAAATAGCGATAGGGACTACTTCGCCGACAAATGGATATGGGAGAACCAATGGCAGTTGAAGCAGATCAAAGATGGACGGCGTGTCCAGTACACACGACGTGGACTCGGCCTACGCGAAACGGTCTGCGACTTAGGCCTTCTCTGGCTCAGACTAGACCAGCTCGATTGGATGCACGGTCACCTGTCCATTCCGAAGCTGCTGCAATTGTACATACCTCGCAATCCTCTGCACCCGGAATGGGCAGCCCAGTCTAGTGTCCGGGCTTTTGCGTGTAGTAACGTGTCGGCTGCGTACATCATCGAAGACCTAATGCTCAAAGCAGCACATCTACGCGAACACGACCGAGCCAGCTTACACATAGCCATAACGGACGAAAAAACGGCGGTTCACATTGCAGCGCAGGAGGTGGCAAGAGAATACGGGCTCCACATGCTGAGCAAGCTGTTGCTGTATTGGCGTAAGGCATTGGAGGAATACGACCAAGTAAAGAACAGCCAAATACGGCGTAAGTATCCCAATGGACCAAACTCGCTCGCGACAGCTCTCGAGTCCATTCAAACTCCTACTGGGCGCATGGTCACCCCGCATACTATACTGGATATTCTGGACGAGGCGTGGGAGATTCGGCAGCTCGCAGGGACGCCGGACAGCACACCACACCTCCCTACGGGCCTACCAAACTGGATGGCAAAACGGGCTCCCAAAGAGCAGCTATGGAGCAGAAATGTGTTCGACACACTGTTCGAGACGCCGAACAAAGTGACATGGGCCGGGAACGCGTTCCGGGTCTTCTACGAGCGACTACGCGATCTATACAACGCAGCGCGCCACCCGGACGCGGTCCCATTTGGCAACCTGTTTCGGGACACCATCGGTCGCTACATCACCGTCATGTTCAATCCAGACCGGACGAAAGAGATGAGCGTAAGCCACGGACGGAGCTGCTGCTATAACCATCTGCCAACATTCTTTCGCATACAATTCTGGGCTCCCCTCATTAACCCATACCGGTACTTAGCGGACACGTTCGAGGTACGTAGATGGTCATGAGTAGATTCAGCATTATACTAAGACGCGAACGTCTAGATTAAAAAAACGGCTTTCCCTCTTTCACCGAAGTGGAAAAGAGCATATCAGGCGCTTCACTATAGAAATGCAGAGCTCGTCCAAAGTTTCCGCGCGGTGCGCGGACTGTCCATAACAACAGGCTGGGTAGCTCGCCAACCATTGGATACGGTGGTGCGCCTGGCTGGTGATCTTCAAAGGTGCTTTGCATGTCTCTTGCGGGTGGCCGGACCTCGGCACTTGAGCTTGCCAGGGAGTCCACCATCTGGCTTCTGGAACTTCAATGATCCGGATTCGATCGACCTTCAGCTGTGGGAGGTGCCGGTCGAGAGTGGTTCGCCGCATGGGGGGGCGACGCCGACCGTGATCCTGCCCACACTACCTGTCCTGAATTTTCTGCGGCACGCCAGCCGAGCTGCCGTTGGTGCCATGCCTCTGCTCACCGAACCGCCGTCTGCCCAAGCCCGTGGTGAGCTATGCCGTCTCCAAGAATTTGTTAACGTTATTGAGCAGCTCTTTGAGGACCCTTCAGGTAAACGGAGCCTGATTATCACCAAACTTAGACTCTTAGAAGAAATCAAGAGCATGCATAACGGGTCAGGTGATGATCGGCTACTTTTCGAATTTCTAGACCAAGCAGAAGCACCTCAGACGTATAGATATGTTGACGATAGGGCTCTACACGAGGGTGACGAGAGCGCGGACGAAGACGAAGACATAGAGCGCAGCAGTGGGAACAGCACTGCCGGTGCTGAAAGCGACAATAGTGACGCAAGTCTATAGAGCGAAGAACATACGATTTGCTAATACTACTTCCATGTACCGCTACTCCCGCGTGACAAGTTCATGAGGCGTCGCGACTACCGACGCGGCCGACGCGGCCGACGCTGCCGCCGTGACCTCGCCCAGACCAGTCGACTAAGCTGATGTTGGAACCAACGAACCCTTACGTCGACGAGAGGCCGATATTGGTCGGGCTTTTGTTTAGTTGGTTAACTGACGCCCGATGGATGGCCTGTCCACTTGTCTAGCGAATCTGTATGTGGATTCCTCCCGCGAGATTTCCTCCTCGGCATCCTGGATCTGCTCTTTCGTCAAGGCATACCCATAGCTGACCATTTAAAATTCGCCGCTATCTAGGCGGTGAGCAAGGAAAATTGGCCAAACGGCCCTGGTAACCTGGTTCTTGTTTAGTTTGACGGGGACGTGATGTCGACAATGTCGCCGCCTGCTATTGCTTCGGTGTCCTCACTTGCGCCTTATTTGGCCGACCGTACTAGATTCAGACGCGGTCTTCCTCAACACAGGTGGGAGAGGCTGCCAGTCTTCTGGCACTTGCGTGTGAACTTGGCCTGACTTCCACTGTGGCCCCGGGTAGAGGCGGGATATCCTTCGCAGCGTGCAGCGAGCGATGTAAAGCAAGTCAACCATGGACTCTTAACTATTGTCTTCCTGCCAAGAGGTATCCGCCCACGGTAACACATTTAATCGTAATATTCTTCCGTGTGGATCTAATTAGGAGGGTACGTGCGCAGGGAATGGCTCACTACTTGGACAGGGTTTCGAGTTACGAGTAGTAAGGCAGGCCGTGGTTTAGCATAAGCCTCAAGCATAGCAAATATCATGCCAACCATCGACTTGACAACGAAGTCCAGCTAAGACCCTTCATAGAGGGCCGCTTCCAACGGGCACTCTATCACTACCAGTTGATTCGGAAAATTAAGAAAGAAAGGGAATCTAACAGCAAGCCGCTATATCCTCAAACAAGTGACAAATTAGCAGAGCGTAGATTGTGGATACGCGCATATAAAGTAGTAGTAGACCAGTCGCTCGTTGCGGCCTCACAACATGCCCTTGGGTGACATGCCATCGGAGCGGCGGACGGAGCTATGTTCGTTCAGCCCCATACGCTATAAATGGCGGCCTCCGCCAGGCTTGCTCCTCCTGGACGCCGCCATGGGTCCAAATCAGGCTGCGCAGCCTAGCGCACTCTGGCAACGGTCACACTTCACACAAATTCTGAGCCTTGGCGGCATTAGCGCCGCATTGGTGGCGCCAAGGTACACCAATAGCACAGATCACGAAGAAAGTCCTCGAAGTTCATCTCCATCCCAGCAGCCTTGCCACGATCCACCTCACCGTAGAGTACGCTCTAAAACCCCAGCCGGCCCAGTGTACGTGGCTTATACTACTACGCGAGCGACGACGGGGATAAAGAACCTGCAAGATGACCATAATAATCGACGATGGCGACGCCTTTCCGCTGCATAAAGCCACCGCGCGAAATATAGTCATGCATGCTCCGTCAGCATGGTACTTTTTCCTGCGTAAGTACACAGATCAGGTTAGTGAAATGGTTCATAGCTGTCAACATACGATTAGAGGCCAACAGTATCGTGAAAGCTAGGTATAAATACTCGCCGCGCTGACCTAGAGACGAGGAATCCCTTATGCTTCTCTTTCATATCAGCAGCGTAATAGCATTTCTCCTACCGAACGCTCCTGTTTGGTCTTAAAATGCGTGGTTTTCTCGTCCTTCTTGGACTTAGCTCCGTCGTATGTGGCTCTGTTGCAGAACCACGCCACAGCGACTCTTACAGCGAATGCTATGCAGACAGAGGGTGCGTTATTTTCAAGCGTCTAGCAGATACAAAATCGGTTATGCAAACTTACAAGCGACAGTCTGGAGCAGAAGGATCTCAATGAAGCCGGTCGATTCTTGGAGGAGAACCTGGCCGCTACCCCAGCGGGACTGCCCATGGCCATGAATGAATGCGCGTACAAGCGCCATAACACCACCATCATGTCCATCTGCAACGGCAGCGCGCGTAACCGCACTATTACCCAGGGTGAGGTGAAGCGTGGCATCGCCCAGCTATTCAAGGACTGCAACAAGCTTGGGACGTTCACAGGTGTGCACGTGGTCAACAACCTCACCTTTGCCGCGTACGGGATCTTTGCCGGCATCAACATCAAGCCACCTGGCGGCAAGAACCCACCTGACACGCCAGGCTCGGTGAGAAAACGCGGCAGAGGAAGCTGGCTCGAGTTTGTGGGCGACAGCCCTCTCGGTGCCCGGGCCGACGAGACCGCAACAGATTGCCCGGTCAGCTTTTTTGGAAAGTCGCGCACCGATTGTCCCAGGCCCGAGGGCATCACGCTAAACGAAGACGGATCCTGCGGTCCGATTCGGCCCAACATGAACTCGTGCCAGACCTTCTGCGAGCAGAAACGTACCGGCCTGCTTGGACCAGAGACACGGGCACCTGGCGAGGCCGGAGAGTCGCAGCCGCCAGGCCAGGCACTGGCCTTGACCAAGGGCAAAGAGACGTCTATCAGCCAAGGCTTCTCCGCCGGTCTCGAAGGTGTGGTCAAGGAAGTGTTCGGAGCAGGTGTTACATATGAGTGTCAGTCTGCCTTTCTCCCCTATCGAATCATGATGAGGGCTTCATACTAACTATCAGCGTATAGGGAGCCATGGTTCCGCTAAAATGGAGTCCATCGAGCGCACAGCTGATCCAGCGGCCGACCCAGAGATGTGGACGCGATGGGTCTTCTTCCCAAAACTGATCGAAAGCTGTGGCACCATCTCCAAGAAGAAGTCAGAACTGCAGATTGTCGGAAAAGGCGGAAGCGTGCCGGCTTGCAAGGGCGATGTCGAAACTCTCACAGACAAGTGCAGCATTTCGCCCTACCTCGTCGACGGCGAGGCTTCTGCTCTGTGGGCACTGCGTACGTTCCGTTTTCTTGTCCTTGTTTATTCTTCATGCTCTTTTCTATACGCTCATACTAACAATACTAGGGTACGAGTGGCAAGATGGAGTGATGAAGCCAATGGATCAGCAACATCCGAGCTACAAGTCTATTTGCAACACTCCGGACCCGGACGGTGATGGAGAGGACGAGTGTATTGGGGGCGTTCCTCCAGCGCCCGAGTAACTCTGCTTTAGTCGAGGGCCATCAAGAGACTGCCTGGCTTCGCCAGTGTGAAGTCTGGTCTATCTGGCTAGAGAGGTAAGCTTGACATTTCAGGCAAGTGGGTTTAGGCAAATGGGCGTAGTGGCTTACAATAAAGTCTGGACGACCATCAGCTAGCGCCGATTAGGGTAGAACCAACCAATTTGTTTGCATTATGTGCGAGCACTATGATATTTTATTGGCGGCGTGCATGACGCGTGACGTGCCAGTCTCCATGAAAGACTTGGCGGCGTACCTTGGTCTATAAGGCTGCTGCCTTGGAGACGCCGGTACTTGTCCCTTTTCTGAAGACGGCGTGAAGTATTGTTGTTTCTTGCCTGTGGAAAAAGAGGAAGCGTGGATTGCTGAGCTGGTGTCACGCCATGCAGGCGCAGAATCTCGGTGCATCGTGAATAAATCTCACCCCAAAATGGGTCACAGGAAGATGTCATGAAGAAGAAGTGAGGAGTATGATAGAAGACTTATTCTACCGGGAAGTAATAGTGGTTTTAGAATGTGTATGTAGTATTACTTCCTAGTCTAGACAGGGCAGCTCGTAGTCGTTGTACAGGGCCGCTACGAGCGGGCTCCGTCAACGACCTAACTATGATGGATCCACTTTCATTTATACCATGTAAGCCACGAGAGCCACCACGAGCGAAAACACCACGCCCCGTGATTTTGTAGTCCGGAAGCTCGCGCCCTGGCCCTCCGCCTCTCGGCCTTTCTTCACCAGGCCATAGTCAACCCATTCACACCTACTGTCGACGGTTATGGGCGTCGAATTCTTCGCCCCTGATTGCACCGCAGCCTTGGCACAATCCTCCCAGCCTTCCGCGAGCGTCTGGTTTGACGTAGCACAGTATTTCGATATGCAATTATACTCTGTGTAGTATCTGTTTGCTATGCCTTGCGTGGTGTCAGGATCCAAGGGGCAGCAGGGCCGGAGCAACTCCCACTCATCCCCAGCACCTAGTGGATAGGGGCTAGCATCGGAGCTTTCCTTCGCAGAAAACGTGGCTCGGCACAATATGGGCAAGTGATACTCTTCAGGTAGACGCCCGCAAGCGACTCTGTCAAACACCCATGACTGTTGGATCTGCCGAGCGTCAGCTCTACGCCGTCGGCCGGATGACAGCCAATTGAACTTACCGCAAGAGGATCACCGAGTGTGAAGTTGAGAATCTTTCCCATGTCGTATCGCGTGGCGGTGATGGGAAGAAAGAGGAAAAGGCTCGGGGCTCGGCGTCCAGACTTTATTTTCATGCCACACTCGCTCTGCTTCCAAACTCCAATGGACAACCCTGGTCAGACCTGGCACCACACGCCCCGCCCTGTATATGACTGTATAGGCCCATCGGGAAATGAGCAGGCCATCGATCGTCTCGGCTTCACGAGGCTATGACAAGAACAACAGTCACGCGCCACCAGCGTAGCAAAAGCGCATGCTACCACGGAAAAAATCAGGCTGCAGGGCTACCTAAGCCCTGTACGCCACTAGGACAAGCTTAAGCTAAGCTTCCATACAAGTCTGCATTAGCGCTCAACGGCGTGGTGGGGTAGGCCACCGGCGCCACCGTAAGATGAAGCCGTGTCAAGGTGGCTCGTATGGCGGTCCGGACGGACGATACAGTCCTTTCCGATGTCTCCTCCCTTCCGACCGTACCATGAAAAGAGCGTCAACGTACGCTCGTGCGCGGATGCATTTCGTCTGCCAGACATGAAGCTCTCGGGACTGCTGCCTTCTTTGCTGCTGCTCACAGATCAGGTACGTGATTGTACAGCGTGCTTGTGGGCGCCACGGCTTCTGTCGGCCGGATGGCCCTATGCGCGGCAAGCCGAGGGGACCAATTGCCCAGCGCCGGGCGTGCTGCGACGTCTAACACTAGGGCGAAAGGCGCTACCGGCCAGGTTGCAAAAGTCCTTAGGCTCTTTTCATCTATATTCTTCGCACGAGTTTGGAAGTCACGGCGGCATAGGCGTACTGGGAACAGCCGACCAGGCCGACTACCTTGGACGACTAGCGGCGTTTTATGAAGAAGATGCTTTTTCCACGCAAAACACGGAAGAGGCCGGCTTGCTCGACGTGGTCAACACTCCCGGCCGGGGCCGCGGTCTGATCGCTACGCGGACGCTGCAGCGCGGAGATGTAGTCATGGCTCGTCGGCCGGTGCTGCTGCTTGACTTGGACGTGTACACAGACCTGGACAGGGCGCAGTGGGTGGAGGTTCACCACGAGGCGGTCGCCGCACTGCCTCTACGAACGCGCTCCATGTTTTGGCAGCTAGACGGTGCTGGGCAAGTCGACGCCTTGACGGATCGGATTCGAACCAACGCGTTTGCGGTGATGGTCGGGGACAAGGCATACCACGCCGTTTTCCCGGATATTTCAGTACGTGGCGCACCACACTGACAGGCTAGCGCGAGATCTAGCACCACTCAGACGCTGACCTATGGAAGATGCTGAACCACGACTGCGGGCCCAACGCTGCATATCATTTCGATGTGGCTTCCCTTACGCAATATGTGACGGCTACGACGACGATTTTCGCCGGGACAGAAATCACAATATCGTATCTGCAGCCCGCGATGGCCCTCCAATCACGCCGCCAGCATTTACGCTCGTTGTGGGGGTTTCACTGTTCGTGCAGCAAATGCGAAGCAGAAGAAGGCGCCGAGTTGCAAGCAGTTGCCCCAGCCAAAGAGGAGTTTTCAGCGGATGGTTGATTTAAAAGAAAAGGGTTTTTAAAAAACATCGATTGTGTGATATAGAGCCGCACCGCTGAGCTGGCATCTAGACCAAAGCTGTTGCCAAGCTGTGATTCTCTGAGTATTGTGTCCAGTTCAGGGTATGGCCAGGCATAGGGCGCAAAGCTGCGCTGCGAATAATCTACAGGATCGCAATGCGGATGAGCCAAAGGTTCGTACTACAAACAAAAGCATGGTGGATATAGGGAAGGCCACTACATTCAAGAGCTCAAATGGGATTCTTCAATAGACCCTCTACAATACTCTGTACAACGCCTCCAACCCAACTGCCTAAGTATCTTGTCCCAAAAGAAAATCAAGCGAAGCTGCTTTGAGCCGAATCTGATCGGGAGGACGGCGCCAGGCAGCGGGCCTGGCTCGTTACGGCCCGGGTATGGATTAGCGATGAAAAAAAAACATGGCGAGAGCAAATATTCAAACCACGCGGCATGGCGCAGCGAGGCGCTTCGTATTATGCCAACCAATAAGCAGATCGTAACTGTATAAGTGCTGCAGGGTAGGGTTCGGTGTAGCAGTTAATGAGTTGATGAAAACTAGTTGGTGAAGTAGGACAGTCTTCACGAAAGACTCATAATGCACGGACTAAGAGTATATTCTAGTAGCCTGTTCTGCTCAGCTCTTTTTCCTTTTCTTCTTTTCTTCCCCCCCCTTTTTTTTTGGGTTTCCAGTTCTTTGTCTCAGTCCCGGTCCCTCTCTTTTTTTTGCCTGTTTAGTTTTTCTCGTTAACTAAACTCTACCATTTTTTTTTAGTTACTCCTTTCGTTGCTGCTGTCCTGTTCCTCTTCCTTTCCCGCCCCTACCCGCCCCTCCTTCCCTTTCTCCCTCAGCCTCACCCTCACCCGAGCCGTAACGCCAACACCAACACCAACCATAACCCTTCCACTTAGGGTTAGGGCGCTGCGAGACAAAGTGCGTGCAGCAGGGTGAAGGGGAAGACGGAGGATTGTTTTGACCCTCTCTTCGTAACCCCTCGCTGAAACAGTCTAGACACTAACCATCCGACCCTCTTACGTCTCTTCCTTCCTTTCTTCCTTCCGGTGGACAGCGTGCGAGGAGAGTCTTTCGCTCTCTGTCCTTCTTCCTCGGTGACAGAGCTTAGGGCACTGGAGGCGGGACCAGTACATCTTCGCTGGAACGGGAAGCGCGTGTTTTTGGAGCTACAAGTTGAAGCAGAGACCTAGTCACTACTCTCAACGGACAACCCTAACAGAACCCTAACCCTGGCGTACCCTAACACCAACCCTGAGTGTAAGTTATGCCTAGAGTAGGGTCAAGGGTTGTGTAGAGGACTGGTCCTAAGAGTGTCAGTGCCTACGCCTGTCTTCGCAACTCGTTGCCGAGAGCGCCCTCCCCCTTCACTTCCGCCCTCCCACCCTTTCGCTTCTCTTTCCTTTCTTGTGGGTGGACAAGGTGTGAGGCAAGCCTTTTGCTGCTTTTTTCCTTAGCAGACGGCTTCTTCACACAGGAGGTTGGAGTACGGCTGGTGCAACGTGCGGGGCTTGTGCTTCTGGAGCTGGAGCTGTAGTGAGCCTGTTTACGTCTCTACTACTTTACGTCTGTGCCTCTTTACCTCTTTCCCTCTTCAGCTTTTTAGCTCTTTACCTTTTCTACTTTCTTGCCTTTTAGCCTTTTAGCCTCTTAACCTCTGAAAGTGTAGTTTGTGTTGAAGTTGAAGTTGAAGTGTAGTTTGTGTTAAAAGTGAAGTTGAAGTTGAAGTGTAGTTTGTGTAGAAAGTGAAGTGAGGTTGAGAAGTTAGTGTTAGGTTGAAGTTGAAGTTGAAGTTGAAGTTGTGGTTGAAGTATAAATTTTTGGAGGGTGGGGGTAGTGGTTAGGGTTAGAAACTGTAAATTGAGTTATCTAAGCTAGCTCGCTCGGGAATTTTCTAATAATACATTTAGAGAAAGTAATAGTAAGGAAAGAAAGTAAAGAGGAGAGTGTCCTAAGAAAGAGAGTATAGGGTAGGTAGTATAGGGTGGGTGGTATAGGGTAGGTGGAGGGGGGGTGCTAGAATATGTGTTCTAGCTATAGAAGGTGCTAGGACGTGGGTTCTAGCTGATAGAGGTGCTAGAGCGCGTGTTCTGGCTGCTAGAGGCGCTAGAGTGTGTGTTCTAGCTGCTAGAAGGTGCTAGAGCGTGTGTTCTAGCTGCTTAGAAGGCGCTAGAGTGTGTGTTCTAGCTGCTAGAAGGTGCTAGAATGTGTGTTCTAGCTGGTAGAGGGTGTTACTATAGGTGTTATAGTGGGTAGAGGGGCGTTATAGTGGCTCTTAGCTGCCTAGGAGCTGCTGGGAGGCAGTTGGGGAGCTGGTTGACCGCTGGGAGCGCTGGGGTGGCTGCTGGGAGGCTGTTGTAGAGCGCTGGGAGCGCCGGAGGGGCGGCGGCGGGGAGGGGAGGTCCGGCAGGCCCTTGGCGGCTCTGTTCCGGGCCTTCTGGGCGGCTGTCATAGCCTTGTATTCCCTCTGGAAGCGCTGGGACGAGGTTTCCGGTGGCTGGGAGCCTTCTGAAGGCGCTAGAGAGCGCTGGGTTCCTTCTAACAGGTGCTGCATGTACCGGGAGGCGCCCGTGGGGCGCTGGGCGGCTGCTGTAGGCTCTGAAGGGCGCTGGGCGGCTGTTGCTGGCACTGACGGGCGCTGGGCGGCTGTTGCAGGCACTGACGGGCGCTGGGCGGCTGCTGCAGGCACTGACGGGCGCTGGGTGGCTGCTACAGGCACTGAAGAGCGCTGGGCGGCTGCTGCAGGCACTAAAGAGCGCTGGGCGGCTGCTGCAGGCACTGACGGGCGCTGGGCGGCTGTTATAGGCGCTGAAGAGCGCTGAAAGGACCGCTGGACGTGCTGGGGGGGCATGAGGGTCTGTGTGGCAGGTCCTCCCCGGAGCCCTTCGCGTATAGCGGCCCACGAGGTGCTAGGAGGCGGCTGCTTCCTAGCGATAGAGGCGCTAGAGTGTACCCGGGCCTTGTAGAGCGCTAAAGAGACCATTGTGTCCAGCCAGGTAGCTGCCACAGGTCCTATAGTGGTCTGCAGGTCCTTATAGGTCTTTGTGGTTGCCTTTTCCATTAGGCCACCAGCAGAGATAATAATCGGGTAAAATTGGGGTCCTAGGGACCTGTATTTAGCCCTTTTAGCGTCTGCAGCCTCCTGTAGGGCCTTCTGGGGGTCCTCTCGTGCTGACGCCTTGTTTATAGCGACAATTTGGACGTCATAGTACCTAACCGAGCCATTTAAGGTTGTGGATAGGTCTGGGCGGAGGTCCTGGTTACCCTGGAGCTTCGGCTCGAGCTTTGGGTCCAGGGTAGCAACGGTTGCGTTGAACAGGGCCCTGACGATGGCGTTATGGCGGATTTGCCAGTGCCTTTCAGCGCCTTTACAGGTATCCTCGTGTCCTATCGTGACTATAGAGCCACAGTAGGTACAGGGTACGTTAAGTGGGCGTACAGGAAGAATAAGACGTACCCTAAGGCCTTCTGTGACTTGGAAGTCTGCTAGTTTGGTTTGTTTTGATGTTGGCAGCACTTCCAGCCACTTCCGGCTAAGGTAGGTCGAATTTTCCAGTAGGGCCCGTTGTCCGTGTAGGGTAAGCTGGTCCTTGACCCTCTGGAGCCTTCCCTGGTTGATGTCCTTTATAGAGGGCTTATCTGGGGGGATTCGGACCTGTCCGGGCCCTTCCGGGGCTTCCAGGGGTACCTGCACGCCCCAGCTAGGCGCTGGGAAGGACGCTAGGTCCGCTGGGAGGTCTGTTGGGAGCGCTATAGGGGCGCTAGAGAGGAGGGGGCCTCTCTGGAAGCCGTCGAGCACTATAGAGGACGCTTTCTGGGCGTGGCTATAGTGTGTGTAAGGCATCTCCGCGTATAGGGTAAGTCCTAGGCCTCCCATACGTGTTGGGAGGGCTAGAAGGTCCTGGTTGGCTTGGATAGGTGCTGAGGGATCTTTCGAGGCGAGCTTTTCGACGGTGTGTAGGGTAAGGCGGTCGATTTCGTAGTATAGGTCTTCCAGGCCACTAGGAGCTAGCTGCCTGAGAAGGTGCCTAAGTAGGAAGGTAATACTTCCTCGTAGGAGAAGGAGAGCATGCTGTTTAGGCATATTCTCTAGAGTAGATAAGACTCTCTTAAGAGTATCTATCTTACCCTGTAGGAAGGCTCTTCTTTGCTCTAGGGGGCCTATATAGGTTCCTAGGGCGTTGAGTCCTTCTTTTCTGACCTCTTCTAGGGTATAAAAGGTGGATTTGTAGGGGTTTAGCTTGATTGGGGACCCGTGGAAGGCCTGGAAGACCTTTTCCCTAGGGTCCTTCTCTCTAGAGATAATATAGGTATCATCTAGGTACGAGATAAAGACGTCCTTTGGCAGGGCCTTCTGTGCAGCCTCTAGGGTAGGGCGGTACGCTAGGGACCAGATAAAGGCGCTAAGAGGGTCTCCCTGGCGTACCCCTGAAGAGCTCGCTATAGTGCTTCCGTCCTCTAGGAAGAGTACCGCGGCGTGGTTATACGCCCACTGTGCTGACCTGTAAAATACAGGGGCATAGAGGCTAACAGCAGCCGCTATAGCCTTCCGAGGGAGGGCGTTAAAGGCGTTTTCGGCGTCTAACGAGCCGATAGAGCGTGCTTTTAGCTTATTCCCCCCTGTAATTGCCTCTGAAAGGAGGAAGATCGCTGGTTCCACGCCTCCCGGGCTTCCAACGCCTAGTTGGTTCGGTAGGAGCATGCCGTCCTGGTATAGGGTAGCTAGGATCGCTTTCGTAGCTACCCTATAGAGTATATCGCCTATCGCGATAGGTCTTATACCCCCGTCCTTCTTCTTCAGGGCAATAAGCCGTGAGGACGTTAGGAGGTCCTTTCCAGGTGCTGTGCCTTGCCGTATCATGTCCGCCAGCAGCCGTAGGAGCTCTAGGACCGCTGAATCCTTCGCTATAGCGATGTCTAGCAGGTACCGGGTCCAGCCGGACGGTCCGGCGGCCTTTTCCCTGCTTATAGAGCTTATAGTGGATAGGATCGCTTCTATAGGGATCTTCTGGCCTGGAGACGGGCTTGTTGGGGAGTTGAAGGGGTCAGAAGGCCCTATAGGGTGTTTCTGACGGAGGGTCTCTAGGGTAGAGGCGTCTATAGGCGCTAGTGGCGAATTGTCCACTATCGTCCTAGACGCTCTTCCTAAGAAACCGGCTTCTAGAAGGTGTGTAGCCTTCTTTTCGGCGGTAGAGAAGGACGTGTCTTCTCGTATAGGGTAGGTAGGGACCTCTAGGGTATCTAGGTTGTCTGGATAGTCCTTTAAGAGCCTAGGGAGGTTTCCCTACTCTAACCCGAGCCCTAGGATCCTAGGGAGTAGTAGGAAGTGTAGGAGGGTTGTTTCCGAAGGCCTAGCGACGAATTTTACAGCAAGCCGGTTCGCTACTAGATGGAAGATCCGGGCAGGCCTAGGTCGGAGCTTATAGGTCGGTATAGGTACCTTCATAAAGCGTTGTAGCTGCTGTATAGCTGTTTTGGCGAGTATAGGTGCTAGAGTAGCCGTGTGGGCCTCCTGGGCGCTCGGGGAGGATATGTATAGGGTAGGTCTTTGTGCTGGGGTGGGTGGTTCGAACCAGGCAGCGGCCTGGGATGTGTTGATAGAGCTGTGGAGGCCTGCTAGCCTCTCTGGGGCTCGGATTGTCTCTTCCTGGCTGCTAGGGGCGTCCTTTGCAGGTGGGACGGGTCTTCTAGCAGGTCTAGGACCCTCTGAAGGTCCTGATAGGCGTCTTTTTGTGCCTATTTGGACCTGGATAGCCTGGGAAGGCGCTGGAACGTCGTCTTCGGAGGCGAAAGGGTCGCTAGAGGGCGCTGGAGAGTCTTCCACAGGTACGGAGGAGACCTGGGAGGCTGGCGTACAGCTTCCAGCGTCTCCTAGCTCGATAGAGGGTGCCAGGGAGTCTTCTAGGCTGTCGTAGAGGCCTTCTGAGGGGGTTGGAGAGGGTTCCGGGTCCTGTATAGAGCCTTCTAGGTGTACTAGGAGGTCTATAGGGAGGGTCGAGTCGTTGGAGGGCGTTGGGGAGGGCTCTTTGACTTGTATAGGCTGTGTGTGTACCCGTGGAAGTGTAGAGACCTGGGAGGTTCCTTTAACGCCGTGGACCTTGGCTCTGTGGGTTGCCACGCCGTGGCGGCCACGGCAGGCTGTGCCACAGTCCGGGCAGCTAACAAGGCCTGTAATTTGCAACTGACGGTCCGTATAGTGGGCTTGGGGGTGGTTTTTGCGTATATGGTCGAGCAAGTCAGCGTACCAGCCTTTACAGGTCGGGCACCTGTCCTTTGCCATCGTAGCGGCCTTGGGCCAGTGCTGGAGGCTGCTGGCGGCTATGGGCGTGTGCCAGAAGGCTGCTAGCGGCTTCGGGCGTGTGCCGGAAGGCTGCTGGCGGCTTCGGGCGTGTGCTGGCGTGTGCCGGAAGGCTGCTGGAGGCTTCAGGCGTGTGCTGGCGTGTGCTGGCGTGTGCCAACGTGTGCCGACGTGTGCTGGAAGGCTGCTAGCGGCTTCGGGCGTGTGCCGGAAGGCTGCTGGCGGCTCCGGGCGTGTGCTGGCGTGTGCCAACGTGTGCCGACGTGTGTTATGGACGCCTTAGCGCTACTATTATAGGTACTAGTACTAGAAAGAGGCCGCTAAAGACACTTCTAAGACCTGTTATAGTGGATAGAGCTATAAGAGGTGCTAGAAGGCTTCTAGAGGGCTATTTATAGTGGTAGTTACTATAGAAAGCAGGAAAAGGTATAAAAAAAAACACAGCCTTTCTTATAAGAAAAGGATTTCTACTAGAAGGGACTTCTAAAGTGTACTTCTAGTAAAAAGAGAACCCTTTTAGCTACTAAAAGTACTAGGTACTTCTTTATAGCTAGAAAGGCTAAGATAGGACAGTATACTAGTAAAAGGCACTTATAAAGTGTATTTTAAAAAGTAGGTAAGAGAGAGGCCACCTACTAGAAAAACCAAGATTCTTCTAGTAGAAAGAGGTATATACTAGAGGGTACTTCTAAAGTGTGCCTCTACTGGATAAATCTACTAGAAAGGACTTCTAAAGTGTACTTCTAGTAGATAGATAGGACGTCTATAAAGATACTAGGTATCCTTTATAGAGAGATAGGACATCTAGTAGAAAATACTAAGTATCTTCTAGTAGAGAAAGGTATCTAAAGAGAATAAAAGTATTCTCTAATAGAAAGGACCTTATAATAAGGTAAAGGTAGGTAAGTAAAAGTAAAGAGGTAAAAAGGATAGAGAGTAAAGAGTAGGAAGTAAAGGGTAGAGAGTAAAGAGTAGAGAAGTGCTTAGTAAAAAAGGGAAGATATGTTTTCTTTAAGAAGAAAGAGGGTAAGTAGAAAGACTACTTAGAAGAGGTAGAAAAACAAAGAAAAGAAGAAGTGTGTGTGTAAGGGAGAGAAGGAAGGAAGAAAGAGGGAAAGAAAGGTATTATATAGCTAGAAAGGCCTCGGAAAGACTCTAACAGGTCTTCTAGGGTGAATCTAGGCCCTTCTAAGTCTCACAAGGCAATTTCACAGCCTTTACACTCTTCCCGGCCTATTTTCAGCTCTCTACAGGGCTCTCCATGTCTCCCAGGGCTACCCACGTAACTAGACCCCTGTTTCCAGCGCCCTAGGACCCCTACCTGTCTCGGAAGGCAACTAGCACTCTTCCCGGCCTGTTTTCAGCTCTCTACAGGGCTCTCCATGTCGTACAGGGCTACCCACGTAGTTCGACCCCTGTTTCTAGCGCCTATAGGACCCCTACCTGTCTTAGAAGGTAACTAACACTCTTTTAGGGTTATTTTTAGCTATCTATATTACTTTTCTATTTACTATTTCTATTTCTTTTTTAAATTAAACTAGTTTTTTATTTTATTTTTTTATTCCCTTACCCTATACTAAAAGTACCTTTCTATTCTACCTTATTCTATATACTAGTAAATATAAAAAGGACTTTTTCTATAAAATAAGCCTTATCTTATTATACTATTTAGTTACTTTCTATTATTTTTCATAGTAGTTCTTTTTTTCTATTTAAGATACTATATAATTTAAAGATTTTTAGTATTTATCTTTATATTATAGTCTCTTTATTAATAGAGAAATAAAAGAGATCCTTTTACTACTTTACTATATTCTATATAACTAGACTCTATATTTACTTTACTATTATATTCTAGTATAAAACCCTATTTTACTTATATTCTAGTTCTTTTTAGTAGAGTACTATACTATTATTAAACCTTTTTACTCTATCTTACACTTTATAGTTCTTTCTTTTCTTCTTACTACTATATCTTATTTTATATAAGACCCTACCCTATACTTTACACTACTTTCTTCTATATATTATAGAAGCCACTTTACGTCTAACCCTACCCTAAACCCTATACTACCTTTAACGTCCCTTAAAGAAGCCACCCTATATCTAACCCTAACCTAGACCCTAAGCTACTTTTTCTATTCCTTATAGAAGTAACCCTAAGTCCAACCCTAACCTAGACCCTAAGCTATATTTTTAAGATCCTTCTAAAAGCAACCCTAACCTAGACCTAAACCTAGACCCTACCCTATTATTTTAAGTTCCTTATAGAAGAAACCCTAACCTAAACCCAAACCTAGACCCTACATTTAAAAGTACTATAAAGGACTTATATTTTCGCGCTAGCGGAAATAATTCGCGTTAAAAGACACGTTTAAACCCTAACCTAGACCTAAACCTAGACCCTAAGCTACTTTTTACATTCCCTATAGAAGAAACCCTAACCTAAACCCAAACCTAAACCCTAAGCTACTTTTTACGTTCCTTATAGAAGAGACCCTAACCTAAACCCAAACCTAGACCCTACATTTAAAAGTACTATAAAGGACTTATATTTTCGCGCTAGCGGAAATAATTCGCGTTAAAAGACACGTTCAAACCCTAACCTAGACCTAAACCTAGACCCTAAGCTATGTTTTCAAGTTCCCTATAGAAGAAGCCCTAACCTAAACCTAAACCTAG